>NC_053393.1:527199461-527799461 GCF_905171765.1 Bufo bufo
TTTAGACCTTATTGATGATATGTTCTATGGACATGCAGATGTTCTGGATAGATGGAAGTTGAGCCTGAGAATCATTTCCTCTAGTGGGCCCAAGGAACCTCTGTCTGATGCTCCCAAATCCTTTTCATTTTTCTAGGTGAAGAACTTGGCCAGATGCACCTACAGAAAAGGATGATGTAGTCACTGACACAAAGGATGACACACAAGCATCAAAGCTCTTGCATTTCTCCCCCATGCTGGAACATGTCGCTTTCTGCATGGAGAAGGACACGAGTGAACTTTACATTTCCTTCTTTTTATCAAGTTACAACAAATATTTGGCTCTGATTTCCTACCTGGATTCGCCCTTTCTATGCTTCACGTGGCGTCTTCCCACTCAGCTAAAGGCTGTTATTTTGCAGTACATTCTTTTAAAATTTATTTCAACACAAGGTCATTGCAGTAATGGCCCAGGGGGACATTGTGAAGTATATACTGTATATCAAATGAATTACTTGTAATTTATATAATGCTGACATATTCCTTAGTGTGTGCACCATATCTATCTGGAGTGCACCCAATCAACTAGGGAAGGTGCAAACTGACTGAAAGTAGCATTTATTTTTTTAATTTAGTTTTTTGAGCAGCAGCATGCCATTTCTTGGGGACCCCCAGCAATCCCAACAATAAGAGGTCCCTTTTGTTCCCATGCTGAGGGGTGCAGATGCTAGATCTGGGTGGCCTGTTCGTCTAAAAGGGTGGCAGATGCCAGAGGCAATTAAGCCTTTCCATCTGCAGTAAAGCCTTAATGCCATAATGCCATAAACGAGCAGTACCTTACTGTCTGAAACTAGCACGGCCTTGATGGTTCTAAATCTTCTGTGGATGTCTGATCTCTTTCGCTCAGGGGTAGTCTTTCAGTTAAGTTGTTGTCTTGCAGCTTTTCAATCTCAGGAATGGTGTTTTCCTGGATAAGGCTTCTCTTTGGGCGTGCTTTGCAGGAGCTCACACATGTAGGTCTTGCCTCTAGCTTCTCTGACTAGACACTCACTACAGTCCCACAGTCCACTCCACGGCAACCTAACCAAGACTGCCAGTGTTAACCATTTGTCGTCCATACACAACTATTTGGGATACTTTGAGGGAAATTTATTAAAACTGGCGTTCCTGTATGCCATTCTTGATCCACCTGCGCTGGAATAAGATGCACCTGATTTATTAAGAGTAAAATGCTTCTTAATAAATTAGTCGCATCTCTGGCCTTCCGTGAGCTGGAAACTCAAGTCTCCACTAGCTAGGGGCTGGCGCAGACTTGAGCTATACCTTATGCCACTTTGGAAAAGTGAGAAGCTCAAAAGGTCGCAAGTTATGGTGCAAATATGTCGTGCCCCACAATTTGTGACTTTTTCCCACCACAATAGCGGTGTAAAACCTTTAGTAAACGTCCTCATAGCGCATAGAGAGATAAGTGCTTTTAACATTGAATTATAACATTTAACTTTTTGCAAACAATTAGCAATTAGCAGTGATCCACTAGGTCACTGCATTATATGAGCAATAGGCACAGTGCTGAGGTATATCAGAGTAGGCTTTTCCCAGAAGCTGTGTATAAGCAGTAGCAATGATGGTAGTAATCCTCCTTCAGTCTCTCTCTCCAGATACACCATGCCAACTGAATGACTGCAGACCTGCAAAATATGCTTTTTTGAATGCCCAGTCCACGGGGCGCAGATCCTGAAGCAATTAACCCTTTTCACATGCAGTAAAGTCTATTGCCATAAACTTGCATTTACCATACTGTCTGTCCAGCATGGCCTTTTTTTTAGTGATCCTCAACCATCTGTAAATGTCTGTTCTCTTCCTCTCATGGGTAGTCTCTCAGTCCAGTTTTTTTTCTGGCAAATTTTAATCTTAATAATGAAGGTTCCCTGGAGTAGGCCTATTTGTCAGCAGCTCAGACGTATCAGCAGACATCCCAACCTGCAAAAACTCATTTCAGGGAGGTGCACTTCTCATTTCAGGGAGGTTTTCTTTTTTTTTCTTTTACAAACTTTTTATTACATTTTCCAGACATATGCAGTAGCTACACACTTTGCTCTATGGTGTGGAGGACTGGGCTCATTACCCTGCCCCAAATTATCATATTTATGTATATGATTAGAGGGATTCTGTCACCACCTATAAGCCTTGTGAGCTAAACATATGCTCATGTCCAGGGTAGCATTCTGATTTCTAAGGTGGCCTTATAAAAGCTATTTGTGGCTTTATTCTGCGGAAAAACAGGTTTTACTAACCTGTCAATCATTGAATTAAGGTGCCCAAGCAGGGGAGGTCTGGATGCATGGTGCCCGGCCGCACGCATCGCCTTTTGTGCCCAGCGCCGCCTTCTACTCCTCAGTGTCGCCTCTCCCTCCCTCCCCCTCCTCCCGCTTTGAGATCCCGCGCATAAGGGGACACTGCTACAGGTTTCTGGAAAGGTTTACTGCGACTAGAGATGGGAAGTTCGGATCTTTCACATGAATCGGTTCCTTCGCTGAGCTGACAAGAAGCAAGTGAACTGAAGCTTAGGTTGCGCAATGCGCATGCGCGGATGCTTCCATTCACTTGCTGACTCGCTGAGTCTGCTCTTGGTCTGAGTCAGGAAGTTTATTCTTTAAAACCCTGTGTGTAATTATCTACCCCACTGTAGGAAAAAAACAAGCATCCAGGGGGGTGAATTTAACACTGGGGTAAATAATATAATTAAAATGGAGGGTTAAATGTGTAAATGTATTTAAAAAAAATACATCTCTCTCAATAGTTATATAGCTACTGAATGAGACAGAAGAAGGGATGCCTTTAACATATATATCTCCTTGAGAAGCCAATTTGACCCTAAAGGGTTAATTCAACCTGTAATCTAAACTCTGTGTCCTGTCACTTCTCTTATCTCTCTGCTCTGCTATCAGTAAACCTTTCCTGGATATATTGTCTCACATGCGGGTGTCAGGGAGCCGCTATCTAATAGCGGGAGACTCCCTGAACCTCCGGGAGACTTGAGATCCCTGTATCAGTCGTTACTCTAAGCCTGCTAAGCAAAGACTCCAG
This sequence comes from Bufo bufo, assembly GCF_905171765.1. Lineage (NCBI taxonomy): Eukaryota > Metazoa > Chordata > Amphibia > Anura > Bufonidae > Bufo > Bufo bufo. The sequence goes on from NC_053393.1 coordinate 527,202,528, forward strand.
AGCGGTTGGGCCAGCCCATCCCCTGGCAACTGTGCTAAAGAGCTACCAGTTAACTATTTGCTACCTATACAAATCCGATTTCCAGCGGGTATATTTCGACTTGCCGGATGATCAAGCAGCCGACTACCAGAAAGTAAAGGGTGAGACCTTGGCCAGACTGGGGGTGAATGTGTTGGTCCGGGCCCAGCGGGTACATCAGTGGGGGCTTAAGCCGGCTGAGCCCACGAGACCCCAATATTATGACTTACTCCTTTTGCAAAAGTGGCTACAGCCTGATGTGCTGAGTCCCACGGCTATGCTGGATAGACTATTGGCCGATATCTTCTGGAGGGCACTGCCACCCCCTCTCCAGCATTGGATCGGCCAGGTGTCTTCTGGCAATGCCCTGGAGATGGTGGACCTGGTTGAGGGCTATGAGGCTACTATGAATCTTAAGGAGGGTTCTTTCGGGAGGGGGGCAGTCAAACCCCATAAATCTCCACCCCAGACTGGGGACTTGTGCCAAATGTGCCAACCAAATCCGCCTGGGATGTACCCCCTATGGACCTGGCTCCGATGGTCTGCTGGCGGTGTTGGGAACCTGGCCATGTACAAGCTGACTGTCCCGATCAGGTGGAACCCATGGACACGAACTATGGCTTCTGTCAGTTGTTGCCATATGCCAGGAAGCTGTGTGCAGCAGGTACCCCAGAAACTCTAAATCACTTGTGCCGGGTGGAAGTGGGAGACACTCCAGCGAAGGCCCTGCTGGACTCAGGGAGTCTGGTGTCCCTAGTAAGGGCTCCCCTGGTACGGTCCGCTGAGTATACTGTCCGGAAAGACAGGGTCATGTGCATCCATGGGGACTTAAAAGACTATCCCACCCCCCTGGTGTCTCTAACCACGGGCCCGGCAGGTGGACTCATGAAGTGGTGGTTGCCACAAACTTACACTACGAACTTATAATAAGGAGAGACTTCCCTGGTTTCCCGGCACTTTTGCCTTGATACGAAAGTGACTGATGCCCATGAGACAGGGGTAACCCCAGCAGAGTGGCCTTGCTCCGGGGAAGGCCAGAACCCTGGGAACCCAAGGCCGAAGAGCCAGCGGTAGGGAATGCAGAAAACACAGGACCGGATTCTACAACGGTTTTACTGACCCAGTCTGTTTAGGGAGTAGTGTTGGTCAAGCACCAAAGTGCTCGGGTGCTTGAGTAGAACACCTCGGGATGCTCGGGTGCTCTACCGAGCACCCGAGTACAATGGAAGTCAATGTGAGAACCCAAGTATTAAACCAGGCACCCTCTGCTCTGAAGAGGGGTGGGTGTCTGGCTCATAGTAAAAGGACAGAAATTGATGGAGGTCGAGAAGGGTGAACAACCAGTAATCGGCGTTTGAGTAGACACAGAAGTGGGATGGTTACACTGATAATAGCGTTATCGCCGCTCACCATCTGTGTTGATTCCTCAAAGTTGCGTAAAACCTCACAGAGGTCAGACATCAATGCCCACTCGTCGCTTGTGAAGAGCGGAAGCTGACGGGAAAGGCGACGACCATGTTGCAGCTGGTATTCCACTACTGCCCTCTGCTGCTCACAAAGCCTGGCCAACATGTGGAACGTGGAGTTCCAGCACGTGCTCACGTCGCACATGAGTCGGTGAGCTGGCAATTGCAAGTGCTGCTGCAGCATTGCCAGACCGGCGGAAGCTGTCTATGACTTGCGCAAATGGGCACACACGCGGTACACCTTCACCAGTAGCTCAGGCAAATTGGGGTAGGTTTTGAGAAACCGCTAAACCACTAGGTTGAACACGTGGGCTAGGCATGGTATGTGTGTGAGCTTGCCGAGCTCCAAAGCCGCCACCAAGTTATGTCCATTATCAGACACAACCATGCCTGGTTGTAGGTTGAGTGGCGAGAGCCACAGCTCAGTCTGGTCCCTTATCCCCTGCCACAGCTATGCGATGGTGTGCTGTTTGTCACCTAAACAGATCAGTTTAAGCACGGCCTGTTGCCGCTTCCCCACTGCAGTGCTACACTGCTTCCAGCTACTGACTGATGGCTGACTGGTGCTACAAGATGATAATTCAGAGGTGAAAGTGGAGGAGGAGGTGGAGGAGGAGAAGGGGGGGTTGCGGAAACCCTGATGGAAGTAGGGCCCGCAATCCTTGGCGTCGGTAACACCTGTGCCATCCCAGGGTACGACTCACTCCTGGCCTCCAGAACGTTCACCCAGTGTGCCATCAGAGAAATGTAGCGTCCCTGTGTCAGTCGTTAAGTGGACCTTCCCAATAGCTGCATTGTTCAGGGCACGGGTGATGTGACGGGACACATTCTGGTGTAAGGCTGGGACTGCACACCATGAAAAATATTGGCGGCTGGGAACAGAGTAACAAGGGAAGGCCACCACCATCAGGCTGCGGAAGGCCTCAGTGTCCACAAGCCTAAATGGCAACATTTCCAGGGCCAGCAATTTGGAAAGGTGCGCATTTAGTGCTATGGTCTGTGGGTGGGTGGATGGGTATTTGCGCTTTTGTTCAAACGCCTGGGGTATAGACATCTGTACGCTGCGCTGGGATACAGAAGTGGATGTGCTAGCTGATGGTGCTTGCGAAGGTCCAGGTGCATGACGGGAGGCATCCGGGCCTGCATCTTGGACAGGGGATTTGCCAGCACGTAACACAGGGGAAGAGGAGGCACTGGTGTGACCCACAGACACTGGTTGTGGACCCAGGCGTTCGGCCCACCTATTAGGGTACTTTGATGCCATGTGGCGGATCATGCTGGTGGTGGTGAGGTTGCTAGTGTTTACGTCCCTGCTCATTTTAGTACGGCACAGGTTGCAAATGACAATTATTTTCCTCAAAAAAGCGCCAGACTGCGGAACACCTACTGCTTGGCAAGGGAGAATGCCGCAAGGGGGTGCTCCAGGGAACAGTTGCGGGCCTCTTTGGTGTGGCCTGCCTTCTCCCTTTTGCCACCCCACTGCCTCTTCCAACCTGTTGCGGTGCTGCGGATCCCTGCCCTCCGTACTGCGTCCTCGTTCCCAGGTTGGGTCAGTGACTTCATCGTCCAGCACCTCCTCTTCCACTTCCTCACTCTTGTCATCCTTCTGAGTTGTTGACGTAACAACAACCTCAGTTATTGACAACTGTTTCTCATCCTCATCATCAACCTTTTGAAACACTAATTGTGGTTGACTTATTGGCAACCTTGTGAAACACTAATTGCCGTTCCCCACCATCATCTTCTTCTGACTGTGGATGCTCCAGAGTTAGGGAATCAGGGCACAAGATCTCCTCATGTCCCTCTTCAAGAGGGCTTGGCGAGAGGCCCAAATTAAGGAATGGCGATGAAAACAGCTCCTCAGAATATCCAAGTGTGGGATAACTTGTTTGCCAAGACTCTCCATGGTGGGTGGAAGGAGGATCAGGGTAAGGATTCTGTTGACCAGACTCTTGGCTACTGAGACTGGACTTTGTGGAAGACAGGGTGGTGCTTAATCGACTGGAAGCATTATCTGCTGCAATCCAACCGACCACCTGGTCGCACTGGTCTGACTTCGAGAGCGTTGTCCTGCGCCCCCCTGCAAACTGGGACATGAATCTAGGTATTGTGGACGAGTGTGTTTCTTGTGCTCTGGCAGCAGGCACAGTTTCACTGCGTTTCACAGCAGCACGGCCACTTCCCCGTCCCTTACTGCTCTCCTTGTGTATATTAAATGGTATATATGCTTGCAAGTATGTCACACATACTGTACAGTAGCGCAGGTTTTATAAGTGTATGTGCAAATAAAGTACACAGAATGTCACTGATATTTAGATGCACAAACGTTATACAGGAGGTAATGTTGCTGTCACCACCGCCTAATAAAAAATGACACTGAATTAATGTCACTAATATTTCGGATGGGCAAACGTTATACAGGAGGTATAGCGCAAATAATGTCGCTGTCACCAGCAGCAAAAAAATTTGACTGAATGTCACTGATATTTCGATAACGCAAACTTTATACAGGAGATGTAGCGCAAGTCATGTAAATGTCCGCAGCGGACACCATCTACAGAAAAAGTACACTGGATGTCACAGATATTTTTAGGCTGCGCACACGTTAGACAGGAGATGTAGCGCAGAAAATATCGCTGTCACCAGCGGCGAAAAAAATTACACTAAATGTCACTGATATTTTGGATTTGCTAACATTATACTGGAGATGTAGCGAAGGTAATGTCGCTGCCACCAGCAGCAAAAAACTTTGACTAAATGTCACTGATATTTCGGATACGCAAACGTTATGCAGGACATGTAGCGCAGGTAGTGTAACTGTCCCTCTGCTGCTCACAAACCGTCTACGGAAAAAGTACACTGGATGTAACGGATATTTTTAGGCTGCGCATACGTTAGACAGGAGATGTAGCGTGGATAATGTCGCTGTCTGCAGTGGTCAAACAATTGCAAGCTATTTAGCGCAGGTTGCGCTAAAAATATATATTGCTGCAGATACAACTATAATCCTTAAAAGGACTTTTGGTTCTCTAACAATTTTTAGCAATTTAGTTCAGGTTGCACTAAAAATATATATTGCTGCTGCCACACACAATAGTCCTTAAAAGGACTTTTGGGTCTTTAACAAGTATAAAAAATAAAATATTGCTATTTCACTCCCTACACTATCTCTCCCTTCTGCTCTCCAGCTCTCCATGACTAATACTGAGCCGAACACGTGTCATCGGGTGATATATAGCACCCGATGACGCGTTCCGGCCAGCCAATCACTGTGATGCCAGTAGCCAACATGGCTACGGCATTACAGCGAATGGCAGTACTTCCCTGCACGTTTATTGGCTGAGCAGCAGCCAACAAACGTGCAGGGAGGAGACTCAAGCATCACGCTCAAGCACACGCGGTATTCGGCCAAACACTGCGATGTGCCGAGCATCGCGATACTCGAGCCTAACTATTGTTCGGCCGAGCATGCTCGACCAACACTATTAGGGAGGTGGACGAATTCTGTAAGTCTTGCCCGACCTGCCAGGCAACTAGCCCCCAGCACCTTTTCCGTAGTACCTTGGTACCTCTCCCAATCATCGAGGTACCGTTTGAGCGTATCGCTATGGACCTCGTAGGCCCAGTACCGAAATCCGCTGGAGAACACCAACACATCTTGGTCGTCCTAGACTACGCCACTCGGTACCCGGAGGCGGTGCCACTGCGACATACATCGCTAAACTTATAGCTAAGGAGCTAATGGAAATGTTCTCCGGAGTGGGGCTACCTAAAGAGGTTCTGACTGACCAGGGGACCCCTTTTATGTCCAAGGTGATGAGGGAACTCTGTAAGTTGCTGCACATAAAACAGCTACGGACGTCCGTTTACCATCCGCAAACAGACTGTCTGGTAAAATTTGTAACCAAACATTAAAAAATATGTTGAAAAGGGTAGTGTCTAAAGATGGGAAGGACTGGGACCTCCTTCTGCTCTATCTCATGTTTGCAGTGCGAGAGATACCCCTGGCCAGTGGCGTACCGCCAATATAGGCAGACCACGCCGCAGCGCATTTATTTTAGCCAGGCAGTACTAGTACAAACACACACTGTGGGCGGCGCAGGCACAGCGCGGGCCCGCGGCACTTGCATTTGATCTGCGCCCGGCAGGCACCCTCGTGGTCTCTTGGACGTGGCCAAAGAGGCGTGGGAACAACAACCCCTCTTGTTAGGGAGCATATGGAAGCAGCTCAGCGAGCCCAGAGTCGGGCTCAGGTCCGGATGTTTAACCTGGGTGATTGGGTTTTGGTTCTGGTACCGACTATGTACCAGACAGTAAGTTCCTGGCTAGGTGGCAGGGGCCCTACGAGGTACTCAAGAAAGTTAGAGATGTGAACTACAAGGTACACCAGCCAGGGCGTCGAAAGCCGGAACAGATCTACCATGTTAATTTACTTATGCATTGGAAGGATAGGGAGACTTCTACGGAAGACAGCCCACCTTCGGGTTTTCTAGTGGAAGAGGTTCTGGTCCCTTTGTCTGATGCAAGGGAAGCGGTTGCCGCCGTAAAAGTTGCTGACCGCCTCTCCTCTAAACAGGCTCAGGAGGCCAGGGAGTTTGTTAGTCAGAACGAATGTGTTCTCGGACCTCCCTGGACGCACTTCCACAATCCAGCATGACATTGTAACAGAGCCTCAGGCCAAAGTCCGGTTAAAACCATACCGGGTACCCGAGGCTAGGCGACAAGCCATCTCGGAGAAAGTGCAGTTAATGCTGCAACTAGATGTCATTGAGGAGTCTAAAAGTAAGTGGGCCAGTCCTATAGTCTTAATACCCAAGCCAGACGGGACGTTACGGTTCTGTACCGATTTTCGTAAACTGAACGAGATTTACAAATTTGATGCATATCCTATGCCCCAGGTGGATGAGCTTATCGAGAGGCTAGGACAAGCCCGGTATTTTTCTGTTCTGAGCCTCACGAAAGGGTACTGGCAGGTGGCTTTAACGGAGGCTGCCAAAGAGAAAACTGCCTTCATCACACCTGAAGGGCTGTATCAGTACAAGGTGCTACCCTTTGGTCTGCATGGTGCCCCCGCCACTTTTCAACGGCTTATGGACATTGTGCTGCGTCCACATCGTTGGTAGGCTTCAGCTTACCTGGACGATATTGTCATCCACAGTACCGACTGGGAAAGTCACCTACCCAAAGTGCAGGCTGTAGTGGACTCCCTTCGGAAGGCGGGACTAACCGCTAACCCAAAAAAATGTACGATAGGGTTAGAGGAGACTAAGTACCTGGGGTACAGTCAGGTCCATAAATATTGGGACATCGACACAATTCTAACATTTTTTGGCTCTATACACTACCACAATGGATTTGAAATGAAACTAACAAGATGTGCTTTAACTGCAGACTGTCGGCTTTAATTTGAGGGTATTTACATCCAAATCAGGTGAACGGTGTAGGAATTACAACAGTTTGCATATGTGCCTCCCACTTGTTAAGGGACCAAAAGTAATGGGACAATTGGCTTCTCAGCTGTTCCATGGCCAGGTGTGTGTTATTCCCTCATTATCCCAATTACAATGAGCAGATAAAAGGTCCAGAGTTTATTTCCAGTGTGCTATTTGCATTTGGAATCTGTTGCTGTCAACTCTCAAGATGAGATCCAAAGAGCTGTCACTATCAGTGAAGCAAGCCATCATTAGACTAAAAAAACAAAACAAACCCATCAGAAAGATAGCAAAAACATTAGGCGTGGCCAAAACAACTGTTTTGAACATTCTTAAAAAGAAGGAACGCACCGGTGAGCTCAGCAACACCAAAAGACCCGGAAGACCACGGAAAACAACTGTGGTGGATGACCGAAGAATTCTTTCCCTGGTGAAGAAAACACCCTTCACAACAGTTGGCCAGATCAATAACACTCTCCAGGAGGTAGGTGTATGTGTGTCAAAGTCAACAATCAAGAGAAGACTTCACCAGAGTGAATACAGAGGGTTCACCAGAAGATGTAAACCATTGGTGAGCCTCAAAAACAGGAAGGCCAGAATAGAATTTGCCAAACGACATCTAAAAAAGCCTTCACAGTTCTGGAACAACATTTTATGGACAGATGAGACCAAGATAAACTTGTACCAGAGTGATGGGAAGAGAAGAGTATGGAGAAGGAAAGGAACTGCTCATGATCCTAAGCATACCACCTCATCAGTGAAGCATGGTGATGGTGGTGTCATGGCGTAGGCATGTATGGCTGTCAATGGAACTGGTTCTCTTGTATTTATTGATGATGTGACTGCTGACAAAAGCAGTAGGATGAATTCTGAAATGTTTCGAGCAATATTATCTGCTCAAATTCAGCCAAATGCTTCAGAACTCATTGGGCGGCGCTTTACAGTGCAGATGGACAATGACCCAAAGCATACTGCAAAAGCAACCAAAGAGTTTTTTTAAGGGAAAGAAGTGGAATGTTATGCAATGGTCAAGTCAATCACCTGACCTGAATCCGATTGAGCATGCATTTCACTTGCTGAAGACAAAGCTGAAGGGAAAATGCCCCAAGAACAAGCAGGAACTGAAGACAGTTGCAGTAGATGCCTGGCAGAGCATCACCAGGGATGAAACCCAACGTCTGGTGATGTCTATGCGTTCCAGAGTTCAAGTGGGGGGCACATATGCAAACTGTTTTAATTCCTACACCGTGGATGTAAATACCCTCAAATTAAAGCTGACAGTCTGCAGTTCAAGCACATCTTGTTCATTTCATTTCAAATCCATTGTGGTAGTGTATAGAGACAAAAATGTTAGAATTGTGTCAATGTCCCAATATTTATGGACCTGACTGTATGTCGTTGGGAGCGGAGTAATCAAATCCCAAGTGAACAAAATAGAGGCAATACGAAATTGGCCCCGACCTGTCACCCCTAGGCAAGTAAAGTAATTTCTGGGAATGGTGGGCTATTACATGAGGTTTGTCCCCCACGTTGCTACGGTGGCCGCGCCATTGACAGGGCTCTTGAAGGGACACAAGTCAGTGATGGTTCACTGGGATGATCGGGCGGAAGAGGCTTTCTCCGCTTTGAAATCGGCCCTGTGCGGGTCCCTGGTTTTGGTGATGCCCGACTTCAAAAGGGAGTTTATAGTACAGACCGATATTTCCGAAGTAGGCCTCGGTGCTGTACTGTCTCAGGAAGTCAACAGAGAGGAGCATACCGTTGTCTTCCTCAGCCGTAAGCTCATCCCAGTTGAGACCCGGTATAGTATGGTGGAGAGAGAGTGCCTGGCTATCAAGTGGGCACTCAAATCTCTGCGCTATTATTTGCTTGGGAGAACATTCCGCCTGGTGACTGACCACTCCCCTCTCAAGTGGATGAGCCAGGCCAAAGAGAAAAATGCCCGAGTCACCAGGTGGTTCCTGTCCTTACAAAACTTGAAGTTCTCCGTAGAACACAGGGCAGGCCGGTTGCATGGAAACGTGGATGCCCTGTCCCAAGTATACTGTATTGCATGTGTTCCCCCACTCAGGGTTGAACAAAGGGGGGAGATATGTAAGAAGGTACAAGGAATCACCGTGGATGATAGATATGTGTCACCGAGGTTCCTGGCCTCGGTGGAGTAAGAGCCAGTTTTCATGTGTCAGCAGCAGTTTCTGTTTGACACCTTGCTAACTAGTATGCCTGTAAATAGCTGATCCGGGACGGCTCTTACTGGGAGTAGTCAAAGTGCTGGGTGGGTGACTACTCTCTACGTTCCAGGCCGGGTTTTGAGAGGCCTATAAAAAACAGCCAGCTGTGTCAGGTGGTGGTGATGATCTCTCTCTGACATTGGAGCTCTGGCAATCTCTGTTGGATCTGAGCCTCGTGCCAGTCTGGAGGTTTGAATCCGGGAGGACTGCTCTGTCCTGTGCTATGCCGACCAGGTGTGGATTAACACCCAGGATAAAAGGTGACTATTTTTGCTTTTGGAACTGTCTGGGTGTGAACGAACACCAATACTGCAATTGAACTGCCATACTGACTGTGTACTAACAACAAGTGTGAATAAACACTGAAGTTTTTGAATTAAAAAACTGGTCTTTGCCTCTATACTGCGTCCGCTAACGTGCCTATCAGAGCGAACCCCGACACTATCTATCTAATATCTATCTATCTATCTATCTATCTATCTATCTATCTATCTATCTATCTCTATGTAGTATTACAAGAAAGGGCCACATCCTCTGATTCATATCCCATTGCCTAAAATGACATTTTGTTAAATGAATGGATATTACTCAGTGGAATAATAAATATGCAAGTATTTGCAATATTTCTCAATGCACAGTACTGTATGAAAGCCTAAATGAAGATAGCGTTGTATATGTATATGTACCGTCTCCCCAAATCCCGTCATGTCTTAAGTGTAATAAAACCTGAAACCGCTCTGAATCAGAAATTCACCTCCAGACATGAGGTGTTTTATAAATGCCAAAGCCAAGAGGTTTCTTGTAAAAACATTGTTAGGATTTTCTCAGGAAGTTTAAAGGAACCGTCGTGTTGGAAATACAGGCTGACGTCAGGTGTTTGTGCCGGCGGAATAAGGAGCCCATTATGTATGGAATTTTCTCAGCTAATTAATAAGCACTTGATGAGCAATAATTATTGTTATAGGTTGAAAGCGCCCATTATCGCCTAAGGACACGCGGCAGTTTTGTAGTCGTATACTTCTTGTGGGTTCCTTATTTTTCTAGGTTGAACAATGTGTGGTGAAAAGGATTGGCAATACTGGGCAGGAGGGGTGTGTGAGTGGGTGGCACAGGAGGGCAATAGTTACTTTATTCAGATTTTTCCCCAATTGCTAAAAACGGCATTTAAAAGTACACAACGGCGTATGTACCACATCATACAGGAAGCCCATACTTCTACTATATAGGACTCTTAGCGGACTGGTTTCATCCCTATGTCAGTGGGAGGTGGGACTCTCATAGGGAAGTTATCTCCACAGCGATATTACAAAAAATAATCATGATATTAAGACGTGGACACCAAAATGTACCGTTGTGTGTGGTTAGGAGGGTGGTGGTGTCAAGCAGATCCTGAAAGGGAACACATTTTTATCTGTGCTGTATGACACAATGTTCTGTATTATATCACTGGTATCATCAAGACAATGTCTCAGAACTGGATGAAGAAGAAAAAACATATGAAGAATCATGGTAAAACTGCGTATATCAGTATGTACCCTCACTGGTACTTATGGTTAGTGTTGAACGAATCGAAGCATTCGAAGTGGAATTCAATCCAAAGTTTAGGAAAAATTTGATTAGTTACGAATCTGAATTTCCTTGCACTTCGTGGTAATGAATTGTTTTTTTTTTTCTAAAATGGCTGCTGCAGCCCAGGAATGTGATATGACCCATAATGCCGTGCCACCATTCAATCAGCATAAAGCCATCCCCTGTAATGTCACAGCCCTATAAAAAGCCTCATCCCGCATGGTCTCTGTCATTTCACTGTGAACTGAGCTTAGGGAAAGATGTGACAAGCGCTAGGGACAGTGTTGCAGGAAGCTATTAATAGAACACTATTGCATAGGGAGAGTGCAGGGAGAGTGTTTTTCAGGAATCTACTTCTTGTAGAATATTGGATAAGGAGAGTGTGGGGACAGTGCATGGAGATCATAGGGAGAGTTTTTAGACACTGTAGGGAGAGCATAGGGAGACTGCAGAGACAGTGCAGGTTGAGTGTAATAGCCATGTGCATCGTGTTCACCTGCTGCCACAATCCCAGTTAACCTGTTAGTTTATACAAAAAATACATGGTGAGTGCCGCCTGTTTTTTCTGTTTTATTGTGCCTCAGTATTAAAGGGCGGTCTAATATATTGCCGCATTTATCTTGTTAAACTTATGCCACAATCCCCATTAATCTGTTAGTTTATACATAGAATTACTGTGCCTCAGTATTAAAGGGTGGTCTAATATATCGCCGCATGCATTTTGTTGAACTGCTGCCACATTCTTAGTTAATCTGTTACATTACAGATACAGTTACTGTACATTATGGGCAACACAAATTTGCCTGGACCCTCCAAAAGAAATGGGTAGTGGCAAAAATGTGCTGTAGCCGGCACAAGTAGCGGCAGAAGAAGGTGGGGTGGCAGCAGCCGCAGCAACAGGTCAGAGTTGCCCCTGTCATCCAGCGGTTATGTTTTGACCAACAATCCATCTGTACTGAAATGGTTGACACGCTCTTCAACATCATTTCAAGTGACAACAGATACACACATCCAGGAATCAGTGGGTTCCTCTGACACCACGCTTAGTTGGCATGGCCCAAGAACTGCCTCTGTGCCCTCACCTGTCCTAAACCTGCCCCTGCCTTTTTCTGCTCCATCTGCTAGCCAAGTAATGATAGCCGTTGGCTCAAGAGACAGGTAAGAGTGACACAAGTGACGACCAAACATATGTAGATGATGATGTAGCCGATTGCACTTGGGAGCAAGGTGAAGAGGGAAACTGACATACTCGCTAAGTCACTGGGGAACGTTAGCATGGCGGTGTGCAGGATATGTGGGCAGAGGGGGAGGAGCGGCCAGAGTGCTAATGTTGGCACAACGACCCTGCGTCAACACATGGAGCGTCACCATAAAGTTGGGTGGGAAAACCGTGCCACTCATTTAGTGTTACAGCCTGATGTAGCAACCGCTACATCTCCCACCGGCCCGCATCGCCTCTCCAGCCGTCAAGGATTGCCAAAGTCAGCAGAAGGATGCTGTCGTTCTTTTCTATTGACTTCAATGTCATCTATTGCTCCTGATGCTCCTACTCCTACACCTCATCACGTATTTTGACAGCAATCGATCACTGAGGCTATTGCAAAAAGACAACAGTATGCGTGTACTCATCCAACGGCACAGAAGCTGAACGTGCACCTGGTGAAGTTGATGGTGCTGCAGTCCCTCCCTTTCCACGTAGTTGACTCTGCACATTTCAGGGAACTGATGACTTGTGCCCAAGAGTCCCAAGTCTACATTAATTTTCCAAAAAAGTTGTACCAGCCCTGCACAAATGCATTAGGCAAAAGGTTGGCCAGTCCTTGGGCCTCTCGGTGTCTGGAAGAGTTCACGCCAGCGCTGGCATGTGAAGTTGTAACTATGGTCAAGGACACAAGGACAATATATGTCGTTCACAGCCCACTGAGTAAATGTCATTCTGGACCAGGCACACCAGCAACTTGGCCAGGTGATTGCAATGCCTCCTCTGCGTTGTAATGCTGGGATTTCGGCACCAATATACTCCTCTGCCTCCTGGCACAGTTCACGGTGGTCTTCAAGCATATTACCTATGCAAATCAGGGCATTGTGACGCAGTTCTGCACCTGTTCAGCCTTGGTGAACAGATCTATACTGGGGAGGAACTGCTCCACGTCATCAATAAAGAAATCGAACACTGGCTGTCTCCTCGCCAACTGGAGATAGGAACCATTGTTACTGATATCGGAAAGAACATTTTGTCTGTGCTGCGTCAGGGAGAGCTGACCCTGCCTGGCGCACATCTTCAATCTCATTGTCAACCGGTTCCTCAAGTCTTCCACTGAACTGCAAGAGCTATTAAAAATGTCCAGGAAACTGCGCATGCACTTCAGCTAATCTTACCATAGAAAATACGGCCTCCTTGAGCTGCAAAGGCAAAATGCTCTTCCCCAGCATTCCCCTGATATGTGACGTTTCCACCCATTGGAACTCTGCGCTCTATATGTTAGACCGCCTGTACAAGCAAAGGAAGGCGGTCAACGATTTCTTAATGCTAAAGGGGGAAAAGTCTATTCCCTGATGTAACTTCCACATTAGCCAGTGGCAGCTCATGCGTGACACCTGCCGTTTGCTCAGACCCTTTGAGGAGGTTACTTTATTTGTCAGTCGGCAGAACTACGGTATGAATGATGTCATTCCACTCCTTCAGGTCCTGGGGGGATGCTGACAAATCTGATTGGTGAGGGGATAGAAGACGTGGCACCTCCATTTCATGTCCACCTGAGCACCGAGGAGGATGAACTGACAGTGGAGGACATAAACGCCCAGGAACTTTATACGCAACTAGGTGGTTTATCTGCTCAAGCAACAGGAGAAGAGCAGGAGGAGCATGATGAGATAGAGGGCGACGACGCAGATGACCTCAAAGGAGCATGGCAGTATGCAGTGGAGATGGAAGGGAGGCCCTCCGAGTCTTGCACAAATGGCCAGATGCATGTTGTCATGTTTGTGTAGTGACAGCCGCATTGTCATGATTCGGCAGAGGGATGACTACTGGCTATCCCCATTGTTAGACCCTCGCTACTGGTCAAAAATGGGGGCATTTTTTAGACCTTCTGAGAAGAATGCAAAAATGGACTACTATAGAGACATGCTGAGTAGTTAGTTGGTTGCTGCCTATGAGTGCCATTGCTCGTTGCTCACGCCTCACTGCCATGACTGGTGGGGGAGTAAGAGCAGTACCAGCTCCATTTACAGCAACTTAAGTCTGTAGTCTATGATGAGCAGTTTTCTTCAGCCTCCTACTGAAGAAAGCACCCAGCAGCAGCAGGACATGCAGCAGAACCTCAACCAGCAGGTGGTGGCATACTTGGACTGCACCCTATCACCCATGATCCAAGACCCCCCCTGGACTACTGGGCACGCAAACTTGAAGTGTGGTAGCAACTGGCCGAGTTTGCCATGGGTATGCTTTCCTGCCCCTCCAGTACTGTGTCATCAGAGCGGGTGTTCAGTGTGGCTTGGGGCATAGTTACCCCTAAGAGAACTCACCTTTCCTCCCAAAATGTTTAGAGACTGACCTTCATAAACATGAATCAGGGGTGGATGTACCTGGATTTCCAGACACTAGTGCTTGATGCAACAGAATAGATCATTCTGCCACTAATGATAATACGTGTGCTGCCACACAGGAATATTCTGCAAAATGGGCCGTTACTTCTGGCCATGCTGATGCTGCCACCCACCTGCTACCTCTAATGCCATTTCTACAAAGGGGGTTCTTGGCCTGCTGATATGTACATGTCACATTATTACAAGGATATGCATGCCACTGGCCCTTGCTATCACACTGCTGTTGTTGGGGTATTTTACTACTGTGATCTGCCACCACCTTGTGCTGTATGCCACCATTGTCCCTGTTTGTGTTGACATCTCTGTTAATTTTCCTGTTCTTCTTATCTGTCAGAAGAACAAAAACAAAAAAGGACCCTGTATTTTGAGCATGTGGTCCTCTTTCACATGGTCAGTATTTGATCAGTATTTGTAAGCCAAAAGCAGGAGTGGGTTCAAGACACAGATGAGATGCAAATATTTCCATTACATTGTATCTCTGTTTTGGACCCACTCCTGGTTTTGGCTTACAAATATTGATCAAATACTGATGCAAAATACAGATCAAATACTAACCGTGTGAAAGAGGCCATTAAAGTCCTGCTTGCAGGACTTTTTTTCATTGTTAAAAAAACGTATTTCAGACGTAAATGGTCAAAACAGATGCAAATTGAGCAAACGGTCAGTATTTTGTATCAGTAGTTGTGAGCCAAAACCAGGAGTGGTCCAAAACACAGTAGAGATGCAAATATTTCTATTACATTTTATCTCTGTTTTGGACCCTCTTCTGGTTTTGGCTTTCAATTACTGATTAAATACTGACCATCTGAAGAATGCTCAAAATGCAGACTTAGTTTTTTTTTCTTTGTTTTCTGTTCTTCTGATGGCTCAGAAGAAGAAGAATAAAACTGTGATATGCCACTGCTGCTGCTCCCTCCCCACTCTGTCATAGAGCCACTGCTGTCACTGGTACTTCCACTGCTGCCACCCTCCCCACTCTGTCATGGAGCCACTACTGTGAATGGTACTTCTACTGCTGCCACCCTCCCCACTCTGTCATGGAACCACTACTGGTACTGGTACTGCCACCCTCCCCAGTCTGTCATGGGGCCACTGCTGTCACTGGTACTGCCCCTGCTGCCACCCTCCTCACACTGTCATGGGGCCACTACTTGGGGCACTGCACAGTTATGTACACGGAATAGATTAGTGGGATTTGAATTTAGCAAATGTAAGGTCGCACTACTGTGTGGGGTGGCCCGGATGGGTGCTCTCAGCGAACAGATTCACCCAATCTATAAACTACAACAATATTTCAAAGAAAGGGCTGGGCACTCTCTATATCTGGAGTCAATGGTACTTTATTCAATAAATAAAATATATAATCACAATGTTAAAAAATCTAATAAATACACAGGTATGGCCAGACTAAAATAGTACCTACAAACAATTATAAAACCACTAAATAGCTGAAACACAATGGTTAACTTATGGTCCAATATTCAAATTTCGTATAAATTTTCGTATAAATTTTTGAATAAATTTTTGAATAAATAGTCGCAAGGAAAAGAGTCCTAATGAATTCCAGATATTTGATCCAAATAATCGATCCAATGTCCAAAACTTTTTACATATAATCGTAACTTATCCAGTTTTCGCTATAAGTTTGATTAGTCTCTTTAGTCAGCACGATGCAACATCAATATCTTCACATAGGACTAAATGTCGATTATATTTTTCATCGCAAGTGCTTATTCCATCTATGGTTATTTTGTCTACTCACATAACAGGTGTACGTAGGCGGCTCCGATCAACAGTCCGCGGCATCCCGCGTGGTAATCAGAATATAATCTTCCGCTATTGCTTATAAATGTGAGTATCGACTTTAGCGTGGAACAATAATATGCGATATATCCAAAGATTTCGAGGGAATTTCGACAGATTGTCCTTTAGTTGAACAATATGAGTTTTCACTTACTGGCGCCAGTATTTCCTTTAGGCCTCATGCACACGACCGTTGTGTGCATCCGTGGCCGTTGTGCCGTTTTCCGTTTTTTTTCGCGGACCCATTGACTTTCAATGGGTCCGTGGAAAAAACGGAAAATGCACCGTTTGGCAGCCGCATCCGTGAGCCGTGTTTCCTGGCCGTGAAAAAAATATGACCTGTCCTATTTTTTTCACGGCCAACGGTTCACGGACCCATTCAAGTCAATGGGTCCGTGAAAGAACACGGATGCACACAAGATTGGCATCCGTGTCCGTGATCCGTGGCCGTAGGTTAGTTTTTATACAGACGGATCCGAAGATCCGTCTGCATAAAAGCTTTTTCAAAGCTGAGTTTTCACTTTGTGAAAACTCAGAACCGACAGTATATTCTAACACAGAAGCGTTCCCATGGTGATGGGGACGCTTCTAGTTAGAATACACTACAAACTGTGTACAAGACTGCCCCCTGCTGCCTGGCAGCACCCGATCTCTTACAGGGGGCCGTGATCAGCACAATTAACCCCTTCAGGTGCGGCACCTGAAGGGGTTAATTGTGCTGATCACGGCCCCCTGTAAGAGATCAGGGCTGCCAGGCAGCAGGGGGCAGACCCTCCCCCCCTCCTCCCCAGTTTGAATATCATTGGTGGCCAGTGCGGCCCCCCCCCTCCCTCTATTGTAATAAATCGTTGGTGGCACAGTGTGCGCCCCCCCCCTCCCTCCCGCTATTGTAATAATTCGTTGGTGGCGCAGTGTGCGCCCCCCATCGCCCCCCCCTCCCTCTATAGCATTAACAACATTGGTGGCCAGTGTGCGGCCTCCCATCTCTCCCCCCCCCCCATCATTGGTGGCAGCGGAGTTCCGATCGGAGTCCCAGTTTAATCGCTGGGGCTCCGATCGGTAACCATGGCAACCGGGACGCTACTACAGTCCTGGTTGCCATGGTTACTTAGCAATAGTACAATAGTAGAAGATTCATACTTACCTGCTCCAGGCTGCTGCTGCGATGTTCGTGTCCGGCCGGGAGCTCCACCTACTGGTAAGTGACAGGTCTGTGCGGCGCATTGCTAAATGAACTGTCACTTACTAGTAGGAGGAGCTCCCGGCCGGACACGAACCTCGCAGCTCCCAGGTAAAGTATGAATCTTTTACTATTGTACTATTGCTAGTAACCCGCTGCCACCAATGATCGGGGGGGGGAGATGGGAGGCCGCACACTAGCCACCAATGTTGTTAATGCTATAGAGGGAGGGGGGGCCAATGGGGGGCGCACACTGTGCCACCAACGATTTATTACAATAGAGGGAGGAAGGGGGGGGGGCACACTGTGCCACCAACAAATTATTACAATAGAGGGAGGAGGGGGGGGGGGCCGCACTGGCCACCAATAATATTCAAACTGGGGAGGGGGGGTCTGCCCCCTGCTGCCTGGCAGCCCTGATCTCTTACAGGGGGATATGATAGTACAATTAACCCCTTCAGGTGCGGCACCTAAGGGGTTAATTGTGCTGATCACGGCCCCCTGTAAGAGATCGGATGCTGCTAGGCAGCAGGGGGCAGTCATGTACACAGTTTGTAGTATATTCTAACTAGAAGCGTCCCCATCACCATGGGAACGCCTCTGTGTTAGAATATACTGTCGGAAATGAGGTTTCACGATCTCACTCATATCCGACAGTATATTCTAACATAGAGGCGTTCCCATGGTGATGGGGACGCTTCAAGTTAAAATATACCATCGGATTGGAGAAAACTCCGATCTGATGGTATAAAAGGGACTCCAGACTTTACATTGAAAGTCAATGGGGACGGATCCGTTTGAAATGGCACCATATTGTGTCAACGTCAAACGGATCCGTCCCCATTGACTTGCATTGTAATTCAGGACGGATCCGTTTGGCTCCGCACGGCCAGGCGGACACCAAAACGACTTTTTTTTCATGTCCGTGGATCCTCCAAAAATCAAGGAAGACCCACGGACGAAAAAACGGTCACGGATCACGGGAAAACGGAACCCCGTTTTGCGGACCGCAAAAAAATACGGTCGTGTGCATGAGGCCTTATAGTCCACAGCTCTGCAGATACATACTATGTACCTTCAATGGATTTCCTCCAAACAGATTCAAAGCTGCAAAGGTTGATGGTCCTTGTGTTGAATCGGGGGGGTCCAGTACCGGTATGGTACTGGACCCCCCCGATTCAACACAAGGACCATCAATTTATACGAAATTTGAATATTGGACCATAAGTTAACCATTGTGTTTCAGCTATTTAGTGGTTTTATAATTGTTTGTAGGTACTATTTTAGTCTGGCCATACCTGTGTATTTAATAGATTTTTTAACATTGTGATTATATATTCTATATTTTATTTATTGAATAAAGTACCATTGACTCCAGATATAGAGAGTGCCCAGCCCTTTCTTTGAAATACGGAATAGATTAGACCTGACGGTAACAGTGACCTGTAATACTGACACACAGTAAATCTACAGCTAACAGAAATGATTAAAAAGCAATTGTTTGCACTGCCACAGCATGAATTAGAAGAACATTTTTTTTTCTCCGCTACTTTATTGGTGCTGCCTCCATTTCTGTATTTTGTTCCACTAAAGAGCCATTGCACTGCAGGGGTGAGCATGGGTTTTTGGCTTTACTGAAGGGTGCTGTATGCTTTTCTTTTTGTTCAACAGAAGGGATTATCTATGTATCCTTCTGCCCTGCACAGTGATGTAGACGATGTAGGCGATAAATTACACCTGTAATACTGACGGCACAGTACCTATGAATGTGGGTGCACTAGAACGTAATGCATACAGTGAGGAGGCACATATGCAAACTGTTGTAATTCCTGCACCGTTCACCTGATTTGGATGTAAATACCCTCAAATTAAAGCTGACAGTCTGCAGGTAAAGCACATCTTGTTCGTTTCATTTCAAATCCATTGTGGTGGTGTATAGAGCCAAAAATGTTAGAATTGTGTCGATGTCCCAGTATTTATGGACCTGACTGTAGATAGATAGAGATGTCCCGAACTATTCGCCGGCGAACAGTTCCCAGCGAACATAGCGATGTTCGGTTCGCCCCTATACATCATCATTGAGCAAACTTTGACCCTGTACCTCACAGTCAGCAGACACATTCCAGCCAATCAGCAGCAGACCCTCCCTCCCAGACCCTCCCACCTCCTATCAAAAAGCAAGGACAGCATCCATCTTAGATTCATTCGGAAGCTGCAGTGTCACAAATTTGACTAAGTTGTAATCGCAATGCGACTAATACAGGTTATATTAATCGCATTGCGAATTCAACTTAGAGCTGGGTTCCTAATGGTTGTATTGCTAGAATATAACGAAGATTGAGAATATAGTGCTATCTTCGTTATATTCGCCAATTCTAGCAATACAACCATTAGGAACTTAGCTCTAAGTTGAATTCGCAATGCGATTAATACAGGTTATATTAATCGCATTGCGAATTCAACTTACCACACTCTGCGTCAACTACGTAATTTTCCATGGGAGTTTTGCCATGGACCCCCCTCCGGCATGCCACAGTCCAGGTGTTAGTCCCCTTGAAACAACTTTTCCATCACTATTGTGGCCAGAAAGAGTCCCTGTGGGTTTTAAAATTCGCCTGTCTATTGAAGTCTATGGTGGTTCGCCCGGTTCGCCCGTTCGCGAACATTCGCGGAAGTTTGCGTTCGCCGTTTGCGAACTGAAAATTTTATGTTCGCGACATCTCTATAGATAGATAGATATATATTAGATATGAGATAGATATTAGATAGATAGATAGATAGATAGATAGAAGAGAGAAGAGCTTCTTCCCCGCTTAATAGTAAGTATTGGCGTCATGTATTTGACCCTGTTCACCCATTCTTAGTGCATTTAGTAGTGGGCTGATACTTTTTTTGTTTTTCTACATTGTTGCTTGGTAGCTTGCACCTGCGATTGTCTCTGGAGGTTCTGTTCCGCTTTTTGGTTATATGTAGATAGATAGAGATATTAGATAGATAAATATTAGAGATAGATACTGTAGATAGATAATAGATATGAGATGGATAGACAGTCACTTTAACCCCTTCAGGACACAGCCTTATTTCACCTTAAAGAGGACCTTTCACTAGATTAAAAAATAAAAACTAAGTATACAGACATGGAGAGCGGCGCCCAGGGATCCCCCTGCACTTACTGTTATCCCCGGGCGCCGCTCCGTTCGCCCGGTATAGCCTCCGGTATCTTCACATGTTAGGCTCCACCCAGTGGAACCTGCCGGCGTCTCTTTCTCCCATGCTGTAGCGCTGGCCAATCGCAGCGCTCAGCTCATAGCCTGAGAGAAAAAAAAACCTTAAAACACTTTAACTTTAAAACACTTTGACTTATCCAGGCCATTCTGAGATTGTTTTTTCTTAACATATTGTACTTCATGACACTGGTAAAATGAAGTCAAAAAAATTCTTTTTTATTTCTAAAAAAATACCAAATTTACCAAAATTTTGTAAAAAAATTTAATTTCCAAGTTTCAATTTCTCTACTTCTATAATGCATAGTAATACCTACAAAAATAGTTATTACTTTACATTCCCCATATGTCTACTTCATGTTTGGATCAATTTGGGAATGATATTTTATTTTTGGGGGATGTTACAAGGCTTAGAAGCTTAGAAGCAAATCTTGAAATTTTTCAGAAATTTTCAAAAACCCACTTTTTAGGGACCAGTTCAGGTCTGAAGTCACTTTGTGAGGCTTACATAATAGAAACCACCCAAAAATCCACCCAGAAACTACACCCCTCAAGGTATTCAAAACTGATTTTACAAATGTCGTTAACCCTTTAGGTGTTCCACAAGAGTTAATGGCAAATGGTGATAAAATTTCAGAATTTAGATTTTTTGGCAAATTTTCCATTTTAATCAATTTTTTCCAGTAACAAAGCAAGGGTTAACAGCCAAACAAAATGCTATATTTATTGCCTCGATTCTGTAGTTTGCAAAAACACCCCATATGTGGCTGTAAACTACTGTACTGGCACACAGTAGGGCGTAGAGGGAAAGGTGCGCCGTATGGTTTTTGGAAGGCAGATTTTGCTGGACTGGTTTATTTACACCATGTCCCATTTGAAGCCCCCCTGATGCACCCCTAGAGTAGAAACTCCATAAAAGTGACCCCATCTAAGAAACTACACCCCTCAAGGTATTCAAAACTGATTTTGCAAACTTTGTTAACCCTTTAGGTTAAAGATTTAATGGAAAATAGAGATACAATTTAAAATTTTCACTTTTTTGGCAGATTTTCCATTTTAATATTTTTTTTCCAGTTACAAAGCAAGGGTTAACAGCCAAACAAAACTCAATATTTATGGCTCTGATTCTGTAGTTTACAGAAACACCCCATATGTGGTCGTAAACTGCTGTACGGGCACACGGCAGGGCGCAGAGGGAAAGGAATGCCATATGGTTTTTGGAAGGCAGATTTTGCTGGACTAGTTTTTTTGACACCATGTCCCATTCGAAGCCCCCCTGATGCACCCCTAGAGTAGAAACTCCAAAAAAGTGACCCCATTTTAGAAACTACGGGATAGGGTGGCAGTTTTGTTGGTACTAGTTTAGGGTACATATGATTTTTGGTTGCTCTATATTACACTTTTTGTGAGGCAAGGTAACAAGAAATAGCTTTTTTTTTGTTATTTACAACATTCATCTGACAGGTTAGATCATGTGGTATTTTTATAGAGCAGGCTGTCACGGACGCGGCGATGCCTAATATGTATACAATTTTTTTTATTTATCTAAGTTTTAAACAATGATTTCATTTTTGAAACAAAAAAAATCATGTTTTAGTGTCTCCATAGTCTGAGAGCCATAGTTTTTTCAGTTTTTGGGCGATTATCTTAGGTAGGGTCTATTTTTTTGTGGGATGAGATGACGGTTTGATTGGCACTATTTTGGGGTGCATATGACTTTTTGATTGCTTGCTATTACACTTTTTGTGACGTAAGATGACAAAAAATGGCTTTTTTTACACCGTTTTTATTTTTATTTTTTTATGGTGGTCACCTGAGGGGTTAGTTCATGTGATATTTTTATAATGCCGGTCGATACGGACGTGGCGATACCTAATATGTGTACTTTTTTTTTATTTATGTAAGTTTTACACAATCATTTCATTTTTGAAACCAAAAAAATCATGTTTTAGTGTTTCCATAGTCTGAGCCATAGTTTTTTCAGTTTTTGTGCGATTATCTTGGGTAGGGTATGATTTTTGCGGGATGAGATGACGGTTTGATTGGTACTATTTTGGCGTACATGCGACTTTTTTGATCACTTTTATTACCTTTTTTGGGAAGTAAGATGGGCAAAATTTCAATTTCCTCATAGTTTTTATTCCGGGTTGAACGGCTGACATCACAGCACAGATGTCAGCCGTTTATACCAGAGTGTCAGCAATGTGCTGACACTCTGGTATACCACTGGATACCAATCAATATTCAAGAGGAGGCGGGCGGGGGATCGCGATCCCGCCTGCCGCACCGCCCGCCTCCCGCACCGCCTGCAATCCCCCCCTGCACCACCCGCCGGCATAAAATCATTCAGGGGTGCAGAGGGGGTGAAAAATCCATATTTTCGGCATCTAAAGTTTCTGATCCCCGCGGTCAGGGACCACGGGGATCAGAAACTGCAGAAAGCGCAGCAAACCACAGGTCTGAATTGACCTGTGGTTTGCTGCGATCGCCGACACGGGGGGTCACTGGACCCCCCCCGCGCATTTAGCCGAGGTGCCTGCTCAATGATTTGAGCAGGCACCTTGTTCCGATCACCTCTCGCCGGGCGGCGGTGATCGAAACAACACATGACGTACTGGTATGTCATGTGTCCTTAAGGGGTTAATATTGCATTTTGCATTATTTCTAATTTTACATGTAGATGTGACATGGCTGGATCAGTGATTTGTGTTGGATGCTTCTCTCCATTAACATTTAGTTGGAAAAGTAAATAAGGGATTTTCTAGTTGTAGAATATTGATGACACATGCTCAGGATAGGTCGTCCATATCTAATTGGTGGGGTTCCAACTCCGGGCACTGCCGCTGGTCAGCTGTTTGAAGAGGCTGCTGCTGACGTCACATTCACGGCACACATGACCTCTGTGTCGCTCAGTCCCATTGAAAGGGTTTCTACCTTCAGAATTACTGTTATGTAGCTGACTGATATAGTGATGCGCTAATGTCAGCACTACATAACAGTGTTCTTTTATATTTCTCCCTGCAGCCATTCTGCTAAAATAAGCACTTTTATAATATGCTAATGAGCCTCTAGGTGCTATGTGGGCGGAGATTCAGCACCTAGAGGCTCCGTCTACTCACCCTTTATCCCGCCCAGGTCCCCTGTTCTGCCCGCCCCACTCTTCTTGATTGATATCCAAGTTCCATGCATCGTTGAGGAAATCCCGCGCCTGCGCCGTTCACTTCTGTATTCGGAGCAGGCGCAGTCAGGAATCCGGCACCAGGAGCGCGGCCTTCACTCACTGCGCCTGCTCCGAATACAGAAGTGAACGGCGCAGGCGCGGGATTTCCTCAACGATGCATGGAACTTGGACATCAATCAAGAGGAGCGGGGCGGGCAGAACGAAGGACCTGGGCGGGATAAAGGGTGAGTAGACGGAGCCTCTAGGTGCTGAATCTCCGCCCACATAGCACCAAGAGGCTCATTAGCATATTATAAAAGTGCTTATTTTAGCAGAATGGCTGCAGGGAGAAATGTAAAAAACACACTGTTATGTAGTGTGGACATTAGCACATCGCTATATCAGTCAGCTACATAACAGTAATTCTGATGGTAGAAAGGCAGCACGGTGGCTCAGTGGTTAGCACTGGGGTCCTAGGTTCGAATCTGACCAAGGGCAACATTCGCATGGAGTTTGTATGTTCGTGTTTGCGTGGGTTTCCTCCCACACTCCAAATACATACTGATAGGGACCTTAGATTGTGAGCCCCATTGGGGACGGTTGGATGATAATGTCTGTAAACCGCTGCAGTACCATGGACAGCCACTACACAATGTACAGCGCTGTGCTTGGTATGCTGCTGCTCTCTCAGATCTATGCTAGTGATACTGTATTTATGCAATTTTGAAACTGCTTCTCTCCATTGGGTGAAATCAAATAGATGTCAGCACAGCCTATGTGAATGGAGCAGGTGGATACTACTCCATGTTGGCCACCTTCATTCTGAAGGCAGGAGAGATGTTTTTTTTTTTTACTATTTGGCCCTACTATGACTATGCAGTCAGGAGACATGATGGTCAATTCTAAAAGAAAACTCAAAGGGGGAATTGTATGAAACTGTAGAAAAGGCACAGACACACAGGACAAACTATGGGGCAGATTGATCCCAACTGTCTAAAAGAAAAACTGTCTTTGTTCTCCATAGCAACCAATCACAGCACAGCTTTCATTTTACCCCAGCAGTTTTTGATGTGAAAGCTGAGCTCTGATTGGTTGCTTTCAGACATTTTAGATAAATGAAACCCTGGGTGTTGCCCATAGCAACCAATCACAGCACAGCTTTCATTTTACCACAGCAGTTTATTATGTGAAAGCTGAGTTCTGACTGGTTGCTTTTAGGTGATTTAGATACATGAGACGCTGTGTGTTGCTAGGGTTGCCACCCGGCCGGTATCTCACTGGCAAAGCCGTTAATTTTTTTCTACCGGCAATGTTAATTTGCGGTATTTTCATAGAAGGAAAAGGCACTCACCTCCTCCATTTGCTTGCGCTGCTGACTGGATGTGCAGGACAGAACCTGTGAGACGTCATCAAACTGGAGCGCAGGTCCTCTCCTGAGCTTCAAGTCAGCAGAGAGTGTTCACAGCGGCGCGAGCAAATGGAGGGCACTATTCTTCCTGGGGGGCACAAATGGAGGGCACTATTCTTCCTGGGGGGCACAAATGGGGGGCACTATTCTTATGGGGGCACTAATCAGGGCGTTATTCGTACTGGGGGCACTAATGGGGGCATTATTCTTCCTGGGGCACACTAATGGGGACATTATTCATACTGGGGGCACTAATGGGGACATTATTCATACTGGGGGCACAAATGGGGGACATTATTCTTACTGGGGCGCACTAATGGGGGCAGTATTCTTCCTGGGGGTACTAATGGGGGCAGTATTCTTCCTGGGGGCACTAATGGGGGCATTATTCTTCCTGGGGGCACTAATGGGGGCATTATTCTTATTGTGGGGCACTAATAGGGGCATTAATATTACTGGGGGCACTAATGGAGACAGTATTAATTCTGGGGGGCACTAATGGGGGTGTTGCTATTACTGGGGGCACTAATGGGGGCATTACTATTACTGAGGGGCACTAATGGGGGCATTATATTACTGGGGGCACTAATGGGGGCAGTATTCTCCCTGGGGGTACTAATGGGGGCAGTATTCTTCCTGGGGGCACTAATGGGGGCATTATTCTTCCTGGGGGCACTAATGGGGGCATTATTCTTATTGTGGGGCACTAATAGGGGCATTAATATTACTGGGGGCACTAATGGAGACAGTATTAATTCTGGGGGGCACTAATGGGGGTGTTACTATTACTGGGGGCACTAATGGGGGCATTACTATTACTGAGGGGCACTAATGGGGGCATTATATTACTGGGGGCACTAATGGGGACAGTATTCATTCTGGGGGTGCTAATGAGGGCATTACTATTACTGGGGGCACTAATGGGGGCATTATTATGCTGGGGGCACTAATGGGGGAATTATTGATTCTGGGTGGAACTAATGGGGGCATTAATAATACTGGGGGGGCATTCATATTATTGGGAGCCACAATATGACAGCGACTTAACACCCTGTGTGAAGCCATCCCCCCACCCCTTTGGGGTGTGGCTTAACTGGGCTGGTATTTTTTGTTTGGAAAGGTGGCAACCCTATGTGTTGCCCATAGCAACCAATCACAGCACAGCTTTCATTTTACCACAGCAGTTTATGATGTGAAAGCTGAGCTCTGACTGGTTGGTTTTAGACAGTTTAGATAAATGAGACCCTGAGTGTTGCCCATGGCAACCAATCACAGCACAGCTTTCATTTTATATGCTGCGCTGGGATTGGTTGCTATGGGCACTCTTCATAAATCTGCCCCTATAGTCTCCATACACCCAGTAAGGAATATTCCGTCATTGTTCGTCAGCTTTGCATTTGTCCTCAGTTCACTTTTTGAGGCCTATTCCTTTAAACAGAGCAAATTTAGGACTCACACCCACAATGAAAGCACAGGAGTGAGCAGGTTATGGAAAATGCACGTGAATAAGCCACATCACCTTCATCCATAATGAGAAAGTATCCGAATGTTTAGACAGCGCCATTCATCATGTGTGAACACAGCGCATTACTTCAAAGAGCATTGTTCTCTCCCGGCCGCACTCCAATCACCGCCAGATAAATATTTGCTAACAGCGAGAAATGGACGGAGGAATGTGTCCTTTCATTTCTCCTGCTTCGAAATGCATTAGCTTTACTAGGCCGCTAAACAGTCACTTAATATGTTTATCCTCCCGGGAGACGTGGAGTAAATGA
This sequence comes from Bufo bufo, assembly GCF_905171765.1. Classification (NCBI taxonomy): domain Eukaryota; kingdom Metazoa; phylum Chordata; class Amphibia; order Anura; family Bufonidae; genus Bufo; species Bufo bufo. The sequence goes on from NC_053393.1 coordinate 527,229,403, forward strand.
GTTATGTCTCAGCTCGGGAGGACGGAAGAAGGGTTTAAAATTTTAGTCTACATTAAAAGTCAATGCAAAAAATCACAAAGGAAAAAAAAAATATCTAGTCCTCATGTCTGAAATTGTCCTGGTCCTCAAGGGGTTCAAAGGCATTTCCTTGACTGATCGATGGATCTGATTGCCACTGATCGCTCATGGTTTGCAGTGACAGCGTCTGACACCTGGGAACCCCGCTTAAGAGCTGTTTGAGATGGCACCGGTGCTTGCAGTAGTATCGCAACCTTCTCTGTGCTCACCAAGCACAGCGCCATACATTGTATAGTTGTCTTGCTTGGTATCACGCTCAGCCCCATTCACCTCAATGGGGCTGAATTGCATCTAGGCCACGTGATCGATGAACGTGAAGTCACCAGTCTAGAAAAAGCTGGAGAAGGGTGGGTGCTACTGCGTGTGCCACTGCCTTCTCACCCCCCACAGATCAGATATTGAATACCTATCCAGAGGATAGGTCACCAGTGAAAAAAACACTCAGAAGACCCCTTTAAAGGGGTTTTCCAAGATTATGGCCCTGGTGCGCATGGTACCTAATGACAAAATGGGTTGAGATTTCCTTGGTTTGAACTGGTTAGGACCTATAAAAATTGGTCCAATGTAGAACAATTGGGAAACTGGTGACAGGGTGGTGGATGTGCAAGGCTCATTGAGGCACAAGGGGAGCGAATTCTAACCTGTCTGGTCAGATCTCACAGAAGACCTAGACCAGTGGTCCCCAACTCCAGTCCTCAGGGACCCACCTGCCAGTCATGTTTTGAGAATATTCCACAGAATGAATACCTGTGATCAGTCATGATGCACTGACACTAATTATATCACCTGCTTAGTACTAAGGAAATCCCAGAAATATGACCGTCAGGTAGACCCTGAGGACTGGAGTTGAGAAAGACTGACCTAGATCATGGAGCAATGGAAGAAGTTGGCCTTGTCTGATGAATCATGCTTTCCTTTACATCATGGGGATGTCTATGAGTCACTTACCTGGTTAAGAGATGGCGCCAGAATGCACTATGGGAAGTAGAGAAGCCGGTGGAGGCAGTGGGATGCTCTTGGCAATGTTCTGCTGAGATCTTTAGGTCCTGGCATCATGTGGATGCGACATGTACCACCTATCATTGTACAGACAAGTATCCCCCACCTGGCCACTTTCATAATCCCCAGTCACGCTGCAAGGTGAGGACTTGGCTTCCAAATTCCACAGATCCAAATCTGATCATCATCTGTGGGAATGCAACGTGCCGGTCCCCAGGGGAGAACGCGTGAGGTTCACGGTGGGTCAAAGTGTACAAACAGTTCATCGGTTACTCGCGGTTTAGCAGACGCCTCCCCGGGCCATCATGCAGTGAAGGGGAGAACAGCACAGGATTCTCCGGGGCAGACTCTATTACAGGGGACACCGGCCAGGTGGTGATCGAGGTGCCCTTGATGGTGATTGGGTTTCTGGATGCTTGTGCGGCTGGGCCCCTGACTTAGGTAATGTCGTGACGCCAGCACCTTGGTGGTGCAAAATGATGAGTGGTGGTAGTATGGAGATAGAAGAATGTGGCAGGGTTTGAATCCAACTAAGAACTTTACTGTAACCAGGGTCTTGATAACAGTTTACATCGAGTTATAAAACAGTCTCTTAAGAACATGCAGGTTGGATGTGATGAATCCCAGTAACAGGCTGTACATGTGGATATGTCTCAGGCTATAGTAGTTGTGTACTCATTGATATTCAGCTCTTTGCCTGGCTTCAGTCTCAGTAAAGGTAGTTCAGGTCTTTGTCTTCTACACACAAGTGATGTAACAGATGATCTGTCTGTCCTTGACATAACGGTGAGGCTGCCGGAAGCTAATAAATCCTTCACCTTGATACAAAGGCGCCTAGAGCCTAGAATAATGGCCATTGTCCTTCCTTTGCCTTTCCACAATAAACTTAGTAAAATCCACTTGACACTCCGGAAGAGTAGATGATAGAATACAGACTTCACCTCTGCCTATTTTCCTGGCTTGACACTGAGATATAAATTGGCTCCTTTGGGCCGTGGAGCCCAAGAGAGAGCTGAGAGAAGAGGGGCCTTCTCCTCCCCCTTGCTCCTCACTCCATCTCCTTTTTCCTCCAAACTCTAACTCTCTCTACTAGGCCTGAACTGTGGTATATATATATACTGTGGTGCTACCCCCATCTAGTGGTGGAATGTGTGTAATGCACCTAACAGCCTGGTAACAGGGATTCTACATAAGAATGAAATACAGCATGATACAACATATGACATAACAAACTTTTGCAGTTCCCACGTACACTAGTGAGACGCTGCAGGAAGTGCTGGAGAAACAAATCCCATCCATGGAGGCCACACTGAGCAACTTAGAACATTTAAAGGATCTACTTTGAACGTCTTGGTGCTAGATACCAAAGGGACCATCAGAGATTTTGTGGAGTCCTTAAACTTCAAGACTGTTTTCTGAATACGAGGGGTAACTATTCGGTAAATATTAGGTTTTTAATGTTATAGCTGATTGGTAGTAGGTTACCAATTTACATGATAATTTCTGCTGAGTAACTCTGTCAGATGAGTATCATCTTACAGAAATAACCGGGTAGAGCACAGAATATGCAGCAGTAATGGTTATTTCGAGGAAAAATGTATGATATAGCCAATGTAAACATATATCTGTCAGAAGAAAACTGCTGGCGCATGTATGCACGGCCTTTATAATTCATTCCATACTTGGAGAAGTGCAAGGAAGGATGACATAATCCTATTACTGCCGGGACACATTTACAAAGCCGGAGAATGATTTCTTCTGTACCTCTGTCCATTCTGGTGTGTAGTTATCTTCAGTCTTAGGTATACTTGCCAACTCTTCCCCCAATCTCCAGGAGTCTCTCGGAAAAACAGATAAACAGACATTTAGTAAGAGAGTCTGGTCTGGGGTCTGTATTCATTCAGGGCGGACTTGGTTTAGGATACATGGATTTTTATCTTTTAGTTGATCCGGTGTAGGATCTGTATTAGTTTAAGCATTCTGGTCTGTAGTGTGTGGTCTATATTTATTTTGGGGTTTGTGGTATTTTAAGGAGTCTGATCTGGGGCCTTTATTTTTGGGGAGTGTCTGGTCTGGTGTCTGTATACATTTTGAGTTGTGATTAAGAGGATCATACTGCAAAAAAATTTAGACTAGCACATCAAAAGTCACAGGCGCACATCCATAAAGCTAACATGCAGACAGCTAACACAATACGTATGGCAGTACACTGTTATAAATATAGCTGGTTTCTACACCACCCTAAACATTGTAGGCTTAGGTTAGGCCCAGGAGAGGCAGGTCTGTTAGTGTTAGGTACCCATCTGCAGAAGCCACCTTGACGTTGGTAGATGGGCCCGACACACGTTTGATCAAAAATGTACACGAAGAGCTTCCGTTTTTCATGTATAGTCGGTATAGTGCCACTGTAATCCAGAATAATCCCTAATCCTATTGTTTGCATGTACAACAGTGTGCTGCCATATGTATTTTGTTTGTAGAGGGTCATATGCACTGTCTGTCTGCCTGTCTACTTACTGTATCTATCTCATATCTGTCTATTATCTATCTATCTATCTATCTATCTATCTATCTATCTATCTATCTATCTATCTATCTATCTATCTATCTATCTATCTCCTATCTATCTATCTATCTATCTATCTATCTCATATCTATCTATTATCTATCTATCTATCTATCTATCTATTTACTGTACCTCTCTGATATCTACATATTAGCTATTGATCTGTCTATCTATCTATCTCCTATATCTATCTATCTATCTACTGTCCATATCTGAGAAAGCTTGAGAAAGGCTCATATGCGAGCCGAAACGTCACTTGTGCCACCTATGGGTGAATAAATCCTTTTTTCACTGAAGATTCAACTGGAGTGCAGTCCGATTTCTTTATTTCGTACTGTACATATCTGATATATATGTATTATTCATCTATCTATCTATCTATCTATCTATCTATCTATCTATCTATCTATCTCTCTCATATCTATCCATCTCATATCTATTTATCTATCTATCTATCCTTGGCACATTTCACATGTTTATACTGTATATTCTCTTACTGACAAAGCAATCACTGCTCCTGATCAATCCTCTTCATCTGCGTGCTGCATACAGGGAGACATTAGCTAGTTAGTGAATAGAGCTTTAACTAGACCGGGCTTTACAGTAAATCGTCTGACTATTCACAGTTCGTGCACAGGGTCCTTTTTTTCCCACATTAGTAAAATGTTGCTTCTTGTACAAATATCTATCCAGCAGATAAGGGCGACTACACTGATAGAATTATCATTATTAGATGGAGGGTGCCGCAGTCTCTATATCTACATAGTAAGCAACAGACTCTTTCCCAACATCTGTAAGTACATACTGCAGAACCTATGGAGTATAATTGCTGTAATTAGGGCGATTTGCCTATTTAGGTGCTATGGATCCTGCACAAAGAGCTCTTGTAAATTAACATTTAGGCTAAATATTTGCTAAAGGAGTCTTCCACCATAACAACCCCCGCTGATCATGAGAAGGGGGTCCCTTAATCCACTGAGTGAAAGGAGAGGTGGTCATGCACGCTGCCGATCCATTCATCTCTATGGGACTGCCAAAGAGAAGCCAAGTGCATCCCTTAGCTATCTTCAGCAGTTCCAGATGTTAGCACACAGGACACTTTTTTTTATACTGAGGTTTTTCATTTTGCTCTGTTTTTCGTGTCTATGGTATTATTATTTTTTTTTATGCTTCATGTTGTAGCAATGGAGTTTTTGCCAGGTGTTTTTCAATACCATTCCCTAAAGGGAAAAAATGCCTGAAAAAAACCCCCCAATTCTAACGTGTGAAGAGAAAAACACCACTAAAAACACATGCAAAAAAACATATGCTTTTATGTATGTATTTTCAGAGTTTAAAAAACACCAGACCAAGTTCATATCTGAAGGGGGTCACTTTTTTTATTTTTACTTATGTGAATTATGGGGAACTTTTTTCATTTGAGAATGTTTTTCATGTCACTTTTATGTCTGGTGTTGCATTGTGTGGTTGCACCAAATTTATGAAATGGTGCACAGTTTTCATATATTTGGTGCAACTGCATTGTGTTGTATGACCTAGTCTTAAAAAAAACACCAGGGGCTGTCTGACGTAGGATGCAATTTTTTTTTTGCGACATTTCTAATGTGTGGCAGATAATAAATGGGCCATAATCTGAGTCTAATCTCACTTTTCAGCCTTAGGCCTCATGCACACGGCCGTTGTTTTGGTCCGCCTCCGAGCCGCAGTTTTGGCGGCTCGGATGCGGACCCATTCAGTTCAATGGGGCCGCAAAAGATGCGGACAGCACTCCGTGTGCTGTCCGAATCCGTTGCTCCGTTCCGTGGTCCACAAAAAAAAATATAACCTGTCCTATTCTTGTCCGCGCTTTGCAGACCAGAATAGGCAGTTATATCAAAGGCTGTCCGTGCCGTTCTGCAAATTGCAGAACGCACACGGACGCCATCTGTGTTTTGTGGATCCGCGATTTGCGGACCACAAAACCCACAACAGTCATGTGCATGTAGCCTTAAACATAGATCACTTTAAAAAGTGGCATGGCTCCTAAATGTCACAGAAAATGCCGCATTTTTACACCAAAAACCAGATGTATCTGGTTTGGTGAATGTCCCCCTATGTTTTTTTTATTTTATGTAATTTCTCCCTAAAGAAAAGAGAATGGAAAAATGCCTGAAAAAACACAGTTCAAAATCCTGCTTAAAAAAAAAAAAATTCCCATGGAAACAAAAAAGCACCCTGACTGGAAAAAAATGTCACAGGCAAAAAACGCACGTGTCCTACGTAGTCCCATAGTCAGCTAACCTCTGAAGTTGGCGGTTTTCCACAAAAAAAAGCCCAAAAATATGCAAAGCACTATAAAAACTGAGTGAATCTAGCCTTATAATGTCCTATACCTCAATGAGTAATTTATAGCAGCTGCGTATAAAAACTCTTTTATCAACATTTTTGGGGGTATTCATATGTTGTTTTTTTCTGAATTGCTTCAAAATTCAGGATGTAAAAGGTTGCTCAAAAAGTGACACTGGGGAATACAATGTCAGAGCTTCATCCAGTATTTGACCTGTCACTTATTGCCATCTAGTGGTGATAAATAGAAATTCACAACCTGTAAACTTATAAACTACTATATTATATGCAGATAATTGTGAGCTTTGTTAATTGGTTGTTCTTGTTGGATATGACTAAAACAAAATGGGAAGATTTTAAAATGGTTTTCCAAGATTTTTTTTTACTGAAGAGGATGCTGTAATATAGTGTATGTATATATACAGTACAGACCAAAAGTTTGGACACATCTTCTCATTCAAAGAGTTTTCTTTATTTTCATGACTATGAAAATTGTAGATTCACACTGAAGGCATCAAAACTATGAATTAACACATGTGGAATTATATACATAACAAACAAGTGAGAAACAACTGAAAATATGTCATTCTAGGTTCTTCAAAGTAACCACCTTTTGCTTTGATTACTGCTTTGCACACTCTTGGCATTCTCTTGATGAGCTTCAAGAGGTAGTCACCTGAAATGGTTTTCACTTCACAGGTGTGCCCTGTCAGGTTTAATAAGTGGGATTTCTTGGCTTATAAATGGGGTTGGGGCCATCAGTTGCGTTGAGGAGAAGTCAGGTGGATACACAGCTGATAGTCCTACTGAATAGACTGTTAGAATTTGTATTATGGCAAGAAAAAAGCAGCTAAGTAAAGAAAAACGAGTGGCCATCATTACTTTAAGAAATGAAGGTCAGTCAGTCAGCCGAAAAATTGGGAAAACTTTGAAAGTAAGGGCTATTTGACCATGAAGGAGAGTGATGGGGTGCTGCGCCAGATGACCTGGCCTCCACAGTCACCGGACCTGAACCCAATCGAGATGGTTTGGGGTGAGCTGGACCGCAGAGTGAAGACAAAAGGGCCAACAAGTGCTAAGCATCTCTGGGAACTCCTTCAAGACTGTTGGAAGACCATTTCAGGGGACTACCTCTTGAAGCTCATCAAGAGAATGCCAAGAGTGTGCAAAGCAGTAATCAAAGCAAAAGGTGGCTACTTTAAAGAACCTAGAATATGACATATGTTTATGTATATAATTCCACATGTGTTAATTCATAGTTTTGATGCCTTCATAGTCATGAAAATAAAGAAAACTCTTTGAATGAGGAGGTGTGTCCAAACTTTTGGTCTGTACTGTATATATATATATATATATATATATATATTATAATATTATACAACGTAACACAACAACGCAACAAGAGCAGAAAAGTCTGAGCTTTAGGAGAGATTGGGGAGGGGTCTGTATAAGAGGAGTTGTCATGGGGAAGTGCTCTATACAGGGGCATACTCAGATCTCATAGGGCCCCATAGCAAAACTTAGAATGGGCTCACCTGCGCCACTTATTTTCATCTCAACCATGCTTTACCTGACTTCTATATTGGAAAAAGTGGAACAGGTGCTTCATGAATGTGGAGCTCATTCTGACCCCCATATTTCTCAATTTATTCACACCATACAAATGGCATAAATACACTGAAAAATTTGCTTCCCTTCTACTAAAAAGCTGGCCACCTGCAGCCACCACTATAAATTGCCCTCCGGCATGGACACGTTCCTCTTCAGTCTTCACACACCAGGCCCCTTTTAGTAGACCAAGCCCCGTTCATGGTGACCAATTCAGTTGTGCATTTGAATGCTGGTGATGAGTCTGATGGTGCAGTATCCTGGGCACACACCGTTAAACTTAATTTCAGTAGGTGCCAGGAGGCTTCTGCAGTGCCCTAGAGATTCTCTAACTTTTCTGGGAGTCTGGAAGGTTTCTACAATATTCTAGGAAAGTGGCAAGCATGCCTTTGTAGGGTGCAGAGGTACAATGCATTCGGAAAGTCTTCAGACCCTTTAGCTTTTTTCACATTTTGGTATGTTGGGGCTTTTTGCTAAAATAAAAAATCACATTTTCCTCAATACTGAAACCTGTACATCTCATAAAGGAAACAGGTTCTTGGCAATAACCAAAGACAATTACCTTTCCCAACTGGTTCAGGACCCAACTAGAGGGACGGCCATACTGGACTTAGTATTAACCAATAGACCTGACAGAACAACAGACGTGCAGGTTGGGGGACACCTGGGAAATAGTGACCATAAAGTAATAACCTTCCAATTGTCATTCAAAAGAATGTTTCTTCAGGGAGGAAAAAAAATACCAAACTTCAAAGCAAAATTTAGCCAACTAAGAGAGGCCATAGGCCTAACTAACTGGGACAAAGTCCTCAAAAATAAAAAATACAGCCACAAAATAGGATATTTTTAAAACCATCCTAAAATCTAATTGTGAGAGGTACATACCTTATGGGAATAAAAGGTTAAGGAACAGGAAAAAACCAATGTGGATAAATAGAACTGTAAAGAAAGCAATAAATGACAAAAAGAAAGCATTTAAATCAATAAAACAGGAGGGCAGCGAGGAAGACAAATAAAAGCAGCCAAAATAGAGACCGAGAGACTAATTGCCAAAGAGAGTAAAACCAACCCTAAAATGTTCTTCAATTATATAAATATTAAAAAAGTATAAATCTGAAGGCGTCGGCCCTCTACAGAGTAATGAGGGGGGAGTTGCAGAGAGCGATGAGGAGAAAGTAAAGCTATTAAATATTTTTTTCTCCAATGTATTCATTGATGAAAATGAACTGTCAGATGAAATGCAGAATGTAAAAGTAAATTCCCCATTAAAAGTGCCCTGTCTGGGGGGCGTGTCCGGGCGTCGTCTGAGATGGCCGCTTGAGAGATCGGCTCCTGCCCGCACCGCAGCTTTCTGGCCAGCATCACGCCCGTATCGGCTCATATGGGGAAAAAATTGGCCCCCAGGAGGACCCCTCTTTCTCCCCGGTCCCCCTCACCTGCCAGGACCCTTGAACAGTGCTGGGACCAGGCTCCGAGATCAGCACTCCCGCCACGCAGCACCAAGACACAGAAGGCCTCCCACCATTGCTCTCTTCCCCCACCCGACTGCCCCGCTCTAAACAGTGAGCGAGGACCAGCGCTCAAAACCTCTGCTGGTGTTCACCAAGGGGCCGGATCCTCTCCTGCGGTTTCTGTGAGCAGAGCATCGGGTCTGGAGCTCTCAGCTGCCGTCCTGGAGTTTCTGCCAACCGCTGCTGGAAGGAAGGATCCTGCCATGGCGACTCCTGGATTCACCCCTCAGGGGGAGGCGACGCACAAAGGCACTGTGGCTTCTTTTAGGGGACGAGATACTACCCCTGTGGCCCCTGCATCTAGCCTTCCTAGGGCCCCTTTGCATGAACCCTGGCATAGTAAGCAGTCCCCAGCCCCCCCCCCCCATTACTGGATCAGGGGGATAGCAGCTCTGCTCTCCCTTCTGACATATGGGCCAGATCGCCAAGCCCCCCATCACTTGCTGTTATGGACCCCCCAGCCCTGTCTGAACCCCCACAACCTTGGGCGAGTTATTTTAGCCGTTTTTCTACAAAGGAGGACTTTCGGGCTCTTATCTCTGAAGTTACAGAAGCCTGTAGAGCTGAGATTGCAGCAGTTCGCACTGATATCAAACACGTGGTAGACAGGGTGGACTCCCTGGAAAATGCTCATGATGACACCAGGCACTACATATCCACTCTTCATGAATCCATTACTGCTCAAACAGCTGTGCTCAGGGGCATGGGACGGCACCTAGAGGACTTGGATAACCGAGGCCGTCGGGATAATATCCGGGTGCGGGGCCTTCCGGAAGCTACCGGAGATGAGGACCTCTTTGCCACACTGGAAGCCATATTTAATATGATCTTGGGACAGCCACCCTCGCATAAGATCAAGCTGGACAGAGCTCATAGAGCACTCAAGCCCATGGGGTCTGCTGCACGTCCCAGGGACGTAATTTGTTGTGTTCATGACTTCGCCCTTAAGGAAGCTATCATGGCTAAGGCGAGATCTCTACGCAACTTTGATTTTGATGGTGCTCCGGTGCAATTGTTTCCTGACCTATCCTGGTTCACACTCCAGAAAAGGAGACATCTTCAACCTCTCCTCACGTTACTCAGGGACCGCCAAATTGCCTATCGCTGGGGATTCCCCTTTGCCCTAGTGGTCCGTCATCAGGGAAGAACAGAGACTCTCCGTTCCTTCTCGGATCTCCACCCCTTCTGAGAATCGCTCGGAATTCCTATACCCAACATGTCTGATTGGGAATTTGAGTCCCCAGCGCTTCCGCCACCACGCATTTGGTCTCCGGTAACCAGAAAAAAAAGATCAGGCCCAAGTGCATCCTCTTCCCCGCGGTTTCCTCCGTCATCGGGGCAACGTCCACCTGCCTGACGGCCACTGGCCTGGAGGACTTGGCCGTCCTGAACACCGCCCTTATTCCTTCATACTCATGAGGTCGCTGGACTCTGATGGATCCCCATATTGGTAGTTTATTATTACTGTTTAGCCAGTAATATCTTGTTGCTACTTTACAGTGCGGGCTATCTGAAGGACCGTTCCCGTTGTTAATTGATTTACCAGTTACCTGTGGTTTGCTCTTTGGTCGACCTCATCTCGTTGGTCTCCGACACTTACACCCCTTGAGGGGCTTCTTATTTGCCCCTGGCAGGCATCTCATCCCTGGGAACAGTTGTTTATTGTTGCTTGTTTGTCTGACTTTGTGTTGTCTTGTCCTGTCTCTTTCCCCCCCCTATTGTGTTTTTTCTCTTGTAGGTGTCTGAACTTCCTTTCCTGTGGGGATCGTGTACCTCTGTCTTGCCTTTGGTCCATTGTTCCACTAGTGTGAAGCCACTGACGCAAACGGAATCCCCTGGTGAGCTGTATCCTGCATATATTATATACCATCACATACCCTCATGGTGCGGTGCATAACCTTCAATGTCAAAGGGCTCAACTCCAACGCCAAGATGAAACTCTTGCTTTTGGAACTGAAATCCCTTAAAGCGGACATTGTGTTCTTACAGGAAACACATTTTGATGGCAGCTCCTCCTTCCGCTTTGCCTCTCACTTGTACCCTATTGCTTATTCGGCTACTCATAGCCGTCGGAGTGCAGGGGTTGCCATCTTGATATCGGCACAGTGTCCCCTCAGAATCGAATCCTCGATTCTAGACCCGCAAGTGCATTATATTGTTCTCCGTGGCCACTTAACAGATAAACCCATCACCTTATGTAACATGTATGCCCCAAATACTTCACAGATCCGCTTTCCCGGCGGAATCTTTCGCAAGCTTTTTATTGAGGCAGCGGACTCCTCGGAACCCCTGGTCCTTTTGGGTGGGGATTTTAATGCCGTGTTTTCTGAATCAATGGATCGCATGGCTCTACCAGGCAGACTGGTACATTCGACACAGCGGCGCTTAGCTAGGGACTTTCGTAAACTGGTGCGGAAATACTCCCTGTATGACCTATGTCATCTTACTAACCCCACTGACAGGTCCTTCTCCTTTTACACTGCCCCACATGGTTCCCACACACGTATCAATTATTTCTTTGGTACAATTTCGACCCTAAGGATATTAGAGGGAGCGGACATGGGCCAAATCACCTGGTCTGATCATGCTCCAGTGCTGGTCTCATTAGTAGCGCGTCAGGCCATGTTTGCCAATGCCACTGGAGACTTAACGACTTCCTCCTGAAACAGCCCATCACTAGGGAGGAACTTCGCGAACACCTGAAATCATACTTTGAACTGAATGAGGGATCGGTAGGGGATGTCCGTCCTTTGTGGAAAGCACATAAGGCGGTCATGAGGGGTCATTGTATTGCAATAAGCTCAAAATTAAAGAAGGATTCAATTGCTTTGGTCAAGACCCTTACGTCCCGCTTGCGAATCCTAGAGGACAAGATGGTTGCTTACCCCTCACGCTGCACACTGAGATGAATTTTGACACTAGGGCCCAATTGAAGAGTCTAGCTTTAAGTCGGGTCAACAAGTTACTACTTTACACACAACAGCGTTACTATGCATTGGGGAACAAACCCCACACTTTGCTGGCCAAACAACTCAGGAACCACAATCCCCAAACGGGTCCGAGTGCTATTAGGGGGACTGACAGAATGATCCACTATGACCCCAGAGTGATAGCAGAGAAGTTCTCGACCTACTACTCCTCCCTATACAATCTACCCTCCGACCTCCCCTCAGATGAGAGACTTAGAGATTGTGCAATCCAGTCTTATTTGGCCTCCTGTCATCTCCCCACCCTACCGACTTCCGATATTGCCGCCCTTAATAGTCCGATAACATCGGAAGAGATAGGGGAAGTGGTGGACCAACTACCTGAGGGTAAATCCCCAGGACCCGATGGCTTCTCGTATAAATACTATAAGACTTTCAAGAACGAACTAATCCCTCACTAAGTAACCCTTTTTTATAATTTCCTGGCAGGCAACACAGTACCTGCCCCAATGTCTCACTCTTACCTTACAATGATTCCAAAACCTGGGAAAGACCCCCACGAGTGCCAAAACTACAGGCCCATTGCCCTGCTTAACTCAGACCTTAAGATTTACTCCAAGGCCCTAGCCTCCCGACTAAACTTTTTTCTCCCCTCCCTGATCCACAAAGATCAGGTGGGGTTTGTCCCAGGCCGTCAGGGGGCCGACAACACACGAAGAAGCATTGACTTGATAGATGTCATATCTCGCTTGGGAGAGGAGGCGCTACTTCTTAGTTTAAACGCCGAAAAGGCGTTCGACCATTTAAGTTGGCCATTCCTTTTTGCTACCTTGAAGGTGTATGGCCTTTCTGGTCCCTTTGTTCGAGCTATTTGTAGCCTATACTCCTCCCCCACAGCGACAATCAAACTGCTAACGGAACGAGACAATGGTGCCCCCTATCTCCTCTATTATTTGCCATGTGTATCGAACCCTTGGTGGCCCAAGTCAGGGCATGTCCAGACATCAGAGGTGTTATGGTCAGGGACAGGGAGTTTAAGCTATCACTATATGCGGACGACATCCTTCTTACCCTTACCAAACTTCATATTTCCCTACCAAACCTCCACTCCATTCTGCAGGAATTTGGTCGGCTCTCGGGGTATAGGGTCAACACCCATAAAACTGAGGCCCTCCCTCTTAATGTTTCTCAGGTGGCTCTGGGATCTCTTAGGGTAAACTTCCCTTTCCAGTGGAAGAGGGATTCCTTGCGATATTTGGGTGTTGACCTTACACCCCGATATGGGGACCTTTATAAAGCTAATTTCCCACGCATATATGTGGAAATCAGGGGTCTTCTGGATAAGTGGCACGCTCTCCCACTGTCTCTCCTGGGACGTATTGCTGCGACTAAAATGACGATCTTGCCCAAGCTTCTGTATCTTTTTGAGACTTTACCGATTGTAGTTCCCCTCAAGGATCTGAGATCCATCCAATCTCACCTCCTTAGATTCATATGGGCGGGGAGATGTCATAGAATCACAAGGTCAGTCCTTCTATCAAGTAAGCACCAAGGTGGATTAGGGGTACTGGACCTGTCCAAATATTATTGGGCGGCCCAACTACGTTCTGTCACGGCCTGGGCTTCCCTGCACCTGTACTCTGTATGGATGCAGATAGAAAGACTCTGGCTGGCTCCTACACATCCTAATTCTATGCTATTGTCCGGATCCCACGAGACCCTGCCAGTTAAGGATCTCTTGGGGCCCATGGCTTGCACTAGATTTCATATGGCAGCTGTGTAGTGGTAAGTTCCCTCTGGTTTCTACCCGCTCCGCCATGACCTCCTTTTTGTATCACCCTATGCTCCCTACTAGTCTTACCTAGTCGACGACGAGACCATGGTTTCAGCGAGGAGTGTTTTGGTTTGCAGATATTGTGGACCCCTTCACTAGAGACCTTTTGCCGTTTTCTACCCTCCAGACCAAATATGATCTCCTCTCCTCCTCCAATTACTTTTATATCCAGATTAGTCACTTTGCACAGTCCATTTTCTCAGGGGTCACAGTCTCCCTCCCGACTGACTGCCTTTGAGTGCCTTTGTAGGGAAGGGGTTCACACGAAGGGTCTAATTTCTGAGATCGACTCCATATTGCTGACCCCCTTCCCTGATCGGGTCCAAAGGCATTCCTACATGGTACTGTGGGAGGAATACCTAGGGAAGGCCTTACCGGACGCACTTTGGCACCTTATATGGAGGAGGGCAGCAAAATCCTCAATGTCGGTACTATACCAGGAGAACCAATATAAAATTTTAATGTACTGGTATCACACTCCTGACCTCCTCCATAGAATGAACCTAGTAGCCCCGGGAGAGTGCTGGAGGTGTGGGTTGCATAGGGGTACATTGCCCCATATTTTCTAGGACTGCCCCAAGATACGCCCCTACTGGACTGGAGTAGGCACCCTCCTGAGTGATATTTTTGCAGTGGAAATCCGACCTGATCCTCTGTCCTTCCTGCTTAATGTGGTCCCCATTCAAGTTAAAAAAACACTCACTTAAAGAGGACCTTTCATTTGTAAAAACTATGTGAACTAAGTATGCTGCCATGTAGAGCGGCGCCCGGGGATCTCACTGCACTTACTATTATCCCCGGGCGCCGCTCCGTTCTCCCGTTATGCCCTCCGGTACCTTTGCTCCTTAAGTTATAGTAGGCGGGTCTTCCCTTGTCCTGTGGGCGTCTCCTTCTCCTAGGCTGTAGCGCTGGCCAATCGCAGCGCACAGCTCACAGCCTGGGAGAAAAAAAACTCCCAGGCTGTGAGCTGTGCGCTGCGATTGGCCAGTGCTGCAGCCTAGGAGAAGGAGACGCCCACAGGACAAGGGAAGACCCGTCTACTATAGCTTAAGGAGCAAAGGTACCGGAGGGCATAACGGGAGAACGGAGCGGAGCCCGGGGTTAATAGTAAGTGCAGTGAGATCCCCGGGCGCCGCTCTACATGGCAGCATACTTAGTTCACATAGTTTTTACAAGTGAAAGGTCCTCTTTAAGTTATTACTATTGATACTAACAGCAGCTTGTTGTTTAATCTACCGATGTTGGAAAAGCCCTGAACTGCCACGGGTTTCTGATTTATATGCTAGGGTGACAGAGGTCCGAACACTGGAATACTCAACGGCTATGTTTCAGGACAAAATTGTACTCTTCAACGCCATATGGGACCCCTGGGATAATTACTGTGCTACGAGGCAGCCTTAACGATCTTGTGAGAAAGATGTGTTCCCCCCCTCCCCATTGTGTCACTGTCTTTGTTATTTGTCTTGTCTTTTGGATATTAGTTCGATGAAGCATTTCTTATTGAGAAGCCCTGGGCTCTCGGATCCCTGAGATGCCCTCCCTACTACTTGATGCCTTTCTGTTCTAGGACATACTGCTCAATAGTCCTATATTGGATTGATTAAAGATAGACACAGTTTCTCTCTGTACACTTTATTATTATGTTACTGCTCGACTTTTCATTTTACATCATTGAACATTATTGAGTGTCATTGGTCCTCAGTCAATGTGAATGTGATGCTTTACATGTTTCATCCTTTACCTTGTACTAATGTGCATGAATCTATTGTAGATGTGTATTGTCATTTCTATAATCTTTAATAAATATACAATTATAAAAAAAAGTGCCCCGTCTGACCTAAGTACAGCGGCGTCTTAAAAAGATTAAAAAAAGACAAATCGCCGGGACCAGATGGCATACACCCCCGTATCCTAAGAGAATTATGTAAGGTCATAACCAGACCCTTATTTCTAATATTTAAGGACTCTATACTGACAGTTCCACAGGATTGGCGCATAGCAAATGTGGTGCCAATATTCAAAAAGGGTCCAAAAAAGGAGCAAGGAAACTATAGGCCGGTAAGTTTAATGTCTGTCGTAGGTAAACTGCTTAAAGGTTTTCTAAGAGATGCTATCTTGGAGTACCTCAGTGAAAATAAGCGAATAACGCCATATCAGCATGGCTTCATGAGGGATCGGTCATGTCAAACTAATTTAATCAGTTTCTATGAGGAGGTAAGTTCTAGACTTGACCACAGCGAATCAATGGAGGTTGTATATCTGGACTTCTCCAAAGCATTTGACACTGTACTGCATAAAAGGTTAGTATATAAAATGAGAATGCTCGGACTGGGAGAAAACTGTATGTGGGTAAGTAACTGGCTCAGTGATAGAAGACAGAGGGTGGTTATTAACCACTTCAGCCCCCCTAGCTTAAACACCCTTAATGACCAGGCCACTTTTTACACTTCTGACCTACCCTACTTTCACCGTTTATTGCTCGGTCATGCAACTTACCACCCAAATGAATTTTACCTCCTTTTCTTCTCACTAATAGAGCTTTCATTTGGTGGTATTTCATTGCTGCTGACATTTTTACTTTTTTTGTTATTAATCGAAATTTACCAATTTTTTTGCAAAAAAATGTCATTTTTCACTTTTAGTTGTAAAATTTTGCAAAAAAAACGACATCCATATATAAATTTTTCTCTAAATTTATTGTTCGACATGTCTTTGATAAAAAAAAATGTTTGGGTAAAAAAAAAAATGGTTTGGGTAAAAGTTATAGCGTTTACAAACTATGGTACAAAAATGTGAATTTCCGCTTTTTGAAGCAGCTCTGACTTTCTGAGCACCTGTCATGTTTCCTGAGGTTCTACAATGGCCAGACAGTACAAACACCCCACAAATGACCCATTTCGGAAAGTAGACACCCTAAGGTATTCGCTGATGGGCATAGTGAGTTCATAGAACTTTTTATTTTTTGTCACAAGTTAGCGGAAAATGATGATTTTTTTTTTTTTCTTACAAAGTCTCATATTCCAATAACTTGTGACAAAAAATAAAAACTTCTATGAACTCACTATGCCCATCAGCGAATACCTTGGGGTGTCTTCTTTCCAAAATGGGGTCACTTGTGGGGTAGTTATACTGCCCTGGCATTCTAGGGGCCCTAATGTGTGGTAAGTAGTTTGAAATCAAAATCTGTAAAAAATGGCCGGTGAAATCTGAAAGGTGCTCTTTGGAATGTGGGCCCCTTTGCCCACCTAGGCTGCAAAAAAGTGTCACACATGTGGTATCTCCGTACTCAGGAGAAGTTGGGCAATGTGTTTTGGGGTGTCATTTTACATATACCCATGCTGGGTGAGATAAATATCTTGGTCAAATGCCAACTTTGTATAAAAAAATGGGAAAAGTTGTCTTTTGCCAAGATATTTCTCTCACCCAGCATGGGTATATGTAAAATGACACCCCAAAACACATTGCCCAACTTCTCCTGAGTACGGAGATACCAGATGTGTGACACTTTTTTGCAGCCTAGGTGGGCAAAGGGGCCCACATTCCAAAGAGCACCTTTCGGATTTCACCGGCCATTTTTTACAGATTTTGATTTCAAACTACTTACCACACATTTGGGCCCCTAGAATGCCAGGGCAGTATAACTACCCCACAAGTGACCCCATTTTGGAAAGAAGACACCCCAAGGTATTCCGTGAGGGGCATGGCGAGTTCCTAGAATTTTTTATTTTTTGTCACAAGTTAGCGGAAAATGATGATTTTTTTTTTTTCTTACAAAGTCTCATATTCCACTAACTTGTGACAAAAAATAAAAACTTCCATGAACTCACTATGCCCATCACAAAATACCTTGGGGTGTCTTCTTTCCAAAATGGGGTCACTTGTGGGTAGTTATACTGCCCTGGCATTTTAGGGGCCCAAATGCGTGCAAAGTAGTTTGAAATCAAAATCTGTAAAAAATGGCCGGTGAAATTCGAAAGGTGCTCTTTGGAATGTGGGCCCCTTTGCCCACCTAGGCTGCAAAAAAGTGTCACACATCTGGTATTGCCGTACTCAGGAGAAGTTGGGAAATGTGTTTTGGGGTGTCATTTTACATATACCCATGCTGGGTGAGATAAATATCTCGGTCAAATGCCAACTTTGTATAATAAAATGGGAAAAGTTGTCTTTTGCCAAGATATTTCTCTCACCCAGCATGGGTATATGTAAAATGACACCCCAAAACACATTGTCCAACTTCTCCTGAGTACAGGGATACCAGATGTGTGACACTTTTTTTCAGCCTAGGTGGGCAAAGGGGCCCACATTCCAAAGAGCACCTTTCAGATTTCACCGGCCATTTTTTGCAGATTTTGATTTTAAACCACTTCTCACGCATTCGGCCCCTAAAATGCCAGGGCAGTATAACTACCCCACAAGTGACCCCATTTTGGAAAGAAGACACCCCCAGGTATTTCGTGATGGGCATAGTGAGTTCATGGAAGTTTTTATTTTTTGTCACAAGTTAGTGGAATATGAGACTTTGTAAGAAAAATTTTTAAATAAATCATCAATTTCCGCTAACTTGTGACAAAAAATAAAAAATTCTAGGAACTCGCCATGCCCCTCACGGAATACCTTGGGGTGTCTTCTTTCCAAAATGGGGTCACTTGTGGGGTAGTTATACTGCCCTGACATTCTAGGGGCCCTAATGTGTGGTAAGTAGGTAAATGACCTGGGAAATCCTAAAGGTGCTCTTTGGAATGTGGGCCCCTTTGCCCACCTAGGCTGCAAAAAAGTGTCACACATGTGGTATCGCCGTATTCAGGAGAAGTTGGGCAATGTGTTTTGGGGTGTCTTTTTACAAATACCCGTGCTGGGTGAGATAAATATCTCGGCAAAAGACAACTTTTCCCATTTTTTTATACAAAGTTGCATTTGACCAAGATATTTATCTCACCCAGCATGGGTATATGTAAAATGACACCCCAAAACACATTGCCCAACTTCTCCTGAGTACGGCGATACCAGATGTGTGACACTTTTTTGCAGCCTACATGCGCAAAGGGGCCCACATTCCTTTTTATGAGGGCATTTTTAGACATTTGGATCCCAGACTTCTTCTCACGCTTTAGGGCCCCTAAAATGCCAAGGCAGTATAAATACCCCACATGTGACCCCATTTTGGAAAGAAGACACCCCAAGGTATTCAATAAGGGGCATGGTGAGTTCATAGGAATTTATTTTTTTTGGCACAAGTTAGCGGAAATTGATTATTTTTTTCTCACAAAGTCTCCCTTTCCGCTAACTTGGGACAAAAATTTCAATTTTTCATGGACTCAATATGCCCCTCAGCGAATACCTTGGGGTGTCTTCTTTCCGAAATGTGGTCACATGTGGGGTATTTATACTGCCCTGGCATTCTAGGGGCCCTAAAGCGTGAGAAGAAGTCTGGAATATAAATGTCTAAAAATTTTTACGCATTTGGATTCCGTGAGGGGTATGGTGAGTTCATGTGAGATTTTATTTTTTGACACAAGTTAGTGGAATGTGAGACTTTGTAAGAAAAAAAATAAAATTTCGCTAACTTTGGCCAAAAAAATGTCTGAATGGAGCCTTACAGGGGGTGATCAATGACAGGGGGGTGATCAATGACAGGGGGGTGATCAGGGAGTCTATATGGGGTGATCACCCGCCTGTCATTGATCACCCGCCTATAAGGCTCCATTCAGATGTCCGTATGTGTTTTGCGGATCCGATCCATGTATCCGTGGATCCGTAAAAAACATACGGACATCTAAATGCAGCCTTACAGGGGGGTGATCAATGACAGGGGGGTGATCAATGACAGGGGGGTGATCAATGACAGGGGGGTGATCAGGGAGTCTATATGGGGTGATCACCCCCCTGTCATTGATCACCCCCCTGTCAGGCTCCATTCAGATGTCCGTATGTGTTTTGCGGATCCGATCCATGTATCCGTGGATCCGTAAAAAACATACGGACATCTGAATGCAGCCTTACAGGGGGGTGATTAATGACAGGGGGGTGATCAATGACAGGGGGGTGATCAATGACAGGGGGATGATCAGGGAGTCTATATGGGGTGATCACCCCCCTGTCATTGATCACCCCCCTGTCAGGCTCCATTCAGATGTCCGTATGTGTTTTGCGGATCCGATCCATGTATCCGTGGATCCGTTAAAAACATACGGACATCTGAATGCAGCCTTACAGGGGGGGATCAATGACAGGGGGGTGATCAGGGAGTCTATATGGGGTGATCAGGGGTGAATAAGGGGTTAATAAGTGACGGGGGGGTGTAGTGTAGTGTGGTGCTTGGTGCTACTTATTACTGAGCTACCTGTGTCCTCTGGTGGTCGATCCAGAGGACCAGGTAGCAGGTATATTAGACGCTGTTATCAAAACAGCATGACAGCTATGCTGCTGCTGAAAGGCATTTTCTATTAAGGGCCGGCGATGTGTGGTCCGCAAAATGCGGAACGCACATTGCCGATGTCCATGTTTTGCGGATCCACGGATCCGTGGATTCGCAAAACACACACGGACGTGTGAATGGACCCTAATACAATTACATAAGCCCCGGGGAGGAACGGAGGAAAAAACCGACCTGATATCCAGAATGAGAATGAATAAAAGGCTTGTAATGTGGCAGCGTGTACGCTAGATGGCGCCTGGGATCCATGGCTGAAGAACCACGTCTGCACCGGCTGCGGCTCTGCAATCAGTGGGACGGAGTTTATGAACTGGGAGGAGGGAGAACTTTCACTGGGTGCATTTTATAGCACACTGCGTCCATAAAGCGGGTGGATTTTTTTAAAATATGAAGCCATTGATGTCTGCAGATTGTTATCCCTCTGTGTACAATGGCAGGCAGCAGGTAATGAAATGTCCCTGCGGCGGTACCTGTACCTGTTCTCGTCACATCCGTTATCTGCCAAGCTCAATCTGATCGCAGCCTTCCTGCCAATATCCGCCCAGAGGCTGCTTGTTGGGGCTTGTGCTTCCCCGGCTGTTTGTACTTGAGCGCAGGCAGCGCTTAAAGGGTTAACAGCATGCCGTCACTGCGCAGGAACTTCTTCCCTTAACCCTTTAAGCGCTGTCTGCGCTCATATACAA
Organism: Bufo bufo; assembly: GCF_905171765.1. Taxonomy (NCBI): domain Eukaryota; kingdom Metazoa; phylum Chordata; class Amphibia; order Anura; family Bufonidae; genus Bufo; species Bufo bufo. The sequence continues at coordinate 527,250,367 of NC_053393.1, forward strand.
AGACGCGGAGAAGCTGAGGTCTTATTAGGGTCTTATTAACATTAGGGATCTGATTGGAGCTGTGATCTGAGGCCTGATTAACCTTGGGGGTCTGATCGATGGTCTGACCTGAGGTCTAATGAAAAATATGTTTTCTTATTGTTCTCCTCTAAAAACTAGGGGTGTCTTATGGGCCGATGCGTCTTGTAGGGCGAAAAATACGGTAAGTATTCAGACCTTTTTCTATGACACTTGACATTTAGCTCTGTGGGCCTCCCATTTCTCAGGATCATCTTTGAGATGTTTCTACACCTTGGTTGAAGTCACCTGTGGTAAACTAAGATGATTGAACATGATTTGGAAAGACACAGCCCTGTCTATATAAGGTCTGACAGCTGATAATGCATTTCAGAGCAAAAACAAAGCCATGAGGATGACAGAACAGGAGAAAGATAGGAGGCATAGATCTGGAAAAGGGTACAAAAAATTTCTCAAGAGCACAGTGGCCCTCATAATTCTTAAATACAAGACGTTTGGAACAACCAGGACTCTTCCTAGAGATGGCTGCCCCACCAAACTAAGTAGACGAGCCTTAGTAAGAAAGGTGACCCAAGAACCTAATGGTCACTTTGGCTAAGCTCCAAAAATCCTGTGTGCAGAAGGGAGAAACTTCCAATGATTAACCATCGCCACAGCACTTTACCAATCTGGGCTTTATGGCAGAGTGGCCAAAAAGAAGCCTCTCCTCAGTAAAAGACACATGAAAGTCGCTTGAAGTTGTCAAAAAAGCACCTAAAGGACTCTCAGACTGTGAGAAACAAGATTCTCTGGTCCTATAAAACCAAGATTAAACTTTTGGCCTCAATTCTGTAATGTTTGGAAGAAACAGGCACTGCTCATCACCTGCCCAGTACCATCCTTACAGTGAAGCATGGTAGTGGCAGAATCATGCTGTGGGGATGGTTTTCAGTGGCTGTCATAGGGGGACTGGTCAGGGTTTAGGGAAAGCTGAATGGAGCAAAGTACAGAGAAATTCCTAATGAAAATCTGATCCAGAGTCCTCTGGACCTCAGACTGGCCCGAAGGTTCACCTTCCTTCTTGACAATGACCCTAAGCGCACAGCCAAGAAGACAACACAGCCAACACAGGAGCGGCTTAGGGACAACTCTGTGAATGTACTTAAGTGGCCCAGCCAGAGACCTGAAAATGGCTGTCCACCGACAGTCCCCATCCAACCTGACTGAGAGGATTTGCAAAGAATGGCATAAAATCCCCAAATGCGGTGTGCAAACCTTGTGGCATCATGCCCAAGAAGACTGGAGGCTGCAGTCACTGCCAATGGGGCTTCAACTAATACTTAATGTCAATGAATGATTTTTGTTTTTCTGTTTCAATAAATTAGCAAAGATCTTTAAACATTATGGGGGTCATTTATTAAACAGAAATATGTCTATATTATGCGTTTTTCTGGCACAAAATATGGCGCAATTGTATGACTTTACCCCGCTCACGCCAGGTCTAAAAGAATTGGGAGTGGTGTGGGCAGGAAAGGGGACGGGCAGGCAAGCCCCTCTCACTTACCATTTCCCATGCCTGTTTTATGCGTAGAAAATGGTCTAAATGTGAGACAGCGAGGAAGCTGGCTTAAATTTAGAAACAGCGGTGGATCCCTCTTCCAGCATAGATTCTCCCTGGCCCATGCAAGATGATGAAACCTGTGCCTGGTGGTGTGGTCAGGTACCCTTGCAGGTTGTTTAGCACGCAGACCACGCTGATGTAAACACTTTCCAATGGGCTGTCGTGACCACTTCCGTCTGAGAACATCCTGCTTGAAGCCTTACAATGGCGAGGTACTGTTGATCAATTGTTAGGTGTCATCCTGGTCTCATAAAGTCAAAATGTGAGCAGCATGATGAGGAGGACTGTTTAAATACCAATTCTAATTGAACCAGGAAATTTATGGATCAAACACTTGTTGTGAATTTTGCCATTAAGCTCCTTGTTAGAGAACAGCAAGCTGTGCAAAAAATACTAAAACAGTGAACAGTTGGACATGTGCATTCAAAAGTTTAGAGAAGGTCACATTAAAGGGGTTGTCTCACTTCAGTAAGTGGCAATTATTATGTAGAGAAAGTTAATACAAGGCACTTACTAATGTATTTTTATTATCCATATTGCTTCCTTTGCTGACTGGATTCATTTTTCTATCACATTACACACTGCTCATTTCCATGGTTACGACCACCCTGTAATTCATCAGTGGTAGTCATGCTTGCACACTATAGGAAAAAATGGCAGCCTCTCTGGTGGCCAGGACCGTGGGAGCACAAATAGGCTAGTGCTTTTTCCTATAGTGTGCAAGCAAGACCACCACTGCTGGATTGTGGGGTGGTCGTAACCATGGAAACTATCTGTATATAATGTGATGGAGAGATGAATCCAGCCAGTAAAGAAAACAATATGGATAATTAATAACAATACATTAGTAAGTGCCTTGTATTAACATCTACATAATAAATACTATTTGCTGTAGTGAGACAACCCCTTTAAAGGGAACCTGTCACCGGGATTTTGTGTATAGAGCTGAGGACATGGGTTGCTAGATCACCGCTAGCACATCCGCAATACCCAGTCCCCATAGCTCTGTGTGCTTTTATTGTGGAAAAAAAACGATTTGATACATATGCAAATTAACCTGAGATGAGTCCTGTCCCTGACTATTACTATTACTTGCTTTGACACTATATTTTATTTATCGAATTGTACATTTTTTTCTATTTATTCATGGGAGGCCAGACGAAGCGCGGACTGCGCGAAACAGCTATTGCCTGTGACTGAGCGAGTGCCCGCACTAGTGACCATGTTTTAACTTTGAATAAACGAGCTGCAAAGAAAATTGCCGCAAGTTTTTGTCTTTTACACATTATATAGAATGTTTTATTTTATTTGCCAACATTTATATATGCTAATTTGGGAGGGTTTGATCTTATGACCTAGTTTTACCGCCAAAAAAATTGTTTTAAATGCATTTTAGCCTCTGCCATTTTATGTTCTTTCTATATCTGATGAAGGGACTGGTACGGTCCTGAAGCGTGTTATATGTACAATAATAAAGCATACTGTATATTTAATATCTACACAGAAACTATCCTTGAAGGCAGCGCTGCCAGCCTGCCACCCTAAGTCCCCCATTTTTTTGTAAGCTGACCTGTTGCCTATCGATTTCAGTCCCAACGCACGGAGAGACAGTGAGGATGGCGACCTGTAGCCAGAGGATTGTAACTGAAGCCTTTTAGTTTGTTGTGCCCTCAGCACAACAACTTTAGGTGAGTGATACAGAAAGTAAGTATTGATCCATTCAAGTGGTTCTGTCTATGATGTGCTAATCTTGCTATTTTTTTGTAAAGATTGATGGAGGAGGTGTAGTTTGCCTGGAGCAGGGGTACTGTAAAGTCTGGAGATATTTGTGGGCATATTTGGGATATATAACCTATTTGCATTGTATTTGCAAGGCTTTGTGGAAAGGGTTAATGAATACTGAGAGACTTTTGGGACTTTGAATAAGAAGCTGCTATTTTTCCACAGCTATCATAGGCTTTAAAGAAGAGCATGTTTTGGACCACCAAAACCAGACAGACTGACCTTTTGAATGTCTGGTTTTAGTTATATTGTTATGTCTGGAAACTTGTTTTTGTCTGGAAAAACTGCTGTGTCATTGCCATTGAGTATCATTAAAGCTCTGATGTAAGTCTATGAGAGACAGAAAGTGTTACAATGTATCTGTTTGAGTTGAGCTTCTCCACTAGAAGGTTCCAGTCTGGCTAGAAATGGTATATAAGGAGAGCAGTCAGAGACCCTAGAGTTCTGCAGTTAGGGATCAGTGCTTGGAGAGAAGACTAATGCCAGTCTGCATGAGTGACCAGAAGACTGAGTCACAGACCATGGGTCACTAGCCCTGTGAACAAGGAGCCATCCGGACTACTGAGCGACAGACCGTGGGCCTCCAGCTTTTGGCCAGGGTACCAGCCTTCTGAGAGAGAGAGGGACAGTTAGCTCAGGCCTTTCCTCAGCATCAAACCCTTCTTCTGCCAGGGAGGAGACTAGAGAAGCCAGCCCTATGCCTCGCCTGTATTGCTTTGCACCCAAATTCCTCCAGTAACATTGGGGCCACCACAAACCCGGCCACTGCAGAGGAATAATGTTATGCAGTGTTTTTCAGAGCTCAGCCTTGGCCCCTTATTTCTAGCAAATAGTAATCTTTAGCATTCCAAAGTGTTTTTTATATAGCCTTCTAAGAGGAGCAAAGGGGGGAGCAATTCTATATTAAAACCTATGAATGTAGAATGGGATCTCAGAAAGGTTTCTGTAAGTGTAATGTGTAGGTGACCCAATACTTTGTTCATATAGTGTATTCCGATATGACTAGATCATTTCTTAAACCCTGCATTGATGCAAGTAGGAAATTATTAGGATTAAAGCAGTCCTGGTACATCATCAAATAAAAGTCTCTTGTCTCACAAAGAACAACATTTTACAAGAGTTTATTTAGTAATTTACATGGGTGTTTAAGAGATTAAGAGTAGAAAATAGAAATAAGTAGATACCTGCTGCATGAAGAGCCCCACCAAAGAGAGATGGTCAGGGATCTGACTGTCTTGCCCAAAATAAGGGGCTTTAAAGACATTCTTCTGTCCACCTGCCAGTTGGGGCATTCTCCTTACAATTTGCACTTTAACACCAGGTGTTAATACATTATTAATTACAAGGATTATATTTAGGGATGAGCGAATTGACTTTGGATGAAACATTCGCATTAAACTTCGTTTCAATACTGTAGGGAGCGTGCGAGTATTAGAATGTATTGGCTCCGACTAGCCGAAGTTATTACTTCGCGAAGTCTCGCGAGACTTCGCATAACAACATCAGAAATTGATTTATACAGTAAAAAAACATTTCCCAAACTTTGGTTCGGTTCCAAGTGGTACCGAACCCGAGTACGGGAAATGTTTTTTTTACAGTATAAATCAATTTCTGATGTTGTTATGCGAAGTCTCACGAGACTTCGCGAAGTAATAACTTCGGCTCATCGGAGCCAATACATTCTAATACTGTACGGAGCGCTCGCTCCGTACAGTATTGAAACAAAGTTTTACGCGAATCGACTTTGGATGTTTCATGCTGTCTCTTTCTCTGATTATCCCAACTGCCTTATCTGAATGAGGCCTCCTCCTGGTGCATCTTTAACATCAGCATGGCAGTACTAGAGTCACACCTAAAATCCCATCCTAGCACATCTATACATACTTCATAGAATACAATGACAATAGACTATTCAATAGTTCCCATGCCTCTTTTAAGAGCTGGAGGTACACTGCATGCTAAGGTGCATAAAAATGCAGAAAATGGTATATAAAATCGAAACAAGAAAAGCGATCAGCACCTCACCACATTATAAAAAGTTTGCTGACCTTCTAGTTTGTGGTACAAGGATATATTTACATTCATTATGATTATAAACCTAAACCTGCAATCACCAAACACAGATTTTCTTTCAGGGTTGGGTCTCATCAGTGCTGTACATTTTTACCCTCTTCCGCACTTCACCCTTTGGGTAACCCACTCTTTTGTGGTGTCTGGCTGGTTATGCTGTAACCAACACTGGGGTGCTGCTGACTGGTTGATCTCAGCTACTTGGCTCCTTACTCTTCCCCCTCTTGTCTTTGCTGTAAGATATGAATCCAGGTGTTCACTTTACCTTGACGGTTGTTATTGCACCTCACCGGGCTTGTGCAGCACTTTGTACTGTCAGCCTGGGGTGAGTTCCCACGTTGGCGGATTAGTGGAGTATTATTATGACTGCCACAAACCCTCCGCATCGAAGTCTTCTTCTTCCATGTAAGTTACTTGTCTTGGGAGATTAGACTTGCGCCTCTGCCTCCAGTCCATGACAAACACATTGCATTGGCTCGGGCTGAGTCTGCCTGGTAGTTCTGTGCGTGTAAGAGATGAAAAGATGCAGATAATTTTGATAAGTCCGTAAATTCAAGGGATTGTTGGCACTCGCTAGGGACCCAACCCTGGAATGTTTAGTAAAGATTGACATAGTGATAACATTAACATTCGCTGTGACAGTTGCTGTAAGTGCATGCTATACAGGTGGCAAGTACCTTTCACAAACCAGACCAGTTTATGCTACAAATGTAATCTGTTTCCATAAAAAATTGCAAAAATTTCCATACAATCTGTCTACTTTCATGAATACACTGGATAATGTGCAGGTACTGGGGACATTGGGGGAGATTGATAAAGACTGACATTCTCATACGTCAGTCTTGATCTCCCTGCACTGGAGTAAGATACGCCTAAGGGCATTCACACAACCATATGTATTTTGTGGTCCACAAAACACGGAGCCGCAAAAAATACGAATGACGTCCATGTGGCATTTGTGTTGCATCCGGTTTTTGTCCACAAAATAGAAAAGAATAGGACATGTTCTATCTTTTTTTTGTGGGGCTGAAGAACAGAAATACAAATGTGTACAGCACACAGTGGAAGGATATCAGAAGGCTCTCCTTGTATTTCACCATGACTGGGCATCAGCTATGTGCTTGTGCCACTGCTAGGACACAATGGAGTGTCAGCTATGGATGATGCCGGATTGTTAATGAGAGAACTAGACCAGTGAACACAGGCCAGAGTGATTGTTTTTACTATGTGAATTTTCTGTTTTATATTTTATGTATTTAATTACACTTAGTAAACGGTTTAATTCACCTAGCCTATGTAATCTTATTGGTGGATCTTAGAATTCACTGTAAAACTAACATTTTGGGGCCCACACGACTTTTTTATCCCTTTTTATTTAATTTGTTTAGAGGGGAGAGGTACTAAAAATGGCAAAAATTTCTTCCATTATGGTGTTCACTGTACCCAAAAAATATTTTTATATTTTAATAGTTTGTACGTTTACGAACACAATGATACTAATTTTATTATTTTTTTTAAATAATTTTATTGCTTATTTATTTTTAAGAGTAAAATTGTGGAAAAGGTGCCAACTTTTTTTTATATTTAAAGGAAATAGGTCACCAAAAATGTTATCTCCCAGTTAGAACGAGATCCTTTTTTTAAATCTGTTTTGATTTCTATATGACATATTTTTTTTATTCTCCTTCCTGAACATGATTATGCCTTAGGCTACTTTCACACCTGCGTTTGGTGCGGATCCCTCTTGTATCTGCACAGACGGATCCGCACCGATAATGCAAACGCTTGTATCCGTTCAGAACGGATCCGTTTGCATTATTCTTAAAAAAAAAAAGTCTAAGTCAAAACGGATCCGTCCTGACTTGCATTGAAAGTCAATGGGGGACAGATCAGTTTTCAATTGCACCATATTGTGTCAATGAAAATGGATCCGTCCCCATTGACTTACATTGTAAGTCAGGACGGATCCGTTTGGCTCCGCCTTGTCAGGTGGACACCAAAACGCTGCAAGCTGCGTTTTGGTGTCCGCCTCCAGAGCGGAATGGAGGCGGAACGAAGCCAAACTGATGCATTCTGAACGGATCCTTATCCATTCAGAATTCATTGGGGCTAAACTGATCCATTTTGGGCCGCTTGTGAGAGCCCTGAAACGGATCTCACAAACGGACCCAGAAACGCCAGTGTGAAAGTAGCCTTAGTTGTTCCTAACAGCATTTAGAAAGCATTAAGAAAATTGCTTTACAGCAGCCACATGATCAATAGACACAATGGATATGAGGGCACCTTATTGACTTCTATAGGAGAGTTTTCCAGGCATGCTCTGTGACCTGTGCAGAGGTCATTATTTAAGGAAAGAATAGATAAGCTTTGATAGTCATCTATTGTCAATGGTGAATCCTGTCTTATCTGTTATTCTAATCCTGCCTGTAATGATATCACCTCTGTGTATAGATAAGCAGGAAAATTAAAAATATCAAAAATTCCTTAAAAATATGTTAAACATAAAAATATGATTTAAAGAATGGGTCACATTCCCTTTAACAGTTGCAGAAAGACCGGCACTAGCTTCTTGTAGTTCAGTGCTTTATTATGTTCACGTAGTAACGTAGTGCAGACTGGATGACAAAAGACATTCCCTTTAACATCAGGAGTTAATACATTTTTATAAGGATTATGTTGTTTACAGTGCTGTCTCCCACCATCCTAGCTGTCTTATCTGAATGATGCATCATCTTGGTGCCTCCTTAACGTCAGAATGGCAGTACCAGAGTTATACCACAAATTCTATCCTAGCACATCTAAATACAAGAAATCCTTCTTTTAGTAGGCTAGTTGAAATCACAAAGAGAAAATGTGGGGGATTGGGTCAGCACAACCTGTATGTAGGTGCACATCACTATGGCGAAATACATATACAAACGGAAAATACAAATGTGATCGCACTCTGCATCCAGCATTCTGCCCTGGATGAGGCATTGGTGTACATTTTGGCCAAAGCATAATAAGCCACTCACCACGTCAAGGTCGCCTCTATTGAGTGGTCCCTAACACTAGTTCCTACCTGTTTATGGGCCATGACAGCCACACAAAGTCCAGGAAATGCAGGTCAGCGTGCACGCCAAGCACACTCTGCTTTTAACCCCGTCCGGTGCCATTACAGCTTTCATCGGATCATCGTGGCTGTCCCACGAAAAATATTCTACAGTTTTCAAACCAGCACCTGGATCTGATTTCTTTTGTAATCGCATGTAATAAAAAATTTAACATAGCCACTGAGTTATTCAATAAAATGTGTCTTTTTTTTTCTTATTATTTCTTTGTCCGGCTCACTGAGATGGCCGCACATGCTCAGTTTAATCTTTTAACTGCCTCTTGAGCTGTGATAGGTAGAGCATGGACACGCCCCCTGAGCTTCAGCAGAAAAGACACGCCCCTTAAGCTGTCCGCTTGATATAAATCTAGCAGAGCAATGAATGGGGAGATGTCTGGATCCATGTGAGGTACAGGCCTGGTTCTAGCTTTGTTAGAAATTGATTGTCATGTACAAACCGGATTCCAAAAAAGTTGGGACACTATACAAATCGTGAATAAAAACTGAATGCAATGATGTGGAGGTGCCAACTTCTAATATTTTATTCAGAATAGAACATAAATCACGGATCAAAAGTGTCACAGTCGTTACCTCTGGCTATGACCTTCCGTCCTTGCTTGTTCGGCGCTCCTCGCTGAAGTTTCGTTTCTTTGTGTTATTTGTGGTTCTGTATAGGTTAACTCCCCTGTGTGCTTATTAGGAGTTAATCCTCTGTCTGCTCCATGGGTGTGGCTTCTCTGCTGCACCCATGGAATCTGTATATAAGGCTGAGGTTTCCTCAGTTCTGTGTCAGCTCTCCTGGTGTGTGTTGTCTTGTCCTGTCCTGTCCTGCTCCTGGTTTGTACTCTCTCTCCCATGCTGCTGACCCATGGGATCCGTGTCTGTCTGTGCTCTGTGGGTTTCCCTACTTGTTCATTTATGTCCTCTTTTGCGTCCTCTTTCCTGTCTTTCTGTTCTGCCAGTTATGTTTTAGTTACTTTGTTTTGTATTCATATGTCTGTGTTCAGCAAGCCTTTGCAGCAGAGTGGCATGACAAGGCCATGCAGTTTACTACTGGTGGAGCAAGTCCTTCTCTGCTCATTGCCACTCCTGCTCCCTTGCGTGAACTCCTGCTTGTATTATTAGTTGCCCTGTTTTGTATTTACCTGTATGTTATGTATGCCTATGTGCCGTCGGTACCTTCTGGTACCTGTTGTCCATTCGTTCCTGCTGTCACTGTCTAGTTCACGCTCCAGAGTGGACCCTGGCAACTTCCTGCGGCAGAGCCTAACCCTACCTTCTGGGGCCCTAGTGAAAACCAGGAGTTGCTTAGTCACGCCCCTCTGGAGTATTACTAGACAGTGGCGCAGTGGGGGTTTTCTCCCACTGTGCTGACGGTACATAGAGCTCATGTTTTGTCTGTGCAATAAACTCTTATGTGTCTGTACCTGATTTCCGTTTGTTTATTGCTTGACGACGCGGTGGTCTCTCCAGGGACCTCTAACTCGTGACAAAAAGTTTAAACTGAGAAAATGTACCATTTTAAGGGAAAAATATGTTGAATCAGAATTTCATGGTGCCAACAAATCCCCAAAAAGTTGGGACAAGGCCATTTTCACCACTGTGTGGCATCTCCCCTTCTTCTTACAACACTCAACAGACGACTGGGGACCGAGGAGACCAGTTTCTCAAGTTTAGAAATAGGAATGCTCTCCCATTCTTGTCTAATACAGGCCTCTAACTGTTCAATCGTCTTGGGCCTTCTTTGTTGCACCTTCCTCTTTATGATGCGCCAAATGTTCTCTATAGGTGAAAGATCTGGACTGCAGACTGGCCATTTCAGTACCCAGAATGTGCAGAATGTGGTCTGGCATTATCTTGTTGAAAAATGCAGGGTCTTCCCTGAAAGAGATGACGTCTGGATGGGAGCATATGTTGTTCTAGAACCTGAATATATTTTTCTGCATTGATGGTGCCTTTCCAGACATGCAAGCTGCCCATGCCACACGCACTCATGCAACCCCATACCATCAGAGATGCAGGCTTCTGAACTGAGCGTTGATAACAACTTGGGTTGTCCTTGTCCTCTTTGGTCCGGATGACATGGCGTCCCAGATTTCCAAAAAGAACTTCGAATCGTGACTCGTCTGACCACAGAACAGTCTTCCATTTTGCCACACTCCATTTTAAATGATCCCTGGCCCAGTGAAAACGCCTGAGCTTGTGGATCTTGCTTAGAAATGGCTCCTTCTTTGCACTGTAGAGTTTCAGCTGGCAACGGCGGATGGCACAGTGGATTGTGTTCACTGACAATGGTTTCTGGAAGTATTCCTGAGCCCATTCTGTGATTTCCTTTACAGTAGCATTCCTGTTTGTGGTGCAGTGTCGTTTAAGGGCCCGGAGATCACGGGCATCCAGTATGGTTTTACGGCCTTGACCCTTACGCACAGAGATTGTTCCAGATTCTCTGAATCTTCGGATGATGTTATGCACAGTTGATGATGATAGATGCAAAGTCTTTGCAATTTTTCGCTGGGTAACACCTTTCTGATATTGCTCCACTATCTTTCTGCGCAACATTGTGGGAATTGGTGATCCTCTACCCATCTTGGCTTCTGAGAGACACTGCCACTCTGAGAAGCTCTTTTTATACCCAATCATGTTGCCAATTGACCTAATTAGTGTTAATTGGTCTTCCAGCTCTTCGTTATGCTCAAATTTACTTATTGCTACTTGTCCCAACTTTTATGGGATTTGTTGACACCGTGAAAATTGGAATCAACGTATTTTTCCTTTAAAATGATACATTTACTCGGATTAAACGTTTAATCTGTCATCTACGTTCTATTACAAATAAAATATTGACATTTGCCATCTCCACATCATTGCATTCAGTTTTTATTCACAATTGGTTTAGTGTCCCAACTTTTTTGGAATCCGGTTTGTACTATATGATGTCTGATTTTCATTTTTTACATTAGTAATGTGATAAGCCTTCAAGTGAGACTGTTTGCCATGTTTAAAGTCCAAACAAAAAGCAAATGAAAGAGACAGGACAAGAAGTAGAATAATGGAGTGACTTCAAAAAATTACATCCGGAAATCCAATCACTTGTTTTTTTAGAAAAAAATAATACATACCCTAGTCTTAAAATAATGGTTGTGTCTTATTAAACTGTAAATGTACAGGGTGGGCCATTTATATGGATACACCTTAATAAAATGGGAATGGTTGGTGATATTAACTTCCTGTTTGTGGCACATTAGTATATGTGAGGGGGGAAACTTTTCAAGATGGGTGGTGACCATGGTGGCCATTTTGAAGTTGGCCATTTTGAATCCAACTTTTGTTTTTTCAATAGGAAGAGGGTCATGCGACACATCAAACTTATTGGGAATTTCACAAGAAACTTTATTCTTAACGTAACTTTATTCTTTCATAAGTTATTTACAAGTTTCTGACCACTTATAAAATGTGTTCAATGTGCTGCCCATTGTGTTGGATTTTCAATGCAACCCTCTTCTCCCACTCTTCACACACTGATAGCAACACCGCAGGAGAAATGCTAGCACAGGCTTCCAGTATCTGTAGTTTCAGGTGCTGCACATCTTGTATCTTCACAGCATAGACAATTGCCTTCAGATGACCCCAAAGATAAAAGTCTAAGGGGGTCAGATCGGGAGACCTTGGGGGCCATTCAACTGGCCCACGACGACCAATCCACTTTCCAGGAAACTGTTCATCTAGGAATGCTCGGACCTGACACCCATAATGTGGTGGTGCACCATCTTGCTGGAAAAACTCAGGGAACGTGCCAGCTTCAGTGCATAAAGAGGGAAACACATCATCATGTAGCAATTTCGCATATCCTTGAGGTTTCCATTGATGAAGAATGGCCCCACTATTTTTGTATCTTCACTATCTGTGAAGATACAAGATGTGCAGCACCTGAAACTACGGATACTGGAAGCCTGTGCTAGCATTTCTCCTGCGGTGTTGCTATCAGTGTGTGAAGAGTGGGAGAAGAAGGTTGCATTGACAATCCAACACAATGGGCAGCACATTGAACACATTTTATAAGTGGTCAGAAACTTGTAAATAACTCATGAAAGAATAAAGATACGTTAAAACCAAGCACACCATTTTCTTGTGAAATTCCCAATAAGTTTGATGTGTCACATGACCCTCTTCCTATTGAAAAAACAAAAGTTGGATTCAAAATGGCCGACTTCAAAATGTCCGCCATGGTCACCTCCCGTCTTGAAAAGTTTCCCCCTCACATATACTAATGTGCCATAAACAGGAAGTTAATATCACCAACCATTCCCATTTTATTAAGGTGTATCCATATAAATGGCCCACCCTGTATATTTTTCTCTATAGACTCTAATAAAATTTAACTGCAAAAGATGTTACTTGAGCACTTATGAAACACAAACTGTAGGTGATTATACTCTTAGAAGTTCAAGGGGCTCTTCTGGTGAACTGGAAAAAAGAACAAGCAATCCAACATATTATTTCATGATTTCTATGTCGTAAGCAATTAGTCCATCTAGGGAGAATCCCAAGTAGAAAGTCACTCGCTCAATACTTCTGCCACTTCTAAGCTGCCCGAGATAAACAGGGCGAACTGGAATACTGATTTTATTGCTGCACTCCACATAGATCTTGTCGTCTTCTTCAGTTCTGCCATTTACACGGAGGAGGAGATCTTTAATCGGTGCCTCTTTCCAGATGTCTCCATTCATCCAGAGAGCATTTAGATCTGATACTGGTACATCAGAGAAGTATTGATCTATTTTTCCTTTGTGAATTATCCTTTTTAAACCAGAATTTTTACCGAGATAGAAATGTGCTAAAGGTTGCTTGGCACGGTACATGTGCCTATATTTGCCTCTGAAAGACTTTTTCATAGAGATGACATACTCGGCTATGAGCTTAGAAGTGGAATCCAGTTTCTGAGGGTTTTGTGGCCAGAAAAGTAATGAGGCCAAGAAATAGGGTTCTGGGTATTTGTGATCAAGCCCAATGTTATTCATTATCTCTTTAAGATGCTTTTCCAGGGTTTCCACTGGTTTAATCTCGGTAGATTTTGGAGAAATGCAATGAAGTACGATATTTGCTAAGATGAAATTTTGTTTGTCTCTGAGAAGAATTTGTGAGTCATATGTGGAGTTCTCTAGCAAATAATTGTATGTTTTGACAATGCTTTCCATCTTTTTAACATCCATTTCATGATCTGTAAGATATTCTAAGATTCCTGAGAACCTATCTGCTTTGTATTTTTCCAAACCTGCCCTGTACTCTTCTTTACGTAGTAGAGGGCTCTTCTTTCTTTGGTCTTCTTCGTTGGTAATCTGCATTAAATCATGATCATAGAAATAACGGTTGTATTTTTTACGATAGTCAGAGACTCTGACACGGATTTTAAACTCTGTGCTTTCCTTATTAACATTCTTTAGCTTCATGTACACGTAATAATCTTGGAAGAAGTCAAAAGCATTTTTTAAACAAGATTTTAGTTTTATTAAAAATGGTCTATGGTCTCTGAGAACACTAAGGAACTCCTCATAAGCTTCGCTAGCATTGTCTATTGAAATATCCCACTTACCAGACAAGTACTGTGTCAGGTGTTTACGAGACAGGCTGTCTTTCGAGTTGAACCATGGTAGATACAGAAGAATCTCTACTGTGTACAGGCAAACTTCAATCTGGCCCAGATACCCTGCTGTGTTGTACACACTGTAATGTCTACCTTTAGACTTCTCAAATTCAGATCTTTCTATTTCTGTCTTTTCAGTTTGTTCTTGACACTCCTCGAAGGTCTTTGATGCACTATAGGCATTTTTTAGTAGGTTGTCAAGTTGTTCTGGTGATATGGGATTGTCTTTGTTTATTGAGTCCATCATGTCTTTTAACTTGTTCTTGTAGATCTGACCTAAAGTGTCTAAAATAAAGGAATTTGTAGGTGCAACGCTTACTGCCTTTTCTGCCCACACGAAGGCATCAGTGTAGTTCTTGTCTCTAATGTAAAAGTGCCTTGCTAATGCTTGGCAGATAACAGGGTTCTTGTTAAATCGCATTGTGCCTTCTTTTAGAACATGTTCAACTAGTGAGCTTCCCTCAGTCTTCTGTATGTCCTCAATTAAAGGGGAAAACAAAGTATTGGTTTCAGCTCCATGTTCCTTCCGATATCTTGTGACCAGCATACTTTGCATATTTTGTATTAAAAATTCTCTGCCAATTCCAGTATCATGGAATACATTGGTTTGCAACATATTCAACATGATCCTACTTTGCTGTATGTCATATGTGCTCTTTAACTCCTCTATACATTGATCTGCAATCAGAGGATGGATTATACGCAGTCCTTCATATCTCCCACATTCTTCCACTTCTGTGCGAATTAATATCGTAGAGTAAGAGCCTACGGTATCTTCAATGCTCTCCGGTCGCCAGTATGTTTTTTTTGCTGTTATACCAAGAAACTCCTCACACATAGATGCAGAAATTGTTGAATCTGGCACATATTTATTTAGAAGGGCAAGGAAGGAAATGAGCTGGGCTGTCTTGCTCGCACTGTTTAAGCCTTTTAGAGTATTTCGCACTGTAGTTTCAATATAGGACTTCTCGAAATTGTTTTTCATGATCATAAAGGAGTAGAAATTATCTGGGTTTTCATGTTGCATTTCCATTTCTTTTAATTTTGTTGCAAATGCTCTTTTTTCCACTTCAGAAAGTTTATACGTTAAAGCAACACTGCTTGTGCAATTGGATTTTGCGCTTTCCTCAGGGTTCTGAGATCTCACACAATTTAATATGATCACGACTGGCGTCTCAAATCTTATATATCGTTCTGCAATTGCTGACTGGATATTATTCTGTAAAATAGACGCACTTTCCTCATCGTTATAATCATCTACTAAGAGTAAGACGGGGTAACCGTCCTTGCCACTAGGTGATCCATGAACTGCAAGACTGACCACCTCTTTTGCAACATCTGAAAGATTATCAGTCTTTCTGTTTAATACGGCACAGCGGAACGTTTCTCGCAGCTCCCAGAGGACATTCATTGCTGTTGTGGTACCTCCACATCCAGGGTGATGAAACAAGGTAATTATTTTTACACTTCTTTGTTTCTCACATTTAGACCACGATTCTACCTGTTCTTTCAGTTTTTCATGGACATCTCTTCTAATAAATGGTCCAGTGTATTGCTTGGCTGAAAAATAGAAATTCCACCAAGTTGCTTTCCCTCCTCTGTAAAAATGCTCCTCATGAGTCTTCAAAAATTCATTAAATGCCGAAGTATTACTTTCTATCTCTGTATCCTGACATTCATTTACACAAAGAATATCTAAAGATGTCATGAGGTCTTCATCCTTCCTCTGTAAAATGGTAGAGGAACCACCATGTGATGGTAAGAAGCGACTACCTGACCGCGTAGCAGATTTTAATCTAAGAATAGTCCCATTTAAATTTTCAATGTCAAGGTTATAAATACATCTCTCTTCCATTTCTTCCCCACTTCTTCCCATCAAACTTGCTTGCAGATCTTTCCACCTCTGAAAAGTTTCTTCATTTCCACAAATACATAATATGTCGGCCATACTTTTGAGTTTCTGGAAAAATGCACGGAACACTTCATTCATAGGGTCCATAGGATCTTCCACAGTAGACAGTAATAAAAACACAACAAGAAATTTCCCTTGCTCCATTATGTCTTTTTTGGAAAAAATCGAAACCAGATTTCTGACATCATCTGCTTTCTCCTCCTGCCATGTACTATGATTTAGTGGTTGGTAGTCCTCGATCTGAAGATCAAGTCTACCATTACAAAAAATCCAGCTGGGCTGTTGATATAGTTTAAGTTCTTCAATATTTTCCTGTGTGAAATTCTCTATTTTTGGGTACTGATGAGGAAAATGTAAATTTGGTTTCCTCTCTTCTTGGTAAACTTTACATAAGCCATTTGTGAGTGACTCTGGATCAAAATCAAGAATAGCAAACCAGTTTATTTCCTGGATGAAGCCCAAATGGTTTTTAAAAGATCCGTTGCATTTATTAGCAACCAAAATGTACCATTTATAGTAAGAATTATCCAACGAGTTTCGGTTTCCTGTTAGTAAGCGAGAAAGTTTAAACCCATCTACTTGGTTACACTTTTGCCTTTTTTTTCTCTCATCTTCTGCTTTTTCTCGATCTTTATCCCTAGCTTCCATGTCAGAAAAAAGTGATGTCATACTGGAATCCTTTTGTAGGTTTGCTAACATATCTTTGGAACTCCCCCCTTCTCGAAGGAAACAGTATTTTTCTTTGCTCTTTCTCCACTTTTTGTCCACTTTGCCCACTTTGTTCACGCTTTCTGTACAAACATACTGGAATATATGAAATATTTGTGACTTACAGTAAGCATGCTCAGGAACCACATCTACTTCTATAACAACTAAATCAGACCGAGTGTTCTGCTCGTGTAGCACACTGACAAAACGGGGTGGACGTATGCATTTTCTTGCCGACTCTAATTTAGTTTTTTCAAAGTAGGTGCCAATCATTTCATCAAAGTACTGGACATACTTTTCACTGTTGACCCCAGGAACACCAATTATTTCACCATGTGGGTCGTCCCGCACTCCAAAATGAATGGTGCCATTTGTACGTGCATTCATGCATGCAGCTGCAAACCTAAACACTTCGTTGCAGAATTTCATTTTTTTATCCTCTTTTGTGGCTTTCGATGTGTTGGTAAACTCCTTGTATTCATGAATTGGGTCAATATAATTAAATGTGCCCGACTCAGGTGGTAGAAGATGGTGTTTAGTATAGGATTTGCTTCCACTACTAGTATCAAAAGGGTGAGGTGTTACTCTTACAAAACCCTGAACCTGATCAGAGCTAATTGATTCAGGATTTCCTAATTCTTTGTGTAAAGTTTCTTCCGTTTTGACAGGATTTGTGTCTGTTTTATCTACAGGTGGTCTGACAGTATGAGTCTGCTGTTGCCCACTTATATTCCTTGGACAGTTTTGGACAACGACCTTAGCTTGTGCAGTCAGTGCTTTCAAGTTATTAACTATTGAAGAGGCAGGTCCTTTTTTTATTCCCATATCGCGGAAGTCTTCTTTGGTTAAGTCTTTTAGGATGTTCCCAGTCACATCTTCATTGAACAGAATATCTGCTACTGCAGAGTCAAGCTTCAGTTTTTCAGTAACCCATAGCTTTACATGATCTTTTGTCCATTCGTAAAAGTTATTAGGCAAATTCGATAAATCAGTCATATTGAAGCTCTAGCCGTAGAAATTTCTAAAAAAAAAAAGAAAAAAAAATTTAGAAAAATTCAAGGTAAAGGATATTCATTTATAAAGCAATAAATATTTGACATTTCAGTAGCAATTACCTACATTTAGTCTCCCTATTGCTTCTGAGAGGTCTGGGAACAGCCTGCCGGACCTCTCTGTACTGTGTTGCTATCTGGTTAAATATATGTATGCAGCTGTTTTCGTCCGGCCGATTCTCAGAATATTTTCCAGGTTGCGGCTGGATCTCTGCCGGTCCCCCACGGCAACGCTGTAGCTTCTGGATTCCAAAACTGCATGCAGGAACCTGACCATGTAGCCGTACCCTTAGGGTTTTTGCAGCAGTTTAAAAAAAATAATTGAAGGTCTACATACACTTGAGGGTGATTTCACTTGGAACAGATTATATTGCTGAAATTACAACTGAAAATCAGTTCCATTCATTTGAATGGGGATTGCAGAAATCCATGTGCTTGCCACCAAAATAACTCCCATTCAGATAAATGAAAACAGGGCTGCCATCGGAAATTTTGGGGCCCCTTACACAGCTCAAGGCCTGGGCCCTCACCCCTCCATGGCCCGCTCGTACTCCGCCCCTTTAGAATCCATCCTGACTCCGCCTCCCAGCCCCCCCTCCACCCCCAAGGACCCACCGCAGTCTGCGCTCCAGTCTATGGACTCTGGTCTTTTGTCTCGCCTCAGTCTGGTTCCTCCTAGTCCTGGCTAAGGCTTCCACTTCCCGCCGCTGCGCCTGAAAACCAGAATCGACTGGCAGGCAGCGGCACGCGAACAGGACTGCTGCAAGGATTTTTGCCACCCTAGCTAATTTTGCCGCCCCCCCTTGACTCAGCCCATTGACCACGCCCTTTGACCCGCCCATTTTTTGTCGGCCACCTATTTAATGATTTTTGCATGCAACATTTTACTTGACCAGCTAATTTTAGATATTCTAGATATTCTTGGTGGTCATCTGTGCCATTTTGGTCTCAAAACAGTACATGACCCCCTACACTACATTACATTATTGACAACTAAGTTTTTACCTTGACTGGTGGTGGCCTAGGTGTGTTTATCAGCAGGTCTGCTCCAGTCACTGTTATGAGGGATCTGTTGATGGCACTGTTATGGGGGATCTGTGCATGACACTATTATAGGGGATCTGTGGATGACACTTATGGGGGATCTGTGGATGACACTTATGGGGGATCTGTGGATGACACTGTTATAGGGGATCTGTAGATGGCACTGTTATGGGTGCAACTGTGGATAACACTTATGGAGGGGGATCTGTGCATGACACTTATGGGGGGATCTGTGGATGGCACTGTTATGGGGGATCTGTAGATGGCACTTATGGAGGGGGATCTGTGCATGACACTTATGGGGGGATCTGTGGATGGCATTGTTATGGGGGATCTGTGGATGGCACTTATGGAGGGGGATCTGTGGATGACACTGTTATGGAGGGGGATCTGTGGATGACACTGTTATGGAGGGGGATCTGTGGGTGACACTGTTATGGGGATCTGTGCATGACACTATTATAGGGGATCTGTGGATGACACTGTTATAGGGGATCTGTAGATGGCACCATTATGGGGGCATCTGTGGATGACACATATGGAGGGGGATCTGTGCATGACACTTATGGGGGGGATATGTGGATGGCACTTATGGAGGGGGGATCTGTGGATTACACTGTTATGGAGGGGGATCTGTGGATGACACTGTTATGGAGGGGGATCTGTGGATGACACTGTTATGGAGGGGGATCTGTGGATGACACTGTTATGGATGGGGATCTGTGGATGACACTGTTATGGAGGGGGATCTGTGGTTGACACTGTTATGGAGGGGGATCTGTGGATGACACTGTTATGGAGGGGGATCTGTGGATGACACTGTTATGGAGGGGGATCTGTGGATGACACTGTTATGGAGGGGGATCTGTGGATGACACTGTTATGGAAGGGGATCTGCGGATGACACTGTTATGGAGGGGGATCTGCGGATGACACTGTTAGGGAGGGGGATCTGCGGATGACACTGTTATGGAGGGGGATCTGTGGATGGCACGGTTATGGAGGGGGGATCTGTGGATGACAGATACAGTATATAGCATCTTTTGCTATATGTGTCATCCACAGATCCCCCATAACAGTGTCATCCACAGATCCCCCCCATAAGTGTCACCCACAGATCCCCCTCCATAACAGTGTCATCCACAGATCCCCCTCCATAACAGTGTCATCCACAGATCCACCTCCATAACAGTGTCATCCTCAGATCCCCCTCCCTATAACAGTGCCGCAATCCATAGATCCCCCTCCCCGCCGCTCACAGGAGTGTACATTTGACATTTATAAACTGTAATCCGTATCCTGCAGTAACTTTAACTTTAAATCAGCACTCATCTCTTTACTACCTTACACTCAGCTCCAGTAACAGGCAGTGCGGGCAGCAGCGTTCACTCACGGACGTCACGCGCCTGCAGGTGGGAGGGGCGACAAAATCTGCTTTGTGTTGGGGGGCGTGGCCTGGAAGCTGATGGCGCTGGCTGCATACAGTCGTGGCCAAAAGTTTTGAGAATTACATAAATATTGGAAATTGGAAAAGTTGCTGCTTAAGTTTTTATAATAGCAATTTGCATATACTCCAGAATGTTATGAAGAGTGATCAGATGAATTGCATAGTCCTTCTTTGCCATGAAAATTAACTTAATCCCAAAAATTTCCACTGCATTTCATTGCTGTCATTAAAGGACCTGCTGAGATCTTTTCAGTAATCGTCTTTTTAACTCAGGTGAGAATGTTGATGAGCACAAGGCTGGAGATCATTATGTCAGGCTGATTGGGTTAAAATGGCAGACTTGACATGTTAAAAGGAGGGTGATGCTTGAAATCATTGTTCTTCCATTGTTAACCATGGTGACCTGCAAAGAAACGCGTGCAGCCATCATTGCGTTGCATAAAAATGGCTTCACAGGCAAGGATATTGTGGCTACTAAGATTGCACCTCAATCAACAATTTATAGGATCATCAAGAACTTCAAGGAAAGAGGTTCAATTCTTGTTAAGAAGGCTTCAGGGCGTCCAAGAAAGTCCAGCAAGCGCCAGGATTGTCTCCTAAAGAGCATTCAGCTGCGGGATCGGAGTGCCACCAGTGCAGAGCTTGCTCAGGAATGGCAGCAGGCAGGTGTGAGCGCATCTGCACGCACAGTGAGGCGAAGACTTTTGGAAGATGGCCTGGTCTCAAGAAGGGCAGCAAAGAAGCCACTTCTCTCCACAAAAAAACATCAGGGACAGATTGATCTTCTGCAGAAAGTATGGTGAATGGACTGCTGAGGACTGGGGCAAAGTCATATTCTCCGATGAAGCCTCTTTCCGATTGTTTGGGGCATCTGGAAAAAGGCTTGTCCAGAGAAGAAAAGGTGAGCACTACCATCAGTCCTGTGTCATGCCAACAGTAAAGCATCCTAAGACCATTCATGTGTGGGGTTGCTTCTCATCCAAGGGAGTGGGCTCACTCACAATTTTGCCCAAAAACACAGCCATGAATAAAGAATGGTACCAAAACACCCTCCAACAGCAACTTCTTCCAACAATCCAACAACAGTTTGGTGAAGAACAATGCATTTTCCAGCACGATGGAGCACCGTGCCATAAGGCAAAAGTGATAACTAAGTGGCTCGGGGACCAAAACGTTGACATTTTGGGTCCATGGCCTGGAAACTCCCCAGATCTTAATCCCATTGAGAACTTGTGGTCAATCCTCAAGAGGCGGGTGGACAAACAAAAACCCACTAATTCTGACAAACTCCAAGAAGTGATTATGAAAGAATGGGTTGCTATCAGTCAGGAATTGGCCCAAAAGTTGATTGAGAACATGCCCAGTCGAATTGCAGAGGTCCTGAAAAAGAAGGGCCAACACTGCAAATACTGACTCTTTGCATAAATGTCATGTAATTGTCGATAAAAGCCTTTGAAACGCATGAAGTGCGTGTAATTATATTTCACTACATCACAGAAACAACTGAAACAAAGTACTAAAAGCAGTTTAGCAGCAAAGTTTGTGAAAACAAATATTTGTGTCATTCTCAAAACTTTTGGCCACGACTGTAGTTGGTGAGCTCCGCTTCCAGCACCGTAACCCGGCCAAACCCAGCACCTAAATTTATGAGGACTTCTCTTCCTGCTACGTGTCCACCCATGGGGCGAGTTAAAAAATGCCAAGCTCAGGCAAAACTTACGGAGTTCTTCCACAAGACGCCGCCATCTCCACCATCTTGTGAGAGCTCTCCTACTTCCTCCCCGGCCGCAGCCTGCGCAAATCCCTGACAACTATCGGGAAGCTCCCCTGCACTCACAGAGGAGCTGCTACGTGGCATGCTAGATTCGCTTTCATCATATTCTCAGAGAAGTACAGACTGAGGTGGCGCAACTAGGTGAGCGCACCTCACACCTTGAGGGCAAAATGGCTGAGCTTACCGCGTTGCATAATCTACTGATAGATGCTAATGCGGCCCTGGAGGAAGAGATCGGTAGGATGGAAACTAAACTCTCTGACATGGAAGACAGAAGCAGGCGAAACAAAGTACGCCTCAGGAGGGTGCCTGAGTCAGTGGGTCCTGAAAGTCTTCATTCACTATAGCAAAACCTGCACAAAGAGGCTATACCAGACCTCTCAGCAATGGACCTTACAATTGACTGTATACATAGGATCCCCAAGTCTGCAAGCCTTGATCCTGCTACCCCTCGTGATGTCCTGGCGAGGATTCATTTTTACCAAGTCAAGGAGGCGTTTTTAAAAGTGCTACGAAATCCCCTACTTACCGACTCCTTCAACGGTATTTCGGAGTTCCCGGACCTGTCGGCGGTAACCCTAGCCAAGAGAAAAGAGTTTGCCCCCTTACCAGGATTCTTCGAGAGAAGCAAGTCCGCTACAGATGGGGCTTTCTGGTGAAACTCATCATCGCACAAAATGGCGCTCTCCACGTGTGCACAACACGGAAAGCAGCTGCACAGAAGATGAAAGCTCTGAATCTGCTACCTGAAGGAGCACCGCTGGCGGATGACCCCCATCGCAGACAGATCAAGATCCCATGGAATGGAACCCGGGTTGAGCTGGATTGCATAACATTTATATGGTGCTGTAAGGTAACGGAATTACTCGCTTCCTTGCACCCCATTTGTTCAGAGGCGGAAGCCTACTCACCTTTATGAAGCATTCTGTAAATGCTTCTGGTTTGTCTCAGTTTTCTTTAGTTTTTTCTGTTTTCTCTGTTTTAACCTTTCTTATGGTTACCATTGTTGTTCAGGCATGTGATGACACTCATCTCCCGCATACACATCCCTTAATTAGTCCATCTGAAGCAGCTCAGAGCTGGTATACATTACTATGTAAATGGGTATTAAAGTATACTCTTTAAATGTAAAGAGAAGATTATTATGGGCAGACGCCATTACGTTGCAATGTAATGTATTAATGGCCCAAGAAACTCATCTATTATCAGTTGATTCATATAGATGCAAACACCCTGATTTCCCGCACATTTACTACTCCCCGGCGTTCAAAAAAAAGAAAGCGGGAGTATTAGTGGCTGTAAAGAGAAATATAGCGTTTACTATGTCCTCACTAGTAACAGACCTCAAGGGACGTTATATTATACTCACAGGTTTATTGGAAAATTCACCAATGACTATAGCCACGGTTTATGCACCTAATACTAAACAAGTTTCCTTTCTCCGCCGTTTTTTCCAGAAACTCAGAGCTGTAGCTCCAGGCTCCATTGTGGTAGGAGGCGATTTTAATATTCCGGTAAATGCTGAGTTGTACTGCAGCAGTCAAACCCCAACACAGAAAAGATCTTGAGTCTCTTATAGCAGAAACTCAACTCCATGATATATGGAGGTACCATCATGGTGGAGAACGGGACTATACATTTCTCTCACAATCCCATCTATCGCAATCTAGGATAGACTATTTCCTTATCTCCACAGATCTACTGTATAAGCCTAGCGACTCAAGAATAGGTATGGTCTGATCATGCTCCTATAACTCTGGAGATTCAAACCAGCATGCCAAATCCTTCCCCCCAACAATGGAGACTGAACGCTTACCTGCTGAAACAGTCAGACAGGGTCGATAACTTAGATAAGACCATTAGAGAATTTTTTGACATAAATAGCTGCCCAGAAATTTCAGCCTCGACTCTTTGGCGCACACACAAAGCGTACATGAGGGGCATATTGCTCCAACTAGCTTCCCGTTTGAAAAAACAAAGACTTAAAGGGGTTTTTAACAGTCTTTTCTAAACACATTTCATTACCCAATTCCCACCCTTTTTGAGAAAATAAGTCCCCTCTTACCTGATTGTTGTCTTTCATCTCCCCTGGTTATGGCCACCTCTCCTGTCGAATCCCGCCGGGCCGCGCTTGCGCAGAAGCTTGAAGATTCTCTCCCGGCCGGTCCGCGCAATGTCCTGAACGCACACGCCGCCGCGCATGCGCCATGATGACTTCTTCCTGGCCAGTATAGTACAGAGCCGCGAACGCGCATGCCAGCTCTGTACTGTACAGGCCAGGAATAAGTCACCATGGCGCATGCGCGGCGGCGTGCGCATTCATAAAATTGCGCGGTCCGGCCGGGAGAAAAACGTCAGTCTTCTGTGCAAGCGCGGCCCGGCCGGGAGAAGACGTCAATCAAGCCCAGCTGAATCCAGGAAGTGAACGTCACACTGGACTAGGTAAGTATGAAAACTGAAGATGGGAATACCCCTTTAAACTCCTGTCAGATACACTGGATGCTTTATCTAAAATAGAAACAGCATATAAACTGCATCCCCCCCTCCATGAACAACTATTTGAAGCTAGGGCTCACCTTAGGACTCTTCTACTATATGATCATGAGCGCTCGATGAGACGCTTAAAAGCCACCTACTATAATATTGGGGACAAAGCAGGGTCTCTTCTAGCTAGAAGAGTAAAACGCAGGACTGCAGCAAACAGAATTGCTCACCTTAAGACAGTTAACTCACAATTAGTGACCCATCCCCAAAAAATATCAGACACTTTTGCAGATTTTTATGAATCCCTGTATAACTTATGTAATGATGGCACTAGCCCACAACCCCGACCTGCAGATATTGCAGCCTTTTTAGATCCACTAACTCTTCCTCGACTCTCTGTGTCGGACCTAGACACTTTAAGCGTCCCTATCACCCCACAAGAAGTACTGCATTCTGCTCCTGGACCTGATGGATACATAAATGAATACTATAAGGTATTCCGGACTTCTCTGGTTCCGCATCTGCAGCGACTATTCAATACCTTCCTGAACACCGGCCATATACCCCCTGAGATGTTAAATGCGACAATAGTCACATTACCCAAGCCCGGAAAGCCAGCCGATTCTCCTGGCAACTTTAGACCTATATCCTTGCTGAATATGGATATCAAATTATTTTCAAAAATACTAGCTTCCAGACTTTATAAAGTCTTACCAGCCTTGGTGAAAATAGACCAAGTGGGATTCGTAGCCGGCAGGCAGTGCAGAGATGGAACCAGACGTATTATAGATGTTCTCCATGTGGCGGAGCTGTCCAGGGCCCCTGCATTGTTCCTGTCATTGGATGCAGAAAAAGCCTTTTGACAGGGTGCATTGGGGGTATCTGGAAGGTGTGCTGAATAAATTTGGATTTTCGGGCCCTATTGTCAAAGGCATTATGGGTCTATATTCAAGCCCTTCTGCTAAAGTGTTGGCATCAGCGTTCCTCTCTAGGACGTTCCTTATAACAAATGGCACAAGACAAGGATGCCCCTTATCCCCTTTGATTTTTGCGATCATAATGGAACCGCTGGCCGAGGCTATCAGATCTAGTAGTGATTTAAGGGGCATTCCGGTCGGCGCACAATATCGACCGATAACATTGTATGCTGATGTTAAAGATGTGTGAATTTTATTCTATATATTTTGTATATCTAGGACTGTAATGAGTTAAACTTTTTCTTCTTCAAGTGCCTTCCCCCCACCCCTCTCTTTGTTTCAAGACTGTAGAAGAGAAAGGGGGGCAAAGTGCTGGGCTGTAAGAAGTGTCTGATTTCTCATCTTCTTGCAGGTGTCCCATAGAGTGTGGTAGAGATGCGTAAGCCAATCATATGGCTTGATGATATATATTATTCACTGCCTATAGAGAAGCACCTCTTTGAAGTGTCACATATGACGTATGCAGTTTTATTGTTAGATTGTCCGCCATTAACAAATGGCGATGGTAACGAGATGTTTACATTAGTTCACATTCCAAAGTAGTATTCACTGCGCAAATGCAGGTGTATAATCTCCTCTCTCTTATCTCTTCTTCCTTTTTGACCAATGAAACAATGTTTAAGCCTCAGTGAGGACTGCCCTCTTCTGAAGATGTATAATACGGCTTACCTGATTTAAATAAAGTTAGAGATTGCTTTGACCAACGTCTGTGTCAGTGTTCAGTCTCTCAGCCACGCGTGGATATTAACCCCTGGGGGGGGTACATTGATCCGGAACACCAGAGTGTATCTAAAATGCCCTAATTTAGGGCTGCTTTAACAAATGGCGCCCAACGTGGGGCCCCAAGGCGAATGTAGCGTCAAACAGCTGACAAGACGGGCCCCTGAGCTTGACGAACGGCAGAGGGGAGAGGATTGCAACCTCAAAGAAAGGTGAGAAAACTTTTTATCTCATCTGCCTTTCTGCTATTTACTTCGTCATGCTCAGATAGCTCAGTCCGCTGTGGGGTGGTACTGATGTAAGTATAGTAGTCGGCTGTAATGCTGAAAGCCTGGGGTCCATAGAACCATAGTCTGAAATCATAGATCACTCTGGTGTGTATATGTTTTATGTGTGTTTGTGATATATGTGAGGAGTGAGTTGAGCACAGACGGTAAAACCACAGACAAAGGGAGGGGACCGTAACCTCCTGGTTTAGAAGGGGGCGCTGTAGCGCTGAGGTGTGGGACAAAGGAACTCCGGCTGACCTGACCAGGGAGACGCTAGTTCCACATGACCGTTTTTGATCTAAATGGAAGACTGCGGAGACTACCTGACCTGACCCTAGGAAGATGGTAGAACCTCTCATGACCTTTTTGATCTAATGGAAGACTGTGGAGACTACCTGACCTGACCCCCAGGAAGATGCGACGGAGCCCCGCCTGACCCCTGGTTTTTGGGGAAGAAGTGCGGGGAGTCCCGGCTGACTAGTCAGACGTGATAGTCAGATTTGAGCAAACCAGTGGGGAGGGTGAATCCTTTGTCTGCGGAGGAAAGGGTTAAAGGTGCTGATCACTCCTCTGTTTTGTGTGTGTGTCAGTTTGTAATACTGTTGTTAAGATGGTCAGTCCCAGTATTAGAAAATACAGCCCCTAGCTAGTAGCGAGGAAAGAGGGAGATTATAGGATGTGATATGGAGAATTGAAAGTTAAAATGTGACAAGAATGTTAGAGAAAGTGTGGCCCCGGACAGAAGAGTTTTAACGAGTGAGAAAACAGTGTCAGGGAAAGCGGAATGATTATTAGGTGCCGTAACTGGAGGGACAAAAAGACAGTCAGGAACTGTGAAATAGAGATTCACTTTCCCCCCGCCTTCACACAGAAACATTCCTTAGATAAGAAGAGCAGGAAAATGGGGGGAGGGAATCGTATTGAGTAAGTGATGTTATATGTGTAATATTATTATTATTATAGAAGACAAAGAACTGTTAATAATCTTCTTTCTTCTTTCCCAAACAGTGCACTGTGGGAATCCGGCTTTTAACAAAATGACTGTATGATTTATAACATGTATATTGTCTTACAGCGACAGACCATCAGCAATTCTGGGTGTGGTGTGGAAAGCTGTGTTTGTCTGTGCTGCAAGTTTTGGGATGAAACAATGTGGGTTGGAAGACATAAATGATTCAGTGGAATGTGAATGGGTGTGGCTTTGAGTTGTAATCGAGGCGAATATGTGTGAAGACTGATTATGAGCTGTTAATGAAAATGTATATGAATGCGTATGGAGTATGGTATTTGTTTTTTTAAATAATATGCGCATTGAGGATTTTATTTTATTTTTTTCTTGGAAGTTTTTGGGTTTTTATTGGTGCCAACAGCATTGATTAAGCTGTACATTTTTTTTTTATATCGAAGTCAATAAAAAGTTTTTATGGGCCCTTTGTGTGTTCATGTCTGTATTGTCAGATCTGTTTGTTTCAATGTTTGAAGTTACGTGTTACATGTTAAGTGTTGTGCTAAACATCAGAGCTCTGTTCTCATAGATAGCTAGCACATTACTGACGGACAAAAGAAGGACTTCAGCGTCCGACTGAAAGGGGTGGACTTAGATGACTCAGAGCGGAGGGAGGAGGATAGGGGTGGACGTTACAGACAACGACAGCCCTTGTGCCCATCCCCTAGTTATAAGACACTCCCATAGAATATGAGAAGTCCTGTTTTGTTTTCCAGTCTATTAATTCTGCGATAGGGAAAGTTGGATACTTCTGTAAGCCAAAATGCAGAGTAACATCAAGCGGCATTGGGTGGTTCAGTGGTGCCAACCATAGGTAGTGTTCCTTTGGTATTGCTTCAGCCCTGATGCCAAACGCCTCATTGAAGTGAGGAAAAAGTAAGTCTGCCACCCTGTGATGGGCCTGCAGAGTCTGTGGGACCCAGATCCCAGAAGAGAGAGTGTTGTGCTGTGTGTGGTACTCCTCGTCCACACCACACGAGAGGATTGTATTCTATGTTGACCATGCCCGGATCACTGTCCGTCCCCACAGACACCCATGTTTTGTTGTCATAAGGAGAACACAAAGACAGGGAGGGGGGGGAGTTAGATCAAGATTAGGAAACAGGAAATCCAGTATCGGCTCTACTTTTAAACATTTTTAGCAGATTCAGTCTGGCCCAATGATATCCCTCACTCTGGGTGATAAAGAAGTAGTCCAGTTTTTGATTGATACTGGAGCAGCCAAGACAGTTGTGCACAGCAAACATGGCCTCCCCTGATTTACTCTCCAAGGACACCAGTCTTTGGGTAGAAGTGGATGGGAAAGTAGTACGCTCTTTTTTCAACAGAAACCATCCATATTAGATTTGCCCCTAACCAAGATGCGCTTGCCCGTTTGCTGGTCAGTGGTAACGCCCTTTGTTGCCTCCTAGGTGCAGATTTGCTTGCAAAATTACATTCTGGCATCTCATATCAGGAGGACGGCACTGTGAAGCTTACAGGTGCCCTCAACGACCAGGAACTTTGTTTGTTAACGACCAGGAACTTTGTTTGTTGGCCATTGGTGATAAAATTCCCTGGTCCATGTTTGTATCAGTACTCCCAGAAGCTGAAAAAGCAAAACCACTCACCATTGGATGGTACATGACCTACATGCCGTTAATGAAGCCACAGTTTCTAACACCCACAGTGTGCCCAATACACACACCTTGTTGGCTCAGGTTCCCATTACCCCTACTCACTCCACTGTGATTGATTTGTCCTTTAATCCCTACCGCCTCACAGATGAGGTGGTAGATGCTTTATATGCCTAGAACTGGCAATTTTGTGTACCCCCCACACTGGGCCTATCAGATTATTACATTTAGATTGCATTGTTATGAAGTGAGTGGCCATGACTCAGCTGTCCTCACCCAACTGCATGGCCAGCAATAACGCCCCGTAGCACATTATTCAGTCCCGTGGCCAGATCCTGTGGCCAGAGGTGCCCCTTTCTGCATCAGAGCTGTAGTAGTTGTATTAGCTATGCTTGATGAAAGCTCTGAGATAGTTCTGAACCACAAAGTGATGGTGATATTACATCTATCCTCATGAACGTACAATCCAAATGATTGTTTTGTTGCCCGTTATTTGAGAATGCAGTGTTCCATTTTGTTGCCTGACAATGTTGCTCTCCAAAGGTGTAATACTAAAGTTTGGACCCAGCCACCTTGTTGCCTCTGGACCAAGGGGGGAGGGAAGAGTTAGGGCACCGCACTTTAAACTTTTCTTCCAGATTTAAAGGAAGAGGCTCCTGACTGTTTGCAGATGATGTCACAAGAGGTAGTGGGATTTGGTAAATCAGCCATTAGGTAATCCAGATCATGTGCTCTTTGTGGATGGATCGAGGTATGGCCAGGATGGCAGGTACTACACAGGTTGGGCAGTGGTGATTAAACGTGAACTACCACACATGTCTGCTCAAGAAGTGGAGCTAAAGACTCTGAAGATGGCTTGCAGGTATGCAGATGGAAAGAACAGCCAACATTTACGCTGATTCCAGGTGTGCTTTTGGGATAGCCCATGACTATGGGCCCACATGGAAAGCCAGAGACTCCTTGATCGCTTCAGGTAAACCCATCGTAAATGGGGAAGCAGTGAGGTCTCTGATGGAAGCCCTCTTGTCACTAACATGAGAGGTGATGATAGCAACGAAAGGCCACTGTAAACAGATGCAGAGGAGGCAAAGGGGAAAGCCACGGCAGATCAGGCGGCAAAAATGGCTGCCAAATTACCTAAGCAGACCCCTGTCTTAAGTGGCCACAGTTCAGGTCCCTGAAATAACTCCTCCTGACTCCCGAAAGTTCTTAAGACCTTACAGAACCAGATGGGGAAGGAGGAAAGGGACTGGTGGATGGAAAAGGGGGGACTACAAATAAGAAGGGAAACTTTACCTTCCCAGGTCCCTCTAATCCAGGATGGCACAGGCAACCCATGGAGTGACGCACCAGACAAAAACTGCTATGTGTGATTTAGTACGTAGCATATGGTACGCCCCAGGGTTCAGCACTGTAACAGTCAGACATACTCAAGGATAAACGGTTGTGCCCACAACAACGTGGGCAAGGTGGTTAAGGTACCCAAGAAACACGTCTTGCTTTTTGTATCTGTTTCAACGTTTACAGACTACCTTCAACTACACAAGGTGGGCATGTATGAGTATGTATTGATATGTGACTTGTTTTCAGGATGGCCAAAACCGTACCCAAAGAAGTAAAAAAGATGATGGCCGAAGTTGTGTGCAGGTATTGGGTACCTTAGATCATTGAAAGTGACATAGGTGTTCACTTCACAGGTGAAGTGATGCAGGAGATGATGAAGGTTTTGGATGTAGGACAGGCCTTACATGCTTCGTACCATCCACAAAGCAGCAGTAGAGTAGGGAAAAGGAACTGAACGGGACACTAAGTTAAAAATTCAGAAGTCTTAGAGTGCCTGCTGGTAGCCCACTTTTAGTAAGGTATACGCCTAACCGTGAGACAGGCCTTTGTCCCTATAAGGTCCTTTTTGGGTCAGGCCCTAGAATAGGATTGTATTTCCCACAGCAGCTTCAGATGCAACATGGTTGTCTGACAGATTATGTGATCAGTTTTGTACAAGCATTTGACTAAAGTACATTTTCGAGTTTTTGCTTCACTTCCAGGTTTTGATAAAGTACCAGGAACCCACCCACTTGTGTCTGGAGATTGGGTGGTAATAAAAGACGTTAGAAAAGTCCTAAAACCCTGGTTTGATGGTCCATTCCGAGTGTTGTTGACCACAAGCACAGTGAAGCTCAAAGGAAAGCATAATTGGATTGATTTCAAGGAAGTGTTGAGATTGGTTTTCCCTTGTGTGACTGTTGATCATGACTCAAAAGAATATGAAAATTGTATGAAAACATCGATCCAGAAAATCAGAAGCATTGATGACCTCCAGTCCCCCCATATAATGTCAACGCCGGTTAGGGAAAGATCATCTGACTTCCCCGTGCTCAAATCCAGTGTCACGGGAGGTTGTTCGCTAGGAATGGCTTGTCGTGGAAGCTGGTGAAAAGGAGGCGGAGCATTGGGACAGATGGTTAGGTTTAGGGAGAGAATGAAATTCAAGGGGGGACTGTTAAAGATGTGTGAATTTTATTCTATATATTTTGTATATCTAGGACTGTAATGAGTTAAACTTTTTCTTCTTCAAGTGCCTTCCCCCCACCCCTCTCTTTGTTTCAAGACTGTAGAAGAGAAGGGGGGGGCAAAGTGCTGGGCTGTAAGAAGTGTCTGATTTCTCATCTTCTTGCAGGTGTCCCATAGAGTGTGGTAGAGATGCGTAAGCCAATCATATGGCTTGATGATATATATTATTCACTGCCTATAGAGAAGCACCTGTCACAAGCAGACAGCTGAGAAGCTCTGACAGGAGCCGTTCAGATCCTCCCCCTTGAGTTTCTTTGTTTTGGTTTCTGTTCCTCACCTCGTTAGGCTATCTCAGCTGTCATGCAGTCAGACTCATTACCTCCCTTTATATTCTCCCCCATGAGGTAGTTGGGTGTGGCTGATACAACTTCCTGGATTGAGTGTGCATGCTGTCTTTAGCTCCCAGCTCCCAGTTCGCAGTTCACAGTCGTATGCAGATAAGTGCTGTTTTAGTATTTATGATTTTCTGTTGTCTGGATCCAGGTGACCCTGACTCCCTCCGTGTCTGTGTAGGGAGCCGGTGGTCGTGTCCCCTCACTATTGTAGGGCCTTCAGGTTAAGATAGCCGAGGTACGTGGATATGCGCCCATTTACCTTTAGAGTGGTCGCATAGGCTGAGCATTAAGGGAGAGCGGCAGGTCGATTGCAGGGGTCTCCCTTTATGTTCCTTAGTTGTGGATCCAGTTAGTCATCGCTTGTTATTTGTATCATATTGTTTCCTGTACACCATCCGTGACATTATCAGCCACCAAAACCGTCTCAAGCATGGATCCGGTTTCACTTTTGGCTAAACGCTTCCAGGGTCTTTCATTGGAGGTAGCTGATCTCCGTAAGACTTTTTCTCAGTTTCAAGTGACCGGTTCAGCTTGCGTTCATGGAGTTTGTGCTGAGCCTAAGATTTCGCTCCCGGATACGTTTTCCGGGGGTAGTGAGAATTTTGTACGTTTTAGAGAGGCTTGCAAACTCCATTTTCGCCGCCTTCCCCATTCTTCCGGTGATGAAGAACGAAGGGTGGGCATCATTATATCGCTGCTCAGGGGTAATGCTCAGTCCTGGGCCTTTTCGCTGCCGGAGGGGGCACAACCCCTCCGTTCAGTGGATGAATCTTTTTAGCCCTGGGTCAGATATATGATGATCCGGATCGTATTGCTCTGGCTGAGTCTAGACTACGTCTGTTATGCCAGGGTAAACAATCCGCAGAGATATACTGCTCAGAATTTCGGAGATGGGCAGCAGATACGGGTTGGAATGATGCTGCCCTCCGAAGTCAATTTTGCTATGGTCTTTCTGAGGGATTGAAAGATGCATTTGCCTTTCATGAAAGACCTATCTCCTTGAATTCTGCTATGTCTCAGGCTGTTCGTATTGACAGGCGTCTTAGAGAAAGAGGAGAGATTTCTCCTTCTTGTCATGCTCAGTCCCGGGACAGTGCACCGGTGTCATTCTGTGCACAGGGGTCTCAGTCGCTGTCAGCCCCTTCTGAGCAGGAGCCCATGCAGCTGGGGTTGATTGCCTCTGACAATAGAGGATTCAGCCCGCAGGGCAGGGTTTGCTTTTGTTGTGGAGGTATAAATCATCTGGCAAATGTTTGTCCCTCTAGGAGATTCAGGCAGTTTTCTGGGAGTAATAAAGAGACAAAAAGGAAGAAATCTTTTAAGAATATTCCGTCTGTTACTATTGGCAGGGTTGAGGCGGAAATTGAAGAATTGTCTTTTACTTGTAGTTCCCGTTTTGTCCTGCCTGCTAGGGTGGCGCTAGAGAGCAAGAGCATTTTTTGTGAGATTTTTGTGGATAGTGGAGCAGCTGTTAACCTCATTGATAACCAATTTGCAATAACTCATGGTTTCCAGGTATGCACTTTGCGAAAAAATATTCCTGTTTTTTCTATTGATTCAGCTCCACTTTCTCAGAAATCATTAAAGGGCATAGTTCACAATATCCGTTTAATTGTGAATGATACTCATGTTGAGGATGTGTCATGTTTCGTCCTTAGCGGTTTGCCTACTCCTCTAGTGTTGGGGCTACCCTGGCTCTCTAAACATAACCCCACCATTGATTGGCCAGCGAGGCAAATAAATGGTTGGAGTGACTTTTGCAGAGAGAATTGCCTCATAACATCTATTTCTGAGGTTTCTACTAAAACTGTACCACCTTTCCTCTCTGAATTTTTGGATGTTTTCTCTGAGAGTGGAGTTCAGGATTTGCCTCCGCACAGGGAGTATGATTGCCCTATTGATAGGGGCACGCAGTTTGTTTCCAGATTCTGGAAGGCTTTCTGTTCTCGCTTGGGGGTTCGCTTGTCATTCTCTTCTGCTTTCCATCCGCAGTCGAATGGCCAGACGGAGCGTGTCAATCAGAATCTGGAGACATATCTGCGCTGTTTTGCGGCGGAGAATCAGGAGGATTGGTGTTCGTTTTTGTCCCTTGCTGAGTTTGCTTTAAATAACCGTCGTCAGGAGTCCTCTGATAAGTCGCCATTTTTTGGTGCATATGGGTTTCATCCGCAGTTTGGGACTTTCTCTGGAGAGGGCTCTTCTGGTTTGCCTGATGAGGACAGATTCTCCTCGTCTTTGTCATCTATTTGGCAAAATATTCAGGATAATCTAAAGAATATGAGTGAGAGATATAAGCGTGTGGCGGATAAGAGACGTATGCCTGGTCCGGACCTGAATGTTGGTGATTTGGTGTGGCTGTCTACCAAGAATATCAAATTGAAGGTTCCCTCCTGGAAGTTGGGTCCTAGGTTTATTGGGCCTTACAAGATCCTGTCTGTCATCAATCCTGTTGCCTACCGTCTTGATCTTTCTCAGACTTGGAAGATCCATAATGTTTTCCATAAGTCCTTATTGAAACCTTATGTTCAACCTATTGTACCCTCACCTTTGCCTCCTCCTCCGATTATGGTTGATGGGAATCTTGAATTTCAGGTCTCTAGGATTGTGGATTTTCGTCTTGTCCGCGGTTCCCTCCAGTACCTCAATCATTGGGAGGGTTATGGTCCTGAGGGGAGGATGTGGCTCCCAGTGACGGACATTAAGGCCTCTCGCCTCATCAGGGCTTTCCATAGGTCCCATCCTGAGAAGGTGGGCCCTGAGTGTCCGGAGTCCACTCCTAGAGGGAGGGGTACTGTCACAAGCAGACAGCTGAGAAGCTCTGACAGGAGCCGTTCAGATCCTCCCCCTTGATTTTCTTTGTTTTGGTTTCTGTTCCTCACCTCGTTAGGCTATCTCAGCTGTCATGCAGTCAGACTCATTACCTCCCTTTATATTCTCCCCCATGAGGTAGTTGGGTGTGGCTGATACAACTTCCTGGATTGAGTGTGCATGCTGTCTTTAGCTCCCAGCTACCAGTTCGCAGTTCACAGTCGTATGCAGATAAGTGCTGTTTTAGTATTTATGATTTTCTGTTGTCTGGATCCAGGTGACCCTGACTCCCTCCGTGTCTGTGTAGGGAGCCGGTGGTCGTGTCCCCTCACTATTGTAGGGCCTTCAGGTTAAGATAGCCGAGGTACGTGGATATGCGCCCATTCACCTTTAGAGTGGTCGCATAGGCTGAGCATTAAGGGCATTATAATCTCCTCTCTCTTATCTCTTCTTCCTTTTTGACCAATGAAACAATGTTTAAGCCTCAGTGAGGACTGCCCTCTTCTGAAGATGTATAATACGGCTTACCTGATTTAAATAAAGTTAGAGATTGCTTTGACCAACGTCTGTGTCAGTGTTCAGTCTCTCAGCCACGCGTGGATATTAACCCCTGGGGGGGGGGGGGTACATTGATCCGGAACACCAGAGTGTATCTAAAATGCCCTAATTTAGGGCTGCTTTAACACTGACGATGTGATTTTAACTATAACTGACCCCAAAAAGTTGCTAGGGGCTGTATACAGTTTTGGGTAAAAATATACTGTCTCTGACTCCTTTAGGAAGCAAATAAAGAAATTAGGAATATTCTTAATGAGTTCTGGCCCATTCTGTGTATGGATCCTGATCTCACTGATACAATCTTTCCAAGATCGAACATAACCCTCCGTAAAGGGTGGAGCCCTACGAGATAGACTTGTGCACAGTCACTACTCCAGCCCCAAACGAGTGGGTACATGGCTTGATGGCAGACCTCTGGTAATGTTTAAGTGTGGTAGATGCAGAGACTGTAGTTTTATCTCTAACACCAAAATCAATATCTTTTCCACTACTGGGCGCAGATATACAATTAATGACTTCATTAATTGTAGGAGTAAGGGAGTGGTGTATCTGTGCCAATGTCCATGCCCCAAGGATTACATAGATAAGACATTTAGAGAATTGCAACGTAGAGTATGTGAACATATCAATGATGTTATCAAAAGAAATAATACACCCTTAGCAAATCATGTGGTGGAAATGCATGGAGGCAAACCTGAGGTCCTCAGGTTCTCGGCATTGCAGCTTGTTAGGGAGTCTCAGCGGAGGGGAGACTGGGATCGTCGGATTCTACTAAAGGAGTCCGAATGAATTTATCGTTTCAGATCACAGTCCCCCCTTGATCTAAACGATAGATTAACTTTTTTGTGTTTTCTGTGATGTGATCCTTCCCTGGTGTCTCTGGTGTGGTAGTGATTTCGTTTTGGCATATGGTCTCTCGGACTTAATATGAATGAGGTATATTATCTGGCCATCTGTACCGATGCGGGAAGCATCTAATATGACTATCTTTATTATATAACCTTGGACACCCAGATATCATATATAACTCATCGCGTTATCTTGAGACAAAAGCCATTGAATAGCAATTGAAGGTGTTTGCTTAGATTGTGTTAACTCTACTCCATCCATATGGTTGCCCATTTATCTATATCTATATTATCCACTTCTATGGTGTTAACTGTACTTCTGGTTGTTATATACTTGGTGTGATCTATATAATTAACTGCAAAACATAGATTGACATAATTGTCACCGACCCTTTTGATCCTCTAATTAAAATATTACATATAATATAATATATCACATGATAATCGTGACAATATAGTATTCCTTTGCCTTAATATTCTATGTGGATCAGTAGTTTGAATAAATGCCGCACTGAGATGCCTTTTTGAGGGGCACATGCGCTTCACCATTAACACTATCATAGGACACTTGAGCAGTCTGGTAAGCGCTCTCCGGTAGTCAAAGTCCGCCTGTGGAGCGCACGCTGCGCTCCAAGAGGTTGAGCCTGAATTAATTTCTCTTTGGTGAAACGCAAGTTGCGTTCCACTGACCGGACATCCACCCCCCGGACATTACACACGCGGACGCTATTTAAAATCAATACGCGACACAATGTGCCAGTGCATCTACGAGGTGGAACACATCGTGATCGCCATGGCAGTTTATCAGTCATTATTCACGTGAGAGGTCCCTGGGACCACAAGTGGTTTTCTTTTAATCATGATCTTCAAGTACCGGGCTTTATACCTTCCCACACCTCCGGCAATGTCTATCTGTATACCTTACTAACTGGAGGTGGAGGGGCTAGGTGGCTTTATTATATTCAGCAAATTGTAAATGTACTAGGCTCTGATATATCTTGAGCCGTTTTTTTACGTTGTAACAATTTTATAAGTTGTAACAATTTATAATAAGTGTAACTTGTCAGCTTGGGAGGAATATGCTGGGTGTGTTTCTATTGTGCCATTGTCCCATTGTGTGTTTAAATGGTGATGTCTGTCCTGTTGTATCCACATGTGTATTGGCGATTTCCCTTTGTCCTGAGAGATAATTGGATTGCTCCTCGGTTGTCTCCGGGACAGAGAGGAGGAAACCATGATGCATTGTGAGGATATGTTGTATCTGTCCTATGTCACAGTCTTCATTCTGGTCCTCTGGGGGCGTGAACGATTGGTTGCTGTACTTACATTGTATGTGTTGTAAATTACTGATTGGTTGTATTTCAAACCCCTGTGGGCAGTACTATGTTTGTGGTTTATGAATAAAAGAGGCTGTACTTGAAGTACAGTCAGACCACTGCTTGACCCTCAACACGGAGCCTTGTCTCGTTATTGGGGGGATCCGCTGTATGCTGTTAGAGACTGATTGCCAGGAGTGTAAGCTGATTCCTGTTCGTCTGCTAGCAGCTATTCGTAAGGTTCCAGTTTGGAGTGCTATTTTGTATCCAGTTCGGGAGTTGGTGTTCTGCAGTAGCTGTGCCTGTCTCTCAGAAAGGGGCATATCGCCTAAATGGATTTTAACCCCTTGTCTGCTGAAACGGTCAGTTACACCACTTAAAGTAGAAAGAGGAGCTCAAGTGTTTTTCTAATTTATATAAATTGACTCTATTGTGTTGATTATCATCGAGTGAATTGATAACTGTATCAGTTAGTTTTTTTTCAAAATTGTGGTCAAATTACACATAGATTGCACCAATAAGGCTTATATTATCCACTTCTATGGTGTTAACTGTACTTCTGGTTGTTATATACTTGGTGTGATCTATATAATTAACTGCAAAACATAGATTGACATAATTGTCACCGACCCTTTTGATCCTCTAATTAAAATATTACATATAATATATCACATGATAATCGTGACAATATAGTATTCCTTTGCCTTAATATTCTATGTGGATCAGTAGTTTGAATAAATGCCGCACTGAGATGCCTTTTTGAGGGGCACATGCGCTTCACCATTAACACTATCATAGGACACTTGAGCAGTCTGGTAAGCGCTCTCCGGTAGTGAAAGTCCGCCTGTGGAGCGCACGCTGCGTTCCAAGAGGTTGAGCCTGAATTAATTTCTCTTTGGTGAAACGCAAGTTGCGTTCCACTGACCGGACATCCACCCCCCGGACATTACACACGCGGACGCTATTTAAAATCAATACGCGACACAATGTGCCAGCGCATCTACGAGGTGGAACACATCGTGATCGCCATGGCAGTTTATCAGTCATTATTCACGTGAGAGGTCCCTGGGACCACAAGTGTTTTTCTTTTAATCATGATCTTCATGTACCGGGCTTTATACCTTCCCACACCTCCGGCAATGTCTATCTGTATACCTTACTAACTGGAGGTGGAGGGGCTAGGTGGCTTTATTATATTCAGCAAATTGTAAATGTACTAGGCTCTGATATATCTTGAGCCGTTTTTTTTACCTATGGTTACCGGCTTAAATACATGTATTCAGCGTTTCTATGTACCGGGCATAATTAAGGGCTATCTATAGGCCTTAATCTGTATGTGAGGATATTACACAGGGAGAGAGTTTATGATCTTTCATCTCTGCCTCTTCACTAGTTTAATATATACGTTCAGCCTTGATATCAGAATTTTGAAATCCTTATATGGTCCTCTCATGTGCTT
Organism: Bufo bufo; assembly: GCF_905171765.1. NCBI lineage: Eukaryota > Metazoa > Chordata > Amphibia > Anura > Bufonidae > Bufo > Bufo bufo. Next base: position 527,289,473 of record NC_053393.1, read on the forward strand.
TAACTACCGGTGTATTCATAGGCCTATCTATATGTGGATTCATATCAATATCTCTAATTTATATTCATTTTTAACAAATCTTAAAATGCAGTCTTGCAACAGAAAAGGAATAGACAAGCTCACTTCCTTACAGTTTTGGGTAAATATCTACTGTATCTGACTCCTTTAGGAAGAGAAAGTGGAAATAAGAACAAGAAACAAGAACCCGTAATCGATTATTTAAATGAAAGATAACAAAGAGCTAAAATGGGTCGCTCATAGCCCTAAAACATTAGGCCAATCCCGGAATCTCTCCAATAGTAATGATGATGAGTATGATTGTGTGCTGTATGATAGTTATCATAAGTATGAGAAAACTGAGTGTTAGATCCCTTGCTAGAGAACAACAAACAACTAACGTTCCCAAACAGTTGGAGCAGTGGCGTAAGATATCCACTCATATGTCCAGAACCGTATTTCTAAAAGCCTTCCACATTTGAATTTGGAGTGAGATCTGTTCGTCCAAGTGGCCAATTAGTCCATGAGGCAGAGCTGATCCACCCTCTCTCGCCACTGGTTGAGAGAAGGGGGTACTGTACTAAGCCATCGGGTGGGTATCAGCAGTCTAGCTGTCTGAACTAACCATGTAGGGCGGTCATTGGCCTTCGGGGGTCCAGCTCTCTGAGGGAAGCTACAACAGAACTGAGGAGGATATTAGTGTGACATATAATATTTATTGTGTGTTCTATCTGGTCCCAATAGCCCTTAATCAGAGGACATGACCAGAAAATGTGATACAATTATCCCTCCCCATCTAGGCATTTCCAGCAAGAACCTGTCTCTCTAAGTCCCATTTTAAAAAGCTTCCTCGGGTCGTTATACCATCTAGTCATGGTCTTATAAGAGTGTTCCTGAATTTTAATGCACCTTGAGAAGCCATGAGATCTAAGGTGTATTTGGTCAATCTCTATTACAAAGAAAGACCTACCCAGATCTTTCCCCCAAAGTTTAATGTAGGCAGGGGTGATCCCCTCATTCTCAGACAATAAAGTTTTATAAAAGAGGGATATGGCATGTCTGGAAATTTTGGTACTGCATATCAATTTCTCAAACCAAGTCATTGCAGACCTTGTTGTGCACCTAGATTGAAGGGCTTGACATGATCTTTTGAAATCTGACTGGCTAATGAAATCGCCTTCCTTTATGTATTGGGCGCTGAAGTTGTCTAATTCCTGCATTGTTTTTGTAATCTCTGCTAATTCGGAGATAGTCATTTCTTTGAGCAGGCTCCAGTAAGAGGGATGATTGGCGGTGTTGGGGTAAAGTAGAAAGGGGGTCAGAGATGAAGGCAAATTGTACATAGAGTCAGAAAACAAAGAGTCCTGCTAGTGTGAATGGCATTGATGGTGTGTATACCCCTTTTGTCAAACCTCCCATATTTGTTTGAGAAATCGGAACTCCCCAAAGGCCTGCTAATTGCCTGTCTGAGATATTAGCTAATTCTAAACTGGAACCTAAGATCCTAAATTTTGGAACACATATTTGAAGCCATCTTTTCATCTGAACTGCTTTGTAGTATGTTTTTATATCTGGAAGATTACAGCCTCCGTGGATGCGGTCCTTAACCATTCTATCATACGCTAGTCTTGTTTTTTTTACCCTTCCATAGGAAAGAGGTAAACAGTCTGCGCACCCTTGCAAAAAAGGAGTGAGGCAGGTATATAGGGACCATTTGAAGTAAGTAAAGAAATTTTGGCATAATATACGTCTGTAACAGGTTTTTTCTTCCTAACCATGAGACATAAGGTAGAGACAGAGTTCAGCTGATCCTTGACCTTTTGTAATAGGGGAGTGTAATTGGCTTGATATAAAGAGGAGAATTTTCTGGTTAGAAAGATCCCAAGGTATTTGAGTTTTTCCGATTGCCACTTGTGGCGAAACCAACCTCGCCACTGGGTTTTGGAGAGGCCTGTTTAACAGCCTCTTGCCTCAGGATTATGGCCCATACTAACTTTTAAACCCCTGAACCTATTCAAGTGAATTTTGGATAGGTTTGTCCCCAGGTTATACTGTTTAAATTGATGTAAGTTATATGTATGGACAATGTAAACTCACAAAGTTGTAACAATTTATAATAAGTGTAACTTGTCAGCTTGGGAGGAATATGCTGGGTGTGTTTCTATTGTGCCATTGTCCCATTGTGTGTTTAAATGGTGATGTCTGTCCTGTTGTATCCACATGTGTATTGGCGATTTCCCTTTGTCCTGAGAGATAATTGGATTGCTCCTCGGTTGTCTCCGGGACAGAGAGGAGGAAACCATGATGCATTGTGGGGATATGTTGTATCTGTCCTATGTCACAGTCTTCATTCTGGTCCTCTGGGGGCGTGAACGATTGGTTGCTGTACTTACATTGTATGTGTTGTAAATTACTGATTGGTTGTATTTCAAACCCCTGTGGGCAGTACTATGTTTGTGGTTTATGAATAAAAGAGGCTGTACTTGAAGTACAGTCAGACCACTGCTTGACCCTCAACACGGAGCCTTGTCTCGTTATTGGGGGGATCCACTGTATGCTGTTAGAGACTGATTGCCAGGAGTGTAAGCTGATTCCTGTTCGTCTGCTAGCAGCTATTCGTGAGGTTCCAGTTTGGAGTGCTATTTTGTATCCAGTTCGGGAGTTGGTGTTCTGCAGTAGCTGTGCCTGTCTCTCAGAAAGGGGCATATCGCCTAAACGGATTTTAACCCCTTGTCTGCTGAAACGGTCAGTTACACCACTTAAAGTGGAAAGAGGAGCTCAAGTGTTTTTCTAATTTATATAAATTGACTCTATTGTGTTGATTATCATCGAGTGAATTGATAACTGTATCAGTTAGTTTTTTTTCAAAATTGTGGTCAAATTACACATAGATTGCACCAATAAGGCCTCAGATACCTACAATCAGATGTAATACCTTTTTTATAGCTGTTTTGTAAGTGTGGACCAATTTATACCTATCACGTTTTTCTGGGCCCCATCTTTCCTCTGATGAACCAAGGATTGGGGAAACGCGTTGGGATTTTGTAGGGCAATGAAAGGGTTAGACAGGGCAGGCACGGGACCACAGGCCACCCACCATCAGGGTGTTCCTGTGGGTTTAGGCATTAGTTAGGGATAGAGTAGGGTTAACTCTCCCCAACCTTAACGAATCTGCCCTTCCCCCTATATGTTTCTGTATGTCATTGGTGGTGGTTTGTTCCATGTTTGTCTTATATGTTGTATAGCGAGATAAAGTGATATTCTATTCATAGCAATTAAAAGTAAAGTTTTAATTCCTAGCCTTCTGTGAGACATTTGATTAGTAGCTGTAATTTTTGAGATCCAGTACCCAATTTGTATTGGACATTGTGCTTTGGAACATGGCCATTAGCCGAATTTGTGGGCAGAAGGTGAAGCGTGGCCAGGGTGCCAATGCTGGCACCACGGCCCTGCGTCAACACATGCAGCGTCACCATAAAGTGGCCTGGGAGAACCGTGGCTCTGATGTGGTGGTCCAGCCTGCCGCAGCAACCACTGCATCACCCAGTGGCACGCACCAAATTTCATGCAGTCAAGGCTCCACCACCTCAGCTGAAGGGAGCTGTCTGTCCTTATCATCTGCTGGTCCTGATGCTCCTGCTCCTCCTACTCCTCAGTCATTCCGTCAGCAATCGATCACCGAAGCAATTGCCAAGAGACAACAGTATGCGTGCACTCATCCAGTGGCGCAGAACTGAATGTGCTCCTGGCCAAGTTGCTGGTGCTGCAGTTCCTCCCTTTCCAAGTGGTGGACTCTGCAGCTTTCAGAGAACTGATGGCTTGAGCCGAGCCGAGGTGGAGAGTCCCAAGTTGCAATTTCTTTGTGAAAAAGGCAGTACCAGCCCTGCACAAATATGTAGAACAGAAGGTGGGCCAGTTCTTGAGCCTGTCGTTGTCTGCGCCTGTCGTTGTCTGCCAAAGTGCACGTCAGCGCCGACGTGTGGAGCTGTAACTATGGTCAAGGACAATATATGTCCTTTACAGCCCACTGGGTAAATGTAGTTCCTGCCCAGCTGCACCAGCAATTTGGCCAGGTGACGCCACTTCCGCCTCCACGTTCTCAAGCTGTTGGTCCTGCGACAATGTCCGCCTCTGCCTCCTCATCCTCCACCGTGTTCTCAGCCTCCACTGCAGAGACAATTCACAGTGCTCCCCCAGCATACCACATGTGCAGGGTATGGCGGTGTCACGCTGTTCTGTACCTAGTTTGCCTGGGCGAACTGAGTCACTCAGGGGAGGAACTGCTCCGCGTACTTCATCAAGAAATCAAATCCTGGCTTTCTCCTCAGCAACTCAAAATCAGAACCATGGTGACTGACAACGGGAAGAACATGGTGTCTGCGCTGAGTCAAGGAGGGCTGAGCAATGCGCCCTGCATGGCACACATGTTCAATCTGGTTGTAAAGTGGTTTATGAATTCTTCACCCCATCTGCAGGACATCCTGAAAATGGGCAGGAAACTTTGCATGCACTTCAGCCACTCGTACGCCTCAAATCACACCCTCCTTGAGCTGCAGCATCAGAACGGCGTCCTCCAATATAGGCTGATATGCGAAGTTTTTCATCCGTTGGAATTCCACCCTCCATATGTTGGACCAATTATATGAACAGAGAGAGGCGTACAGAGGTACTCCCTTGTGTTAGCCAGTGGCAGGTCATGCGTGACACCTGCCGTTTGCTCGGGCCCTTTGAGGAGGCCACTTTATTTGTCAGTCGTCAGGACTACGGGATGAACAACGTCATTCCACTCATTCATGTCCTGGAGCACATGCTGCTAAATCTGTCTGGCCACATCTCACGGCCACATGAGCCCTGTGGGGTCTGGACTAGAGGAGGAGGACGACGACATTCGAGCACAAGCAATGAGTAGAGAAATGGGTGGTTTTTCTACACAGGTGACAGGAGAGGAGGAACAGGAGCAGCCAGAGGAGCTACAGGGCGATGAGAAAGACGAGGCAGAGGACCCAGACACACCGTGGCAGTATGCAGTGGAAATGGAGGCAGGGAGTTCCTCCGAGTCACTTGCAGCAAATGGCCCGATGCATGCTCACTTGCTTGCGTAGTGACAGCCGAATTGTCACCATTCGGCAGAGGGATGACTACTGGCTCTCCACCATGTTAGACCATCGCTACTGGTCCAAAATGGGGGCCTTAGTGCAGCGGGGGCCATAGTTACCCCAAGGAGAACTCGTCTGTCCACCCAAAACGTGGAGAAACTGACCTTTGTGAAGATGAATCAGGCGTGGATCAGCCAGGATTTTCAAACACCAGTGCCTGATCAGACTAGATCATCCATGGTACCACACCTACACTTTGACAAAAGAGACCTGTTTCTTCTGGCTACCTTCTTCAGTTACTATTCTGATGCTGCCACCCACCTGATGCCACACCTGTTGCCAGGTGCTCCTACTGCCACCCACCATCTCAGCTGGTACTGATATTGCCCCCCCCCACCTCCCCACTCTGTCACTGGGCCACTCTGTGGTCTCCTCATGCTGCTGCCACCTCACAACTATGTCACTGGGCCACTCTGTGGTCTCCTCATGCTGCTACCACCTCACCACTATATCACTGGGCCACTCTCTGGTCTCATCATGCTACTGCCACCTCACCACTATGTCACTGGGCCACTCTGTGGTCTCCTCTTGCTGCTGCAACCTCACCACTCTGTGGTCTCCTCATGCTGCCACTACCTCAACACTACAGTCAGGTAGTCGACACAATGGGCCATCGACACAATTCTAAAATTTCTGGCTCTATACACCACCACAATGGATTTGAAATGAAACGAACAAGATGTGCTTTACCTGCAGACTGTCAGCTTTAATTTGAGGGTATTTACATCCAAATCAGGTGAAAGGTGTAGGAATTACAACAGTTTGCATATGTGCCTCCCACTTGTTAAGGGACCAAATGTAATGGGACAATTGGCTTCTCCGCTGTTCCATGGCCAGGTGTGTGTTATTCCCTCATTATCCCAATTACAATGAGCAGATAAAAGGTCCAGAGTTCATTTCAAGTCTGCTATTTGCATTTGGAATTTGTTGCCGTCAACTCTCAAGATGACATGACGTAGGTGTGCCGCGCTCCTCCTCCCGCTGCCTTCTCCTCTCTCTCCCTGCCTCGCTGTTGAATGTGGATCCTGAGGGAACGCCGCCCCCTGGCCAGGCCTGACTAGCCGAGCCTAGATGGGACTGTGAGCTATCGTATCCTGCCACCTACTGTCTGCTGGGAACCGATGTGTGCTGCCTGGCTTGATCCGCTCCTGCTGTGATTTTGCACCGGCTGTGAGGATGCCCCGACCCACTGCCTGCTGGTGATCCGCTGCAGCTTTCTTTGTCTGTCTGTGAGGTGTTCGGAGTTGGAGTTGGTAAGCCTCCTGATAAGTTGGGATGTGGCTTTTGTTTTATCCTGCCGCTTGTTACCCGTTGTGACCAGCCGCCTATACTATTCTCCTTGCCCTGATCCACTCTGACCCGCTACCCGCTGCCCGCCAACCCCCGGCCCGATGTTTGCCGTGACTTGCTGCTTGCTGCTCGGCTACCTGTGAGGTGGCAGGGTGTGGAATTAACCTATCTGGCAACTTGGGCTGCGGCCCCTGAGAGTGAGGAGAAGTAGGGGTTTGGTGCCCGGTGTCCCGAGGGTGAAATTGGTGGCCCGACTTGGTTATCTAACGTGCTAATGTGAGGCCTGCTGGTGCTGTTTGCGGTCCCTGCTGGAGAGTCCGACCATTTGTGGCTGTTAGCTGTGAGCCCTGGGGGTGTCAGCCCTGGGCTTTGTGGCGGATGTTGGTGTCTGAGGCCATGAACTTAGTGGAACAATCTTTCTCTACGTGCAAAGCACAGATGAAGAATCAAGGCCCATAAAGACCCTCTTCGGTAGACAGCTGTTTGGACCCTGTCTTCTCTGGATGGACTGCCCCTCTAGATAATTTCTGCCGCTTGCGGGAAATTTAGTGGGGCGTTCTGATACCGTATTTGTGTGGAAGTTACCCCTCTGGGCCATCAGATCGAATGTAAGAACGTAAGAAGGTGGGCTCTCTGGTATTCTGCTCCTGTACCCTCCATATGGGACACATACTCTAAATCTGAGTGCTGATATCCTATTTAGACATCAAGTGGGTTTGTTCCACTTCCATCTGTATGACTGGTATATAACTGCTGGCAAGTCTATCTAGGGTTGTTAGCGGTTCTACTTCGCTCCTTCTTATGTGATTGTTATATAACTGCAGACAATTTTAGTTAGCCTGCCATTTGGGGGGAAGTAACGACTTACTTTGTATTTATGCTGACTGTCTGGTTCTTATATCTACTCAGTATTATCTCCGATGTGCTTATCTAACCAGTATCCAACTTCTTTTTCTATGTGCTCCTCGTAATATTAATGAGTGCTGCTGCTTTTTTTGTCTTTTATTTTATATATGTATGAATATATATGTATGTATATGTATGTATATGTATATGAGACATTAGTGTAGGAACTGTGTTCATAATTGCATCATACCAACTTATAGGAAAATGCCGCCAAAATTTCGTAAATCAGGTGGACTGACCTCTCCAAAGGGTGGACTAGGGGGGAGCCCACAGGCTCGATTGGATAAATTTTTGAAGTCACCTCCACCCAAGACTAGAGGAGGGGTACAGAGAGCTGCTCCTCAGGTTGAGGTAGGCTTAGATAATACGGATCGGTTAGAACAGGGTCTATCAAAGACCAGTTCCTCCCATAGCGAAGGTGTTGATAGCATTAATAAAAAGCTGCAGGATATACTGGGAGTAGTAAATGCTACTAGTATCTCGGTTGCAGAGCTGGCCTCTTCCCTTGCAGTGGTACAAGGGGACGTCACTATAATAAGAGACGAAATGACGAAACTGAGACTAAAGGTGAAGGAATTGGAATCTGAAGTTAAATCGGTCACTGTAGAGAACGGTGTATTAAAGAACAGATTAGAAGAAGTAGACGAAGATCGTTCCTGGTTAAGAAGGAAAGTGGTAGAGCTAGAGGATAGGTCTCGCAGATATAATTTGCGATTAGTAGGGTTTCCAGAAGGGGCAGAACAGGATAACCCGCCGAAATTTATCCAGAAGTGGCTGGTAGAAAGATAGAAAGATTGGGCCCAGATTATGATACATCTACCTTCTGTGTGGAAAGAGCTCACAGAATTCCCTTTAAAAAAAAAAACCCAGGGGCTCCGCCAAGAGCAATCTTAGCAAAATTTGTTTGCACAAAGGACCGGGACTGGGTTCTTAGACGTAAAAGAGAAGTAATAGAGACATATTTTGATAGTAATCTGATATCAATATTTCCTGATTTTTCCCGTGAGACCCAAATTAAAAGAAGAGGTTTGTTTGATGTCAAAAAGAGATTGATTTCAGCCAAGATTAAGTACTCAATGTTATACCCCGCTAAACTGAGAGTGGTATACAATGATTCTGTGAGTTTTTTCTCCACACAAGCGGAGGCGGTGCAATGGCTGGATTCAAGGGGTTTATGAAATAGTATGAAAAGGTGGCGAGGAGGGAGGATAATGAGAGGGGGTGGCGGGGGGGAGGTTTGGAGAAAGGAGAGAGGTTGATGGGTATTGTGAAATGCCTTGTCAACCATGCAGGGGGATTTTTGGGGGTGGGTTTAAGGGAGGGATTGGCTGCCGTCGTCTGCTCCGCGGCTATGCGTGCCTCTCCGTTAAGATGGGGGATTTGGAAATATTTGTATTCATAGGATATGCCGTCTAACATTTTATGTTGGAATGTGAGAGGGCTGGGAGACAGAGCGGTGGTATTTGATCTTGTGGTTCGTCACCTGCCAGCGATTGTGGTACTATTAGAGACCCACGCAATATCAGATAAGATCTATACTTTGAAAAGGAAATGGGCCTCTCTTGAGTACCACGCTTGCTTCTCTTCCTACGCAAGAGGTGTCAGTGTATACATTCACCGAGCGATGGAGTTTCATCCACGTATTTTTACATGGCTATTGGAAAGGGCAGGAGGTGATACTGGCCTTTATGTATATTCCCCCACCATTTAAATCAGCGATTTTCTCACATTTAGCCCAATATATATCCACCAAAAATCAATGTGCGTTATTAGTGGCAGGTGACTTTAACGCAGTTCCTGATCCTGAGTTGGATCGGTTCTCTTCTCTTTCTGGGCGTGGTCGCACTGGGTCCCCTTTAACTGCTGTGTGCCAGGAGCTGGCGCTGGTTGATATCTGGCGCCACCTATATGGCAATAAAAAAATCTTTTCATGTTTCAGCCAGTCATACGGGTCCATGTCCCGTATTGATCTGGCTTTTGCAAGTCGGGATCTGTGTGGTCGTGTCCTGAGAATGAAGTATGAACCGCATGGAATCTCGGATCACTCCCCAGTTTTGATTGTGTTTGCGGATGCTCCTACTTCAGGAAGAACTTTCAAATTGAACCCGCATTGGCTTGAGGTGATAGGGGAGCAATCCTCATTAGATCAGGATATTCAGGAATTTTGGGGGTTTAACGTAGGTTCGACACACATCCATTATGTGTGGGACGCGTTGAAGGCCCATATTAGGGGCTTGTACTTCTATAAAATGAATAGGTTTAGAACGGAATTACGGCGGAGGGAACAAGAACTGACAGAGTTAATAAGGAGTTTACGTGCCGAACTAATTGACCACCACACGGAGCAATATATTAATCAGTTAAAGGAGGCTAATACGCAGCTTAAGACACTCCTATATAAAAAAGCACAACACAAGCTCCTATTTCAGGGCCAGAGTAGTTTCTGCGAATCTGGTAAAACTGGTAGGTTTTTGGCACGTTTGGTGGCCAATCAGAGAGAGGCTACCAGTATAAGAGAAATTAGGAATCCACAGGGAATTGGGGTGAGATCCGCAGAGGAGATTAGAGAGGAATTTGCGAAATATTACTCTACCCTATACAAATCTGAGTCTATGCTTAGCCGCACTGGCATGGAGCAATATCTTCAACAATTGGAGCTCCCTCAGTTATCTATTCAAGATAGAGAGATGTTGGACTCCCCCATCCTTTTGGAGGAACTCCAGGCGACTCTTCCCTTTCTAAAATATAATTCATCTCCTGGCCCAGATGGATTGCCATTTGGAATATATAGGTTCCATGCCAAATCACTCTTGCCGATCTTACTTCAAGTCTTTAATGAATCGTGCGCTTTTGGCTCTTTACCTCCATCATTTAGAGAGGCGGTGATTATCTTGGTCTTGAAAAAGGAGAAGGATCCATGCGATATGGGGTCATATAGACCTATATCGCTCCTAAATACGGACTATAAGATCTTTGCAAAAATCCTTGCCAGTCGTCTGAAGAGGGTTATAGCTTGTCTGGTACATTCGGACCAGACAGGCTTTATCCCGGGCGGCCAAATACAGATGAGCATATATAGAGTATATCTGAATCTATCTGTTGGGGGCGGTATAGACCACTCCATCCTGTCCTTAGACGCTGCGAAGGCATTTGACAGGATGGAGTGGCCTTTTTTGTGGGCTACGATGTCTGGTTTTGGCCTTGGGAAGCTATTTGTGAAAATGACCCAAATGCTATATGAACAGCCGATTGCATATATTAATATTAATGGCACTGGCTCTTCTCCTGTTATGATGCGGAGGGGGATGAGACAGGGTTGTCCCCTGTCTCCTCTCCTCTTCGCACTTTTTATTGAACCGTTGGCTTGCCGGATCCGTTTAGATAATTGTATAGATGGCTTCGGAGTGGCGGGAGTGAGCGACAAAATAAGCTTATATGCAGATGATGTGATTTTGTTCCTGGATCAGGGTTGGAAAATCCTACAGTATGTGATAGAGGTAATAGAAGACTATGGTAAATTATCAGGTTATATGATCAATTGGTCAAAGTCATCGCTCCTCCCGCTGAACCGGAAAGCTGTAGATGAAGGGCAGCGAGTCCGTGTCTTGGCTCCTAATGATACCTTGGATTATCTGGGGGTTAAGATCGGTGTTCCTTTGAGTAGGTTTTATGAGTTAAATTTGGCCCCGGTTTTGAATAAAGTTGGGGCCAAAGTTGCCGCTTGGCGGAAATTGATACTGGCACAGACAGATCGAATCGCATTGATCAAGATGATTATTCTGCCTATAGTTTTGTTCCCGATGTGTGCTTCCCCCATTTGGATTGATGATATTTTTTTCCATAGATTGGAGACTTTGATTAACGATTTAATTTGGGGAAGGAAGAGGGTGCGTATAAAGCAGAGATATCTTTGGTTGTCGGAGGCAGATGGTGGGCTGTCACTTCCTTTTTTTCAAAGTTATTATTTGTGTGCACAGATACAGCGTTGTTGTTATTGGAAAGAGAGTTTACTTTCACGGTATTTAACTAAGGTTATTGATAGGCCAATAGAGAACATATTTGCATGTTTGGAGACTGGGTCTATGGGAATGGAGAGGTCCTTGCTGATCCCTTGCTCACTACAGAGGGTGTGGAATAGGCTGAAGGAGATCCTTAAAGTCTCCGATCCGTTCGCTTTTACCCCTCTGTGGGGGAACAGGGGGCTGGAGGAATTCTTCAAAATTACAGATTTTGGTTATTGGACACGAAATGGCATCAATAGGGTGTCTCACCTTTTCCATGCAGGTCGTTTTAAGTCATTTTTGGAATTTGATTTTTCTGATAGTTCACCATTAGATTTATTTAACTATGCATGATTGAAACACATATTTGAAGCTTCTAGGGAGAGGGGTCGTATTTTTCCACGAGAAAATATATTTTTTGATTACTGTGATGCTCAGAAGGACGTGAAGGTGAAATTATCTAGTTTATACGCTAAACTCCGAATGTCACTGGCAACTGTAACGCCTTTTAAAAGCCCTACCAAGTGGGAGCAAGAGTTGAATTGCCCCCCACTACAGTGGCCTACTATCTATAGGAACATGAAAAAGGCGACAGTTTCCAGTGCCCATAGGCTAATCCAATTTAAGATTCTCCACAGATTGTACTATACGCCCAAAACCCAAGGGAAATTTCCCCAAAATAAGGACCGGGATTGTTCCTGTCCTAAGTGTGGATATGTAAATGCGAACTATGTCCATTAGCTTTGGAGCTGCAATAAAATAAGAAAATATTGGGATGAGGTTTTTTCTGCCCTACAAAAGGAATCTTCAATGAACTATAACCCGGGGATCTTGATAGTGATCTTTGGAGATTATGGCTCAGAGACGGAAGTTCCGCCCCAGGTTAGACGGATTTGGATGAGAGGATTGATGGTAGCGAAAGCTATATTGGTCAAGTATTGGGGTTCTGTCTCCCTGCCCTCGTCAAGGGAGTGGGGTCTATACTTACAACAAATTAAAATATATGAGGATATTGAAAGGAAACGGAGAGTTGCACGCAGAGCTATGTAGCTATACATTATTTAATTTTGATATTAGGACACATTTAACTGAACGGAGGGGACGACAATGGGTGGGGGGGGGGGATATAATGATGTTATATGATCGCTATATTATATATACCATTGTGACAGATATTGGTTTATGTATTAATTGCATGGTTTCTAAAAGAAAAATAAAGATAATTTTAAATAAAAAAATAAAAAAATAACTCTCAAGATGAGATCCAAAGAGCTGTCACTATCAGTGAAGCAAGCCATCATTAGGCTGAAAAAACACAACAAACCCATCAGAGAGACAGCAAAAACATTAGGCCTGGCCAAAACAACTGTTTGGAACATTCTTAAAAAGAAGGAACGCACCGGTGAGCTCAGCAACACTAAAAGACCCGGAAGACCACGGAAAACAACTGTGGTGGATGTAGGGTTGGGCGATATACCGGTATCACGATATACCGCGGTATTAAAAAAACGGCGATATGGCGATATCGCTGTTTCCAAAATACCGCGGTATTTTGTGACGTCATCAAAGCGCACATTGTGCGCTGACTGCTTCTAAACGTGCGCCCGCCCGCCCCTGCACCTTGCATAGCGCTGTCGCTGAGTAACATTACTTCCTCTCGCTCCTGGCCTGGATCCTTCTTGCTCCGCCTCCCTTAGTCAAGTCTCCACCCACCATCTGACATCATCACCGTCGTCACCCACCGGCTCTATTGTATATGTGGCGAATCGATCCCCTGTGTGAGTACTGGTGTCTCTGGAGAGACTTTTCCTGCGGCTGCCTCACTAGTGTGTGCTCTGGTGACGAAATTATAAACTTACTACTACCCGCAGCGGCCGCCCCGGCTCTCCCTCCTCCTTGCTCCCATATTCAAATCTCTGCCCACCGGCATCTGATGTCAGAATCAGAGCACACAAGCGAGGCAGCCGCGGGAAAGGTATATCGCAAAGTATTACTGCATGTATGGTGGCCTGTGGCCACAAGACCTTATTATAACGCCTCCTTGTGGCCCCCCATACAGTGTAATGCCTCCTTGTGGCCGCCCCCATACAGTGTAACGCCTCCTTGTGGCCCCCCATACAGTGTAATGCCTCCTTGTGGCCCCCCATACAGTGTAACGCCTCCTTGTGGCCCCCCCATACAGTGTAACGCCTCCTTGTGGCCCCCCATACAGTGTAACACCTCCTTGTGGCCCCCCATACAGTGTAACGCCTCCTTGTGGCCCCCCATACAGTGTAACGCCTCCTTGTGGTCCCCCCATACAGTGTAACGCCTCCTTGTGGCCCCCCATACAGTGTAACGCCTCCTTGTGGCCGCCCCCATACAGTGTAACGTCTCCTTGTGGCCCCCCCCATACAGTGTAACGCCTCCTTGTGGCCCCCCCCCATACAGTGTAACGCCTCCTTGTGGCCCCCCCCCATACAGTGTAACGCCTCCTTGTGCCCCCCCCCCATACAGTGTAACGCCTCCTTGTGGCCCCCCCCCATACAGTGTAACGCCTCCTTGTGGCCCCCCCATACAGTGTAACGTCTCCTTGTGGCCCCCCCCCCATACAGTGTAACGTCTCCTTGTGGCTGCCCCCATACAGTGTAACGTCTCCTTGTGGCTGCCCCCATACAGTATAACGTCTACTTGTGGCCCCCCATACAGTATAACGTCTACTTGTGGCCCCCCATACAGTATAACGTCTCCTTGTGGCTGCCCCCATACAGTATAATGTCTCCTTGTGGCCCCCCCATACAGTATAATGTCTCCTTGTGGCTGCCCCCATACAGTATAACGTCTCCTTGTGGCCCCCCATACAGTATAACGTCTCCTTGTGGCCCCCCATACAGTATAACGTCTCCTTGTGGCCCCCTATACAGTATAACGTCTCCTTGTGGCCCCCTATACAGTATAACGTCTCCTTGTGGCCCCCCATACAGTATAGCGTCTCCTTGTGGTGTTTTTTCTTTTAAACGGGTATTTATCGCGATATATATCGTTATCGCGATAAATTTTTTAATATCGTTATCGTCTGAATATTTTTGATATCGTCCAACCCTAGGTGGATGACCGAAGAATTCTTTCCCTGGTGAAGAAAACATCCTTCACAACAGTTGGCCAGATCAAGAACACTCTCCAGGAGGTAGGTGTATGTGTGTCAAAGTCAACAATCAAGAGAAGGGTTCACCACAAGATGTAAACCATTGGTGAGCCTCAAATACAGGAAGGCCAGATTAGAGTTTGCTAAACGACATCTAAAAAAGCTTTCACAGTTCTGGAACAACATCCTATGGACAGATGAGACCAAGATCAACTTGTACCAGAGTGATGGGAAGAGAAGAGTATGGAGAAGGAAAGGAACTGCTCATGATCCTAAGCATACCACCTCATCAGTGAAGCATGGTGGTGGTAGTGTCATGGCGTGGGCATGTATGGCTGCCAATGGAACTGGTTCTCTTGTATTTATTGATGATGTGACTGCTGACGAAAGCAGCTGGATGAATTCGGAAGTGTTTCGGGCAATATTATCTGCTCATATTCAGCCAAATGCTTCAGACCTCATTGGACGGCGCTTCACAGTGCAGATGGACAATGACCTAAAGCATACGGCAAAAGCAACCAAAGAGTTTTTTAAGGGAAAGAAGTGGAATGTTCTGCAATGGCCAAGTCAATCACCTGACCTGAATCCGATTGAGCATGCATTTCACTTGCTGAAGACAAAACTGAAGGGAAAATGCCCCAAGAACAAGCTGGAACTGAAGACAGTTGCAGTAGAGGCCTGGCAGAGCATCACCACGGATGAAACCCAGCGTCTGGTGATGTCTATGCGTTCCAGACTTCACGCTGTAATTGACTGCAAAGGATTTGCAACCAAGTATTAAAAAACGGAAGTTTGATTTATGATTATTATTCTGTCCCATTACTTTTGGCCCCTTAACAAGTGGGAGGCACATATGCAAACTGCTGTAATTCCTGCACCATTCACCTGATTTGGATGTTAATACCCTGAAATGAAAGCTGATAGTCTGCAGGTAAAGCACATTTTGTTCGCTTCATTTCAAATCCATTGTGGTGGTGTATAGAGCCAGAAATGTTAGATATTCATGGACCTGACTGTATGTTACTTGGCCACTCTGTGGTCTACTCATGCTGCTGCCGCCTCACCACTATGTCACTGGGTCACTCTGTGGTCTCATGCTGCTGCCGCCTCACCACTATGTCACTGGGTCACTCTGTGGTCTCATGCTGCTGCTACCTCAACACTATGTCACTGTGCCACTCTGAGGTCTCCTCATGTTGTTGCCACATAACCAATCTGTGGTCTCCTCATGCTGCTGCCACCTCAACATTATGTCACTGGGCCACTTTGTGGTCTCTTCATGCTTCTGCCACCTCCCCACTCCCACTCCATGACTGGGCCACTATTTAGCTTTTTTGGCCTGGTTGACATCATCATTTATTTGACCCTTCTTCTGATCTGTCAGAAGGAAGGAAAAATTAGACACACAATGGATCCTGTGTATGTAGCAGCTGTAAGGCCTGTATGACATGGTCCCTATTTTTCATCAGAATTGGCTTATGATTTGGTAGCCAAAAGCAAGAGTGGGTACAAAACACAGAAGACAAGCAAAGATTCCATTCACGTGTCATCTTTGTTTTGGATCCACTCCTGTTTTTTTTTTGCTTTAGCAATACTGATGGATTACTGACCAAATGCTGACCGAGTGAAGGCGAATGCTCAACAGACAGGATCTGTTTTTTGGGGGTTATTGTTCTGACGGATCAGAGGAAGGGCAAAATAATCAGTGTCGTCAACACAAACTTACTGCTGACACCCTCTCCACTCTAAAATGCTGGTGCCTGTTTACACATCGAGCGTTGGCTGTGCCACCAGGTGCCCATTAATCTGCGCATAGGCATACTTGCTCTTCATACAGCAGCGCTTTATTCCACTGCGCTTGCGTTTAACCATTTCTATGCCCCTTATTTTGCGCAAGGTCACACTGGCTGCGCACACATTCATATACGGACGCGCTGCATTGTATTGCGCATGCGTCCAATGCATTCACACATTGGAGCCGCCGCACCGGAAGTAGCTAACCAGAAGTGATGCTGGGGGCCGTGGAACGCATTTGCACTCCACTTCTTGACGCTCCACACACATTTATAATTTCCTTTATAATATATCCTCCATATATCACTCATCCCATAGCCCCTTAAGCAAACAAAGCGGGCACTTTTTCTCTTGCTGCATTTGCCAGAATGGAGTGTCTTCCGTACCGAAAGTGATGTAACCGGAAGTGCCGTGTTGAAGCGCAGATGCGTTCCACCAGCGTCCAGCACACTTAACATGGCCTGGCGTCCCTCATGGCGTTCACCAGTGATACACTGTAGGTCACCCACCCACACTTCTCATCACACAGCCAACTAGGTATGTTATAATTGTTATATATTATGTTCGACCCCTGATGCCAATGAAGTTAATTGGATCACGGGCCACTCCCCCTTACATGCTTTGGACGTGGGTATTTAACCCCCACCCTCAGGTGTATTTGCATGCTTTACAAAGGCTATCACTAAGCCGAAACGTTGCATCTTGAATAAATTCCAATTCTTTGGACGTGCTGTCTCCATTTTTTTTTCTTTTCTCATTTTTGACATTTTCAAGTTGTTTTTGGGGGGCATTTTACCATTCCCCTGTAGACGAGCACCTGCTGCATTGTAACTAAGGAGTGCTGTCCACCCAGTGTTTTAACCCTCTCCACTCTGTCGGGGGGCTCAACTTGTATAAGTGTTTAATAGAACAGGTTCTGTAGACATCTATGTGGAATCATCTGACAATGGTGTAAAAGGAGTGCGCTCTTTCACTCTATAGTATAATCTTGGGCCTCTGCACAGTTCTTTATACCAGGTGCTAACATCGACCTGTAAGGCCAATAACTTGAGTTATTTGGTCAGTTTTGGCCCTGTGACTGCCAAAATAAGTGAAGTGTGCAGTGATTGTAAGAGCGACCCCTGTCATCTGCATGCCAAACTAATTCACAGTATTGTTTCACCACCACAGCAGACTCCCTATGCATGTTTCTGTAAGGCACAGTGTTCTACACCACTATACAGGATCTCTGCAGCCAGGAAATAGCTGTTTTTTAACGCAATTTACCACAAATAAATTTGGATCGAATCGAATCTTTTCGGAAAATTTGGCGAACCGACCAAATCGAATTTTTCAGAAATTCGCTCATCTCTAATTGTGAGGTTGGTGGCAGAAATTTGTGGATGACAATATAGACACAAGTAACCCACAACTTCTTTAGGACACAGCTAAAACAATATTGAGAGGGAGATTAAACTCCTACAGTCATGTGAAAAAATTAGGACACCCTTTGAAAGCATGTGGTTTTTTGTAACATTTTTAATAAATGGTTATTTCATCTCCGTTTCAACAATACAGAGAGATTAAAGTAATCCAACTAAACAAAGAAAACTGAAGAAAAGTCTTTTCAAGATCTTCTGTAAATGTCATTCTACAAAAATGCCTATTCTAACTGAGGAAAAAGATAGGACACCCTCACATGTATTCCCTCTTAAATTGGCTCAGATCTCACACAGGTATATCACACCAGGTGCACATAATTAGTAGATCGTTACTCTGCATGTTGAATGAGGCTTGCCCTATTTAAACCTCAGACATTTAGTTTGGTGTGCTCCTGACTGTTGAAGTGAGAGTGAGCACCATGGTGAGAGCAAAAGAGCTGTCAGAGGACTTCAGAAAAAAGATTGTAGCAGCCTATGAGTCTGGGAAGGGATTTAAAAAGATCTCAAAAGATTTTGAAATCAGCCATTCCACTGTCCGGAAGATAGTCTACAAGTGGAGGGCTTTCAAAACAACTGCCAACATGCCCAGGACTGGTCGCCCCAGCAAGTTCACCCCAAGAGCAGACCGCAAGATGCTAAAAGAGGTCTCCAAAAACCCTAAAGTGTCATCTCGAGAACTACAGCAGGCTCTGGCTACTGTTGATGTAGAAGTACATGCCTCTACAATCAGAAAGAGACTGTACAAGTTTAACTTGCATGGGAGGTGTGCAAGGAGGAAACCTTTGCTTTCCAAGAGAAACATCGAGGCCAGACTGACATTTGCCAGAGATAAAGTTGACAAAGACCAGGACTTCTGGAATAATGTTCTTTGGACAGATGAGTCCAAAATTGAATTATTTGGACACAACAGCAGAGGACATGTTTGGCGTAAACCAAACACAGCATTCCAAGAAAAGAACCTCATACCAACTGTGAAGCATGGAGGTGGAAGTGTCATGGTTTGGGGCTGCTTTGCTGCAGCAGGACCTGGTCAGCTCACCATCATAGAATCCACGATGAATTCTACTGTGTATCAGAAGGTGCTTGAAGAACATGTGAGACCATCAGTTAGAAAATTAAAGCTGAAGCGGAACTGGACCATGCAACATGACAATGACCCAAAACATACTATTAAATCAACCAAAGATTGGCTGAAAAAGAAGAAATGGAGAGTCCTGGAATGGCCAAGTCAAAGTCCAGATTTGAATCCCATTGAGATGCTGTGGGGTGACTTGAAAAGGGCTGTACGTGCAAGAAACCCCTCAAACATCTCACAGCTGAAAAAGTTCTGCATTGAGGAGTGGGGTAAAATTTCCTCAGACCGATGTCGAAGACTGGTAGATGGCTACAAGAACCGTCTCACTGCAGTTATTTCAGCCAAAGGAGGTAACACTCGCTATTAGGGGCAAGGGTGTCCTATCTTTTTCCTCAGTTAGAATAGGCATTTTTGTAGAATGACATTTACAGAAGATCTTGAAAAGACTTTTCTTCAGTTTTCTTTGTTTAGTCGGATTACTTTAATCTCTCTGTATTGTTGAAACGGAGATGAAATAACCATTTATTAAAAATGTTACAAAAAACCACATGCTTTCAAAGGGTGTCCTAATTTTTTCACATGACTGTACATACAGTAACTGCTTTAAAAAAAGAAAGTTAATATTCAGCTTGATCACTACAGTACGGCCCTCAGACAGCCTTATGCTGCTTTCACTGCTAAATAAACTGGTCTGGCAGCAAGCTAATGTTGATATTTTTAGATCTTATAGAGATGTGTTTTAAATATGGCAATAAGAATGGGAAATTATTTACCAGATTCTCGACGTGCCAGTATAGTCACTCCCCGCAATTGACTTTGAGAGATAATACAGGGGTTCTCCTATATGCCATCAACCATTAACACTATATTGAAAGATTTTTACCAAGACCTTTACACAGACAAACACGGATACGCAAGGGACCAAGAGCTGTTTGCAGGCTATACCACTTCTGATACTTACACCAGAGGAAAGGGATGCTTTAAATGCACCAATATTTCCACTAGAAGTTGAGAAAGTGAAATCAACAGGCAATGGGAAAGGCACCAGGTGCATACAGGTATTCTAGTGAGTTTTTCAAAATTCTAAAGGATCAGATATCTCCCTTGCTATCCATTATACATACAGTATATAATAACTACACGCATAGCACACCAATTCCCCAGCTTACGAGCCAAACCCGGGAATGATGCTACCATAGCATCTTCATATAGGCCATCATATAATTGTAATCAGTTTAGATCTTTAAATACTTACCAAGATATTTGGGATCTACTCAGGGCAAAACAGGGAACGCAATTCCAGGGTTAGGTTCCGGACGGGGACACTCTGTGGATAGACAAACAGGGTTATTGTAGGGCCCCATAGGGTCATTGTCACGGATGGTGTTGCAGGAAACAATAAGTAACAGATAAAGATCCGACTGACTTGATCCCAAACTAAGGAACACAAGGGTGAGCCCTGTAAAAGCCCTAGCGCTCTCCCTGACTGCTCAGCCCATGCAAAGATCTCTATGATAGATAATTGCATGCCCTCGTGCCTCAACTGTATGACACCTGAACATCCTATAACAGTGAGGGGACACGACCACAGGCTCCCTACACTTAATACGGAGGGAGTCAGGGTCACCTAGGATCAAGCCAACAGGAAAACACAAATAAATGAACAGACTTATCTGTAGAGGCAGCAGTTGCAACATCTAGCATGAGGACAATCCAGGAAGTTGTATAAACCGCAAAGTGATGCAATCAGTGCAACTAGATAACAGCTGAGAGAGGGAAACGAGATGACAAAACGAAAGCAAAACAAAAGAACCTCAAGCAAGAGGTACTGAAGAACGTCTGTCAGAGCTTCTCAGATATCTGGCGGTGACAGTCATCCAGGGACATATAGGATCACCTTCCTGTGACTCCCTCTTATTTTCAGGACCTCCAAACCGGACTGCCCTGCCAAGAAACCCCGAAACAAAGATGTCTGAAGATTCCATCATCTGTAGGGTAGGACACTGGGTTTCATTGGTGCCGCCGTGCACCTTTTTTGATGCAGGTGCTGCTGTGTACTAACTTGCATGGTGTTTTTGGCACCAAATTTTTGTCGCTTTTTTGATGCCGCCGTGCATTAAGTATACACTGTCATATTTTGTCTCTTCATTGTTTAATTGTGTACCTAAGGTGCTAGTGCATATCGGCCATTGTTACCTTACAGTGTCTCACACTGAATGTATAAGTGTGGACACGGTTGTTTCTGTTTCCAATAAATCCCCTGAGTGTGGGATTGTGGAAAACTGTATTCACATACACGTTTGATCTTTCATTTATTTTAAGGGATATATCTTTTAATGTATCAGAAGTAAAAGTTAAGTCTTAAATACTCCAGATCACTATTCACTTTTTTTTTCTACATATAAGAAAGAAATAAGCACACTACAAGCCGAGGTATCCACTCTGGGCAACAGGGTGGTGGAGGTGGAGAGAAAACAAGACGCTGCTTCAGTGGGGTTGAATGCAGTGAATTTGCTACATAAAGACCATGAGCACCGTTCAGGGCCGGACTGGGGATAAAAACCAGCCCTGGAAAAAGTTGCATACCAGCCCCACAGCGTTGCGTCATTATTTACTTGTTTATAAAAGGGGAAAGCATTCATTTTAAAACACGTGTGTAAACACGAATATGAACTTTGCCCCACGATAGCTCTTTTATAGAACCCCATTGTTCATATTACCGTTTTACTGGCTAGGGCAGCGCTAAATCCCGGCCATCAGTGACGGTGACATCACTGGGCTTCCTGGCAGCCCCATGGAGAGCCCCAGTACATCACCAGATCTTCAAAAAATGCCTTTGCCCTGCGCGATTTAGCGCAGGGCAAAGGAGAGCATCGGAGCATGAACTGCTCCGATGCTCAAGTCAGGGGGGCTGCCTGGGTGAAAATGGAGGTATGTCCGGGTTCAGCTCTGAACCCGAACAACCCCTTTAATTTATACTCAGATATAGTCCTCCTGTAAGTACCTGGCCTTCCCCCTCTTCCTTACCCCCCTTCCCCTTCTGTCCCCCTTGAATGTATGTCAGCAGCAGCACCAGGAGAAGGACTGGAGCTGCAGGCTGCACAGGGACAAGTGAGTGACTGGCAACCCCTTCCTGCTGTCACAGAGTTGCTGGATTCTCCTGGAAAAGTTGTTGAAGTGCAGCTGCCTGGAGGTGGTGGGCTCCAAGCTTCTCACAGCCACTCTGACCACCATGCATGGAGTTTCAGCTGCCTGGAAGTGACCTCCAGGCTTCTATGTATGAAGGCACATAGACTGCTGGGAGCTGCCTGTGTGGAGGCTGAGCAGCCTGCTGGATGCAGAGAGCTGTGTGATCACTGTCCCCTCCTGTACAGAGAGCAGCAAGGGACTCTCCAGGAGTGGCATCAGCTTGGCAGATCAGCTTCTAGGATATGGGCTCCATGGGCCCTCTGTAGCCCTCACATGCTTCTTTATGCATCACAGCAAGGAGATGATTGGGGCAGTTGACAGCAGGGCTCTGGCTGGAGGTAGCACTTTGTGAAAGGTTGTCACACAGGTTGTCAGGGGCTGGGAGTGGAGAACATCTTGGTGTGTAACCTGGTGTCACTGTGCTGTACCAAGGATCTGCTGGGCATGGTGCCTCCACAGAGGGCAGGGAATCAGATGGACTGAGGAGGGCTTGTACTTTGGAGAAAAATATGTGGCTTCATGTGACAGAGCAGAGGAATCGCACAGAAGAGTGTGTGGGTGAGGATACCTCGTGTCTCCAGGAGCTCTGCCCCTGACATCTCCAAGTGATAGACACTGCTGGACCCCCCTGGCACCCTGCACACAGAGCCTTCCTGTATGTATGGCTGGTGCCAACTTGTGATCAGATCTGACAGTCTGAAGCCAGGAAGCGCTGCCACCCTGTCCCCAGGTCTGCTCTGTGCATGCACCCAGAGCCCTCTGTGCCCACGCCGGTGATGCCATGTCCCGCAACCATAGTGGAGGTGATGTGGGAGGCTCTGGATAAAAAGCAGCTCTGGAGGTAAAGGCAGGGGCAGGGACCGTTACTACGGGTCGGGGCAACAGGGTGCTGTTGAACTCCAGTAGAGGGGACGGGCTGCTTCTCCTGGGCACCAGTGACACTGGCAGGGGCAGCGGTGTGGGACCGGGAGGGGGCTTGCAGGAGAGCTGCCGGGGGAAGCAGGGAGCTTGCATGAGCTTATTGGGGAAGCCGCTGTCGTACAACAGCAGCCAGAGCTGCCGGAGGAACGTGAAGTACCGGAGGCTGCATAACTACCTGTGCAACGTGCTGGAGAGACCCCGGGGCTGGGCATTTGTCTACCACGTCTTTGTGTGAGTACCGGACACCGTGCTGCTGTGTATAATGCACCGCCACTCGCCACATGTGGGCATGGCCCTGGCATCCAATACATATCAGGGAAAGCTATACTGTGCATGTATAATGTGTGCAGGGTGCCAGGGGGGTCCAGCAGTGTCTGTCACTTGGAGATGTCAGGGGCAGAGCTCCTGGAGACACAACGTATCCTCATCCACACACTCTTCTGTGTGATTCATCTGCTCTGTCACATGAAGCCACATATTCTTCTCCAAAGTACAAGCCCTCCTCAGTCAATCTGATTCCCTGCCCTCTGTGGAGGCACCATACCCAGCAGATCCTTTGTACAGCACAGTGACACCAGGTTACACACCAAGATGTTCTCCCCTCCCAGCCCCTGACAACCTGTGTGACAACCTTTCACAAAGTGCTACCTCCAGCCAGAGCCCTGCTGTCAACTGCCCCAATCATCTCCTTGCTGTGATGCATGTGAGGGCCACAGAGGGCCCATGGAGCCCAGATCCTAGAAGCTGATCTGCCCAGCCGATGTCACTCCTGGAGATTCCTGTAAACTGGAGACTGTATGTAAACTAATAGTATACACTACATAACCCTGACAGCCTGCACAGTCACATGTGGGCACAGCCCTGGCATCCAATACATGTCACAGAGAGCTATACTGTGCAGTATAGCTTATAATGCACAGTATAACTCTCTGTGATATGTATTGGATGCCAGGGCTGTGCCCACATGTGACTGTGCAGGCTGTCAGGGTTATGTAGTGTATATTAGTGTACATACAGTCTTATAAATTATAAGACTGTATGTAAATAATATACACTACATAACCCTGACAGACTGCACAGTCACATGTGGGCACAGCCTGGCCCCTTCTTACCCCCAGGGCTGTTTACATCGGTGACGGCGGCATACACAGGGGTCGGGCTCTGCTTGCGGTCTGCGGCCTGGGCCCGGCATATTTGAATCTGGTGAGGTGGCGGGAGCCTGAGGCCACTTGCAGGAAGAGAGGGGCGGCCACACACAGGACAGCCAGATCCTCAGGATCACGGGCTGCCGCTCACAGCGACACCAGGTGGTCGGAGGGAGCAGTGCCGCTCCCACGGAGGCCGGCCGGCCTGCTGGCCTGCTCAGCTCCACCCACCTGCCAGTGCGGCCACCACTCCACTACATCAGACTGAGGCTAGCTTTCGAATTTGGCCCGCCGGCCGCAGAAAAAGTGCAGGCACATCTTAAAGCGGCCCACCGGGAAATTTCCAGTTTACACGATGACATCGAGAACAGAAATCGTTGAAACAGCATTAGGGTCAGAGGACTTCCAGAATCAATCAAGCAAGATGAACTTCTGGCCACTTTACAAACACTTTTTGGCACCATTTTGAGAAGGCCTGTAAATGACGACTTGGAAATAGACAGAGCTCATCGTGCCCTGGGCCCAGTAAACCCTGACCCGAATAAACCTAGGGATGTCATATGCGGTCTGCAGTATTATACAGTTAAAGCAGCAATCATGATGAAGTCAAGAAACGTGGCTCATTGGGACGTCAATGGAGCACAAGTGCAAATTCTGCAAGATCTTTCCCGCTCTACACTCACCCAGTGCAAGGCTTTGTGGCCTCTCCTGGATATTTTAAGAAAACAAGGCACCCCTTATATTTGGGGCTTTTCCTTTCACCTCGTGGTCCGTAAAGATGGGAAGAGATATGTACTATGAGATCCAGAAGACCTCTCTCAACTTCCTATCCAGCCTTGCTCTTCCCTCCGTTTCTTTACCGGACTGGAGCCCAATCCCTCCCATCACGTCACAATCGAGCCCTTGGGGTCCCAGGACAGGATAAACCTCTGAAGCAGATAGCTCACCAGGGAGCCAGATGGATCGGGATACCCCAAATACCTGAGAGGGACTCTTGAAACTTTGTATCTGTAACTAGTTCTTCAACACCAGCCATGTGCTGTCTGAAAACTGCAGACCCTGGCTGACAGTGGACCTCTTTCAGCTCCTCTCTCCTACAGCTCCTTTCTACATACGATGGGCTCAGTTAGGCCTTACAGTTGTATTTTTGACTTCTGAGTTATTTAGCTTTGTACTTATTTGACACTTTACTAATTCACTATGGTGGCCTAGTGGCAGTCTCAAATACTGTCATTGTCAGTCATTTTCTAGTTAGTTCGGCGTCTACTGGCATTGAGTTTGGCCATATAGGCGATACCTTACTGTAGGGATTAGTTTAGTGACAGCAGTGGGGGGCTCCTTTAGTTCCCCATAACATAGATCTTGGCACAACACTTATTCTTGTTATTTGATCACTCACTGCAGGCTTCTTTCCCTGCTTTGTGATCTTTACTATCTTTTCTTTTCTCTTTCTCTACTTTTCTATATCCTACCCTTTTCTCTCTTCCCTCCCTTCTCCCCCCCCCCCCTTTCTCTTTTTTTTTTTAGATACCATTTCTGGACCCATGATCAAACTGGCATTGCTCAACATGCGGGGCTTCAATGTGCCTGAAAAGCAATCACAAATCACCTACGCCATGCACAGAGAGAGGGAACAGGTCTTACACTTACAGGAAACTCACTTCAAAACAGGCCATGTCCAAGGTATGAGATCCAAACATTACACATTCTGGCTGCACAGCTCTAATCCGGAAACTAAGTTGAGAGGAGTTTCAATAGCCCTACATAAATCCTTGATATACACCCATATAGATTCTAGTATGCGGAATGGGAAGATTTGCTTTTGTTAAGGTGTCCATTCAGGGGAGGATATATACCATAGGTAACATTTACCGTATCTACCAAACATGAACCAGTATAAAGCATTACAGCGCATCTTCAATAAACTAGAAGGCTTCATAGAGGGAATAGTATTAGTGGGTGGAGATTTTAACTTGTCATTAAATCCAACCACAGACTGCTCCTCAGGCAGATCCTCTGTCTGTACACATACCCTTCACAAAGTAAAGTCGATCCTGAGATCGCAACAGCTGGTGGACGTCTGGCGTGTCCTACATCCACAGAAGGAGAAATTGTCAGTTGTCACCCATCCTTTCAGCACTATGCAATAGTATATAACCCACTTGCCCATTCCCCAGACAGGCACTAGAAGCCCATGTAACAGTCATACCAAAACCCAATAAAGACCACACTGTTTGCAGCAACTATCGCCCGATCTCCCTGATTAATTGTGATATTAAAATATATTCTAAATTGCTGGCCAACCAGCTAAAGGAGGCTCTACCATCCCTCATTCATTTTGACCAGGTGGGTTTTGTGCCAGGTAGAGAAGCCAGAGACAACATGATACGCACATTGACCTGGATTTCTCATGCACAACGTAATATGCCGTTCTGTCTGAAAGCATTTGATAAGCTGGAGCTTCCTATAGTCAACACTGCGTCAAATAGGGCTAGGCCCTTGTTATATTGACTAGGTGATGGCTCTATATTCCCAGCCAACAGCAAGAATCAGGGTCAATGGAGTTTTATCAGATCCCCTCACTATACGCAATGGAACGAGACAGTGTTTTCTCCAGTGTTGTACATCTTAACAATGGAGCACCTGGCTAACGCCTTAAAGGGACACTGACAGGCCCAATAAGCATAATTATCTATATATATGCATGCACAGGTCGTCTAATGTGTATTAAAAACATATACCGTATTTTTCGCCCCATAAGACGCACTTTCCCCCCCCCCCCCCCCCCAAAAAAAAGGGGGGGAAATGCCCCTGCGTCTTATGGGGCGAATGCTGACAGTTTAACATCGCTGGGTGCGATGTACGAGCGAGCGGGGGCCGGGGGAGGGACTGGGAGGAGGAGCTGGGGGCCGGCAATAGCGGCGGTGCAGTCAGTGTACTATAGCCCTGCCCCGCCGCTCCGGTACACTAATATAAAATGTCTTATTCAATTAAAAATTATTACACATGCCCCCTCACTCCTAATAGTACCTTACATCCTATTCCTAATAGCTTCTGTACAATGCCGGCAGGCAGGCCGGGCGGCAGCGTAACTCCCTGATGTCACGTGCCCGCGCCGCCTACTTTATGAATGAAGCAGGCGGCGCAGGCAAGTGACGTCAGTGAGTGACGCGCCGGCCGTCCGGCCTGCCTGCCGGCATTGTACAGAAGCTATTAGGAATAGGATGTAATGTACTATTAGGAGTGAGGGGGCATGTGTAATCATTTTTAATTGAATAAGACATTTTATATTTGTATACTGGGGGGCGGCGGGGGGGGGGGGGGGGGGGCTGATCTGTGGATAACATCCGTGAATGGCACAGTTAAGGGGTGGGGGGGTCTGTGGATGGCACTGTTATGGGCTGGGGGTCTGTGGATGGCACTGTTATGGGGTGGGGGGGTCTGTGGATGGCACATATATAACAGTGCCATCTACAGATCCCCCCTGTAACAGTGCCAGCCACAGATCCCCCTGTAACAGTGCCATCCACAGATCCCCCTGTAACAGTGCCATCCACAGATCCCCCCTGTAACAGTGCCATCCACAGATCCCCCCTGTAACAGTGCCATCCACAGATCCCCCTGTAACAGTGCCATCCACAGATCCCCCCTGTAACAGTGCCATCCACAGATCCCCCCTGTAACAGTGCCATCCACAGATTTCCCCTGTAACAGTGCCATCCACAGATCCCCCCTGTAACAGTGCCATCCACAGATCCCCCTGTAGCAGTGCCATCCACAGATCCCCCCTGTAGCAGTGCCATCCACAGATCCCCCCTGTAACAGGGCCATCCACAGATCCCCCCTGTAACAGTGCCATCCACAGATCCCCCCCTGTAACAGTGCCAGTCACAGATCCCCCCTGTAACAGTGCCAGTCACAGATCCCCCCTGTAACAGTGCCAGTCACAGATCCCCCCTGTAACAGTGCCAGCCACAGATCCCCCCCTGTAATAGTGCCAGCCACAGATCCCCCTGTAACAGTGCCATCCACAGATCCCCCCTGTAACAGTGCCAGCCACAGATCCCCCCCTGTAACAGTGCCAGCCACAGATCCCCCCTGTAACAGTGGCAGCCACAGATCCCCCCTGTAACAGTGGCAGCCACAGATCCCTCCTGTAACAGTGCCAGCCACAGATCCCCCTGTAACAGTGCCAGCCACAGATCCCCCCTGTAACAGTGCAAGCCACAGATCCCCCCTGTAACAGTGTCCGTCATCCACAGATCCCCCCTGTAACAGTGTCCGTCATCCACAGATCCCCCCTGTAACAGTGTCCGTCATCCACAGATCCCCCCTGTAACAGTGTCCGTCATCCACAGATCCCCCCTGTAACAGTGTCCGTCATCCACAGATGCCCCCTGTAACAGTGTCCGTCATCCACAGATCCCCCCTGTAACAGTGTCCGTCATCCACAGATTCCCCCTGTAACAGTGTTCGTCATCCACAGATCCCCCTGTGACAGTGTCCGTCATCCACAGATCCCCCCATAAGTGTCCGTCATCCACAGATCCCCCCATAACAGTGTCCGTCATCCACAGATCCCCCCATAACAGTGTCCGTCATCCACAGATCCCCCCCATAACAGTGTCCGTCATCCACAGATCCCCAGTAATAGTACCATCCACAGACCACCATTAGTTCCAAACCCACCAAAAGCACACCTGTCCACCTTATGAATACTGCAAACTGATGTTTTATAACCTGATGTAATCGCTCTTCTTTCTGCCCAAAGGGCGGCGTTTCAGCTTCACTTCTGCCCAGCCAGCCCCAACCGCCGTTTTGAAGCGCCGCCCAGCTCATCAATATTCACTTCGCTGGGCGGCTTCTGGTGTCCCCGATGTCTTTGAGAGCAGCGCTCACCCAATAGAAAGCTATGAGCTTCTGCGCATGCGCCCGGCACCCTCACTCTCCGGGATCACATCGCGCCTGCGTCCCCTCTGCTTCTTTGAGGCCGCTTCAGCCTCTCCGTTCTGCGCCTGCGCCTGGCACTCTTCTGAGCAGCGCTTCAGAGCGCTGCTCTCAAAGACATCGGGGACAGCAGAAGCCGCCCAGCGAAGTGAATATTGATGAGCTGGGTGGCGCTTTAAAACGGCGGTTGGGGCTGGCTGGGCAGAAAGAAGAGCGATTACATCAGGTTATAAAACATCAGTTTGCAGTATTCATAAGGTGGACAGGGGTTAGACTTATATGTTTTTAATACACATTAGAAGACCTGTGCATGCATATATATATATAATTATGCTTATTGGGCCTGTCAGTGTCCCTTTAAGGCACAACCCTGATATCCGAGGATTAGTAGTGGGCAACACTCACTATAAGATTGCCCTATTTGCAGATGATTTGATATTTTATGTCTTGGCTCCAGGTACCTCCCTCCCCTCGGTACTTAAGGAATTCAAGTGTTTTCGGAGTTTAAGTAATTTTAAAATGAATGTGTCACAGCCTATGGTGTACACTGTGACACTGTTGCCACACTTGCTGTTGCCGGTGGCAACGTGTTGCTGTTTTGGCATGTTGTGGAAGTGTCACGGGTTTTGCTGTGTGCTCCGTGACTTGCTTGCCACGCATGCTGTTGGCTGCGGCAACCTGTTGCCGTTTGCGTGTGTGCAATTCCCCTTCAGTTGCTTCTTCCTTGTGTTTGGTTAACTTGGGGTTAATGTGTGTTCTTGGGCTATTTAGCTTCTGCTGGATGCCTGTAGCTCAGTGTTCCTCCAGGCTTGGTGTGTGCTGGTGGTTCACTGCTCCTGGCTTTACCATCTGTCCAGTGAGGGCCACCTTTGTGGTCATCAAGGTTTTGCCAGTTTCTCCTTCCCATCCTACCCGTTGTTGTTTGGTGTGGGTTTTGTCCAGGGTGTATTTATGTCTAGTGTGTTGTGACTGTCTTGTCTGTTTATGTTGTTTCCAGCATGTCTGCTAGATATTCCCCTGTTGTATGCTGTACCTCCGTGAGGAGGATGGTTTCCCGGAGGGGTGAACCATAAGCCTGTATGAAGTTAGGGGGAGATGATTCCTCAGGAGAGCCGTACACCCCAACGCACGTTTCGCCGTCTGCCTTCTTCCTTGGGCGCCCCCGGAAGAAGGCAGACGCCGAAACGTGCGTTGGGATGTACGGCTCTCCTGAGGAATCATCTCCCCCTAACTTCATGGGTAGGTTTATGGGTTCTATTGTCAGTAATATGAGGGCATTGTGTTTGCTTTTGCACTTTATCTCTGTTAGGAGGTTTGGGAAGCATACATTGATAGTGATTCATTGTGACTGCCAGTTTATTGTTTGTCGTTTTTTACATTTAGATACAATTTAAAGGCATTTTTCCTTATTTTAGGGTTTAATATATATTTTACCTTTGTGTTGCACTACCCCAGGGCTGGCCAACCTGAGGCTCTCCAGCTGTTGTAAAACTACAATTCCCACCATGCCCTGCTGTAGGCTGATAGCTGTAGGCAGTCTTTGCATGCTGGGAGTTGTAGTTTTGCAACAGCTGGAGAGCCGCAGGTTGGCCATCCCTGCACTACCCCTTTGTATTGCTACCTTGCGATTTAACACTAACAAGACAACTTCTGGTGTTTTCTTCTTCTTTTTTTTTTTTTTTATGGCAGCCCCACTTGATCACTTATCTTCCCTTTCACCTCCAGGGACATTTTAGCATTTTATTACAAGCCTCCATTTATATACATCTGTGTTATACTATTCCTCAGGAGTGATTCGTACCACATCTTTTGATGTGCTTTTGTGTCTTTTGTCATATTTATGTATTTAATAAAATTACTGATTATTTTAGCCTGTTTAGTCTCAGTTTGCTTTTTTAGTATTACTTCATGATGCTGAGCTGGCTTCTTTAGGGTCAGACAATTTTGCCCAACATTTATGTGGGTTTTTCTTGTGTATGTTAACCTTTGCATGCTGTAGTCTGGCCTAGTAACAGTTCCCACTATACGGTGGGGAGTTTCCCCCACTCTCCACCGTGACAGAATGTCTCTAAAACTGAAGCTTTAAATATCTCCCTTCCGGAACAGGAGGTCCAGATTCTAAAAGGGAGTTTTGGATTTAAGTGGCGGGAGAACAGCATTACTTACCTCAGCGTCCAGATCCCTAATAAACTCCACCAAATTCAGTCTCTAAACTTTCTACCCATCCAACGGAAAACCCTATTACACTTGCAATCATATGGTTATCGACACCTCTCTTGGTTTAGAAGAATGAATGTAATTAAGATGGACATACTCTCCCATTTTTTATATTACTTCCAGGTTCTCCACATCTGTCTCCCGGCAGGCTACTTCAGGGTCCTTCAGAAGTCCCTGATGCGCTTTGTGTGGGGTTCCAGCAGGCCGCGGCTGAGCAAGGATACCTTAACAAAAGCTAAATCCAAAGGAGGAGCAGGCTTACCGGACCTCAAACTGTACCATGAAGCAGTTATTGTTGCAAGATTATTGGATTGGTCTCATTCCATGGTCTCCAAACAATGGGTAGCCCTAGAAACACAAATGGCACCCTGGGACCTGCGCATTTCCCCTTGGCTGCTACCTGAAGATCAAGATATCCTGGGAAGGGCGCAATATTTGGCAGCTCACGCCCTAGCAATATGGGACAATTGGTTGGCCAAGGGGAAGCTATCCAATAGACCAGGTAGGATGTCGCCAATCTTGGGAAACCCTAAATTCCAACCAGGATTACAGAACCAATGTTTTCTGATATGGGTTATTAATGGGATACCAAGACTGGGTGAGGCACTTGAGGGAAATACTTTCTATACTAGAGGACATTTTCAATCCAAAACCTTTCAGTGAGGATATCTTGGCTAAAGTATGAACAACTGCACTCCTTTTTCAAACGTACATTATCGAATGAGAAAAAAATGTCTCCACTATCAGAATTTGACAAGATGTTCCTTCTTACTTTTGAGAAAGTCGTTGTGGAATCCCAGATGTACCAATTGCTCTTGGACCTGTCTAATTCAGACAGAGCTGCCTACTTCCAGAGGTGGGAAGCAGATTTGGGAATTTCCATCTTGGGACCCGAAACCGTGAAGATCTGCACTCTGACACATAACATGTCTTTGGCATCCCAGGCGAAAGAGAACTTTAAAATATTAGCTAGGTGGTACTATTGCCCAGTTCAGGTACATCATATGTACCCATCAGTCTCAGAGACCTGTTGGCGCTGTGGCGCGGCCAGGGGAACTATGCTACACGTTTGGTAGGCCTGCCCGACTATCAATAAGTTTTGGGAGAAAATCCTTCAAATTTATGAACATTACTCAATGCACTCTCCTCTCCCTCACACCTGTGACCTTGGCACAAGCTAAAAAGAGTATTCTAAGACATTTATTAGTAGCAGCAAGGATGGTCATCCCTAGACACTGGAGATCAACTGCACTCTCTGTGAGTGGTCTGAGGAGGTTAAGAGCATACAGAGAATGGAGGAACTGGTGGCTGCTGCACATGACCGCACACCGGCTTTCCTGGCTCTATGGAATCCATGGATGGTATTCATGGACTCGGAAGAATTTAAATCCTTGCTAAAGTTTTTTTTTCTCTCTCTCTCTCTTTACCTTCATCCCCACTCTCTACTATTCTCTATATCCCTTTCCATTTTTCATACATATACGTTATATACAGTACACTTTGTTCATACTCCTTTTCTGGGACCATCTCCGGTCCTAATTTTCCAATCTAAAGTAGATAATGGGAGAAAGTCACCATTCTATGCAAATGAGCTAGATTTGGTAGCAACCAGACCGTCCATTTAGTTTTATTAGACGGTTTTAGATACAGTAGTTTGGTCAATATAGGGATGATAACCCGCACTGTTTAGTTTACTATGCCCATTTAGATGGTCAGACCTAGATGTACTAGGATTTAACTACTACAGGGTGGGCCATTTATATGGATACATCTTAATAAAATGGGAATGGTTGGTGATATTAACTTCCTGTTTGTGGCACATTAGTATATGTGAGGGGGGAAACTTTTCAAGATGGGTGGTGACCATGGTGGCCATTTTGAAGTCGGCCATTTTGAATCCAACTTTTTGTTTTTTCAATAGGAAGAGGGTCATGTGACACATCAAACTTATTGGGAATTTCACAAGAAAAACAATGGTGTGCTTGGTTTTAACATAACTTTATTCTTTCATGAGTTATTTACAAGTCTCTGGCCACTTATAAAATGTGTTCAATCTGCTGCCCATTGTGTTGGATTGTCAATGCAACCCTCTTCTCCCACTCTTCACACACTGATAGCAACACCGCAGGAGAAATGCTAGCACAGGCTTCCAGTATCCGTAGTTTCAGGTGCTGCACATCTCGTATCTTCACAGCATAGACGATTGCCTTCAGATGATACGAGATGTGCAGCACCTGAAACTACGGATACTGGAAGCCTGTGCTAGCATTTCTTCTGCGGTGTTGCTATCAGTGTGTGAAGAGTGGGAGAAGAGGGTTGCATTGACAATCCAACACAATGGGCAGCACATTGAACACATTTTATAAGTGGTCAGAAACTTGTAAATAACTCATGAAAACCAAGCACACCATTGTTTTTCTTGTGAAATTCCCAATAAGTTTGATGTGTCACATGACCCTCTTCCTATTGAAAAAACAAAAGTTGGATTCAAAATGGCCAACTTCAAAATGGCCGCCATGGTCACCACCCATCTTGAAAAGTTTCCCCCCTCACATATACTAATGTGCCGCAAACAGGAAGTTAATATCACCAACCATTCCCATTTTATTAAGGTGTATCCATATAAATGGCCCACCCTGTATATTACACAAGGTTATACTCTGGCTGGTTGTTTTTAAACTACAATACTATATACTTTGTGAATCTATATGCGTGTTATAGGGACACCTTATGTTTTCTTTGTTTGATAAAACTCAATTAAACAGATTATAAATAATTTCTCCGGAACAGGTTGGCTTTTTTCAGGGTCGGCAGCAGTTTTCAACATTTGTAAAGTTTTAGCTGTCTTAGACAATATTGAAATGTGACCTCTCGTCCACCCAAACCTAGCCTTGTTAACCATAGCCGCAGAGAAGAGAGTCAAGGTGGGTAACACAAAAGTGTGATTCCAGAACTTGGCTAGCCTTTTGAGACACTGTATTGACTGGCTGAAGGGGCTTGACCATTATTCTAAATTCATATTAGAATCCAGCTTATTTCATCCATGGAGCCTGAATGCCTTACTATATACAAAATACCCTGATCTTCCCCCAATAACCCGACAGAGCCTCTTACTTAAAGACACCATTGCTACTCAAAGGCGGTATGGTACAGTTATAATCTACCATTTCTATTCTCAAAACATCTTTCACCTATGGGCTAGCCGGAATTAGATGAGTTTAGGAACAAATACTTCACTTACTGGCCGAGAGAGAAGTAAGGATGGTGAAATAATTAGTGAAAGGGAATTTGTAGGAATGAGATTATGATACCTTTTAAGAATTTAAAACAAGATATACCTTGAGCGATGTACACTTCCGGGCCTATTCTCAAATAACCAGCTTTTGACGTGCCAGACTCTAATTTTGACTTTGACTGTGTCTATTAAAAAAATGGAGGAGAAACTTCTCTGATTCAGATCTTCCAGAGAAGATATTGAGGAGCTGGCAACAAGTACGGGGGACTGTGTAGAGTGAAATGCACTGACGAGCAAAAGGGTAACAATGTTTTAAACTTTTCACTTTCAGACTTCAGCTCTCACCATCCACTACAACTTCGAACGTGAGACTACCATCATTTTATTGACAATCATCTTGGCTATCTCATACATAAATTGGACTTGCAAATATTTAGCATATGATTAGTTATGCAGATTCTTGTCATGTAACTACACTGTAACTGTTTTTCTCCTAAAATTATACATTTTTATTATTTTGTTAGTATTTTGTAAATCCACCTTTGGCTTTCAACACTCCCTGAATCCTTTTGGGCATGCTCTCGATCAGATTCAAGCATGTCTCGACCGAAATCTGTTTTCAGGTCTCTTCTACATGTTCCCAATGTTGGTGCATACTGGTCGACTCACTTGGGTACGAATACAGCTTTTTCTTCAACTCTACCCACAAGTATTTGATTGGGTTGAGGTCTCAGGACTGTGGGGGCCAATCCAGCACCTCTACTTGATTGTCAATGAACTATTTCTTCACCAATCTCGACGTATGCTTTGGGTCGTTGTCCTGCTAGAGCACTATTTTGTCCTTTACTTAGTACTTGAGTGTATGAAGTAACTCGTCTTGTAGGATACATAAAGCCAACATTGAGACTACCTTCGATCCTGGTCAAATATCTAATGCTTTTGACTGTGAAACAACCCCATCATCAGGCTTCCTCCACCGAACTTGACAGTTCCTTTAATTTCTCGATCCGTTAGCCTCCTTTCCCCTTGTGTCTTCCAGACCCATTTGCACCCATCAGAGCCCAGTCTATTGACTTTTGTCCCATCGCTCCAAATCACCCGTTTCCAATCTTCTACTGTCCACTGTTCATACTTTTGTGCAAACTCGAGCCGACACTTCTTATGACAATATTGAAGTCGAGGCTTCTTCAGCTTTTTTCGGGGCACCATTCCAGACTTGTCTAATGCGCGTCACACGGTGCTTGCATGGACGGCTGTGATCTCACTATTAAAAAGTGTTTGTCGTGCCAGAACTGATAGACCTTGTGATGAGCCGACTTGTTGACTCCGATATTTTGTCTGGACGTCCACCTCTGGACGGACTTCATTTTATAATCTTCCAACTGTCATGGCACTCACATGATGCAGTTTGGCAATTTTCTTGGCCGAGATACCGCTGCTGCTTCTCTTTTCTTGGGCAATCTTCTTCACGGCAGCTCCTGGATTTGAACCAGTGACCTTTCGCTTGGGAATCAGCCCAATATCACACTGAGCTATTAGGAAATGTGAAAACAGGTTGTAATTTGTAGTATACAAGAAGAAAAAGATTACCACCAGGAGCAAAACAGTAACAGTGCAGTTACATGACAAGAATCTGCATATCTAATTATACGCTAAATAGCTGCAAGTCAAATTTATGTATGGGATAGCCAAGATGATTGTCTATAAAATGATGGTAGTCTCCCGTTCTAAGCCGTAGTGGATGGTGAGATATGGAGCCTGAAAGTGAAAAGTTTTAAACATTGTTACCCTTTTGCTTGTCAGTGTATGGAGAGAGTGGCATTGTCGAGTTATCCATAGGGCAGTTTATGGTTTCTACACAAGGGGGAACCAATCAGGGCCAGACAAGCAAAATAGCAGTTCCAAATGTAATCTAGAAAATTTTATATGGTCTATGGTTATGCCCGTAAGTGATAACCTATTGGCAGCTGATACAGGCTCTTGTACGAGACAAACTACATATCATAATCTCAGATTCACCTGATCTTATCTTATTCCATGCGGCCCTGCAAGACAGGACTATATCCTTAGCTATACATGTGCTTTTATTAAAAGCAAAGAGATGCTTACTTGCAAATTGGCTCCAATTGACTACCCTCTCAGCCGCAGAAGACATATCTCAACATTGCTTTCATATGGATAGGCTTGAAACTCGCTTTCTCCTTCATGCTTTCCTCTCAGATACAGTAATCCATCCGCTGATAGCTCCCTTCTGACATACCTCTTGGTCCAAGAAGGCAGATGTTTAGAATTCTTTGGGCAGGCTTGGACAACCTCATTGATTTTTGTGGTTTAACAATATTCTTATAGCTCATTATACCATCTGGACATTAGACTTATGTAACTTTCCATGGTCTATAAATATGTTATAATGCTGTAATGTGGATTGCCACCCAAGGGGTTAGGTGTGTGTGTGTGTGAAGTATATCAAATGGAGAAAAACAGAACTGGATCGCACATCCACAAGCTATGCTTTGATCTAATTAACCTCGCTTCTCAGCGTAATATTCAGTGTACTGCCCCCTATACTGCATGCTTATGCAAGAAGCATTAGTGTACATTTTGATCAAAAGGCATAAGCCCACTCACCGCGTCAAGGTTGCCTCTTTGAGTGGGACCTACTCTAAACTTGGCGCAGCACTGCGCGGCGACCTCCAGATTTGGCGCAGCGACCACCAGCGCCACAGCACCGCACCAGCAGACGGCGGGACCCAGCAGCCAAAAAGCACCCCTGCTGCCTGGCAATGCCACCCCGGCACTGGGCCCCACCTACCCACCAGCACAGCACCACAGCTACAATGGCCGCCGCGCAGCACCGCACCATGTGAAAAAAGGCCACCACGTCATACTGCGCAGTGCCGTGCCGGATTTGGAGGTTGCCTTGCAGTGCTGCGCCATGTTTAGAGTAGGTCCCACTCAAATAGGCAACCTTGACGCGATGAGAGGGCTTATGCCTTTTGATCAAAATGTTCACTAATGCTTCTTGCATAAGCATGCAGTATAGGGGGCAGTACACTGAATATTGCACTGAGAAGCGAGGTTATCAAAGCATAGGTTTTGGATGTGCGATCCAGTTCTGTTTTTCTCCATTTGATATACAGTACAGACCAAAAGTTTGGACACACCTTCTCATTCAAAGAGTTTTCTTTATTTTCATGACTATGAATATTGTAGATTCACACTGAAGGCATCAAAACTATGAATTAACACATGTGGAATTATATACATAACAAACAAGTGTGAAACAACTGAAAATATGTTATATTCTAGGTTCTTCAAAGTAGCCACCTTTTGCTTTGATTACTGCTTTGCACACTCTTGGCATTCTCTTGATGAGCTTCAAGAGGTAGTCCCCTGAAATGGTTTTCACTTCACAGGTGTGCCCTGTTAGGTTTAATAAGTGGGATTTCTTGCCTTATAAATGGGGTTGGGACCATCAGTTGCGTTGAGGAGAAGTCAGGTGGATACACAGCTGATAGTCCTACTGAATAGACTGTTAGCTGCTTTTTTCTTGCCATAATACAAATTCTAAGTAAAGAAAAACGAGTGGCCATCATTACTTTAAGAAATGAAGGTCAGTCAGTCAGCCGAAAAATTTGGAAAACTTTGAAAGTAAGGGCTATTTGACCATGAAGGAGAGTGATGGGGTGCTGCGCCAGATGACCTGGCCTCCACAGTCACCGGACCTGAACCCAATCGAGATGGTTTGGGGTGAGCTGGACCGCAGAGTGAAGGCAAAAGGGCCAACAAGTGCTAAGCATCTCTGGGAACTCCTTCAAGACTGTTGGAAGACCATTTCAGGGGACTACCTCTTGAAGCTCATCAAGAGAATGCCAAGAGTGTGCAAAGCAGTAATCAAAGCAAAAGGTGGCTACTTTGAAGAACCTAGAATATGACATATTTTCAGTTGTTTCACACTTGTTTGTTATGTATATAATTCCACATGTGTTAATTCATAGATTTGATGCCTTCATAGTCATGAAAATAAAGAACTCTTTGAATGAGAAGGTGTGTCCAAACTTTTGGTCTGTACTGTATGTATATACAATCTTTCTTCTTTATTACTGGTATCAGCACTCCTCCCATTGGGCACAGGTGATTTTAATTAGCAGGAGTATATAGGTGTGAATGGACCTGCCAGCTTTCAGTTGGAGTTCCTGATAGCTTAGGACATGTTGAGTTAGACAACTGTTCATATGGTGCAGTACCGTGTGGTGGCCTTTTTTCACATGGTGTGCTGCTGCGTGGTGGCCATTGTTGCTGTGCTGGTGGGTAAGTGGCATTGCCAGGCAGCAGGGGTGTTGTTTGGCTGCTGGGTCCCGCCGTCTGCTGCCCCGGTGCTGTGGCGCTGGTGGTCGCCGCGCAGTATTTGGAGGTCACCTCGCAGTGCTGTGCCAAGTTTAGAGTAGGTCCCACTCAAAGAGGCAACCTTGACACAGTGAGTGGGCTTATGCCTTTTGATCAAAATGTACACTAATGCTGCTTGCATAAGCATGCAGTATAGGGGGCAGTACACTGAACATTGCGCTGAGAAGCGAGGTTATCAAAGCATAGGTTGTGGATGTGCGATCCAGTTCTGTTTTTCTCCATTTGATATATGTGTGTGTGAAGATTTTCCTAATTTTGTTACAAAATTTTATTTATTCTCTTTATGATTGGATTTTTTTATAACATGCTAAAACCTTAATAAAACTTGTTTTTTGTTTTTAAAAATAAAACAGAACTATGCTGTCCCAGCTAATGGCTTCTCGCTATTTAATTGTATTTAGTGTTATATCTGCAGCAAACCCAGGAGAGGGGAGAGGAGGAGGACAGGAGTGATAGTAGCAAGAATGGTGGTCATAGTGCTCGCTCACTCACTCTCTCTCCCCTGGACAGTGCAGTGATGGGAATGACGCATCTGTTCTTACCTTCTGGGCGCTCTCTGGTTTTCAGGTCCCCCTGCCTGGGGTTGGTTTAGGTGTCCTTGATGATGAAGGTTCAGGTAAGGTGCAAGGTAGGGTCCCTTTGTGCAGCTTTAGGTATCGGTGCCGTGTAGCAGTCCAAGAATTAATGAGGCCAGGTTAACAGCAGACTGGTTCTTTACTGAAGGGTTAAGTTGAAACACATCAGTTACACTTCTTAGCATGCAATGGACTGTCATATTTTCAGAAATGCACTTTTCACAGTTGTTACAGGTGACACGGCTGCACAGGAAGTTAATAGGCCAAGATGTTCCTTTAAAGCAATCTTCTTCAATTACCCGTTCTCTAGCTGACTTATACACAAGAATTCCCCATTCTCTACAATGCAACCTCAGGACGGACCCTAAACATCAGACTGCGCGCTGCATCTTTTATGAACAGGTTGCTGTACTTACAGTACACTATCGCAATGTCCTCTGCAGGATGTGGATATTCTTTTACCCAAATGGTCAATCTGCTCCAGTGTTTGTCAAGGCACCAGAAGAAAATGAAAACAAACACAATGCAACAGCACTGTGCAAACGCAAGTAACAAAGTAAGGCCCCTTTCACACGAGCAAGTTTTCAGCGCGGGTGCAATGCGCGAGGTGAACGCATTGCACCCGCACTGAATCCGGACCCATTCATTTCTATGGGGCTGTGCACACGAGCGGTGATTTTCACGCATCACTTGTGCTTTGCGTGAAAATCGCAGCATGTTCTATATTCTGTGTTTTTCACGCAACGCAGGCCCCATAGAGGTGAATGGGGCTGCGTGAAAATCGCAAGCATCCGCAAGCAAGTGCGGATGCAGTGCGATTTTCACGCACGGTTGCTACGAGACGGGATAGGGACCCGATCTTTATTATTTTCTCTTATAACATGGTTATAAGGGAAAATAATAGCATTCTGAATACAGAATGCATAGTACAATAGCGCTGGAGGGGTTAAAAATAAATAAATAATAATTTAACTCACCTTAATCCACCTGTTCGCGCAGCCGGCATCTCTTCTGTCTTCTTCTTTGAGGAATTGGACCTTTGATGACGTCACTACGCTCATCACATGATCCATCACCATGGTAAAATATCATGTGATAGACCATGTGATGAGCGCAGTGACGTCATCAAAAGTCCTATTCCTCAAAGA
Source organism: Bufo bufo (assembly GCF_905171765.1). Lineage (NCBI taxonomy): Eukaryota > Metazoa > Chordata > Amphibia > Anura > Bufonidae > Bufo > Bufo bufo. The sequence goes on from NC_053393.1 coordinate 527,330,021, forward strand.
AGAAGACAGAAGAGATGCCGGCTGCGTGAACAAGTGGATTAAGTTGAGTAAAAAAAAAATTTTTAACCCCTCCAGCCCTATTGTACTATGCATTCTGTATTAGGAATGCTATTATTTTCCCTTATAACCATGTTATAAGGGAAAATAATGCAATCTACACAACCTTGAACCCAAACCTGAACTTCTGTGAAGAAGTTCGGGTCTGGGTACCACATTCAGTTTTTTATCACGCGTGTGCAAAACACATTGCACCCGCGCGATAAAAACTGACCAACGGAACGCAATCGCAGTCAAAATTGACTGCAATTTGGTACCTACTCGCGCGGGTTTGCCGCAACGCATCCGGGCCTTATCCGGACACGATCGTCTGCAAGGGGCCTAAGGGTACTTTCACACTCGCGTTTGGTGTGGATCCATTGTGGATCTGCACAAACGCATCCGTTCAGATAATACAACCATGCGTTCAGAACGGATCAGTTTGTATTATCTGTAACATAGCCAAAACGAATCCGTCTTGAACACTATTGAAAGTCTATTGTCTATTTCTATTGTGCCATATTGTGTCAGTGAAAACGGATCCGTCCCCATTGACTTACATTGTGTGTCAGGACGGATCCGTTTGGCTCAGTTTCGTCAGACGGACACCAAAACACTGCAAGCAGCGTTTTGGTGTCCGCATCCAAAGCGGAATGGAAGCAGAACGGAGGCAAACTGATGCATTCTGAGCGGATCCATTTCCATTCAGAATGCATTAAGGGCAAAACTGATCCGTTTTGTGAAAGTAGCCTAAACACAATAGTGCCATACTCACTTTTCTATTGTGAGTATGGCACTATTGTATTTACTTTTTTCTTTGTGTTTGCACAATGCTGTTACATTGTGTTGGTTTGCTTTTGTGCTTTTAGCCATGGCAACGTACACCTGGGCATTGGGATGTGCTGACTAACCCCCACTTTTTTTCTTTGCAGTCTGCATTATTGGTGTGGCTGACTCCATTGGTCGTGCACTACTAACCAACCTGTCTGTCCCATAGGCTGATTTAAAACATAAAGCTGCAGCCTGCTCTTCCTGCATTTATTGGAAGCCATTTGGCACCTGGATAGGTAAAATACAGAGTGGGCCCAGCATGCATGTGGAGCCTGCATTCCCTGAATTTAATAGAGGGCAGTATGGCACCAGTGTAGGTAGGATTTAGCGTAGGTTCGTGTCCTAAAGATATTGCCTTGTCGTTGGCGGACAGGCACAATTAATTTTGTACAAAATGTATTTGCCAAGAATCTCACATTTATAACGTAGCATTAGCATTAGTACATTTTCTATAGTGAGTATGGCACGATTGTATTTAATTTGTTATTTGTTGTTTGAGCGCTGTTGCATTGTGTTTGTTTTTGCTTTTGTGCTTTCAGCTATGGCGACGTGCTCCTGCACATTGGGATTTTTTGTTACCAGAAGAAAACGCCTGAACAAAAATCCTGGAGAGCCAATAGGTCCTCTTAAGACACCTTGGGGGAGATTTATCAAACTGGTATTAAGTAGAACTGGCTTAGTTGCCCATAGCAACCAGATTCCACTTTTCATTTTCCAAAGGAGCTGTGAAAAATGAAAAGTGGAATCTGATTGGTTGCTATGGGCGACTAAGCCAGTTTTACTTTACCCCAGTTTGATAAATCTCCCCCTTTACCTCTACAGAGCTTCTATTCTGCACTTCCCTTTCTCTTATGGTCTGCTTTTCCAGGTAAAGTTATTTCTGGCCTTGACCTGGCTGGTACCTCGGTCCAGGGAGGGTTTGTGTGTCAGCACTACATTTTTCATCTGCTATCTTTGCTGTTCAGACATTTACTTTTAGACTCTAGACTGTTCTAAGTTCCTCTTTCCCTGTTGGGAAGGGAAAGAGACACACTTAGTGGTGGGAGTAAATACAGCATAAAACAGAGAGGCATTTACCACACAAAAAAATACATTTGTGTTACGGTTGCATCAGGCTGGCTGAGGGTTGGACCGCTTAGATGTCCTTGTCCCCAAATTCTAGAGAGCGCTGTTAGGTTCCTTTTAGCAGTCATCCATGCTCCTGTAGGTGTAGATGAAATCCAGAGAGCTCTTACAAGGGCTGGTGATTAGTGATGCTCTACAAAACGAGTCAAAGCACGAACTGAGGGTAAGAAGCAGAATCTCTCTTTACTGAGGGCTACCCGCCCGTATTTATGCAGGTCCCCATCTGGTGGACACTCCCCTAGGGGACCAGATGAAAGACTGTGACACAGGACAGATAAACAACAGTTCAGGACACACTACATCCCCACAATGCATTCTGGTTTTCTCCTCTCTGCCCCGGAGACAACCGAGGAGTAATTCAATTATCTCTCAGGACAAAGGGAGATTGCCAATACACACGTGGAGACAATAGGACAGAAATCACTACTCCAACATACAATGTCACAACCATTACAGTAAACATAGACATGTAACACATCCCCAGATAGCTCCGGTCTGAGTGCATATTATTAGGTAAATGGCACTCAGACTACACGAATACGGTAGAATCACCATGGAGCCAAAGTCTTTACTTTCACATAGTCTTTCGTTATCCGAATGGGCTCCATGGCATAGCAATCTGGGGTATCACTGTTCAATTCGGGCAAGTACCAAATGACCCGGCTTTCATGTCTTAAATAACCGAAATACATGGTTGCAACAAAGTATCAGCCAGAGCGTAACTGTAACAACTGTAACAATTTGTAACCCCCCTATTTTGCAATGCATGCTGCATATCTATTATCTACTATGTTTAGTATGCTTTGCTGTCATCTGGACATTGTTATATTTGGTTTAATGTAAGTTATCTGCAGTTGTAATTACATTATTAGAAAACGTAGTAGGTAAGACAGCACTACTTACTGATACTTCTCAGAACATCAATTTAGTGGTGGTGCCAGCAGCGTCGAGTCCCGGCCCAATGGACTCCCAATACAAAAAATATGTAGAAAAGAACTGTGGCACTCCAATGTCTTCAAAAACTGGTATTGTGTTTTATTCCCACCGGACAAGCAACATTTCGACTCTGCGAGTCTTTATCAAGCTCGATAAAGACTCGCAGAGGCGAAACGTTGCTTGTCCGGTGGGAATAGAACACTAACAGTTTTTAAAGACATTGAAGTGCCGCGGTTCTTTTCTACATATTTTTTGTAATTACATTATGTCCCTCACCTCCTATTCTGTGAGCTAATATTCTGTGTCCTGCAGTCTTTTCCTGTTTTCAGACAAATTTCACAGAGCTGGAGAGAGGATTTTCTTTTGACCTTTCCTTTCTCAAGATACATTTAATAAATTACCCAAAGACATATCCATTGCATCTCCCTAATTGGAATTCTGCAACTCATGCAACTGGTGTCACTAGGGAAATGAGTATAGCAAGTTCACTATCTTCCATTGCTTGTACAAGAGATTGCCACTCACACACATCAAAGGCTTCTCTCGCGTACATTGGTGGCAGAATAGTAACAGTTATGTATCCAAAAATGTAGAACTAAGTAGTCTCATTCAAGCGCATGTGACTGATATTAGGCACTGCAAGTGCCAAAAGTACAACATTTTTCCTGGTAAACAATGACTAGAACAATTGGAGTGCTGCTTCAATTGAACAAAGGCTGTGCTGGGAGCTGGATCTCCATTAATCTAATATTGATGATATATACTAAGAATAGCCCATCAGTTTTGAAGTCCCAGAAACCCCTTCAAACAACAACACTGAGATACAAGACCTGTCAATTTCCTGTAACTTAAAGGGACACTGTCACCTGGATTTCACTTACTGAGCTATTAACATCACCACATGAGTCTCCATGATTTACATTAAAATATACTAGTATTACTGCCCTGTGTCTTGTAATTTGTCTATAAAATAGTTTTATTAATATGCTAATTACCTCAATAAGGAGCCCAAGGGGCCGTCCCTCCGGCCGCTGGAGCCCAGCCGCGCCCATTATCTTGGAGCCCAGCACCGCCCCACTGCTAATTTATTCACTGCTCATCGCCAACGTAATGTGTTTGTTGCGCCCGAAATCTCACGCATGCACCGTGGATACTCATGTCAGCGCCCGTGCGGTGTCCTGGCATCGGCTTCACAGAACGAAGTGCGCATGTGCCAGCTTCGCTCGACCTGGAAATGCGTGAGATTACATAATGGCTTTGTCCTTCATTTGTCTTTGTCCACTGATAAACTTAACCAAGATTCACTTGCTACTCCTGAGGAGTGGATGGTAGAATAGAGACTTTTCCTCTGCCTGACTTCCCGGCCTGGTACTGAGATCCAAACGATGGTTCCTCTGGGCCGTGGAGCCCAAGAGAGAGAGAGAGCTGAGAGGAGACCTCTCCTACCTCCTCCACACTCCTGCACTCAACCACTACATCTTCCCAACTCCTTAACTAGGCCTGAACTGTCCTATATATACTGTGGTGCTACCCCATCTAGTGGTGAGATGTATGTGGTGCACCTGACAGCCTGGTAAAAAGGGATTTCACTGAATAGTATACACAGTGCCCACGTAAGCTAGTGGGACGCTGCACACTGAGATCCTGACTTCTTGTACCATAGCGGCTGGACAAGCTCTGTTCAGGATGGTGAACTTCCCCAAGCAGATGTTTGTCCTGGTCCCCAGAGAATTAATGTACTCAATGATCAAGTAGTCCAAGAACCCCAATGATGGACAGAGCAGAGATGTTCAATATTTTCTAATAGGACAAAGTCCAGCTTGGCACTAAATTCCAATATCTATATTGACTGTGGTGTGGTACACTCTTAATCATAAAGACAAAAACTCACTGAAAAAAGTGGCCTAAACGGGTGGAAATGTTCCAAACCCAGACACTGTAGCGCGTCTATAACCTGGTGAGCAATTCCTCCGCATGTGGTCCGCAGACAACAGCAATCCCCAGCAAAAAATGCGTACAATGGAAGATGCCGGTGCGGACCGCATGCACCACAAGGACATCTTACACAAAATGATACATTGTGTAGAGGAAAATATATATATATACACACACAAATCACTGCAGAAAATGCACCAAAATGATACGCAACTGACAATACTAGCTAGCCTGTTCACACACCACAGGCGTTTTAGTGTTAGGACCCCATGCGTGCTGAGACACCGTGACGTGGTGCATGAGGTGCACGATATGTTCCTGACTGGAAGATATTGGCAAAGTTCTCAGCTTTTAACATCGGCCTGAGGAATTAGCTAGTATTGTCAGTTGCGTATCATTTTAGTGCATTTTCTGCAGTGATTTGTGTGTATATATATTTTTTCCTCTCAACAATGTATCATTTTGTGTAAGATGTCCTTGTGGTGCATGCGGTCCGCACCGGCATCCTCCATTGTACGCATTTTTTGCTGGGGATTGCTGTTGTCTGTGGACCGCATGCGGAGGATATGTTCACCCGGTTATAGACGCGCTACAGTGTCTGGGTTTGGAACATTTCCACCCGTTTAGGCCACTTTTTTCAGTGAGTTTTTGTCTTTATGTACAGTACAGACCAAAAGTTTGGACACACCTTCTCATTCAAAGAGTTTTCTTTATTTTCATGACCAGGGCCGGCGCCACCAGTAGGGCGACTTAGGCAGTCGCCTAGGGCGCCATGCAGCAGGGGGCGCCCGGCGCCCGTTGCGGTAAAAAAAAAAAAAAAAAGTTGCTTATATAAGTTCGGGCGGCCGGCGGCGCCCCTCATGCGGCGCCGGCTGAGGCTGAGCGCTTGCCGCTCTAAAGAATACTGCCTGCGCCTGCTGTGTGCTGTTGTTAATGTAGCGCGGCCGAGCTCTGTTCGGTCCGCGGTACAGGAGCTTTTGTTTCCTGTACCCGGCCGGACTGACAAGAAGTGCTCACTTAGTGTGCACTTCCTGTCAGTCCGGCCGGGTACAGGAAACAAATGCTCCTGTACCGCGGATCAAACAGAGCTCGGCCACGCTACACTAGAGGTGGGGGGGAATGAGAGTGACAAGGGGGGAGGGGGGGTGGAAATAATGAGTGACAAGGGGGAGGGGGGTGGAAATAATGAGTGACAGGGGGGGAGGGGGGGGAAATAATGAGTGACAAGGGGGGGTGGAAATAATGAGAGTGACAAGGGGGGAGGGGGGGTGGAAATAATGAGAGTGACAAGGGAGGGGGGGGTGGAAATAATGAGAGTGACAAGGGAGAGGGGGTGAAAATAATGAGAGTGACAAGGGAGGGGGGGAAATAATGAGAGTGACAAGGGAGGGGGGGAAATAATGAGAGTGACAAGGGAGGGGGGGGAATAATGAGAGTGACAAGGGAGAGGGGGGGAATAATGAGAGTGACAAGGGAGAGGGGGGGGGAAATAATGAGAGTGACAAGGGAGAGGGGGGGAAAAAATGAGAGTGACAAGGGAGGGGGGGTGGAAATAATGAGAGTGACAAAGGAAAGGGAGGGGGGGTGGAAATAATGAGAGTGACAAGGGAGAGGGGGGGGGGAATAATGAGAGTGACAAGAGAGAGGGGGGAGGAAATAATGAGAGTGACAAGGGAGGGGGGAATAATGAGAGTGACAAGGGAGAGGGGGGGGAATAATGAGAGTGACAAGGGAGAGGGGGGGAAATAATGAGAGTGACAAGGGAGAGGGGGGGGAAATAATGAGAGTGACAAGGGAGGGGGGGTGGAAATAATGAGAGTGACAAAGGAAAGGGAGGGGGGGTGGAAATAATGAGAGTGACAAGGGAGAGGGGGGGGGGAATAATGAGAGTGACAAGAGAGAGGGGGGTGGAAATAATGAGAGTGACAAGGGAGGGGGGAATAATGAGAGTGACAAGGGAGAGGGGGGGGGATAATGAGAGTGACAAGGGAGAGGGGGGGGAAATAATGAGAGTGACAAGGGAGAGGGGGGGGGGAATAATGAGAGTGACAAGGGAGGGGGGGAGGAAGAGAGTGACAAGGGAGTCCCCAGAGCCAGACTGCAGCCAGAGACCAGATCATCTTATTGTCCTGGTGGTAAGTAGACAATGCAATATGTTTATTATGTAATTGTTTAGTTATTAATACTACATTGGAAACTAATTTACATCACATTTAGGGTCCAGTCACACATCCGTGTGTGTTTTGCGGATCCACAAAACACAGACAGCGGCAATGTGCGTTCCGCACTTTGCGGACTGCACATTGCCGGCACTATTGCGGACATGTTCTATTTTTTTCAGTAACGGAATTGTAGATCCGGGTCCGCAGTTCCGGATCGGGGCCGCACGTTGTGCGGCCCCATAGAAATGTATGGGTCCGCAATTCCGTTCCGCAAAAAGAGACGGCTACAAGAAGCTGGATTAACCCTAAGGGAAACATAGCAGTTCTTTTAATTTAAAAGCTGAGAAAGGGGTGGAACATGATATGGGCAGATCATCTGATAAGGGGGGGGGCGTCAATTTTTATCTTGCCTAGGGCGGCAAAAATCCTTGCATCGGCCCTGTTCATGACTATGAAGGCATCAAAACTATGAATTAACACATGTGGAATTATATACATAACAAACAAGTGTGAAACAACTGAAAATATGTCATATTCTAGGTTCTTCAAAGTAGCCACCTTTTGCTTTGATTACTGCTTTGCACACTCTTGGCATTCTCTTGATGAGCTTCAAGAGGTAGTCCCCTGAAATGGTCTTCCAACAGTCTTGAAGGAGTTCGCAGAGATGCTTCAACACTTGTTGGCCCTTTTGCCTTCACTCTGCGGTCCAGCTCACCACAAACCATCTCAATTGGGTTCAAGTCCGGTGACTGTGGAGGCCAGGTCATCTGGCGCAGCACCCCATCACTCTCCTTCATGGTCAAATAGCCCTTACTTTCAAAGTTTTCCCAATTTTTCGGCTGACTGACTGACCTTCATTTCTTAAAGTAATGATGGCCAGTCGTTTTTCTTTACTTAGCTGCTTTTTTCTTGCCATAATACAAATTCTAACAGTCTATTCAGTAGGACTATCAGCTGTGTATCCACCTGACTTCTCCTCAACGCAACTGATGGTCCCAACCCCATTTATAAGGCAAGAAATCCCACTTATTAAACCTGACAGGGGACTACCTCTTGAAGCTCATCAAGAGAATGCCAAGAGTGTGCAAAGCAGTAATCAAAGCAAAAGGTGGCTACTTTGAAGAACCTAGAATATGATATATTTTCAGTTGTTTCACACTTGTTTGTTATGTATATAATTCCACAAGTGTTAATTCATAGTTTTGATGCCTTCAGTGTGAATCTACAATTTTCATAGTCATGAAAATAAAGAAAACTCTTTGAATGAGAAGGTGTGTCCAAACTTTTGGTCTGTACTGTACATGGAATGTGCCACTTCATTTTGTTGGTAACATTCTTTTGCACCTGGTAGCTTCTGTGTCACATGGTCTGTTGTGGGTGCGGCTCACAGCTTTATCCTACCTCACAGTGCATTGGTGATACCACTATGAAAGGAATGTGAGAGCCTGGCTGTGAGTTAATTTCTAGCACTGATTCAGACCCTGTTCACACACCACGGGCGTTTAAGTGGTAGGACCCCATGCGTGCTGAGACACCGTGACGTGGTGCATGAGGGGCTCCGATATGTTCCTGACTGGAAGATATTGGCAAGTTCTCAGCTTTTAACATCGGCCTGAGGAATTAGCTAGTATTGTCAGTTGTGTATCATTTTGGTGCATTTTCTGCAGTGATTTGTGTACACTCTTAATCATAGCATAAATGGTTAGATGCACTCTCCCCTATTATAAACATAGCAGGTGGGCAGAGGGAGCGCGCTCACAATTGGTCAGAACAATACATAAAACTGAAACAGATAAGTACACTAAATACAAATTGTTAAATTGTTATTATTGTATAAATACATCACCTGATAGATACATATTAACACTTTCCCGACCAGCGCCCTCCCCATCCCCATCGGGTCCCCGCGATGCGGTGACAGGGACCCCGTGGTTGGGAAGACAGCCCAATGCCTTCCATAGGCATCGTGCTACCTTCCATGAAAGCCTGTGAAACCCAGCCCTCTGGGTCTCACAGGCAAGCAGACTGTAAGTGTATTACACAGTGCAATACACTTACAGCCAATGCATTACAATACAGATATATTGTAATGCATTGTAGAGGGGATCAGACCCCCAAAAGTGGAAGTCCCAAAGTGGGACAAAAAAAGTAGACATATTAGGTATCGCTGCGTCCATATCGACCGGCTCTATACAAATATCACATGATCTACCCCGTAAGGTGAATGCCATAAAAAAATTAAGACAGTGCCATTTTCTGGTCACTTTTACTCACAAAAAGTGTAATACCAAGCGATCAAAAAATCGTATATACCCCAACATGGTACCAAACAGTCATCTCATACAGCAAAAAATTAGACCATACCCAAGACAATCACTCAAAAGATAAAAAAAATATGGCTTTCAGAAAACGGCAACACAAAAACAAGATATTTTTCTTGTCAAAAATGCTTCTACTGTGTAAAACGTAACTAAAATAAAAATAGACATTAGGTATCACCACATCCGTAACAATCTGCTCTATAAAAATATCACATGATCGTCCAGCTCAGGTGAACACTAAAAATAAAGAAAAAAAAACTGTGCCAGAACAGTCATTTTTTGACACCTCGCCTTACAAAATGCTTAATATCGAGTGATCAAAAAGTCATATGTGCACCAAAATGGTACCAATGAAAACGTCACCTCATCCCATGCCAAGCCCACATGTAACAGGTCAGCCAGTGTCATAGGTACAAATCTGCTGTCAGATCCCCTTTAAAAAGTAGCAAACTTAGAGTTTGCAAGTTTTTTTTTTAACCTAGAAAACTGTCCTAAGGGGATTAACATATTCCCCCTATTGCTGTGCTGCACTTTGTCCTGTTTGAAAATACTGTGCCTGGGAGCCAGCTTAATGTCTATCTACTGCAGGTCAACACTTCCTTTGATGTACAGGTAAACTGATCCTACCAACTACTGTATAATCAGCTTCTGGGTGGATCATATCTATATAGTTTGGATAAATAACTTGTTTAGAGACTCATCAGCCATATATAACTCATAATATGGACACAAAATGCGGTACAGAATGTGAACAAGACCCGTACACAATACTATAATATGCACCAATAGATTTGTCGATCAAGACATAATTAACAAAGTAGCAGCAATATGTTTGCTGACTAATACAAAAAGAAGGTAATTAGGACCTCGAAAAGCAATGAAAGAGTTGCAAAGAACGTGGTGGGATCACAAAACGTTCCACACATATAGTTCACCTACTATGACCTCTTATGGTTCGTGCATTACGAAAACACCAATGAACAATTTGTTAAAGAGTACAACAGGATTTTGACTGAATTCTCACTGAAATTAGTGAAATAAATTGTCACTCAAGAAGATTTACAGCTCAACAAAATTCCAATGAAAATCATGGAAATAAAAGAACAAACTGGAACAAACAAAGAATATCCAAGTTCTACACTGCAGAGACTATGAGATGAATGCAATCTAAGGCTGAAGAAAAAAAACACATAGAAACTCCTAAATCTATCTTAAAGAGAAAAATAAAAATAGACAAACCTGGACTGGAAATGTTGAAAAGCTATACTGGTGCCTCTGATGTAGAAGTTGCACACTATAACATACCAAAGCAAACCAGAAAATCAAGATATGACACAGGGCTGGAGGAGGAGGAGCACACTATCTGAGGAGAAACAAAAGTAACTGACGTGATAAAACAACATAATGTTATTAACCTTTCATCTATGGAACTCATGGAGCCCAAACTGGAAGTCCTTTCTAATGGGCTCAGTCTGGTGCCAAGATATTTGGATATTTTAGTCCCATCCTAAAATATCCAAACTATTAAAATATAAAAATATTTTCCCTGCATGGTGAATGCAGTAAAGGAAAAAAAAAAAAAAATGTGCAATTTTTTGGTCAACTTGTCCCACCAAAGATTTTATAAAAAGGGCTCAAAAGGTCATATGACCCCCAAAATGAGACCAATAAAAGCTACAGTTCATGCCATGAAAAACAAGCCCTCGCACAGCTCTGTAGATGGAAACATTAAAAGGTTATGGGTGTCAGAATATAGCGATGCAAAGAAAGTGGTAATAAAAAATAATTTGGCATCACTGTAATCCTACCGACAGAAAAAGGTTGTCGGGTCATTTTGAGCTTGTAGTAAATACCGTAATAAGAAAACAAAATAAAACACAGAAGAGTATCACCCGACACATACTTTCTTTCCATTTTCCAACATAAGATATGGTAAATTAAAACAATGCATCTTGTCCTTACATGTAATGCAACAGACATGTATTGCTCCGATCCATTCCGATGAAAAATGAAGTATATTAACTTATTTGTAGTCTCTAACACACAATGGTAGGATGTTTTAATCTAAACCATTTGCAGAGTTGCTTCATTTATTTATTTCAAATGCATTAGAAGGATTAAAAAATTCTTATTGTGAACATACGTAGCTGTAAGTTTCATTTCTGTAGAAACAGAAACTTGAAACTAGCTAGTAAAAACGGTGAAATGAAGGAGTGGACCTTGATGATCAAACCACACAATGACTTAGCAAAGTCCGTTCTGGGGCAGCAATACTAGCTGTTGATTTGTTACTGTACTTTAGACTGCCTGGAACTGCAGACTAACTAACAACTTTCATTCCAAAAACAGGTCCCAGAGCTCCAGTCACATAAATAGAAAAGGGATCGGCTTCATAGCAATTATTTTTTTTTTTAAACAAATCTCTTTTTATTGAAATAGTACAGCGACTGGAAATGTATACAAAAATCATAAGGCATACACAAACTTATTGGCAAAGGTACGGTAACAATACACTTTGTAACATATATCTATAAGTAATGCGTAGATACCAAATTGCAGTGAAAAATACAATTACAAGCTTGGGGGGATCCGGGGGGGGAAGATGTAAAACATTGGGGTATCTGGGGAAGGGGGTAACAGAACCTATAACCTATATACCCTGTGGAACCAATAACCAGACATCAGTTGAAAGAACCGTAACTCATTATAAATCCCATCAACATGTCTCATGAACCTCAACAGTTAATGTGTACCAGCCCAACCACCTGTGTGACACGTACATCAATATATTTAGAGGCTAAAACATAAGGCCCTAATATGTTTAGAGGTTAAAAACATAGAGCCCCAAAAGGCTTAGAGAGTTAAATGGGCAAATCTACTCTGTCCGGCAGTCATAGTGCTGGTGAGACCACTGCCGTGAGAAGCAGTATTGTTACTCCTTCCTTTTACCCCGGAAATCCTGCCATGGTTTCCATAGCTTTAGAAACTTAGAGTGAGACCTAGCAGCCCAATTCACTAGCTCCTCCATCAAAAATATCTAGTCAACTTTATAATACCACTCCTCGAGTGTGGGAGAAGAGGTCTTTAGCTAATTCAAAGGTATCAGTAACCTGGCTGCTTCAATTAAAAGGGTCGGTGTTCTATCCGGTCCCAGAAAGAACGGATATCTGGGCAGAACTACATAATATTACCTAGGGTACCCTTCATGGTGTTTCATCTTCAACATAAATCATTACTTGTGAACCCCATTTTGAAGAGCTTAGATGGGTCATTATACCACCGTGTCATAGTTTTAAAGGAATGTTCCTGCGTTTTAATACATCAGGAAAAGCCATGAGACCTCAAAAAGATTTGTGCCATTTCCTATGGGGTGAAGGATCTATCTAGATCTGTTTTCCATGCTCTTATATAGGCCGGAGTGGCCTTGTCTTTTTTTGAAAGTAACCACTGATAAAGTAGTGATATACTATGCTTTGGCAAAACATCATGAGCTGCTAGCTGTTCAAACCAAGAGGGGCTCGGGATTTCCGTGTATTTGGCTACCAGAGCTTAGCACATACTTTGCAATTCACAAAATAGAGTTGCAGGTGGCACTGCCGATACTTTACAACACACCCGAGTGTTTCACGGCTACCTCCTGATACCAGGTCTGGCCTTAGGTGTTCAGGCGCCCTGTGCGAACTAATCTTGTGGCGCCCCGCCCCCCTAAACATACACAAAGAGGAAAACAATCTTTGTAACAAATAGTTTTTCACACAATCTCGGGCCACCTGCTGTAAGAGACCGACGGTGAGCTGTGTCCAGTGGCGGATCCAGAGCCTGGTCTCGGGAAGGGCACTTCCAGATTATTTTTTGTCTGCCGCCACAAAACAATGGTCCTTATAGAACAGACTACACAGTGTAGAGGTATACTGTATATTGTGTGGCACAGTGTATGCTATATATGTATAACAAACATATTTCATATGAAAACTTACAATTACTTGGCTTGGCCCTTGGGGATCCCGGACACCACTTCAACACTTTAGCCGGGGGCTCGGCGGAGCTGATGTTGTGTTTTATCCTAATGAGAAAGATTTTATAATAAGTATTTGGAGAAGGGGCAGAGGGAGAGCAGAGCAGGGAGAGGCTGGTGCTGCTACTAGGGGGTCATACCATGGGGGAGTAATAAAGCCCACCATAATGCTCCCCCCAGTAGTAATAATTCTCCTTATAATGTGACAGTGCAAAAAATACCCCCTTGTAATGTCCCCATAGTGCCCCCATAATGTGCGAGTATAAAATACCCCTATACAGTGCCCCCATAGTGCTCCTCTCCCCCTTCCTTCTAGTGCCCCCCATAATGTACCAGTATAAAATGCCCCAGTAGATGCCCTCAGTGTCCCCCTTAATTTGCAAGAATAAAATACCCCTTCTTAGTGTCCCCCGTAGATGACCCCATAGTACTCCTCTCCCCACTTCCCCATAGTGGCCACCATAATGTGTCCCAGTATAAAATTCTACTGTAAAGAGCCCCCATATAAAATACCCCTTCTTTGTGGCCTCAGTAGATGCCCCTATAGTGGCCCCAATAATGTGCCAGTAACAAGAGCAACCCCCCCAACCATGTGCCAGTAATAAGAGCCCCCCCATCATGTGCCAGTAATAAAAGCCCCCCCATCATGTGCCAGTAATAACAGCCCCCCCTATCATGTGCCAGTAATAACAGCCCCCCCTATCATGTGCCAGTAATAACAGTCAGCCCCCCCCCCCCCCCCCGCAATGTGCCAGTAAAAGTATTGCATAGAAACATAGAATGTGTCGGCAGATAAGAACCATTTGGCCCATCTAGTCTGCCCAATATATCTGAATCCTATGAATAGTCCCTGGCCCTATCTTATATGAAGGATAGCCTTATGCCTATCCCATGCATGCTTAAACTCCTTCACTGTATTTGCAGCTACCACTTCTGCAGGAAGGCTATTCCATGCATCCACTACTCTCTCAGTAAAGTAATACTTCCTTATATTACTTTTAAACCTTTGCCCCTCTAATTTAAAACTGTGTCCTCTTGTGGTAGTTTTTCTTCTTATAAATATTCTCTCCTCTTTTACCTTGTTGATTCCCTTTATGTATTTAAAAGTTTCTATCATATCCCCTCTGTCTCGTCTTTCTTCCAAGCTATACATGTTAAGGTCCTTTAACCTTTCCTGGTAAGTTTTATCCTGCAATCCGTGTACTAGTTTAGTAGCTCTTCTCTGAACTCTCTCTAGAGTATCTATATCCTTCTGGAGATATGGCCTCCAGTACTGCGCACAATACTCCAAGTGAGGTCTCACCAGTGTTCTGTACAGCGGCATAAGCACTTCACTCTTTCTACTGCTTATACCTCTCCCTATACATCCAAGCATTCTGCTGGCATTTCGTGCTGCTCTATTACATTGTCTTCCCACCTTTAAGTCTTCTGAAATAATTACTCCTAAATCCCTTTCCTCAGATACTGAGGTCAGGACTGTGTCAAATATTCTATATTCTGCCCTTGGGTTTTTACGCCCCAGGTGCATTATCTTGCACTTATCCACATTAAATTTCAGTTGCCAGAGTTCTGACCATTCTTCTAGTTTTCCTAAATCCTTTTCCATTTGGCGTTTCCCTCCAGGAACATCAACCCTGTTACATATCTTTGTGTCATCAGCAAAAAGACAAACCTTACCATCGAGACCTTTTGCAATATCACTTATGAAGATATTAAACAAAATTGGTCCCAGTACAGATCCCTGTGGAACCCCACTGGTAACATGACCTTGTTTTGAATGTTCTCCATTGACTACAACCCTCTGTTGTCTGTCACTCAGCCACTGCCTAATCCACTCAACAATATGGGAGTCCATGCTCAATGACTGCAGTTTATTGATAAGTCTTCTATGTGGGACAGTGTCAAAAGCCTTACTAAAATCTAGATATGCGATGTCTACTGCACCTCCACCGTCTATTATTTTAGTCACCCAGTCAAAAAAATCTATAAGATTTGTTTGACATGATCTCCCTGAAGTAAACCCATGTTGTTTTTCATCTTGCAATCCATGGGATTTTAGATGTGCCACAATCCTATCCTTTAATAGGGTTTCCATTAATTTGCCTACTATTGATGTCAGACTCACTGGTCTATAGTTGCTCGATTCCTCCCTACTACCTTTCTTGTGAATGGGCACGACATTTGCCAATTTCCAATCTTCCAGGACGACTCCTGTTACTAATGATTGGTTAAATAAATCTGTTAACGGTTTTGCCAGCTCACCACTAAGCTCTTTTAATAATTTTGGGTGTATCTCATCAGGCCCCTGTGACTTATTTGTCTTCACCTTAGACAGCAAACTTAGAACATCTTCCTCTGTACAGATACATGCATATATAAAAAAAAACACTTATACTTACCTCAGTGTCAGCGATGCGATGCAGGCCTCTTCTGGCCTGTGTCCCACGCTATACGGCTCAGGCGGCGCGACGTCATCGCGCCACCTGCGCGGCCTCTGATAGGCTGCCGGTCTAGTGCCTGCAGCCTATCAGAGGAAGGGAAAGGGACATGCCTCTTCCTCCCCTGCCTCAGCACAGCCATCTGTATCGCCATCTGAGGACGGCTATACAGATGACTATGGAGATGAGCGCTTCCACAATGGAAGCGTTCATCTTCCTTTTCCCCCCCACCGCCGCCCCGTACCGCGCCCCTGGATCCGCCAATGGCTGTGTCGGCCGCCGGGCGCCCATGTTGCCATGTCGCCCTGTGCGGCGGCACAGCTTGCACACCCCTTAGGCCGGCCCTACCTGATACCTCCTAATTAGGGATAAGAGAACCCGAACTGTATAGTTCGGGTTCGTACCGAATTTTGGGGTGTTTGTGATACGGACCCGAACCCGAACATTTACGTAAAAGTCCGGGTTCGGTGTTCGGCACTTTCTTGGCGCTTTTTGAAAGGCTGCAAAGCAGCCAAACAACAAGCGTCATACTACTTGCCCCAAGAGGCCATCACAGCCATGACTACTATTGGCATGGCTGTGATTGGCCAGTGCAGCATGTGACCCAGCCTCTATTTAAGCTGGAGTCACGTAGCGCCGCACGTCACTCTGCTCTGATCAGTGTAGGGATAGGATGCAGCTGCTGCTGTTAGGGCCAGATTAGGCAGGGATTTACTCATCAAAAACACTTAATGAAGTGATCGATCTACAGCTGTGTATCATTCAACTTCTGCTAGTTAACTGCTCACTGTTTTCAGGCTGCCCAGTTTTTCTGTCACTTTTTTCTGGGGTGATCGGCGGCCATTTTGTGTCTTGTGGTGCGCCAGCACAAGCTGCCACCAAGTCCATTTAACCATCAATAGTGAGTTTTGGACTTTTGGACTTGTGTCTATTGAAACCATTGCGTTTTATTGGAACTCTGTGGTTTTAATAATTAATTGTTTTTATTGTGAAGGTACTATATAGTCTGGCCAGACCTATTTATTGTGTTTATTGATTGTAGTGTCATTATATATTTTTATCAGTATTATTGTTATTGCTAATTTTATCAGTATTATAGCATTTTATTTAATAAAGTACCACATACTCTATATATTGCGAGTGCCCAGCCCTTCTTTTGAAATATTGTTACAAGTTATTTAGTGTCCGTCAAAGCACAGTTTTTGTTCTGGGTTGAAATTCAATTCCCAAATTAGCAATTCCCTAAATCAGTGGTTTCTGCTGTAGCAGGCCAAGTTTAAATCTATCCATAAAAGGGTATATTACATTGAAGGTGCTGATAGGGTCATCCTCAATAACTTCACAAGCTACCGTGCATCTCCAAGTCTAATTCTGTCCGTAAAGGGATACCTGTCATCCAGGGCCTAAATACTAGGCCTACAATTTATATTCAGCTAAATCCGAGGTTATTGCTGTGGCTGGTCAAGTTATTTAGTGTCCGTCAAAGCACAATTTTTGTTCTGGGTTGAAATTCAATTCCCAAATTAGCAATTCCCTAAATCAGTGGTTTCTGCTGTAGCAAGCCAAGTTTAAATCTATCCATAAAAGGGTATATTACATTGAAGGTGCTGATAGGGTCATCCTCAATAACTTCACACGCTACCGTGCATCTCCAAGTGTAATTCTGTCCGTAAAGGGATACCTGTCATCCAGGGCCTAAATACTAGGCCTACAATTTATATTCAGCTACATCTGTGGTTACTGCTGTGCCTGTATTAGTGTAATACGGTACCTAAATAGATAGCCAGATAGTGTTAGGTGCCTGTAAAAAAAAGGCCTGCATTTGAATTCAATACATTGGGCCAAATAATTTTTTTCTTATTGTAAAGAACGGTAACAATGAGGAAAACATCTAGTAAGGGACGCGGACACGGACATGGTCGTGGTGGTGTTAGTGGACCCTCTGGTGCTGGGAGAGGACGTGGCCGTTCTGCCACAGCCACACATCCTAGTGTACCAACTACCTCAGGTCCCAGTAGACGCCAGAATTTACAGCGATATTTGGTGGGACCCAATGCCGTTCTAAGGATGGTAAGGCCTGAGCAGGTACAGGCATTAGTCAATTGGATGGCCGACAGTGGATCCAGCACGTTCACATTATCTCCCACCCAGTCTTCTGCAGAAAGCGCACAGATGGCGCCTGAAAACCAAGCCCATCAGTCTGTCACATCACCCCCATGCATATCAGGGAAACTGTCTGAGCCTCAACTTATGCAGCAGTCTCTTATGCTGTTTGAAGACTCTGCTGGCCGGGTTTCCCAAGGGCATTCACCTAGCCCTTCCCCAGCGGTGGAAGACATAGAATGCACTGACGCACAACCACTTATGTTTCCTGATGATGAGGACAAGGGAATACCACCTCAGCATGTCTCTGATGATGATGAAACACAGGTGCCAACTGCTGCGTCTTTCTGCAGTGTGCAGACTGAACAGGAAGTCAGGGAGGAAGACTGGGTGGAAGACGATGCAGGGGACGATGAGGTCCTAGACCCCACATGGAATGAAGGTCGTGCCACTGACTTTCAGAGTTCGGAGGAAGAGGCAGTGGTGAGACCGAGCCAACAGCGTAGCAAAAGAGGGAGCAGTGGGCAAAAGCAGAACACCCGCCGCCAAGAGAGTTCGCCTGCTACTGGCCACCGCCATCTGGGACTGAGCACCCCAAAGGCAGCTTCAAGGAGTTCTCTGGCGTGGCAGTTCTTCAAACAATGTGCTGATGACAAGACCCGAGTGGTTTGCATGCTGTGCCATCAGAGCCTGAAGCGAGGCATTAACGTTCTGAACCTTAGCACAACCTGCATGACCAGGCATCTGCATGCAAAGCATGAACTGCAGTGGAGTAAACACCTTAAAAACAAGGAACTCACTCAGACTCCCCCTGCTACCTCTTCTGCTGCTGCCTCTTCCTCCGCCTCTGGAGGAACGTTGGCACCTGCCGCCCAGCAAACAGAGGATGTACCACCAACACCACCACCTCCGTCACCAAGCATCTCCACGATGTCACACGGCACCGTTCAGCTCTCCATCTCACAAACATTTGAGAGAAAGCGTAAATTCCCACCTAGCCACCCTCGATCCCTGGCCCTGAATGCCAGCATTTCTAAACTACTGGCCTATGAAATGCTGTAATTCAGGCTGGTGGACACAGACAGCTTCAAACAGCTCATGTCGCTTGCTGTCCCACAGTATGTTGTTCCCAGCCGCCACTACTTCTCCAAGAGAGCCGTGCCTTCCCTGCACAACCAAGTATCCGATAAAATCAAGTGTGCACTGCGCAACGCCATCTGTGGCAAGGTCCACCTAACCACAGATACGTGAACCAGTAAGCACGGCCAGGGACGCTACAGTATATGTCCCTAACTGCACACTGGGTAAATGTAGTGGCGGCTGGGCCCCAGGCGGAGAGCTCTTTGGCGCACGTCCTTCTGCCGCCAAGGATCGCAGGGCAACATTCTTTGCCTCCTGTAGCCTCCTCCTCCTACTCAGCTTCCTCCTCCTTTCTTCCACCTGCTCATCCAGTCAGCCACACACCTTCACCACCAACTTCAGCACAGCCCGGGGTAAACGTCAGAAGGCCATTCTGAAACTCATATGTTTGGGGGACAGGCCCCACACCGCGCAGGAGTTGTGGCGGGGTGATGAACAACAGACCGACGAGTGGTTGCTGCCGGTGAGCCTCAAGCCCGGCCTGGTGGTGTGCGATAATGGGCGAAATCTCGTCGCAGCTCTGGGACTAGCGATTTGATGCACATCCCTTGCCTGGCGCATGTGCTGAATTTGGTGGTGCAGAAGTTCATTCACAACTACCCCGACATGTCAGAGCTGCTGCATAAAGTGCAGGCCGTCTGTGCGCGCTTCCGGCGTTCATATCCTGCCGCTGCTCGCCTGTCTGAGCTACAGCGTAACTTCGGCCTTCCCGCTCACCGCCTTATATGCGACGTGCCCACCAGGTGGAACTCCACCTTGCACATGCTGGACAGACTGTGCGAGCAGCAGCAGGCCATAGTGGAGTTTCAGCTGCAGCACGCACGGGTCAGTCACACTGCGGAACAGCACCACTTCACCACCAATGACTGGGACTCCATGCGAGACCTGTGTGCCCTGTTGCGCTGTTTCGAGTACTCCACCAACATGGCCAGTGCCGATGACACCGTTATCAGCGTTACGATACCACTTCTATGTCTCCTTGAGAAAACACTTAGGGCGATGATGGAAGAGGAGGTGGCCCAGGAGGAGGAGGAGGAGGAGGAAGAGGGGTCATTTTTAGCGCTTTCAGGCCAGTCTCTTAGAAGTGACTCTAAGAAGTGACCCACTACTGGAGGACAAGGAGGAGGAGGAGGTGGAGGAGGATGAAGCATGTTCACAGCGGGGTGGCACCCAACGCAGCTCGGGCCCATCACTGGTGCGTGGCTGGGGGGAAACGCAGGACGATGACGATACGCCTCCCACAGAGGACAGCTTGTCCTTACCTCTGGGCAGCCTGGCACACATGAGCGACTACATGCTGCAGTGCCTGCGCAACGACAGCAGAGTTGCCCACATTTTAACGTGTGCGGACTACTGGGTTGCCACCCTGCTGGATCCCCGGTACAAAGACAATGTGCCCACCTTACTTCCTGCACTGGAGCGTGATAGGAAGATGCGCGAGTACAAGCGCACGTTGGTAGACGCGCTACTGAGAGCATTCCCAAATGTCACAGGGGAACAAGTGGAAGCCCAAAGCGAAGGCAGAGGAGGAGCAAGAGGTCGCCAACGCAGCTGTGTCACGGCCAGCTCCTCTGAGGGCAGGGTTAGCATGGCAGAGATGTGGAAAAGTTTTGTCACCACGCCACAGCTAACTGCACCACCACCTGATACGGAACGTGTTAGCAGGAGGCAGCATTTCACTAACATGGTGGAACAGTACCTGTGCACACCCCTCCACGTACTGACTGATGGTTCGGCCCCATTCAACTTCTGGGTCTCCAAATTGTCCACGTGGCCAGAGCTAGCCTTTTATGCCTTGGAGGTGCTGGCCTGCCCGGCGGCCAGCTTTTTGTCTGAACGTGTATTCAGCAAGGCAGGGGGCGTCATTACAGACAAACGCAGCCGCCTGTCCACAGCCAATGTGGACAAGCTGACGTTCATAAAAATGAACCAGGCATGGATCCCACAGGACCTGTCCATCCCTTGTGCAGATTAGACATTTATAACTGCATCCCCTTAACAATATATTCTTGTACTCCAGGGCACTTCATTCAATCCTCTTTTTTTAATTTTACCATTATATTGCGGGGCAACCCAAAGTTGAATGAACCTCTCCTCTGGGTGCCGGGGCCTAAATATCTGACAAATATCTGACATCCAGGTGTTATCTCAACTCTACTCCTAATAAACCAGTCTCAGCGGTGCACGATCTTTAAAGTACAGTCATCCAAATCTTCCAAAACAAGACAAATAGGCAGCACTCACCACTGGTTCTTTTCTTCTTTTATTTCATAATGTTAAATTCCAAACGGCTGGGTTGCAGTTAGCCAGTTTCACATACAGCGGTGACGGCCGTTTCGCACACAAAAAGTCACGCTTCCTCAGGCCACTACATCAGCACGTATCTACGTATTGACCTCTTATACTATGCATCCAGTTGTCATAGAAACCATAAACAACCAAACGAACCACCAAGCATAAGGGTCAATTGAGAACAATGAACAAACAAGTGCGCTATTACAAAAACACATTTCAATTATTTCGGTCATTCAGACCTAACTGACCTAGTGCTCCCGCTCGTATTATCCATTTTGCTTCCTTTTGTAAGAGAAGACGATGTCTATTCCCGCTGTTAGAAAACTGTATTTGCATAAAATGTTCCATGATAAAACCCATCCGGATAGACAAAAAAAGGAAGGTGAGAGATACCACTGCAATTTAACCCATTAGCCTTTAATATTGACACTCAGTTCGATGAGAGTGAGGCATCCTGCTTAGAGTTTCTTACTGGAGCTGATTACGATAGCTCTAGTGTAACAGATATGGGATATTTTTCGGGAGGTATTGGATCCACGTTTTGCCCCCCTATGCCAGCCTGCAGTAATATAGATATTTTCCACCAGCAGCTTTTACAAGAAGTACGTGCTAGTTTATACCCACAGGCACAGGAGAATATTACAAGAGGGGAAAGAAAAGCCCTGGATTGGATTAGATAGCATGATGATATTGTCGTCAAGCCGGTTGACAAGGGGGGCAACGTGGTCCTTATGACCAGGGATTATTATGTATCAGAGGCTCTTAGACAGCTGGGTGATGAAGAGACGTATGAAGTTTTGAAGCAAGATCCAATAGAAAATATCCAGAGGGATTTGAAAAATCTATTGTTTAAATATGTTACTATGGGTTTCCTCCCAAATAAGCTCTTGGAAAAATTAGTGCCTGCTAATCCTACAAAACCGTTGTGGTATTTCATTCCAAAAATTCATAAGTCACTGAGCCATCCCCCAGGCCGCCCTATAGTGGCAGGGATTGGCTCAGTGACAGAATCACTATCCAAATACGTCGACTGGTTGTTAAGACCAATATTAAGTAGTGCTCCAGCCTACATCAGGGACACCAATGATTTCCTCCTGTCTTTGAGGCAATTACATTGGCAGGAGGGGTATCAATTTCTTGTCCCTGGATGTGGAAAATTTATATACACGGATACCGCATGTTGAAGGAGTAACAGCAGTTATTGATGTCATAAAACATTCAGGGAAAAGCTCCTTGTATTGTGATTTTGTGCAGGAGGCACTAATGTTCATTTTGGACAATAATGTCTTCAAGTTTGGAACGAACTGGTATAGACAAAAAGTT
This sequence comes from Bufo bufo, assembly GCF_905171765.1. NCBI lineage: Eukaryota > Metazoa > Chordata > Amphibia > Anura > Bufonidae > Bufo > Bufo bufo. The sequence continues at coordinate 527,352,681 of NC_053393.1, forward strand.
GGCAGGGCAATGGGGACTCCGGTCTCGTGCACGTTTGCGAATATATACATTAAATTGTTTCTCCGGTTTGTGGATGATATTTTTATAGTTTGGTCCGGAACTGAGACACTGTGCAAGGAGTTTGTACAGCACCTGAATGATAAAAATTGCATGGATTTGAAATTCACGATGAAGTTTGGGGGTTTGCGCCTAGAATTTCTGGATGTTTCTGTCGTGGTATGTGGTGGAGAGTTGGTTATGAAGGGGGTACCGTAAGCCCACGGCGACCAACTCTCTACTGCACCATGACAGTTTTCACCCATATGCTGTGAAAAAATCTGTGCCATATGGGCAATTTATTAGATTAAGGTGCATCAATAGCGAACAAGAAGGATATAGAAAACAAGCACTGGAGTTAAAAAGACGTTTGTTGCAAAGGGGTTACCCTAAGAAATTACTAGTTGAGAAGATGGAGGAGGCAGGCAAGTTTTCCCAATATGAGCTGTTAATGGGGAAGGGAGAAAAAATATATAACATGTGAGAGGACAACATAAGAACAAAAGAAGATGTGTGTTTTCGTTCAAATTTAGCCCAATGGCCAATTTGATACGAGTGGCAGTATTTAAACATTGGGGTATTTTGAAAAAAGATATAGGTTTGATGGGTGTAGTGGATGAAAAACCATTGATAACCTGCAGGAGAAGTCATACAATCAAAGACAGGATTGTTAAAAGTAGGTTTATAGGGGAGAAAAAGAGCAACTGGTGTCACGGCTGTATGTGAGCAACAAGAGCATACACAGTGAATAAAGCTACTGACCGGACCCAAACTAGGGAGGATAAAGGGTGACCCCTGTCAGACCCTAAAAGCTCTCCCTATGCTGCTAAGCACATGTCCGGATCCAAATGGTGGATCGAGACATGCCCGCGTACCTAAGGCTGATGACCACTGTAACCCCTACAATAGTGGAAGGGGCACGGCCACCGGTGCCCTGCTCAGTATATGGACGGAACCGGGGTCGCCTCGGATCCAGTCAGCAAACAAACAGAAACACACAATGTCTGCACACTTAACTGAAGGAGCTGCAGCAGCAGTGAAAACAGATCCAAAGACAGCTGGCAATATCCGGAGTACTTGCTGCAGCAGAACACTGGTCCAGTGAAATGATATCACACAAGTGAAGATACTCAAGCGAGAGATACAACTCAAATGAAAAATATAATCCGCACCCTACAAAGGAGGAGGGGTGATTTAAAGGCAGAGAAATCAAACACAGGAGGGACAGCTGGGAGGAAGGAAACAGAAAGTAAAGACCTCATCACAGGGGCGGAGAAACAGAGCAGAGAGAACTCCTCCAAGCTCTAGTAGTGACATCATCACAGGGGTGGAGAAACAGAGCTGTGAGAACGTCTCAAAGCTCTGGTAGTGACAGTACCCCCCCTCTACGGGTGGACTCCGGACACCCAGGACCCACCTTCTCAGGATGAGCCCTATGAAATGCCCTGATGAGGCGAGTGGCTTTAATGTCCGACACCGGAACCCACATCCTCTCCTCAGGACCATAACCATTCCAATGAACGAGGTACTGAAGAGAACCGCGGACAATGCGAGAGTCCACAATTCTGGAAACCTCAAACTCCAGATTGCCATCAACCAAAATCGGAGGAGGAGGCAAAGAGGAGGGTACCGTGGGCTGGACATATGGTTTTAGGAGAGATCTGTGAAATACATTATGTATCTTCCAAACCCGTGGAAGATCAAGACGGAAGGCAACAGGATTGACGACTGACAAGATATTATAAGGCCCAATAAACTTGGGACTCAATTTCCAGGAGGCAACCTTCAGTTTAATATTTCTTGTAGACAACCACACCAGATCACCCACATTCAGGTCCGGACCAGGCACACGTCTCTTATCAGCCACATGCTTATATTTCTCACTCATCTTTCTAAGATTACTCTGAATCTTTTGCCAAATGGTAGACAAAGACGAGGAAAATCTCTCCTCCTCAGGCAAACCAGAAGGAGCCCCTCCCGAGAATGTCCCAAACTGCGGATGGAACCCATATGCACCAAAGAATGGTGACTTATCAGAAGATTCCTGACGACGGTTGTTCAGAGCAAACTCAGCAAGAGGGAGAAATGAACACCAATCTTCATGGTTCTCTGCCACAAAACAGCGCAAATATGTCTCCAGATTGTGATTGACGCGCTCAGTCTGACCATTCGACTGCGGGTGAAAAGCAGAAGAGAAGGACAGCCGAACCCCCAGGCGAGAACAGAAAGCCTTCCAGAATCTGGACACAAACTGCGTGCCTCTATCGGAAACAATATCAGAGGGAATGCCATGCAATTTAACAATATGGTCGACAAAAGCTTGCGCCAACGTTTTAGCATTGGGTAAACCAGGGAAAGGTACGAAATGAGCCATCTTGCTAAAACGGTCCACCACCACCAGGATCACCGACTTCCCTGAGGAACGAGGAAGATCCGTGATAAAGTCCATGGACAGGTGTGTCCAAGGACGGGAAGGTATGGGTAACGGGAGAAGGGGACCTGAAGGCCGTGAACGAGGGACCTTAGCGCGAGCGCACGTCTCACAAGCAGCCACAAAACCCTCCACCGACTTACGAAGAGCTGGCCACCAAAATCTCTGAGCAATGAGATTTACCGTGGCTCTACTCCCGGGGTGACCAGCAAGAACAGTATCATGATGCTCCTTGAAGAGTTTGTGACGTAACTCAGGAGGCACAAACAACTTCCTAGAAGGACAACGGGCAGGTGCCTCAGTCTGGGCAGCCTGGACCTCGGCCTCCAAATCAGAATACAGAGCAGAAACAACTACCCCCTCCGCCAAAATGGGACCCGGGTCCTCGGAGTTTCCTCCTCCCGGAAAACAGCGAGAGAGAGCATCAGCCTTCACATTTTTGATCCCAGGGCGGAATGTAACGACAAAATTGAATCTGGAGAAGAACAGAGACCATCTGGCCTGTCTCGGATTCATACGCCTGGCCGACTCCAAGTACGCCAGATTCTTATGGTCGGTAAAAACGGTGATAGGGTGCCTGGCCCCCTCCAACCAATGGTGCCATTCCTCGAAAGCCAACTTGATGGCCAACAACTCCCTATCTCCCACATCATAGTTTTTCTCTGCCGGGGAGAGTTTTTTAGAGAAAAAGGCACAGGGTCGCCATTTGGCAGGAGAAGGGCCCTGGGACAAAACCGCACCCACACCCACCTCGGAAGCATCCACCTCAACAATAAAAGGTAAGGAAACATCGGGATGCACCAAGACGGGAGCAGACGCAAAACTCTCTTTAATCTTAGAAAAAGCTGCAAGCGCCTCCTCCGACCAAGAGGAAAAATCCGCCCCCTTTTTTGTCATGTCAGTGAGGGGTTTGACAACAGAGGAATAATTCAAAATGAACTTTCTGTAATAGTTCGCAAAACCCAGAAAGCGCATCAATGCCTTCTGATTCTCAGGAAGCTCCCACTCAAGTACAGCACGGACCTTCTCCGGATCCATGCGAAAACCAGAAGCAGAGAGGAGAAAACCCAGAAATTGAATCTCCGATACCATAAAAACACATTTCTCCAGCTTGGCGTACAATTTATTTTCCCGCAGAATCCGCAGAACCTGAATAAGATGATCCTGATGGGTCTGAACATCAGGGGAAAAAATCAAAATATCATCAAGATACACCAATACAAATTTCCCCATTAAATGGTAGAAAATACTGCTAACAAAATGCTGAAAGACGGCCGGAGCATTCATCAGGCCGAAAGGCATAACGAGATTCTCGAAACGCCCGTTAGGGGTATTAAAGGCCGTTTTCCATTCATCCCCCTCTCTGACCCTGACCAGGTTGTACGCGCCTCTCAAATCCAATTTGGAAAAAACCTTGGCCCCAACAATTTGGTTGAAGAGGTCCGGGATCAGAGGAAGGGGATAGGGATCGCGAATCGTGATACGGTTCAGCTCCCTAAAATCTAGGCAAGATCTCAGAGAGCCATCTTTTTTTTTAACAAAAAAAAAAAAACTGCGGCAACAGGTGATTTTGAGGGACGAATATGCCCCTTATCGAGACTCTCGGAAATATAGGTTCGCATTGCGATTCTTTCCGGTTGTGAGAGATTGTAGAGGCGTGCTTTTGGCAGCTTGGCGCCGGGAATGAGGTTAATGGGACAGTCAAACTCCCGGAGAGGAGGTAGCTCCTGAACACCGCTCTCGGAAAACACGTCCGAGAAATCAGAGAGAAATGATGGCACAGTTTTAGTAGACACCTCTGCAAAAGTCGCTGTGAGACAATTCTCTCTACAAAAGTCACTCCACTCATTTATTTGCCTTCCTTGCCAATCAATAGTGTGGTTATGTCTAGTGAGCCAGTGTAACCCCAAAACTAGAGGAGAAGGCAATCCGTTAAGGACAAAACAAGATATATCCTCCACATGAGTGTCACCTACAGCTAACCGGATATTGTGAACAATGCCCTTCAGGGATCTCTGTGAGAGTGGAGCAGAGTCAATAGCAAAAACAGGTATATTATTTTCTAATGTGCAAACCTGAAAACCATGCATGGCAAATGACTTTGCTCTCTAGCGCCACCCTGGCAGAAAGGAGAGAACGGGAACTGCAGGTCAGAGGAAAAGCATCAATTCTTACATCAACTTTGCCCAAAGTAGCAGATGAAGCAGAGTTTGATGATTTACCTTTTGAGGTTTTTCTCTTATTATCACTCTTAGTACAGTTCAAGAATCTCCTAGACGGACAAACATTTGCCAAATGACCTATGCCCCCAAAACAAAAACACACCATACTCTGAGGACTAGATCCTCTTTTATCAGGGGCAAGTCGACCTAGCTGCATGGGCTCCTCCTCAAAGGGGACCGAGACAGGATGAGGCCCCTGCACACTGAATGAGTCCGCACCACTGCCCCTAGACTGACAATGGCTGGACAGAGAGGTCTCGTTTCTCTCTCAGACGCCTGTCAAGGCGTACCGCCAATGACATGGCAGACTCTAAGGACGTTGGTCTCTCATGGAAAGCAAACGCATCTTTCAATCTCTCTGAGAGACCATGACAGAACTGACTCCGGAGTGCAGCATCATTCCAACCTGAATCAGCTGCCCATCTCCGAAATTCAGAACAATAAAGCTCCGCAGACAGTTTGTTCTGGCATAAAAAACGTAAGTTAGATTCGGCCAGAGCAACACGATCCGGGTCATCATATATCTGCCCCAGGGCCACAAAAATCTTTCCATGGATCGAAGGGAGGGATCCCCCGATGGCAGCGAAAAAGCCCAAGTCTGAGCATTACCCCTGAGCAGGGAGATGACAATCCTCACCCTCTGCTCCTCATTACCAAAGGAATGGGGACACAAGCAAAAATGGAGTTTGCATGCCTCTCTGAAGCGAACAAAATTCTCACTGCCCCCGGAGAACGTTTCCGGAAGTGAGACCTTTGGCTCGCAACAGACTCCATGGGCCGGAGCAGAGCCCAATGCTTGAAGCTGAGTCATAGATTGACGGAGATCCGCTACCTCCAAAGAAAGACCCTGCATGCGGTCAACCAGGCCAGAAAGCGGATCCATGTCAAAAAGGACGGTTTTGGCGGATTATAATGTCACGGCTGTATGTGAGCAACAAGAGCATACACAGTGAATAAGGCTACTGACCGGACCCAAACTAGGGAGGATAAAGGGTGACCCCTGTCAGACCCTAAAAGCTCTCCCTATGCTGCTAAGCACATGTCCGGATCCAAATGGTGGATCGAGACATGCCCGCGTACCTAAGGCTGATGACCACTGTAACCCCTACAATAGTGGAAGGGGCACGGCCACCGGTGCCCTGCTCAGTATATGGACGGAACCGGGGTCGCCTCGGATCCAGTCAGCAAACAAACAGAAACACACAATGTCTGCACACTTAACTGAAGGAGCTGCAGCAGCAGTGAAAACAGATCCAAAGACAGCTGGCAATATCCGGAGTACTTGCTGCAGCAGAACACAGGTCCAGTGAAATGATATCACACAAGTGAAGATACTCAAGCGAGAGATACAACTCAAATGAAAAATATAATCCGCACCCTACAAAGGAGGAGGGGTGATTTAAAGGCAGAGAAATCAAACACAGGAGGGACAGCTGGGAGGAAGGAAACAGAAAGTAAAGACCTCATCACAGGGGAGGAGAAACAGAGCAGAGAGAACTCCTCCAAGCTCTAGTAGTGACATCATCACAGGGGTGGAGAAACAGAGCTGTGAGAACGTCTCAAAGCTCTGGTAGTGACAACTGGTTGCAGGAGAGGTTGCCGAAGGGCAACTACAAATGCGGCAGTTGCTCTTTTTGTAAGTACAATTCCCAAAAGAAAATCTTAGAGATAGGTCCTATAACTCAAAAAGTAACCAGTTTCATAAATTGTAGAAGTACAAATGTGATCTACCTATTGATGTGCAGTTGTGGCCATTTTTATAGAGGAAAAACCATTAGGTGTTTGTTTGAAAGGATTAGGGAGCACTTTAACTCCATAAGAACGGGAAAGGGCTGTCGCAGACTAATTGATCAAGTAAGAGAAGCGCATCCCAGGGCGGGGATAGACATCGTCTTCTCTTACAAAAGGAAGCAAAATGGATAATACGAACGGGAGCACTAGGTCAGTTAGGTCTGAATGACCGAAATGATTTAATGTGATTTTGTAATAGCGCACTTGTGTTTGTTCATTGTTCTTGACCCTTATGCTTGGTGCGTTTGGTTGTTTATGGTTTCCAAACCTGTGTAGAACTCGCTGCATAAATAACCAATCAACGCGATCAAACGCTTTCTCAGCGTCTGTGCTTAGCAGCACAAGAGGCTGTGAGTTATATTAAGCCCAAGAAATAGCATTGAGAAGTTGACAGGATTGGAAGTTCCCCTCTCTGTCCAGTACAAAACCCGCCTGTTCCCTGTCAATAATCTTTGGGGTTATCGCATTTAACCTAGATGCCAAAAGTTTAGCCCATATCCTTATGTCGAGATTGAGTAGTGATATAGGCCTATAGTTTCCACATTCCATTGCATCTTTACCTTCTTTTGGGATAATGGTAATTGTAGCCTCCAACGTTTGGGTTGGAGGAGGTTCCCCACCTTCTAGAGCCTGACACCACTTCGTTATATAGGGCGCTAGAGTGGGGAGAAATTTCCTGTGATACCCAATCGGCAGCCCATCTGGTCCAGGGGCTTTGCCTAATGGCATACCTTTAATAACCCTGCACACCTCATCTTCTGTAAAAGGTTGCAACAGAGAAGTGGAGTCCTAGGGACTTATAGTGTGAAGCGTTAGGGCTTTTAAGAAGTTATCAATATGCTGCACTCTCTCCACCTTAGATAACCTATTAGGGTACGTACCGGGGGCAGCCTCCAGATTGTATAAAGATTTATAAAAGGAACTAAACTCTTCCGCAATATCAGCTGTAGAGGAAACATAGTCTCCCCTACAAGTCTTGCTGGAGGAGACAAATTGAGCATCTCTCCTCTGTTTGATCTGGCGGGGCATAATCTTATTCCCTTTGTCTCCATGCATATGTCTAAACTTTGCATATTGATACGCTTTTGCGCACTTGATATTAAGCAATTCTTTTAGCTGTCTCCGAAGAGATTTAAGATCATCTTGAACAAGGGAAAGTCTAGACCATTTCTGCAAGGATTCAATTGTAGCAATTTGGCCGAGTAAGGAATTAAAGCGAACCTGTCACCATGATTTTGCGCATAGAGCTGGGGACATGGGCTGCTAGATGGCCACTAGCACATCTGCAGTACCCAGGTCCCATAGCTCTCCGCGCTTTTATTGTGTTATGCAATTATGCAAATTACCTGATATGAGTCCTGTAGCCGGAGATGAGTCAAGCGGAAAGGAGCCCAGCACCGCCCCGCGTCCTCCGAATCTCCTCCTTGCCGGCTGACGTCACAGAGCTGGAGCGCCGAAATCTCACGATGCGCGAGCTAGCGCATGCGTAGTTCGTTCCCTGTGCTGATGCCAGCACAGGGAATGAACATGATGCCGACACTGCGCATGCGCTAGCCCGCGCATCGCGAGATTTCGGCGCTCCAGCTCTGTGACGTCAGCCGGCAAGGAGGAGATTCGGAGGACGCGGGGCGGTGCTGGGCTCCTTTCCGCTTGACTCATCTCCGGCTACAGGACTCATATCAGGTAATTTGCATATCACTCAAAACGGTTTTTTAACACAATAAAAGCGCGGAGAGCTGTGGGACCTGGGTACTGCAGATGTGCTAGTGGCCATCTAGCAGCCCATGTCCCCAGCTCTATGCGCAAAATCATGGTGACAGGTTCGCTTTAAGTTTCTTCCATCTATCCTTTTTGAGTTTGGAGCCCAGTGCAATAAGTTCACCCCGTATGAAAGCTTTATGGGCTTCCCAAACAATAGTCTGGGGTGAATATTGTCCTGAAAGTAATGAGTAAGTTTAAGGGTGAGATCTGCCATATGTTTATCTGAGTCTAGGATGCGCCACATCCACTCCCTGATAGGAAGGTTGGCAAATATAAGTGAGGTCATTACAGGGGCATGATCCGAGAAAAATGTAATCTAACCTGTGAAAGGAATGGTTGACTTGCGAATAATATGTATAATCTTTCTCTAGTACATTAAGGATCCTCCAAGTGTCCGTCAAATGTAAGTCTTTTAGTAATTTTTGGATGCCACCCAATGTTTTAGTAGAGCTACCTAATGATGAGTCTATACAAGGATTCAGAGAGACATTAATATCTCCCCCTATAACCTTCACACCCTCCGCAAAATCGTGGAAATGAGTGAGGGTCTTTTTGAGCCAGCCATGTTGACTTGAGTTAGGGGCATAAAGACCTGCGAACGAGACCAAGAGGTTTCCAATCTTGCCCTTTACAAATATAAATCTGCCTTCAGAGTCTTGCTGCACAACTGTTGGTACAAACGATACAGTTTTACTAATCGCAATAATTACTCCTCTAGAGGCAGAAACATATGAGCTATGGAACCACTTAGAGTATCGTGCCGTGGGCATCAGAGGGATCTTTTCCGCCTTAAAATGTGTTTCCTGGATGAAACATATGTCACTTCTGATTTTTCTCAGTATAGTAAGAACCTGGGATCTTTTCTGGGGCTTATTAAAACCTTTAACATTGAAAGTGGTAATTTTTAACTCTGTCATAGGCATTGTAATAAGTATTGTAATAAGCAGAAACATATAGAACCAGGGAGCTGAGTACACGATAAACAGGTTAGCTGGGTACATAAGAGTTATAAAAGCTGAATACATCATGAGCAATCAAGCTGAATACATAGAGATTGGATAGGCTGAGTACAGCGTAATCAGACAAGCTGGGTACATAAAGAACATCGAGGCCTTGCCCACTAGGGGTCTGTAAGCTGAGTACACAGAGATCGCATGGACTAAAAACAACAAACAGCGGATTCGCTAAACCACTGCAGATAAGCATGGTGGGGGGAGGGGAAGGGGGGGGTAAGTCCTGAGGTACATCCTAACCCGAATCTTCCAACCCCATGCTTCTGTTGGGTACACAATTACTCCACCAACATGGCAGGCACTGAACATTTCTCAAGGAATGCACAACTTTTAGAACATATATTATATTGCACCACTCAAAACAGGAAGAACCTTTCCTGCAGGCCGGCCACACCTGATTAAAGGGCCACATCCACTAGACAGAGTTCCGGCACATGGTCGGTGAGCCATATCAGGGTCCAAGTAGCCGAGAAAGAAACCAACAACTAAACTAATATGGATAGGGCCCATGAAATGCCCCGAGGCACTAAACCCAGCCAATCGCCGTATGTTTAAGTGTAATCTTTGCCTCTGGAAGCTTTTCTGTTGGGGAAGGATTTTTGCTTGGATATTACTGACCAAGACTCCTGGGACGGCAGAGGTGGCAGCCCTGATGTTGATATATCCACCGGCAACCAGGGATCCACAGCGAGCGGTGAGATGTCCAGTATCTTCCAAGCGGCTGGCAGGTCTTGGGGAGTGCGCAACGTACACCGCCAAAAGCCATTTATACAACAACTTCTGGCTCCTGAGATGATCCATCAGCGGTTTTAATGCCCTGCGCTTGGCCAGGGTGGAGGAGGCTAGGTCCTAAAACAACCTAACCGTTGAATTCTCATATGTAAGTTCAGTTTTGTTGCGAGAGGCTTGCAGAATTGCCGCAGTGTCTCTGTAACTTAATAGGCCGCATATCACATCTCCCCTTGGGTACCGGGCGTAGGGAGCAATGTATTCTTTCAATGACGATACCAGTCGCTCTTTCTTCCCCTAAAAAAATCCACAAACATAGAATTAGCAGCTAGCTCCAGCTCCTCCGACAGCGCCGATTCTGCTAGCCCCTTCTTTCGCCTACTGCGATTTTCTTGATCCTCGATCATGAAGGCAGCATTATCGAGGACGGCAATCTGGTGCTCAGTTATATTCAAACAATATGGTTAGTATAACTGTTCAGTCTCTTTTCAGTCATACGATACCACCACCAATCATATTGACGTGTCTCCATCTTCAAATTTTTGATTTTTCAATCTCAGTTCAGCTCTTGGCGTTTTTAGCGCTGAAATAAAACTCTACACAAACATCATGTTAATATTCCTGTGGAAAAAAATTATTAGTAATCAATATCATTAATCATTTATTGACTTGCTATAATTATTAATTTAATGAAGCAGTTTGCTTCGTTTACTGGACATTGTCAGCGAAGTATTAAACAAGTTTTCTTTTACTCTTTATTCACTTCATGAGATAAAGAATTTACATTCAATGGAGTTGGGAGAATCTTACTCTTCCTTTCCATTAGTCTGACTTAAAAAAAAATCAGCTCGCAGCGCAGCTTTGCGACCTCTGACCTCTTCACTGACATGCACCTAGACTTAAGGAATGTGCTCCTTCCCCCCGCCCATCTTTAAGATGGTGGGCAAAATTTTGGGACATACAGCATCTGCAGGAAAACTGATTGTATACATGACACAGCTCTGTGACCCCTGGGAGTATACTATGGTCTGCTGTTACTGCAAACTACTCCTAACCCCTCCCTTAGGAGACTTTTTAAGGCTATTAGGGTTAGTTAACAGCGCTATTTAAATACAGTTTTGCGCTTTTCACTACTGAAACAAATTAACAGGTTCTAGGTGCTCTGCTTAAAAAAATTCACAAACATATAAAAAAATCTGAAACGATTAATCAGAGATAGATAAAACAATTCCCTCCTCGGGGGATTATCATATCTGTGGCAATTGCAAATTGTATATTAGGATCCTATAAAAAAGCATGGTTACATTAGCATACATATCAATTAACTTGTTTAATTGTTCTCTTTTAGATTCTATTTATCAATAACATTGGGTCAGACTTTATGTATAAAGTTCCTCTATTATCCTGTAACGCCCTGAGCTACTAAACTCAACCTCCCTGTAATCAGGGACCTCAATAAAATCATCTACTGTGATCTGAGTCCATTACATATATGGGGGTAAATCTCCAACTATGGGAGTTAACTGGCCAGGAATTAATAGGAAGGTTCCTGAGTCAAACAAAAGGACTAGAACCGGACCCTGTACCGCCTAGGCTAACGAGACCTACATCTGTTCCCCATCTTGGGACAATTTACAATTCATTTCTGGCGATACAAAAATATCAATTGTGTTTAGCATAGACAAACAACTCCTGAGTTGATTTACATGTCATGCACTGGTTGCATAACATTTTACTGCAACAACTCATCTGCGGTTCTGGTATGGGCTTAACCCCTTCAGTACCAGGACAGTAATATTGACTATGTATAGACCACGCCCTTCTAAGGGTTGTAAACGTGATCTGGCTGTAGCATTCTAATGCCAGCAACAATATACATGACAATTTATCATTAATATGTCATCTCATCAATCACATCTCGCTGGGGCCACCATTTATGTCAGGAAGTAATAATTCAATTAAGAATTATTAATTATGGTCATAAAAATAATTAACCATAAAAAAATTAAATTTATAAAATAAATAAAAATAAATTCTTAAAATCATGACCTGGTGAATTGTAGACAACCTAATTGATACACATCTGAGTCCGACTATTTCCTCAGATAAATAAGTTCTTTTTGACGTGAGATGACGTTAATGATAAAATGTAGTTCTGCATTATACAATAATACACAGGTATTATAAAAATATTCAGATTTATTGGTTACAAGGTTATAAACATGTATAAGTAAATAAACACAATGATACATGCAAATGAATATATATAGCGTTAATATAAAGCATTACAAGCTTAACAATACATGTGAGTGGAAATAACTTGTCACATTATAACCAAGCTATTATTAGGTTAGGATATCAGAATAGGAACATAAGTTATATATATTACTTCTGTTCAGAGAAAACCTTATGATATCAAGATGGGCATGTCTAATCCTAGACATCAATATAGAATGCTAAATACATTCTGCCCCCCTCTAACCAACTACACATCACATGACCTCAAGATGGGCAAATCCATACAAGGATATAACTTAGAGGAGATAACTATATCCTTCTGCCCCATCCTGGACTATTTTCACATATGTGACTTTGGTAAGAATATTAAGACAAATAACAGGGATCTAGGATCTTTGCTAGACCATATCTTAAATGGGAAGGACTTGAAACAAGTCTTTCCTGTGGGAATCCATCACCTAGCTTGGCAAATAATATTATTATTATATATATATATATATATATAGGGGGTTGAGTCCGCACAACCTGCCTGCAGGTGCACATCACTATGGCGAAATACATACACAAACGGAAAATGCAAATGTGATCGCACACTGCATCCAGCACTCTGCCCTCCATGCTGGATGAGACATTGGTTTATATTTTGGCCAAAGCATAGTAAGCCACTCACCGCGTCAAGGTCGTCTCAATTGAGTGGTCCCTAACTCTTGTTCCTACCTGTTCAAGGGCCATGACAGCCACATAAAATCCAGGGAATGCAGGTCAGCATGCAAGCCAAGTACACTTTGCTTGTAACCCCGTCCGGTGCCATTACAGCTTTCATCGGATCCAGGGATGCAAGTACCAACATGCATGCTGAACCCACCATATACTTCTCCTGGAGCCAGATGGCTAATGGTAGGTTCTATATAAGCAGACTCAGTTTTATACTGACTTTAAAACCAGCCTCCAGGACAGATTAACTGGTCAGGTGTGCTTGACTCAAAGGAGATCGCCACGCCTCCAATATATGCTACAAAGAAAAAAATATAGGGGGTTGAGTCCGCACTGCCTGCAGGTGCACATCACTATGGCGAAATACATACACATATTGGAGGCGTGGCGATCTCCTTTGAGTCAAGCACACCTGACCAGTTAATCTGTCCTGGAGGCTGGTTTTAAAGTCAGTATAAAACTGAGTCTGCTTATATAGAACCTACCATTAGCCATCTGGCTCCAGGAGAAGTATATGGTGGGTTCAGCATGCATGTTGGTACTTGCATCCCTGGATCCGATGAAAGCTGTAATGGCACCGACGGGGTTACAAGCAAAGTGTACTTGGCTTGCATGCTGACCTGCATTCCCTGGATTTTATGTGGCTGTCATGGCCCATGAACAGGTAGGAACAAGAGTTAGGGACCACTCAATTGAGACGACCTTGACGCGGTGAGTGGCTTACTATGCTTTGGCCAAAATATAAACCAATGTCTCATCCAGCATGGAGGGCAGAGTGCTGGATGCAGTGTGCGATCACATTTGCATTTTCCGTTTGTGTATGTATTTCGCCATAGTGATGTGCATCTGCAGGCAGGTTGTGCGGACTCAACCCCCTATATTTTTTTCTTTGTAGCATATATTGGAGGCGTGGCGATCTCCTTTGAGTCAAGCACACCTGACCAGTTAATCTGTCCTGGAGGCTGGTTTTAAAGTCAGTATAAAACTGAGTCTGCTTATATAGAACCTACCATTAGCCATCTGGCTCCAGGAGAAGTATATGGTGGGTTCAGCATGCATGTTGGTACTTGCATCCCTGGATCCGATGAAAGCTGTAATGGCACCGGACGGGGTTACAAGCAAAGTGTACTTGGCTTGCATGCTGACCTGCATTCCCTGGATTTTATGTGGCTGTCATGGCCCATGAACAGGTAGGAACAAGAGTTAGGGACCACTCAATTGAGACGACCTTGACGCGGTGAGTGGCTTACTATGCTTTGGCCAAAATATAAACCAATGTCTCATCCAGCATGGAGGGCAGAGTGCTGGATGCAGTGTGCGATCACATTTGCATTTTCCGTTTGTGTATATATATATATGCAATCATTTAAATGCTTTCCTAGATTAGGAGTCTTGATTCTTCTGCAGGTAGAATGAAGCCTCACAATATCCTAAGACTATATCTCAATATGGAGATGATCAATTAATTTATTTATTTGCCAATCTAGACGGTATAATTTCACCCACACTATCAAATTAGTCTTAATAAAATGAAATGTCATTTTCTGTGTCTCTTACCAAGTCCTAGTAGGAATCTCACTTCTGCTCCTAGGAAAGCTGGGTGGTCCAACATAGCGCATCTCACCATGGCTTTCATCTCGATAGACCACTATAGAGAGCTCAACTTCCTCTCTCCCTCTTTCTCCTCTTGTGTGGTTAATGACCACAAACTTATCAGTTAGGCACACCTTCCTAGTTTGGAACTTTCCAATCATTGTCGGATGGACGTGACCATTGATAAAAAATGTGACATCATAACATTACCCAAAATGCACTTTTGCTACTGTTGTAATGTCTCCTACTCATAGGTGGCACTGCTGTGTAAGCTATTTGCATCATAGTATAAATGGTTAACTTATGTAAGTCTGAATAAAACGTATTTTATACATTTGACCTTAGAAGCTTTAATTCAAAGCTATAGGGATTAATTCTGACACTTGTAGCAATTAGAGACAGACATCTAGGTGTCTCTTTGAATGTTTCTAACACTGTTGATTTATGGACCATAATAGTATGAATGGCCTTGTTTTCTCACAGAGATATCAGTACCTCCTGTCATACCAAAGATGTAATTAATTGTTACAAAACACACATCTTTACAGACACTCTTTTAGAGACGAATATTCACCTAATGAGAAATATATATAATATACTGGATGCATGTTGTCTTTATAACAAATAACAATATAATATAAACACATATATATATATATATATATATATATGTCCTACTGATTGTCTTATGCTAAGGACTAAGGCTCATTAAATGCATACATGAATATTATATATTTTGCTTCATTAATAAATACCTAATTGTATAGGTAATTATCACCAGCTGCATAGAGCTTATCTTTATCTCCCGTCATAAATTTATAAGTAGACAAGGAGAGGCCTCTTTTCAGACTGGTACATTAATGAGAAGAATAACACTGAAGAGTAGAAACCTTTTTACCCAGAAACCTTTGTGCGACCTTACTTCGGCCTACTCAAGACATACAAAATTGTAACTATAGTCGAGCATAACTCTTAAAGGCAATGAACATCCATCTTGACTAGAATAATTGGATATCAATGCATTGACCTATGAAAAGGCACAACATTTGTGACCTGTGCAGAGGTCATTGTACAGGTAAAGAATAGATAAGCTTTGACAATCACCTATTGTGAATGGTGGATTGTGTCTTATCTATACACAGGTGATATCAATACAGGCAGGATTAGAATGATAGATAAGGAAAAAACTGCGGTAAAGTGATCTGTACAGACCAAGAAGTGGCGCCTATTAGGCTCAGTGGCCAGTGCAAAACTGCAGGATTTTATAGTTTTTGTTTAAATATGGAATAAAATGGAAAATTAAAAATAACAAAACATTCTTTAAAAATATGTCAAACATAAAAACGTGATTGAAATAATAGGTCATTTTCTGATGGCACATTCCCTTTAAGCACGCAACTGCTTACCACAGTTGCCTGAGCTTAAGGTGTCTATTCCTGATATACCCAACTATATTGAATTTGGACCTCTGTGTGTTTTGTGACTATTATTCCTCTCCCTGATGATTTGGATCTGATGAGATTCCGTGGTTTGACCTTCTGGCTTGGTTTGTTTCTGATTTCCGGTGTCTGATTTAGCGTATATTGCAGGAGGGAGGAGCCGCATGACCCTTTGATGGGCTCAAGTGCGGCTTTCTTCCCCCTATAAAGATGAGGATTCAGTGTATTTTGAGCAGTCATGAGTAAGGGCTAAATTGGTTTTCTGCCTGAAACTCGTAGACCTATGCAACCTGTATCTGGATGTTTTTAGCATTTGTTATTTAATAAAGTGCTTTTTGGAATACCACGAAGAAAGGCTGGACAACTCCTCTTTTTCATTTATCTCCATTGCTCTCAGTCCGGGTGAGGGAGCGGTTCCGTGCCTCAGAGTTGGAATTTCCAGGCAGGTGAGAGATGCTCAAATTACGTTTACTTTTTGAATGGTTTGTTCCTAACCCGGTGAGCGAGCACTCCCAATCCTCCTGCACTACAATTTTCCTGCGAACTGGTGACACTAAGGCGCATATTTCATTGTGTCCCATGGAGGACGAACAAGAAAGATTAAAAAAAAACACACTGGGGAAACTATTACTAAAAGAGCTCCGTACTTGGTGGGATTATACCTCATTGCAGAAATATATTTAAAAACATATGATCCCAAGGGGATTACGCTTAAAGAAGAAACCTTCTACCATTTACTGTGATGTATTTTTAGAAGAATGGGAATCCATCTTATCTAGTTGTTCATTAAAACTGATGGACTTGATTATTCGCAACGAAAGACAAACACTGGAAGATCTTAGAAAGGAGATTAAAACCACACAGGACTGCTTGATCATGTCAATAACCCCGAGTTCCTAAAGTTTGATGACAAATTAAAAGAGGATCTCAAACAAACCGAAGATGCACTTATCCAAATGAAGCAGTCTAAATTTAAATTGTGATCTGCTGGATTATAGCCCCAAAGAAGTTTATACTTGGGCAGAAATGAGAACACATACACCGCGCTCAATATTAAGAGGCCTACGTTCCAATAAAGCGAATCGCCGCAAGGTTTCCTTCAGCTCTACGGAGGCTGACTCATTGGAGTCAGAGTGTGATATGGATCAACCACAGGTGAAGGAAACTGCAAATCCCCCTGCACAAGAATCCAGTTCACACAAGCAGGCGGCAAAAAACGCAGGGCGGGTCGAAGACACCGCAAATCGCCGCTACCCTGCGAGATTAAAAAGGGGGAAAATGAATTACAAATAATTAATTTATCTGCTAGCATATTGTCACAACATGAGTTGAATGTATTGGCGAGAGGATTGACATTTTCACCAACATGTCACTTCGACCTCTATAGAACTATATTGGACGTAAACAGACGGGCTCGCAATTTAACCCTACAGCAACACTTTCAATGAATTGATCCATATATAGAAAGTACAAGTGATGCGGAAGCCAGCCTGATTGCCTCCAGTACAGATATGATTGTTGATGATTATAATATGCCTATGGCTCCTGATTACAAGCATGATACAGTTAATATGTCATTTATGGAGATGATACATGTATATGATCTGCAGGAACTAGAGAATGCGAGTTCCCCTTTACATTTGGTCCATCGCTCACAGAGCTTTAACCCCTCCAACTGGGATTTCTATCCTATCGAGTCAAGATCGCATGCGCAGGATAGGTTCCAAGAATTGGTTGAGAGGGATTTAGTTCTGTTCAACAATAAAATCATTTCCCAGAACAAAGATCCTAGACTTAATAATCTGTCCAAAAAGGAATCTGCAGCACTCCGTGGATTAGGTGATAGGGCAGATATTGTGGTCAAGCAGGCTGACAAGGGGGGAGCGGTGGTTATCTTAGATAGCGAACTATACAGGCTTTTGATTCATCAGATGTTACAAGATGATAATACCTATAAGGCTTTGCCTGGTAACCCGCTTCCCTCTTTTCAAGCAGAACTCAGGGAATTGTTATTCCAAGGACTAAATATTGGCGCTCTTAACCAAAGAGAATATGATTACATCTATGTCGAACACCCTGTCATCCCTATCTTACATGCCCTTCCGAAAGTGCATAAACAGACATTTCCCCCACCTCTTAGACCCATTGTATCGGGCATAGGGTCGTACTCTGAGCGTCTATGCCAATGGGTGGACTCATTATTACAACCATTAATACCCCGAATTCCAGGCTTTTTGAGAGATACTAAATCAGTCCCACAAGCGGTAAAAGAGTTGGAATGGTCTGAACAATACTCATGGGTAACGGCGGATGTTATTGCGCTATATCCCAGCGTTCCACATAGTCTAGTCACTATTTCCTTGACATGGTTTCTGGAAAATTTGGGGAATTTTTATGATGTGCTAACTGAATATGTGGTGGCTGTGGTGGACTTTCTCCTGGGGCGGAACTTTTTTATGTTTGATGAGATGTTTTTTCTGCAAACATCGGGGGTGTCGATGGGGGCTAAGTTCTCTCCCTCCATAGCAAATATATTTATGGCATGGTGGGAGAGAAACTTCCTCTTCATCGACACCAACCCATATGCGGGTAGTATAAGGTGGTATGGCCGTTATATCGACGACCTGATCTTTATTTGGTCGGGTGATGTGGCGGCCATACCGCCTTTCTCCCACTACCTGAATACACGTGTTTACAGAATCCAATTCACTGTTCAGCACGACACCTCGAATGTCGTGTTCCTGGATCTCCGCCTCAGGGGGGACTCCTCCTCAGTCTCCATATATACAAGCACATACAGTAAACCCACAGCGGGTAACACACTATTAGATGCCATGCCATGTCATCCTATCCATACAATTAGGAATATACCTAAGGGGGAATTCATTAGAGCGAGGAGAAACTGCAGTCAAAAAGCAACTTATGAAATTGAGGCGCAGCATATTATCAACAGATTGACATGCAGAGCATATTCCAAACAAACAATGACGAAACACAATAAAGAAGTCTTGGACATGAATAGGGATAAATTGATTTCAGCTGACCTCAAGAAATTTAATGCAAAAGGAACGCAGATGAATTGTGATACAAAGTACATAAAAGAAGAATGTTTTTGTTACACAATTCAGTAGCGAATACACCCAGATCTGCAACATCATTAAAAAACATTTCGCAGTGCTAGCATGTGATAAAAATTGGATGGCTGTAGCACAAAATGGTGTAAAATGTGCGGCACGAAAAGCCGCCACTATAGCCAATACAGGGAGTCCGAGTCTTTTTCAAAATAATAAAAGGTCTCTGACATCACAAAGTACTTGATTATCAACTAAAGGTAACTAACTATACATGTGGGCATTCTGTCTGTACTTGCTGCAAATACATGAAAATCTCCAGATCCTTTGAATCTAGTGTTAATGGCCAGAGTTTTGTGATGAAATCATTTTTAAATTGTAACACAACTTATGTCATATATTTGATTACTTGTACCAAGTGTATGTTACAATATGTAGGTTGTACCACTAACGCCATAAAAACACGGATAAGAAAACACATCTCAGATGTACCACACCATGAAAGTCGCAATATTTCAGCGGCAAGCCTCCATTATACACCTTTCCAGGAGGGAGGAGCCGCATGACCCTTTGATTGGCGCGGCTTTCTTCCCCCTATAAAGATGAGGATTCAGTATATTTTGAGCAGTCATGAGTAAGGGCTAAATTGGTTTTCTGCCTGAAACGCGTAGACCTATGCAACCTGTATCTGGATGTTTTTAGCATTTCTTATTTAATAAAGTGCTTTTTGGAATACCACGAAGAAAGGCTGGACAACTTCTCTTTTTCATTTATCTCCATTGCTCCCAGTCTGGATGAGGGAGCGGTTCCGTGCCTCAGAGTTGGAATTTCCAGGCAGGTGAGAGCTGCTCAAATTACGTTTACTTTTTGAATGATTTGCATCTCCTAGTATCGACTTTGGCTATCTTCAGTTTTTGTTCGGATCTGGTTCTGTTTGTCTGACCTGACTAGTCCATTATCTGCTCCGTGTATCTGTCACTTTGTTTATGATTTTGTCCTGTGTATTGTTCCATGTAGGCCTCTCCACCTAGTTAGGAAGGGACCGCCATCCAGTTGTGGGCCGTCAACTAGGAAGGATCATGAAAGCAGGTAGGGACAGTTCTATGGGTGAAGTTCAGGGCTGCATTTATCCCAATCTTTACATGAGGACTTGAAAAAATATTTGTTAAAAAATGTTTAGGACACAATGTCATCGGAACTACTCGCCAGAACCCTCGAGATTCTAGTTAAAAAGCTCAGGTTAGTTGACGAGCACAATGAATCAGAAACCGAAGAGGGACCCTACTCAGGCAGTGAAGGACAAGACGAGAAAGGCAAGCAAGGAGGCCAGGGAGAAAGGGAAAACCGAGCAAAGGCTACGAGGGATAAGCCAGGACGAGATAACAGAAGCTCTTCAGCTAGCACAAGACGAGATGGAGGAGGCTCTGTCGTCGGAGGAGTCAGTACACGCAGCATCACAAGTTCAGGGCCTGGTCCTCGAAGCACAGCAGAGGTCCCAAATAGAAGGAATGTCGATATAGACTGTGTTATTACGGTTAGCGGATGAGCTGAAGGGCCTGCCGAGGGGAGACCCAGAGAGGTTGTGTAGAATCGAGGAAACCCTGGGTGAACTCAAACAAAGCCTGCTCTCCTTGACAGCTGCAGTGATTAGGATAGAGCAAAAGCTACAGACACTCAATCTGTCCTCCTTTGTTGGGTCATATTCCCAAAAGCCGATGGTTAATCTCACTTCTGCTCTTTCCCTGCAGGTCTTACCGGAGAAGCCGTCCTCCAGTAATGATGTCACTAGCCTTCCTAGCTGTGGCACAGCTTCCACTTCTGGTTTCTGGGGAGCCTTTGATTAAGGTCCCCTAGTGTCTTGTCTTTCTCCCTGCCATCGTTTTCCCCAATACAACCTGAGCAAAGAGTTTGCAGAGTTACTATTACCCACACTGAAGCACGTCCTCTTCAAGCAACTCTTCATCAATGCAAAAGGCTTGTTACAGTAACCTCATGGGGAGTATTCCAGGACTGTGATTTCACCCATCTTGCTACGCTACCTCGCAAAGGATGTATACAAGTTGAAACATACCCCCAAGACCCGTGTGATGATTGGTGGTATGCCGGAGATCACCCCTACATTTGGAAATTATCTGCACAGAGAATCAAGAGCGAATTTTGTTTGTGCTTATCTACTACTGAGGCTACCGTTAGCTTTCTACCTCATCCGCCGAGGCTCTATTGCTCCTTTGATGACTGCTCCGTTTGCTCTCCTACAGATTTAACCTCGGGAGTTTGTGTATTATCCTCCGGCACGGAGATTACCTTTGTTCCGCACGTTATTAACGATGAATATGAGGAGCTAGAGGTAATTGGAAAGTTATTCTATAACCCTCGTCATGTGAGGATTGATACCCTCCATGCCTCATATCCTTTAGATGAAAATTTCCTTTTCCGAGATGACAAGTTCAAAGTCTCATGCCGAATCCGTACAAAACGTGACACAGAACAGGAATACACTGATGATCAACTAAGGCCTTTACTCCGTGTTTTAAACGACACCGCACATATGGTACATTTGCTACTAACTTCTTTATTGAGTCAACCTCTAACCAACATGTCTGCATTTGCCCAGCAAATACTTGGAATGAAAAATATTATTGGGGTGGTGAACAAGGGCTTAGTGTTGTATTGGGAATGTCAGCCCGTGCCGGTGGAACTGCTCCCATGGGCCAACGATACATTGTATCCTCCTGTCTTGTTCAACAATCAAACTAATTACATGAACCCTTACACTCAAAATCTTTATGCCACATCTCCCCTTGTTTCGTCTGGAATGTACTTGATTATAGCCCAGCCGAGCAGCTACTACTTAGGAGCGACAGGATCAGGCATGATACCAAAGAAGATTCAAGCTTCAGGACACTACCTCAACCTTACTTCGCCTCTAGAAGGTCTCGATGCATTAAACGATCTGAGGACCCATGTACATCTGTCTGATCCATTATCAATTGCAGTAGGGTCTACCTTTGATCGAGACGCCTTTAAACATGAAGTTCTAAGTCAATCCAGCGATTACGCTGCGTTTCATTCTGTGGGATTTGGATATATCGTATCCCTCTCCCTCTTAGTTGCCTTGAAAGATGTTTATATTAAAGCTTCCCAGATAGGGGGATTTATGTTTTTAGTAACAGGGAGACATCGCGACCGGAAACCCCGCGCATTCTCGCGAGATCTGAGGTACTCTGGCTCGAGGAGTGCGACGCGAGACGCTCGCCCCTCGCCAAGCTATCAGGGACGATCCGAATTAAAGGTGGGAGGTAAGAGAATAACTTTAACGATATTAGAGTGTCTATATGCACAAGTTGGACTACATTAAGACACTAAACTCATAAGAGTTCCTACGGTCGTTGTACATATGCGCATTACGATATATCTCACCAAGAAGTATGCAGGTGCAAGATTTACCATATAGGTGCTTTCACAAAAACCCTCAAGGATACTTTTATAGGCCTTCATGGACTTACTTTATAAGAACTTAAAGAACAACATGATTATATGAATCTACTTTGGGACTATTAGCTGTTTTTGAGTCAGGACACCAATTGCTCGAAAACCGTCTGATTATAATCTGCTACCACCCAGGACAATCGTCCTATTGTCTGATCCTTTTAATACTGTTAAGTGTTTTTACTTGAATAAATTGTCTTTTATATATACCTATTAATGCTGAATGTATGAGTGCTCGCCCATCTTAGCCTTATATTATAGATTCTTAACTGCACATTTTGTTCCTCCTAGGGAGGCTAGAAGAGACCTGTGTTCAGCTACCCTCAGGATTTGGAAAGCAGTTGCAACCACATGGGGGGCCAGCCCAGGACTAACGGCTTCTGTTCTCTCATCCCTGCCATCCTTATTTAATGACTCCTTTCTGCTCGATATTTTAGAAAGAAAAAAAAATGTTTAAAAAAAATAAGAAAATTACCATTTAAAATCCTTATTTCTCAGTTTTACACAGAAAAATAAACAAAAATAAAATAACCTGCTGATGATTATTCGGCAGACGGGCTTAGATGGTTTTGTACAAAATGCATTGTCCAAGCATCTCGCTTTTATAAATAAGCGTAGTATTAGCACCATAATTTTTGTAAGCATTATTGTACTTTGTCTGATTTGCAGAGTGCTGCTGCATTGTCTCTTTTTTTCCTCTAGGTCTTTGCCATGGCAGAGTGCACCTGCGCACTGGGAGGTGCTGACTAACCCCCTTTTTGGCAGATTTACAATGCTGGAGATGTGGCACTCCAGCGAGTCATGCACTCCTGATTAGCCTGTCTGCCCCATAGGCTGATTTGAATTACTTTCAGTATAAAGCTGTAGCCTGCTCTCACTACGTTCATTGGTATAGAGTGGGCTCAGCCTGCATGTTGGTACCTGCATCCCTTGTAATGGAGGCCATTTTGGCACAAAAAATGGAAAAAGGCAGAGTGGATCCAACATGCATGTGGGTCCAACACTCCCTGAATTTTATGGCGGTCATTATGGCGCATAACAGGTGGTATTTAGTGTTATGACCCGTCTAACAGAGATCGCCTTGACGTTCGGCAGACGGGCTTAGATGGTTTTGTACAAAATGCATTGTCCAAGCATCTCGCTTTTATAAATAAGCGTAGTATTAGCACCATAATTTTTGTAAGCATTATTGTACTTTGTCTGATTTGCAGAGTGCT
Organism: Bufo bufo; assembly: GCF_905171765.1. Classification (NCBI taxonomy): domain Eukaryota; kingdom Metazoa; phylum Chordata; class Amphibia; order Anura; family Bufonidae; genus Bufo; species Bufo bufo. The sequence continues at coordinate 527,376,425 of NC_053393.1, forward strand.
GCTGCATTGTCTCTTTTTTTCCTCTAGGTCTTTGCCATGGCAGCGTGCACCTGCGCACTCGGAGGTGCTGACTAACCCCCTTTTTTACAGACTGCTGATGATTACCAATATGCCTTTTTATGATGGCCTAGTGTAAGCACTGCTTAGGTCTCTTGTACAACGGAGAGTGGGGGCTCTCACATAAGGGCCAAGCTCCTTCTCTAATGGCCCGGACCAGCAGAAGCAACCGTGGCATCTAAGTGGTTTAGAGGGAGGAGGCTCCTTCTGTCTCCCTTCGGCACCCTGCGAATAAAATTGCACAATACCGATGTCTTCACATCAGTGGTGTCTCTACCTTTCAAATTTTGGGGGGGGCACACTGGGGGCCAGGACAAAAGTAGGGGGGGGGGCAGCTATAACAACGATACATTTACACAAGTACGTTTAGAAATGCTGCAATACTTTACCCAATACCTAAAACCGCAACAGGGAAGAAAAGTCCAGCTGTCTGTGGATGACACTTTTATAGAGAGGGGGGTCTGTGGATGACACTGCTATGGGGGGGGATCTGTGGATGCCACATACTGTATATAGCATCTTATGCTATATGTGTCATCCACAGATCCACCCCATGACAGTGTCATCCCCATTTCCCCCTCCATAACAGTGTCATCCACAGATCTCCCTCCCCGCCTCTCACAGGAGTGTACATATATAAAATAAACATATTTCACATGAACACTTACAGTTACTTGGCTTGGCCCTTGGGGATCTCGGACGCCACTTCAACACTTTGGCCGGGGGCTCGGCGGAACTGATGTTGTGTTTTATCCTAATGAGAAAGATTTCATAATAAGGATTTGGAGAAGGGGCAGAAGGATAGCAGAGCAGAGAGAGGCTGGTGCTGCTACTAGGGGGTCATACCATGGGAGAGTAATAAAACCCACCATAATGCCCCCCCCCAGTAGAAATAATTCTCCTTATAATGTGCAAAACATACCCCCTTATGCCCCCAGTTGAGCTAATGTCCCTTATAATGTGCCAGTATAAAATACCCCTATATAGTGCCCCAGTAAATGCCTCCATAGTGCTCCTCTCCCCCCTCCCTGCTAGTGCCCCCATAATGTACCAGTATAAAATGCCCCATATATCGTGCCCCAGTAGATGCCCTCAGTGTCCCCCATAATTTGCAAGTATAAAATACCCCTTCTTAGTGCCCCCCGTAGATGACTCCATAGTACTCCTGTCTCCCCTTCTCCATAGTACCCACCATGTGTCCCAGTATAAAATGCTACTGTACAGAGCCCCCCATATAAAACACCCCTTCTTTGTGGCCTCAGTAGATGCCCCTATAGTGCCCACCAATAATGTGCCAGTAATAAGTGCCCTCAATAACGTGCCACTGCCAGTAACAAGAGCCCCCCAATGTGCCAGTAATAAGCCCCCATCACGTGCCAGTAACAAGAGCCCCCATCACGTGCCAGTAATAAGCCCCCCCATTACGTGCCAGTATTAAGCCCCCCATTACGTGCCAGTATTAAGCCCCCCCATTATGTGCCAGTATTAAGCCGCCCCATGTTCCAGTATTAAGCCCCCCATCGTGCCAGTATTAAGCTCCCCCATCATGTGCCAGTATTAACCCCTTAAGGACACAGCCTTTTTTCACCTTAGGACCAGGCCATTTTTTGCAAATCTGACCAGTGTCACTTTAAGTGCTAATAACTTTAAAACGCTTTGACTTATCCAGGCCATTCTGAGATTGTTTTTTCATCACATATTGTACTTCATGACACTGGTAATATGAAGTCAAAAAAATACATAATTTACCAAAAATTTTGAAAAATTTGCAAATTTAAAAGTTTCAGTTTCTCTACTTCTGTAATACATAGTAATACCCCCAAAAATTGTGATTACTTTACATTCCCCATATGTCTACTTCATGTTTGAATTATTTTGGGAATGATATTTTATTTTTTGGGGATGTTATAAGGCTTAGAAGTTTAGAAGCAAATCTTGAAATTTTTCAGAAATTTACAAAAACTCAATTTTTAGGGACCAGTTCAGGTCTCAAGTCACTTTGCGAGGCTTACATAATAGAAACCACCCAAAAATGACCCCATCTTAGAAACTACACCCCTCAAGGTATTTAAAACTGATTTTGCATACGTTTTTAACCCTTTAGGTGTTGCACAAGAGTTATTGGCAAATGGGGAGGAAATTTGAGAATTTCATTTTTTTGTCAAATTTTTCATTTTAACCCATATGTCTACTTCATGTTTGTAGCATTTTGGGAATGATATTTTATTTTTTGGGGATGTTACAAGGCTTAGAAGTTTAGAAGCAAATCTTGAAATTTTTCAGAAATTTACAAAAACCCAATTTTTAGGGACCACTACAGGTCTGAAGTCACTTTGCGAGGCTTACATAATAGAAACCGCCCAAAAATGACCCCATTCTATAAACTACACCCCTCAAGGTATTCAAAACTGATTTTACAAACTTCGTTAACCCTTTAGGTGTTGCACAAGAGTTATTGGCAAATGGGGATGAAATTTGAGAATTTCATTTTTTTGCCTAATTTTCCATTTTAACCCATTTTTTCCACTAACAAAGCAAGGGTTAACAGCCAAACAAGACTGTATCTTTATTGCCCTGACTCTGCTGTTTACAGAAACACCCAATATGTGGCCGTAAACTACTGTACGGGCACACAGTAGGGAGTAGAGTGAAAGGTGCGCCGTTTGGTTTTTGGAGGGCTGATTTTGCTGGACTGTTTTTTTGACACCATGTCCCATTTGAAGCCCCCCTGATGCACTCCTAGAGTAGAAACTCCATAAAAGTGACCCCATCTAAGAAACTACACCCCTCAAGGTATTCAAAACTGATTTTACAAACTTTGTTAACCCTTTAGGTGTTGCACAAGATTTAATGGAAAATAGAGATACAATTTCATAATTTCACTTTTTTGACAGATTTTCCATTTTAATATTTTTTTTCCAGTTACAAAGCAAAGGTTAACAGCCAAACAAAACTCATTATTTATGGCCCTGATTCTGTAGTTTACAGAAACACCCCATATAAGGTCGTAAACCGCTGTACGGGCGTACGGCAGGGCGCAGAAGGAAAGGAATGCCATACATTTTTTGGAAGGCAGGTTTTGCTGGACTGTTTTTTTTTACACCATGTCCCATTTGAAGCCCCCCTGATGCACCCCTAGAGTAGAAACTCCAAAAAAGTGACCCCATTTTAGAAACTACGGGATAGGTTGGCAGTTTTGTTGGTACTAGTTTAGGGTACATATGATTTTTGGTTGCTCTATATTACACTTTTTGTGCGGCAAGGTAACAAGAAATAGCTTTTTTGGCACCGTTTATTTTTTTTTGTTATTTACAACATTCATCTGACAGGTTAGATCATGTGGTAATTTTATAGAGCAGGTTGTCACGGACGCGGCGATACCTAATATGTATACAATTTTTTTCATTTATGTAAGTTTTACACAATGATTTCATTTTTAAAACAAAAAAAATGTTTTAGTGTCTCCATAGTCTAAGAGCCATAGTTTTTTCAGTTTTTGGGCGATTATCTTAAGTAGGGTCTCATTTTTTGCGGGATGAGATGAAGGTTTGATTGGCATCTATTTTGGGGTGCATATGACTTTTTGATTGCTTGCTATTACACTTTTTGTGACGTTAGATGACAAAAAATTGCTTTTTTTACACCATCTTTATTTTTTTACGGTGGTCATCTGAGGGGTTAGATCATGTGATATTTTTATAGAGTCGGTCGATACGGACGCGGCGATACCTAATATGTATACTTTTTTTTTATTTATGTAAGTTTTACACAATGATTTCATTTTTGAAACAAAAAAAATCATGTTTTAGTGTTTCCATAGTCTAAGAGCCATAGTTTTTTCAGTTTTTGGGCAATTATCTTGGGTAGGGTATGATTTTTGCGGGATGAGATGACGGTTTGATTGTTACAATTTTGGCGTACATGCGACTTTTTTTGATCACTTTTATTACCTTTTTTGGGAAGTAAGGTGGGCAAAATTTCTATTTCATCATAGTTTTTTATTTTTATGGCGTTCACCGTTCGGGTAAAGTAACATGACCGTTTTATAGATCAGGTCGTTACGGACGCGACGATACCAAACATGTGTAGGGAATTTTATTTTTTTCATTTTTAATCAGTGATAAATGTGTTTTTTTATTTTTACTTTATTTTCACTTTTATTCACTTTTTTTTTGACCCAGACCCACTTGGTTCTTGAAGATCCAGTGGGTCTGATGTCTGTATAATACAGTACAATTTATATTGTACTGTACTGTATTTTACACTTTGAACAGATCTATGCCTTTTAGCACAGATCTGTTCAGCACCATGGACAGCAGGATGCCTGAGACGGCGTCCTGTTGCCATGGGAACCTTCCCCGTCTGCTCAGTAGTGGCCAGAACTGCGCAGACGGGGAAGGGTAAGGACGGGGCTGTCAGGGGGCTGTCTGGGGGCTCTCTCCCTCTCCATCGGGGGGCTGCAAAGGCACAGCAGCCCCCCGATGGGAGCGGGAGGGAGCTCCCTGAGCTGTTAACCTTTTCCATACAGCTGTCCGTACGGAAAGGGTTAAACGGCTGACATCGCATCGCAGATGTCAGCCGTTTATACCAGGGTGTCAGCAATGTGCTGATACCCTGGTATACCCACTAGAAGCCAACGATTATTCAAGGGGAGGCGGGCGGGGGATCGCAATCCCGCCTGCCGCACCGCCCGCAACCCTCCCCCTGCACCTCCCACCGGGCTAAAATCACTCAGGGGTGCAGGGGGGGGGATACAGATTAGTATTCCTAAAATAGAAGTTTCTGATCAGAAAATGAAGAAATCGCAGCAAACCGCAGGTTTGAATTGACCTGCGGTTTGCCGCGATCGCCGACAAGGGGGGGTCACGGGACCCCCCCACGCATTTAGCCTAGGTGCCTGCTCAATGATTTGAACAGGCACCGGGTTCCGACCACTGCCAGCCGCACGGCAGTGATCGAAAATACACAGGGCGTACATGTACGCCCTGTGTCCTTAAGTACCAGGGCACAAGGGCGTACCTGTACGCCCTATGTCCTTAAGAGGTTAAGTCCCCCCCATCATCATGTGCCAGTATTAAGTCCCCCCATCATCATGTGCCAGTATTAAGTCCCCCCCATCATCATGTGCCAGTATTAAGTCCCCCATCATCGTGTGCCAGTATTAAGTCCCCCCCATCATCATGTGCCAGTATTAAGTCCCCCCCAATCATCATGTGCCAGTATTAAGTCCCCCCCAATCATCATGTGCCAGTATTAAGTCCCCCCCATCATCATGTGCCAGTATTAAGTCCCCCCATCATCATGTGCCAGTATTAAGTCCCCCCCATCATCATGTGCCAGTATTAAGTCCCCCATCATCGTGTGCCAGTATTAAGTCCCCCCCATCATCATGTGCCAGTATTAAGTCCCCCCCAATCATCATGTGCCAGTATTAAGTCCCCCCCATCATCATGTGCCAGTTTTAAGTCCCCCCCATCATCATGTGCCAGTTTTAAGTCCCCCCCATCATCATGTGCCAGTTTTAAGTCCCCCCCATCATGTGCCAGTATTAAGCCGTCCCCCCCATTGTAATAAGCCCCCCATTGTAATAAGACCCCCCAATGTGCCAGTAACACTATTGTAAAAAAACTAACAAAAAAAAAACACTTAAACTTACCTCAGTGTCAGCGATGCGATGCAGACTCTTCCTGTGTCCCGCGCTGTAAGGCTCAGCCGGCGCGATGACGTAATCGCTCCGCCTGCACCGGCCTCTGATAGGCTGCCGGCCTAGTGCCTGCAGCCTATTAGAGGAAGGGACACGCCTCTCCCTCCCCTGCACCTCTGCTGGCACGGGCAGGTTACAATGGAGATGAGCGCAATGGAAGCGCTCATCTCCCTGTGCCCGGCGGCGGCTCACTTAGGGGGGGGGCATAACATGATGTAGGGGGGGCCGTGGCCCCCTTTGGCGACGCCACTGCTTCACATGGCGGCCTAGGCCTGGATCAAAAGTCCCTTGTGGGATTCGTAAATGGTTAAAAAAGTTAGGGGGGCGTGGCCGGATGCAGAGCTGAACAGACGCACATTGCTCTGAGCTGCGGCTGCCACATCCTTATAACGGCAATTTAAAGGAACCTGCAGCCAGCAAATTCTTCCCAGACCTCCATACTAACCTCCTCACCCCCTCCAGGGAAGATAGAAATGACGAGGTCAAAGAAAACACCCGGGCAGCCGATCAAGGTGACCTCCTTCACCTCAGCACATAACGAAGATGGCGCCCGCTCTCCTCATGAATCAACTGCCGACGCATGGAGCTCACAGCCCAAGCGCACCACCAGACATCGTTCCTCAGAAGAAGTCTCAGACTTCCTGGCAAGTAACGTTAACATTCCTAGGGGGGGGTCACCTCAAAGCTCCTCAATGAGAACCAGTGCAAGCAGTGGAGCGAGTCCTGGGAGAGAGGATATGATTACTATGTCTGCAATGCAAGACCTAATGACCGATTTAAAAAGCACTATACAAAGTAAAATACAGTCTGCTCTTCACACCATAAGAGCTGACATTACAGCGATTGGTGATCGCACTGCCCATCTAGAAGAAAAGATGGAGGAGTTCAAAGAGGCTCACAATTCAATGACTCTTATAACGAGACGCAAGATGATGTAGCCGCCATAAAGCTAAAACTAGCGGACTTAGAGGACCGTTCCAGAAGGAACAATATTAGACTCAGGAATATTCCTGAGACTGTCAATAATGACTCACTCCATGAATTCCTAATTGATCTATTCACATCAATTCTCCCAGATACCCCTGAAAGAGACATGCTCATAGACAGAGCACATTGGGTCTCAAAACCCAGATCAATGCCTGCAAGTGTGACAAGAGATGTTCTGGTGAGACTACATTTCTTTCATTTTAAAAACAACTTACTAAGAGAAGCGGGTCACAAAAAGGACATTCCTGAAAGATTCAAGCAAATCTCAATATATGCTGATTTCTCGGGTAATTCGACAGGAGTAGTATGTGTCATCAAATGTGTAGCCTGCGAGATTATGTATGTAGGATGCACCATTAGAAAATTCAAGGTTCGAATTTTGGAGCATCTCAACTACATCAGTAATCCCGATAGTGTGAACATATCCAATGCGGCCAAGCACTTCATTTGTAAACACGAACGTGGGGTGCGAAACTTTAGGGCTTTTGCGATCGAACAAGTGAGGTTATCGAAAAGGGGAGGATATCTGAAGCGATTAGTGAGATTGAGGGAGGCTTTTTGGATTTTTAAGTTGGATACTACAGTCGTGGCCAAAAGTTTTGAGAATGACACAAATATTAGTTTTCACAAAGTTTGCTACTAAACTGCTTTTAGGTCTTTGTTTCAGTTGTTTCTGTGATGTAGTGAAATATAATTACACGCACTTCATACGTTTCAAAGGCTTTTATCGACAATTACATGACATTTATGCAAAGAGTCAGTATTTGCAGTGTTGGCCCTTCTTTTTCAGGACCTCTGCAATTCGACTGGGCATGCTCTCAATCAACTTCTGGGCCAATTCCCGACTGATAGCAACCCATTCTTTCATAATCACTTCTTGGAGTTTGTCAGAATTAGTGGGTTTTTGTTTGTCCACCCGCCTCTTGAGGATTGACCACAAGTTCTCAATGGGATTAAGATCTGGGGAGTTTCCAGGCCATGGACCCAAAATGTCAACGTTTTGGTCCCCGAGCCACTTAGTTATCACTTTTGCCTTATGGCACGGTGCTCCATCGTGCTGGAAAATGCATTGTTCTTCACCAAACTGTTGTTGGATTGTTGGAAGAAGTTGCTGTTGGAGGGTGTTTTGGTACCATTCTTTATTCATGGCTGTGTTTTTGGTCAAAATTGGGAGTGAGCCCACTCCCTTGGATGAGAAGCAACCCCACACATGAATGGTCTCAGGATGCTTTACTGTTGGCATGACACAGGACTGATGGTAGCGCTCACCTTTTCTTCTCCGGACAAGCCTTTTTCCAGATGCCCCAAACAATCGGAAAGAGGCTTCATCGGAGAATATGACTTTGCCCCAGTCCTCAGCAGTCCATTCACCATACTTTCTGCAGAAGATCAATGTGTCCCTGATGTTTTTTTTGGAGAGAAGTGGCTTCTTTGCTGCCCTTCTTGACACCAGGCCATCTTCCAAAAGACTTTGCCTCACTGTTCGTGCAGATGCGCTCACACCTGCCTGCTGCCATTCCTGAGCAAGCTCTGTACTGGTGGCACTCCGATCCCGCAGCTGAATCCTCTTTAGGAGACGATCCTGGCGCTTGCTGGACTTTCTTGGATGCCCTGAAGCCTTCTTAACAAGAATTGAACCTCTTTCCTTGAAGTTCTTGATGATCCTATAAATTGTTGATTGAGGTGCAATCTTAGTAGCCACAATATCCTTGCCTGTGAAGCCATTTTTATGCAACGCAATGATGGCTGCATGCGTTTCTTTGCAGGTCACCATGGTTAACAATGGAAGAACAATGATTTCAAGCATCACCCTCCTTTTAACATGTCAAATCTGCCATTTTAACCCAATCAGCCTGACATAATGATCTCCAGCCTTGTGCTCGTCAACATTCTCACCTGAGTTAACAAGACGATTACTGAAATGATCTCAGCAGGTCCTTTAATGACAGCAATGAAATGCAGTGGAAAGTTTTTTTTGGGATTAAGTTAATTTTCATGGCAAAGAAGGACTATGCAATTCATCTGATCACTCTTCATAACATTCTAGAGTATATGCAAATTGCTATTATAAAAACTTAAGCAGCAACTTTTCCAATATTTATGTAATTCTCAAAACTTTTGGCCACGACTGTAGATACCCGAATGGTCTTAATATGAAAAATGAATTTATGCATTTTTATTGACCATTTTATTTTCGAGTGATAATGGAGATTTAGGATTTATTTATGTCGGAACCAACATATGCGATAAAAGATACTTGGGTATGATCATTTATATTATTTATATGTATACTGTGTATCTTTATTTTTGCATATGAAATTTTACATTTATGTTCACTGTTTTGGTTATGGAATTTTTCACAATATACACTGCTCAAAAAAATAAAGGGAACACAAAAATAACACATCCTAGATCTGAATTAATTAAATATTCTTCTGAAATACTTTGTTCTTTACATAGTTGAATGTGCTGACAACAAAATTACACAAAAATAAAAAAATGGAAATCACATTTTTCAACTCATAGAGGTCTGGATTTGGAGTCACACTCCAAATGAAAGTGGAAAAACACACTACAGGCTGATCTAACTTTGATGTAATGTCCTTAAAACAAGTCAAAATGAGGCTCAGTAGTGTGTGTGGCCTCCATGTGCCTGTATGACCTCCCTACAACGCCTGTGCATGCTCCTGATGAGGTGGAGGACGGTCTCCTGAGGGATCTCCTCCCAGACCTGGACTAAAGCATCTGCCAACTCCTGGACAGTCTGTGGGGCAACGTGACGTTGGTGGATAGAGCGAGACATGATGTCCCAGATGTGCTCAATTGGATTCAGGTCTGGGGAACCGGCGGGCCAGTCCATAGCATCAATGCCTTCGTCTTGCAGGAACTGCTGACACACTCCAGCCACATGAGGTCTAGCATTGTCTTGCATTAGGAGGAACCCAGGGCCAACCGCACCAGCATATGGTCTCACAAGGGGTCTGAGGATCTCATCTCGGTACCTAATGGCAGTCAGGCTATCTCTGACGAGCACATGGAGGGCTGTGCGGCCCTCCAAAGAAATGCCACCCCACACCCTTACTGACCCAATGCCAAACCGGTCATGCTGGAGGATGTTGCAGGCAGCAGAACATTCTCCACGGCGTCTCAAGACTCTGTCTCGTCTGTCACATGTGCTCAGTGTGAACCTGCTTTCATCTGTGAAGAGCACAGGGCGCCAGTGGCGAATTTGACAATCTTGGTGTTCTCTGGCAAATGCCAAACGTCCTGCACGGTGTTGGGCTGTAAGCACAACCCCCACCTGTGGACGTCGGGCCCTCATATCACCCTCATGGAGTCTGTTTCTGACCGTTTGAGCAGACACATGCACATTTGTGGCCTGCTGGAGGTCATTTTGCAGGGCTCTGGCAGAGCTCCTCCTGTTCCTCCTTGCACAAAGGCGGAGGTAGCGGTCCTGCTGCTGGGTTGTTGCCCTCCTACGGCCTCCTCCACGTCTCCTGATGTACTGGCCTGTTTCCTGGTAGCGCCTCCATGCTCTGGACACTACGCTGACAGACACAGCAAACCTTCTTGCCACAGCTCACATTGATGTGCCATCCTGGATAAGCTGCACTACCTGAGCCACTTGTGTGGGTTGTAGACTCTGTCTCATGCTACCACTAGAGTGAAAGCACCGCCAGCATTCAAAAGTGACCAAAACATCAGCCAGGAAGCATAGGAACTGAGAAGTGGTCTGTGGGCATCACCTGCATAACCACTCCTTTATTGGGGGTGTCTTGCTAATTGTCTATAATTTCCACCTGTTGTCTATCCCATTTGCACAACAGCATGTGAAATTGATTGTCACTCAGTGTTGCTTCCTAAGTGGACAGTTTGATTTCACAGAAGTGTGATTGACTTGGAGTTACATTGTGTTGTTTAAGTGTTCCCTTTATTTTTTTGAGCAGTGTATATGTAAGATTATTGACTTTATATGGATGCTAAGCGCATCACCATTGTAAGACAATGTGAACAGTGCCTTATCTAGGGAGCGGAGGGCTCCACCCTTCCCTCCTTCCATGACCACCGCCCTTCAGGTGGGGGTGGAACTAGGTGCTCCCAAACCAGTATTTAATCTTGGGAAAAGACACTGTTCATAGTTAAGAATAAGAACTCTGTTCGAAACACGTCAATGTTGCTGCACTAGTGGTGGATGTCCTGTACATTATTTTCTATTACCTGAATAAAGACGAGGATTTAACTACCAAGAAATCGTGAGTGCTGGAACATCATTCTTTCATTTAATGCTGTATGGGCTCACCGGCCTGTTCCGTGCACGCAGGTGATTCTAATGATTGAGTGAGCTGGACTTTTCTTTGTGGAAATTGATAATACTGGTGTATTCCGTGATTCACTCTCACACCCGCTGGTTGATTAGCTACACTTGACAGGCAACACAGCTTGCAGCTGTGAGGACAATACTCCACGAGAAGGGTTTGCAACGTGTTTTATAATGGCCTATTCTCTATTACCGGATCGAATGTCCAAAGCTGACCAAGTATTTTCCGAAAGTGATAAACCCAGGATGTCTTTGATATGAAAAACAAGATGTCTGAATTGGAGAAATTACTATCATAGGAAACACGATTATGGTGGGATCATACCACCCTGGTCAAATATCTACAGAAATCTATGATACCTAGAGGCCTCCGAATCAAGAAAATTCCCACAACAGTTTACTCTGATGATTTTGTACTACAATGGAATCAGCTACTTTCGGACTGTTCGCTACAGCTCATGTCACTTATAGTCAAATGTGAGAGTGAAAAACTTCTACAGATACAAGATGAAATTAAAGCCTGTAGATCCTCTCTCAAACCTTTTGAATCGGCTAGTGACTTCGAAAGTCTGGAATCAGAGATGTTGAATAACATAAATCAAATGGAAGAATATATCACAGATATTAAACACAAAAAAATTCCAGAGAGATCTCTATGATTATAAACATGACCAAGTATACGAATGGGGTAGGAGAGAAAATCTGTACTCCACCCCTAGATCTATTCTTAAAAAGAAAACTAACAAAGGTAGACGGAAATATACCAACAGATCAAGGTCATCGAATAAATCACCAAGAGTGAGTTTTTCCTCTGAATTAGACACTGTTGAAACCTCTGATGGCTCACAAGACTCATCACAGAATCTCCATCAATCTACAGAGTATGGAGCTAGACCCAAATTGTCCTATTACAAGAAACATAAAGGTACCAACAAAAATCAAAATACAGATAAAAGAAAAGAGGACAATTCCATAACCTCATTATCAAAAAACGAATCCGTCGTGCGGGACGAAAACATACGAATACCGCAAACCAGGTCAACACGTCAACAGAAAAGATAGTCGATTGTTCACAACTAGATGTAATTAATCTGTCCGCTATAGTTCTTACGAATGAACAGATAGAAGTACTCAAGTTAGGTTTAAACTATGTACCTTCTGTTAATTTTGATTTGTTTAATACCTTATTGGATATAAATAAGTTTATGAGACAATTGACTGTTGCCAGGGTGGATAAAAATCAATGATTTTTTTGATTTAAATCGGATTTTTTTGATTTAAATCAGATTTTTTTTTATATAAAATGCTTTTTGAGGAAAATATATTACCATCCAAAGGTTATTCCATCATGAAATAAAGATTAGTTTTTTAATTATGTAGAATAAGGCTGTACGTAGACTCCCATATTGTTGAATGGATTAGGCAGTGGCTGAGGGACAGACAACAGAGGGTTGTAGTCAATGGAGTATATTCAGACCATGGACTTGTTACCAGTGGGGTACCTCACGGATCTGTTCTGGGACCCATATTGTTTAATATATATTGCAGAAGGCCTCGATGGTAAGGTGTGTCTTTTTTCTGATGACACAAAGATTTGTAACAGGGTTGATGTTCCTGGAGGGATACACCAAATGGAAAAGGATTTAGGAAACCTTAAGGAATGGTCAAAAATCTGGCAACTAAAATTTAATGTTGATAAGTGCAAGATAATGCACATGGGGCGTAAAAACCCAAGAGCAGAATATAAAACCAGTGATACAGTCCTAACCTCAGTATCTGAGGAAAGGGATTTAGGGGTCATTATTTCAGAAGACTTAAAGGTAGGCAGACAATGTCATAGAGCAGCAGGAAATGCTAGCAGAATGCTTGGGTGTATAGGGAGAGGCATTACCAGTAGAAAGAGGGAGGTGCTCATGCCGCTCTACAGAGCACTAGTGAGACCTCATTTGGAGTATTGTGCTCAGTACTGGAGACCATATCTCCAGAAGGATATTGATACTTTGGAGAGAGTTCAGAGAAGAGCTACTAAACTGGTACATGGATTGCAGGATAAAACTTACCAGGAAAGATTAAAGGACCTTAACATGTAAAGCTTGGAAGAAAGACGAGACAGGGGGGATATGATAGAAACTGCTAAATACATAAAGGGAATCAACAAGGTAAAAGAGGAGAGAATATTTAAAAAGAAGAAAAACTGCTACAAGAGGACATGGTTTTAAATTAGAGGGGCAAAGGTTTAAAAGTAATATCAGGAAGTATTACTTTACTGAGAGAGTAGTGGATGCATGGAATAGCCTTCCTGCAGAAGTGGTAGCTGCAAATACAGTGAAGGAGTTTAAGCATGCATGAGATAGGCATAAGGCCATCCTTCATATAAGATAGGGCCATAGTATTCAGTATATTGGGCAGACTAGGTGGGCCAAATGGTTCCTATCTGCCGACACATTCTATGTTTCTATATGTGTAATTTTTTTGGTAAATAAATTCCATTAATCCATTCACAATGTCATGCTCTTCCAGAAGTTTTTGTAAGATTATTGGGCAGTTTCTCTGCCTACAAGATATTATAACAGATGCTTGGTTTACTTTTGCAGTTCTCAAAACTGAATTTGACTCACATGCCTCTTCTTCACAGCAAAAATGTTATAACATGAACAGAGTTGAGAAAAATACCTTAATCCTAACTTCTACAAACCTATGAATGCAGAATCAACCTAATCAAACTAATATGAAAAGTTGTTTAAATCTTCCTCTACTTGCATATTATAAGTTATACCAGCAAGAATTAGTCTTTATGTAGAAAACTATGATTTAAATCAAGCCTTACTGACTAGTGATTTAAATCGTGATTTAAATCATTTTGATTTAAATCAAATCCACCCTGACTGTTGCTAGACATTTTAGTGATATTGGTACAGATGAACCCTTGCAAGATATCGCTCAGACATGTTTTATGGGAGATATAGAAAATTAGTATTGTCACCTTTTATTTCAAGGACAATTATCCCTTACATGTCTCAGCGATCTCCACAGGGAGTCGTCTGATACCAAAATATGGATATCAATATCCAAAAGTTTAAAACCTATAACCCGGGGTTTTATCCAACAATGTCCAGAACAACCAATATGGACATTTTCCAGGATATCATAGAGAGGGAATTGAAGGAGATGCAAAGTCGCTGTCACGATGAGAGCGGACATAACAATCTATCAGCCAACCATAGAAAAGCACTCAAGGAATTGCAAGATGCAGTCTAGCCAATTTCCCAATCTCTCTGTCAAAGATCCAATCCCACTAACTATGGGGCGTAGAGGAGGGGGAAATTGACCCTTATGAACCTTTGGAAGGGCGTGCATTATAAGCGTGACTATGGTCTCCTCATTCAAGTAGTTGAATTGCTTTTGGTTTATATGACCCTGTTCTAGGCCCACTCGCAAAACCTCAAGGAATTCCACCCTGTACCGTGGTAGAGGATCATTGGCTAGCCTTCGGTACACGGTGGGATCCGAGAGGAGATTACTCATTTGTTGGCAATACATGTCACTGTCTAGGACGACAACGGACCCTCCTTTATCAGCCATTTTTAAACATAGAAACATAGAATGTGTCGGCAGATAAGAACCATTTGGCCCATCTAGTCTGCCCAATATACTGAATACTATGGATAGCCCCCGGCCCTATCTTATATGAAGGATGGCCTTGTGCCTATCCCATGCATGCTTAAACTCCTTCACTGTATTTGCAGCTACCACTTCTGCAGGAAGGCTATTCCATGCATCCACTACTCTCTCAGTAAAGTAATACTTCCTTATATTACTTTTAAACCTTTGCCCCTCTAATTTAAAACTGTGTCCTCTTGTGGTAGTTTTTCTTCTTTTAAATATGCTCTCTTCCTTTACCGAGTTGATTCCCTTTATGTATTTAAAAGTTTCTATCATATCCCCTCTGTCTCTTCTTTCTTCCAAGCTATACATATTAAGGTCCTTTAACCTTTCCTGGTAAGTTTTATCCTGCAATCCATGTACTAGTTTAGTAGCGCTTCTCTGAACTCTCTCTAGAGTATCTATATCCTTCTGGAGATATGGCCTCCAGTACTGCGCACAATACTCCAAGTGAGGTCTCACCAGTGTTCTGTACAGCGGCATAAGCACTTCACTCTTTCTACTGCTTATACCTCTCCCTATACATCCAAGCATTCTGCTGGCATTTCGTGCTGCTCTATTACATTGTCTTCCCACCTTTAAGTCTTCTGAAATAATTACTCCTAAATCCCTTTCCTCAGATACTGAGGTCAGGACTGTGTCAAATATTCTATATTCTGCCCTTGGGTTTTTACGCCCCAGGTGCATTATCTTGCACTTATCCACATTAAATTTCAGTTTCCAGAGTTCTGACCATTCTTCTAGTTTTCCTAAATCCTTTTCCATTTGGCGTTTCCCTCCAGGAACATCAACCCTGTTACCTATCTTTGTGTCATCAGCAAAAAGACAAACCTTACCAGCGAGGCCTTTTGCAATATCACTTATGAAGATATTAAACAAAATCGGTCCCAGTACAGATCCCTGTGGAACCCCACTGGTAACATGACCTTGTTTTGAATGTTCTCCATTGACTACCACCCTCTGTTGTCTGTCACTTAGCCACTGCCTAATCCACTCAACAATATGGGAGTCCATGCTCAATGACTGCAGTTTATTGATAAGTCTTCTATGTGGGACAGTGTCAAAAGCCTTACTAAAATCTAGATATGCGATGTCTACTGCACCTCCACCGTCTATTATTTTATTCACCCAGTCAAAAAAATCTATAAGATTTGTTTGACATGATCTCCCTGAAGTAAACCCATGTTGTTTTTCATCTTGCAATCCATGGGATTTTAGATGTTCCACAATCCTATCCTTTAATAGGGTTTCCATTAATTTGCCTACTATTGATGTCAGACTCACTGGTCTATAGTTGCTCGATTCCTCCCTACTACCTTTCTTGTGAATGGGCACGACATTAGTCAATTTCCAATCTTCCGGGACGACTCCTGTTACTAATGATTGGTTAAATAAATCTGTTAACGGTTTTGCCAGCTCACCACTAAGCTCTTTTAATAATTTTGGGTGTATCTCATCAGGCCCCTGTGACTTATTTGTCTTCACCTTAGACAGCAAACTTAGAACATCTTCCTCTGTAAAGATACATGCATCAAACGATTTATTAGTCATTCTTTCTAGTGGAGGTCCTTCTCCTTTTTCTTTTGTAAAAACTGAACAGAAGTATTCATTAAGGCAGTCGGCTAGCCCTTTATTCTCTTCTACATACCTTC
The DNA here is from genome assembly GCF_905171765.1 of Bufo bufo. NCBI lineage: Eukaryota > Metazoa > Chordata > Amphibia > Anura > Bufonidae > Bufo > Bufo bufo. Next base: position 527,392,806 of record NC_053393.1, read on the forward strand.
CGTCCTTTGTTTTTAATTTAGTTATTCCTTGTTTTAATTTCCTTTTTTCATTTATATATCTGAAGAATGTCTTATCCCCTTTTTTCATAGACTGAGCTAGTTTTTCTTCTGCCTGCGCTTTAGAAGTTCTTATAACTTGCTTGGCCTCTCTCTGCCTAATCTTGTAGATTTCCTTATCTTCATTGCTCTGGGTTTTTTTATAATTACAAAATGCTAGCTTTTTATTTTTAATGATTTGGGCCACTTCTGCCGAGTACCACAGTGGTCTCCTCCTTTTTTTGCTTTTACTGACAAGTCTAATGCATTTTTCTGTTGCCTTCAATAATGCACCTTTTAAGTAGTCCCATTTCTCCTGGACTCCATGTAATCCGTTCCAGTCTGATAAGGACTCATTTATGACTAATTTCATTTTTGAAAAGTCTGTTTTTCTAAAATCTAAAACTTTTGTTTTTGTGTGGTTGGACTCTTTCACAGTTCTTATATTAAACCACACTGACTGGTGATCACTAGTTCCCAAGGTTTCGCCTACAATGACATCATATACCGAATCCCCGTTTGTGAATACCAAATCCAAAATGGCCTCCCTCCGGGTTGGCTCCTCAACCACTTGTTGTAGAGATAACCCCAGTAGGGAATTTAGAATATCTGTACTCCTGGTAGAACTTGCTATTTTGGTTTTCCAGTTTATATCTGGGAGATTGAAATCTCCCATAATGATAACTTCTCCTTTCATTGTCATTTTAGCTATTTCTTCAACTAGTAGATCATCTAGTTCTTTAACTTGACCAGGTGGTCTATATATCACACCTACACGAGTTACTGCATGGTTAGCAAACTGCAACGTAACCCAAACTGACTCTATGTTGGCCTCACCAACTTGTATTAGGTTAGATTTAATGCTATCTTTCACATACAGGGCCACTCCTCCTCCTTTCTTGCCTTCTCTGTCTCTTCTGTATAAAGAGTACCCTGGTATGGTTATGTTCCAGTCATTTCTTTCATTAAACCATGTCTCCGTAACAGCCACTAAATCTACATTCTCAGATGCCATTATTGAATCAAGTTCATTGATTTTTTTACCTAAACTGCGAGCATTTGTAGACAGGACTCTGAGCTTATCATTTCTTAACCTCTGTGCTTCTGACCTGTTCTGGCATTGTTTCGGGGGGCAAATGGACTCTTTTATTTTCACTCTTTTGCCCCCCCTTTTGCAGGATAAAACTTACCAGGAAAGGTTAAAGGACCTTAATATGTATAGCTTGGAAGAAAGAAGAGACAGAGGGGATATGATAGAAACTTTTAAATACATAAAGGGAATCAACTCGGTAAAGGAAGAGAGCATATTTAAAAGAAGAAAAACTACCACAAGAGGACACAGTTTTAAATTAGAGGGGCAAAGGTTTAAAAGTAATATAAGGAAGTATTACTTTACTGAGAGAGTAGTGGATGCATGGAATAGCCTTCCTGCAGAAGTGGTAGCTGCAAATACAGTGAAGGAGTTTAAGCATGCATGGGATAGGCACAAGGCCATCCTTCATATAAGATAGGGCCGGGGGCTATCCATAGTATTCAGTATATTGGGCAGACTAGATGGGCCAAATGGTTCTTATCTGCCGACACATTCTATGTTTCTATGTTTAAAAATGGCTGATAAAGGAGGGTCCGTTGTCGTCCTAGACAGTGACATGTATTGCCAACAAATGAGTAATCTCCTCTCGGATCCCACCGTGTACCGAAGGCTAGCCAATGATCCTCTACCACGGTACAGGGTGGAATTCCTTGAGGTTTTGCGAGTGGGCCTAGAACAGGGTCATATAAACCAAAAGCAATTCAACTACTTGAATGAGGAGACCATAGTCACGCCTATAATGCACGCCCTTCCAAAGGTTCATAAGGGTCAATTTCCCCCTCCTCTACGCCCCATAGTTAGTGGGATTGGATCTTTGACAGAGAGATTGGGAAATTGGCTAGACTGCATCTTGCAGCCGTTTGTCAAGAGAATCCCAGGCTATGTCAAGGATACCTCATCGATTTTAAGATCCTTTTATGACATGACCTGAGCTGAGAATTTCAGATGGCTGACGATAGATGTAATATCGCTGTACCCTTCGATACCACATCATGTGGCGATGCTTGCACTCGAATTCCACCTGTATAAATATAGTGGTTATTCCGATGATTTCATTGATTATGTTTTGATTGTGGCTCAATTTTTGATGTCTCACAATTATTTTACTTTCAATTCCATATACTATGTACAAATCTCAGGTGTGTCAATGGGTGCGAAATACTCACCGTCATTGGCTAACCTGACTATGTCCTACTGGGAGGAGACATATGTTTACAGTACTAAAAATCCATTCTCAGAGTATATTGTCTGGCAGGTACATCGACGACATGCTCTTAATATGGAGCGGCGATGTACCTGCCATACAACGCTTTATGCAATATCTTGAAAATAACCCCTACAACTTGAATTTCACGTATACTGAGCACTCCGAACATGTTAATTTCCTCGATCTTACACTTTCAGGAATACCTGGTCAGATTATACAAACAAAAACATTTCGTAAGGAAGTGACAGGGAACACAATATTGCGCGCGAATAGTCACCTCCCTGCCCACACGATTAAATCAATCCCTGTGGGAGAGTTCACACGTGCCTATAGAAACTGGAGTACCCCTGCGGCTTTTGAAAGGGAAGTTCAGATTGTTGAAAGGAGGTTAGCACAGAGAGCTTATCCGGGGTGGATGATATCTAGAGGTTTAGCCATTACTAGGAATAAAACTAGAGAGGAACTGCTTTTTCCAACTCATATCTCTTCCCCTTCTGAAGATAGGAACGAAAGTAAAAATAAAAAGAGAAGAAATCAAAAACAGAAGGGTACAGTGTGTTATGATTATATGAGGGATATTAAACCCATTACTTTGATGGTCGAAAAGGGTGATACCAAAGAGAGTATACCTACACTTGTCTTAACATACAGCAAGAAGTTTGAAACAATCCAGCAAACAATAAAGAAATATTTGCCTATCCTTTATGATGATGACGTACTGCGCTGTATGTTGAGGCAAGGATGTAGAATTGTCTCCAGAAGACCCCGGACTATAGGGAATGATATATCCCCCTCTATGTATATGCAATGGGTTAAACAAAAAGAGGATTCCTGGCTCACCTATAAAGGTTTCACCAGGTGTGGCAGCTTACACTGCCGCACCTGCACTTATGTAGTGAATACGAAAACTTTCCATGATGCGAATAATTCTCATATATACCCGATAAAATCGTATATTAACTGTCATTCGACAGGAGTAGTATAGGTCATCAAATGTGTAGCCTGCGAGATGATGTATGTGGGATGCACCATTAGAAAATTCAAGGTTCGATTTTTGGAGCATCTCAACTACATCAGTAATCCCGATAGTGTGAACATATCCAATGCGGCCAAGCACTTAATCTGTAAACACGAACGTGGGGTGCGAAACTTTAGGGCTTTTGCGATCGAACAAGTGAGGTTATCGAAAAGGGGAGGAGATCTGAAGCGATTAGTGAGATTGAGGGAGGCTTTTTGGATTTTTAAGTTGGATACTAGATACCCGAATGGTCTTAATATGAAAAATGAATTTATGCATTTTTATTGACCATTTTATTTTCGAGTGATAATGGAGATTTAGGATTTATTTATGTCGGAATCAACATATGCGATAAAAGATACTTAGGTATGATAATTTATATTATTATTTATATGTATACTGTGTATCTGTATTTTTGCATATGAAATTTTACATTTATGTTCACTGTTTTGATTATGGAATTTTTCACAATATATATGTAAGATTATTGACTTTATATGGATGCTAAGCGCATCACCATTGTAAGACAATGTGAACAGTGCCTTATCCAGGGAGCGGAGGGCTCCACCCTTCCCTCCTTCCATGACCTCCGCCCTTCAGGTGGGGGTGGAACTAGGTGCTCCCAAACCAGTATTTAATCTTGGGAAAAGACACTGTTCACAGTTAAGAATAAGAACTCTGTTCGAAACGAGTCAATGTTGCTGCACTAGTGGTGGATGTCCTGTACATTATTTTCTATTGCCTGAATAAAGATGAGGATTTTAGCTACCAAGAAATTGTGAGTGCTGAAACATCATTCTTTCATTTCACGCCCCAACATCAATTACTATTAAACAACAATTTTCCAAGTCACATTTTGCACCCTGGAGACTATACAACTCCATTCTAAATAACTCAGAATATCTAAAAGTATTTCATAAAACATTAAAAGAATACTTTGAAATCAACTCAACACCAGATGTTTCCACGTCAACCATATGGTGCGCACATAAAGCAGTGATGAAAGGTGTTTTCTTAAAATACTCTGCCCTCGATAAGAAAATACGCATCCAAAAAATTGAAAGAATCAATGCTAAAATCATACAACTAGAAAATCAAAACAAACAATCCCCCTAGATAACACATGCTCTCCAACTAAAACAATTGAGACATGAACTATACATTCTCATGCATTCTAGATTCAAATTTTTCCTTCGCAAATCTAAATCACTCTACTACTATAGCGGCAACAGAGCTAACAAATCCTTAGCTAATAGGATCAAAACAAGATCAGCCAAATCCAGAATCTCTCATTTAAATCATTGTGGTGAAACTAACCTCGTCACTGGGTTTTGGAGGGGCCTGTTTGCCAGCCTTTTGCCTCAGGATTATGGGCCCTCTCATCAGCCCATGCTAAACTTAAACCCCATGGCGATTTGACTTTGTTTGTGGCATCTGAGCGCTGTTCGGATATACTGAGCGCTCAGATCCAAGCCATCTGGGGATAAGTTGAATGTGGGGGTTCTGTTCAGTTTGATAGGAGTTATGTATTTTTGTGTAGTTTTGCTGTTGTGAATAGAGGTATTTTCTGTACCTAGTTGGCTTACCACACCCAGTTAAGCCAATTATCTCACACAGCCTAACTCTGTAAAAACATGCTTCCTTTGTTCACAAAGGACTTTTACTAACTTTTGAACCCCTGGTCTAATTCGTGCCATTTTGGGATATGTTAAATGTCTATGTGTACTGTAAAGGGTGTGACATTGTATATTTGAGTAGTGATGTCTGTCCTATTGTCTCCACGTGTGTATTGGCGATTTCCCTTTGTCCTGAGAGATAATTGACTTACTCCTCGGTTGTCTCCAGGACAGAAGACATTGTGTATTCTCCTGCCTGTGAGAATTACATCAACCCATCCATTGTGTAAGGTAATTGTATCACAGGCAGAGGGGAGGATTTTGTGTGGGAGTGTTTTACTGTATTGTAAGTGTTTATTGGTTGTTTTTACAAAACCCTGTGGGTGGTACTAGTGGGTAACAATGTTATATAAGATCAATACACACACAGCTCTGGGTGACCACTGTTTGACCCTCAACACGGAGCCTCGTCTCGTTCTTGGGGGGATTCACTGTATGCTGTTAGAGACTGATTGCTAGGAGTGTAAGCCGCTTGGGTGCGTTTCCTATTCGTCTGCTAGCAGCTATTTGTGAGGTTCCGTTTGGAGCATTCCCTTGTATGCCGTAACAATTGGTGGCAAGCGGCGGGATCGTTCTCACAGCCCAGAAGGACAGCTACAAAGTAACATCATTCCCTGGATTTTACAATTTGAGGGCAACGCATGTCCTAGTACAGCGACCCTGACAGCACCAGAATGGAACCAGCAGTGGAGTACAATGAGGAAGACCTGGATGCATTAAGGAAAGGCATCTGGTACTAGGCGCTGGATAATGTACAATATTAGCGAGGCGATAGTCTCCCCAGTAAAGAGCAGCGATTGCAGAAGCAAGTGGCCCTGTGGATGCCCTTCCTGGGAGAGCAGCCCCTGGAGGAATGGGTGAAGGAACTAGAGCACCGGGTATGACAGGAGCTATGGCTGGAGGATGCTTACCGGGTGCTCTGGTGGTATATGGCACAGTATATACCCTGGACAGCTGAGCATGACAAGCCAGAGGGAGAGGAGTTTGATGGTCCTGGCTTGTTATGGGAGTCCTTTGCAGAGCCTGACTTCAGGAGCCCTGCACAGTCCAGACTTCAGGACATTTTCTATGAGAGGGAGGCTAGGCAGGATTGGGATGACCCCCATGAGGTAGAGAAAGACCTGGCTCACCTAGCAACCCTGGAGTGGGAACTGGAGCAGGACTACCGAGATCTCTTCCACTCCATTGGGATGGCTCAGCAGGACAGCAAGAAGTCAGACCCAGGTCCAGAGCCCTTCAGCTGGGAGGATATTGTGGATGTTTACTGGGAAGAAAACTTTCCAATTGTACCTCACACCTGGAAACTCACAGGAAAATATTTTACAGATGGTACCTTACCCCTTCCCGATTGTCTCATATATTCCCAGATACATCCAATTTATGTTGGAGATGTGGAAAGAAAAAAGGCACCTTCATCCATATGTGGTGGGACTGCAGTCCCATAAAGAATGTTTGGATTCAGGTTTTCCAAATACTAACCAATCTATGCCAATTTCCATTCACCTCGGATCCAGCCATTTCTCATGTGTGTATAGCAGTAAGACACAAAATTGCCTCATCATGGAAAACTCCACTACATATCTCCACTATTATTAAAATGGTTAACGAACAGTGTTGGTATGAGAAGATGTCTGCCTCGGCATTCAATTACTTAAATAAACAAAGAGTTAGATAAGAAATCTGGACTTCATCCAGATTTTACTCACCAACTTCTTAAGTGCTCCTATACGATCTAAGTATCTTAATGTGTACTTATATATATAGCGATGTATTTTCAATGCGTATACATTACTACACACATGGTCTTGCTACCAGTGGGGTACCTCAGGGATCTGTTCTGGGACCCATATTGTTTAATATCTTTATCAGCGAAATTGCAGAAGGCCTCGATGGTAAGGTGTGTCTTTTTGCTGATGACACAAAGATTTGTAACAGGGTTGATGTTCCTGGAGGGATACACCAAATGGAAAAGGATTTAGGAAAACTAGAGGAATGGTCAAAAATCTGGCAACTAAAATTTAATGTTGATAAGTGCAAGATAATGCACCTGGGTGTAAAAACCCAAGAGCAGAATATAAAATCAGTGATACAGTCCTAACCTCAGTATCTGAGGAAAGGGATTTAGGGGTCATTATTTCAGAAGACTTAAAGGTAGGCAGACAATGTCATAGAGCAGCAGGAAATGCTAGCAGAATGCTTGGGTGTATAGGGAGAGGAATTACCAGTAGAAAGAGGGAGGTGCTCATGCCGCTCTACAGAGCACTAGTGAGACCTCATCTGGAGTATTGTGCACAGTACTGGAGACCATATCTCCAGAAAGATATTGATACTTTGGAGAGAGTTCAGAGAAGAGCTACTAAACTAGTACATGGATTGCAGGATAAAACTTACCAGGAAAGATTAAAGGACCTTAACATGTATAGCTTGGAAGAAAGACGAGACAGAGGGGATATGATAGAAACTGCTAAATACATAAAGGGAATCAACAAGGTAAAAGAGGAGGAGGATATTTAAAAGAAGAAAAACTGCTACAAGAGGACATCATTTTAAATTAGAGGGGCAAAGGTTAAAAGTAATATCAGGAAGTATTACTTTACTGAGAGAGTAGTGGATGCATGGAATAGCCTTCCTGCAGAAGTGGTAGCTGCAAATACAGTGAAGGAGTTTAAGCATGCATGGGATAGGCATAAGGCCATCCTTCATATAAGATAGGGCCAGGGGCTATTCATAGGATTCAGTATATTGGGCAGACTAGATGAGCCAAATGGTTCTTATCTGCCGACACATTCTATTGTATTTTGAGGATACTAAGCCCTTACTCCTTTCATCTACCACATCTGACTTTCGATAACTGCCTTATGATATAACAGAATATAACTACATACTTGGTGTTATGATATATCCCTCTAGTTACTTTGTTTTTATTGTTTCTCTTACACTATAAAAAAAACTTGTAAACTGCTGCCATGTCAGGTACCATTTTCCGACCTAATTTATGAAACTGAACAAATATGGCACACCAATAAAAATAATGTTTAAAAAAAAAAAGTTAACTAAGGTTTTATTAAATCTAAAAATATCCTAGTTAAAATTACAGGGGCGCAAGGTCCGACTCAAAGCAATCTCCCAGTAACCTCCAGCATGTGACCATGCATACAATGGGAGGAGGCAGAGAGCTCTCAGCCCCACCCAAGATTGGCTGATATAGCCCGGGCCTCACATGTGCACCAGAATGCTGCCTGTAGATGGAAATAAAGGCACATTCAGACTAGGAGGTTACTGGGAGATTGCTTTGAGTCGGACCTTGAGCCCCTGTAATTCGCCCACTGGCTCCTGGTATTGCCCACATGGCCCAGGTAGGTTTAGCGTTAGGTCCCGAGCTACTTGAGAAACCTTGGCGCGGTGCTCGGGCTCATACATGTCCTCACGTAGGACATGTTGGCTAATCTCTCAATTTTAACACCAGTTTGAGGGCTAAGTAAGACCGCAGAGTGCACCTGTCTTTGTTATATTATATATACTGTTTATCACATCCACACATTTGCTATCCTGTGTAGGATGTCCATTGTGGTACTTGTGGTCTGGTCCAGGCATCCTCCATTGTATGCATTTTTGCTGGGGATTGCATTAGCAGCAGACCACAAGTGCAGCCAATGTGGTACAATGGAGCCAAGATTCCCCTAGTGAGGATCTCATTGTGAGTCAGAAGGGGGATACAGTCATTGGTATCTTTTACAAACACATTGAAGATCCGCAGAATTGTCCCATAACTGTGGAAGACTGTATAGGAAAAGAGGAGTTACGGATTTTGATGAAGGGTAAGTCCCAATTCTCGTTACAGGACGGATTGTTGATAAGAACCTCGAAGAATGGTATCACACAATTGGTAGTACAGACGGCATACCGAGGTTTGATGTTACAGCACGCCCATGATGCCCCAACGGCTGGTCATCGAGGTGAGAAGTTAACGTATAAATTATTACGGGATTACGCTTATTGGCCTCATATGTTGCAAGACGTTCGCACATATTGTCAAGGATATTTAATTTGTCCTCAATTCCAGGCACAAGCACCCACTCATCGGGCACTGCTGATGAAAAGGGGGATGTCCATGCCATGGTCAGACATCCAAATTGACTTTATTGGACCAGTAACAACTTCATCAAAAGGAAACAGATATATGTTAACCATGACTTGTTTGTTTACAAAATGGGTGGAATGTTTGCCTTGCAAAACATGCAGTTCAAGTGTGTGTGCATCTCTACTCATTAAATACGTATTTTCCAGGTTTGGTCTTCCCCAACGCATCGAGTCCGATCGTGGAAGTCATTTCACTAGTGAGGTGATGACAAAAATGTGGGAGATGCTGGGGGTAAAAAGAAAGCTACATATAGTTTATCTGCCAGCCTCTAGTGGTGGAGTAGAATGCCACAACCAAACCATTGTCAACATTCTAAAGAAATTTGTCAATGAATCCGGTAAGGACTGGGATGTAAAGTTGCCTTTGGTTCTCATGGTCATAAGGGCCACCCCAAGCACGGCAAACAGACTTTCTCCCTTCAAAATGATCACAGGCAGGAAGATGGTGTTACCCCAGCATTTACTCTACCGGACAACTGACCACAATTTGATAAATGCTTCAACAGCTCATCAGTATGTGGAGAATCTACGCAAGCACCTTCAGCATGCTTTTGCGTTTCCCCAGAAGAATCTGGAGAAAGCAGCAACAAGCGCCAAAACCTACTATGATCTGAAGACTACTCAAAAGGAGTACCGAATTTCCGATCAGGTTTATCTCTATAACTTCGCCCGGGATCAGGTGAAATAAATGAAGTTCCTGCCTTCCTGGAAGGGACCCTATGTCACCTGTGGTTTACAAGATCAAAATTCCTAAGGGGGATGAATTTGTAGAGAAATGGGTGCATATTAATCAATTACGTGTTTGTCATTCTAGGTCACAACTTCGCCAAATGGAAGGATTACCAGATGATGAGGAGTAAAGAGATAAAGGTTCCAGCTAAAGGTGGAAACCCAGGATTGGTATTGTATAAGCCACTGATTGTACTAACCTATCCTCATGTATTTTCCTCTGTAACTAATTATCTCTTGACTCACTTCTGAATCTAAACTTGCTCTGTTCAAGAAAATAAACTATGCCAAATCAAAGATGTATGAACTCTTTTCTTGTAGGATTGATAAAAAGTGGAAGAGGTATGTGCTCATATTTGTCATACAATGTATTATAGGCGCAAGATGGCATCAAGGATTGTTGCCGTTATCTACGTCGTCCTAATCTTGGGGAAGGAGTGCCACGCCGAGCCGATTGCGGTACCAGGCCCTTCATCTGGGATCATGCTGCAGGATACTACGGGATTCATCTTGACGAATAAGAGGGTTCTATCCCAAAAGATCTACGTCGGCTTGGATCCATGCGTCTTTGTTGAAAGACAGTTCAACGTTTCTGAGATTCAGTCTCCAGAGATAAAGATGTGGTATCAAATGCACGTCGGCTATTCCCAAGAAAGGATTACACAGATCCTGGAACAGACAAGGAAAACCATGACCAGAGATCAGTTTTCAACGAGTCGACGACCAAAGCGGTTTATTTCTGCGGTTGCAGCCGCCATAATCTTTGGCGTAGTGGGCATTGTCATTGCCACCAGTGTATCAGCTGTTAATTCCATCTCTATTAAGACATTGAAACTTGAGATCGGTTCACTGAAAAGGAACCTGATCAGTATTTATGCAGAGATGGAAAATCAGAAGCAATACTTATCGAACTTATATTCCGTTGTGGAGGATACTGTCGTTACCACAAACTTACACTCAAAGTTATTGACTCATTCAATAAATCTTCATGAAAGTAACAAACAGTTTAAACAAGAACTTATATTCTGTGGTGCGTTGGATAAAGTTTTCAGAAAGACTTTAGCAAAGCTCTGGTTGGAATATTACAAACCGAGTCTACGCACCCCGGTTCTTGAAGAATCCGAATATTGCCATTCCAATATAATCCAATTTATCTCTTGGATTACATTGTAATGAAGGGGGGTTTGTTATGCCTTTTCAGTAGTGTAAACAGTTATAGCTACTTATTCTAGTTAAAATGGATATTCATTGCCTTTAAGAGCAATATTGAGTTTATATTCACTATTTTGTATGGATTTTTATTGTAGGCCACAGTAAGTCCATGGGAAGATTACTGCGTCGTTCATAGGAACTAGTGTTATTGTAACAATTAAGCATACACATGGAGTTAGTAGATACACAAAGCCTGCAGAAGTAGAGGCTTCATTGTATTTCTTATCTGAACATGAATTCCAGAAGTGTCTAGATGTTCCATAAAGTATATATTCATGTATCAAGTTTGTCCCTCAGCTCCAAGACAAGGCCTTCAGATCAGGTGTATGTAGTGTTGAAGATATCAGGCGTGTATAACTTAACCCTTAATGGTATGTTGCTTATAGTTTATACAACAGTGCCACCTAGGTATGAGTGGGTAAGACTACAACAGTAGCAAAATTGCATTCTGTGTAGTGTTATGACGTCACATTCCTTATCAATGTACACGCCTATCCGACAATGATGGGAAAGTGCTAAACTAGGAAGGTGTGTTCACTTGATAAGTTTTTAGGTTAAGAAACCACATACCAAAGAAGAAGGGGAACAACAAACACAACACGGAGGCTAATAGACACAAAGGGAGACCCCTGGAGAAGATCCCAATTACCAGGACATTCTTAGAGCTGACTTCCCTTAGACTCTGCATATTATCTGCATTCTTGGTAATGTATAACTTTATTCTGTGTAGTGTTAGTATAAATTAAATGGCTTGATATTTAACCAAAATCCCCATTTTGTGTGGATATATAGTATTAGCGCTACGTCAATATTGTTGCTGTTCAGCTACGATGCATATAGCTGAATAAAGTATCTAATATTGGTTTCCAGGGAAAAACTCTCTGATTAGAATATTTATTCCATAGTCTATATCAAGCTGATAATTTATAAGCTTTATTGCAATACTACCAACACATCCGAGATTAGTCATAGATTTGGCTGAATAAGGGTTTGTATCTCATTTTCTTTAGTGAATTTCTGTGTATATTTAGTTGATGGTAAAACTCATATTTGTAAGCAGAATTTGCATATTAATTTTGTGTTGTTTTTGATACTATAGAGTGCTGGTAAATTGGTGATGTGTCAGCACCATCTAGTGGTATATTTTGGTATTACATTGATTTCATATAGCTTTTGATTTTACATTGATTTTATTGATTGTAATCTAAATTATTTTATAATAAATTTATATTTTTGCATAGACGATTGTGCCTTGTTTTTGCTAATTGCACAAAATAATTAGGTTCTCAATAGAACTCTTTGAGGTGTTTATATGTCCACCTAGGATTAGATACATTTAAAAAAAAAATTATTTGACCCTTTCTTTTGTATAAAGCCATTTGCTTTATAAACCTGACAGTCCGCAAATGGGTCGGCATCCGTTTCGCAATATCGCATTCATTCTCTACGGGGCTGGAAAAGATGCGGAGAGCATCCGCATTTCCGGAACGCGGCTCTGAACTTCCGGGCTGTGGCTCTCCAAAAAAATGTAACATGTCCTATTCTTGTCCGCAATTGCGGACAATAGGCAGTTCTATGGGGGTGCAGGCCGGGTGTATTGCGGATCTGGACGTGTGAATGGACCCTTAGCCGCAGTGTTTATTTTAATGAAAGTGAAGCACCAGATAATACAATTCTTGAAAAATGTGGAGAGGATTTGCGCGCTGAATCAGCAAGAAATGCTGACCCATGCGAAGCAGGACAAGAGCCAGAACAAGAAGTGGAACTTACAATCAACGAGCTAGTAGAACCCACTGAACAACAAGAAATCAGAAGATCCTCTCGGATGACAAAAGGGATACCATCCCGCAGGTTATCATACGCTGCTAAAACACATCAAACACATGAGCCAACATCTTGGGAAGACATGGAAACTTTGCCAAGACGGGAAGCAGATCAGTGGAGAAAAGCAACTGAAGAAAAAAATAAAATCACTTCAAGAAAATAAAACTTGGTCACTAACAGAACTCCCTCCTGGTCGCAAAACTATCGGGAGCAAATGCACTTTTAAAGTGAAATACGATGCAGAAGGAAACATTTATAGATACAAAGCAAGATTAGTTGCCATGGGATACTCCCAGAAATTTGGAAAAGATTACGATGAGACATTTGCTCCAGTTATGAAACATTCCACCATAAGAACACTCCTTAGCATTGCTGCCGGAAAGGGAATGCAAATGAAGCACCTAGACGTCAAAACGGCTTTTCTGTATGGAGACATCAAGGAGGATCTATACATGGAACTAGGGTTGTTTTGGGTATTGAATTTTCGATACCCAATCGATACTTTTCTCTGGTATCAACCTCGATACCAGGATTTGCCTTTTATCGATACTAGGCTGTGCTACTGCACAGCCCAGTATCAGAGAACATGGATCGCGCTGCTCTCAGCGTGCACCATGTTCCCTCAGCAGCACAGGGAGAAGGAGACAGTCTCTTCCTCCCCCTGCGCTGCTCCTGCCACCAATGGGAACGAAGAGGAGGGGAGGGCGCACTGCGCCACCAATGATAATTAACGTTTAATACAAATACAGCCGGCGGCAGAAACACATTGCCGGCACCCGACCTCTGACAGGGCGCTGCGATCCACGGCAATTAACCCCTCAGGTGCCGCACTTATGCACAGGGCAGCAGGGAGAGTGAAGATCCCTTTCACCCTAATAGAGCTCTATTAGGGTGAATAGGACACTATATTTCTGTGATTTTGTTTTATATGCATTGAATGTACCTTTACCTGGCATTTAAACATTCTTTTGCAAGCCATTTGGATTCGTCAACTTTTACTAGACATGGGACTGAATATGTCACAACCCACACCCATCTTTGAAGGCAATCAGGGATGCATAAAGATTACCCAAGAACCAAGCACATTGATGTAAAATATTATCTGCTCAGGGACATGCAAGAACAAGGAGTTATCAACATCCAGTACTGTCCATCAGAGAAGATGACTGCAGATGCACTCACCAAACCTTTGCCATGGGAACGTCGTTGTTTTTTTACAAAAGAGACTGAATGTCGTATAATTATGCACATGCCATTGAGAAGGGGTTTTGGGGATGCAACAGCATGTACCATATACAGTATTGTGTATTAATATCACGACCAGTAGATGGCACTGTATGTTAAGGTTACCAGTTATGTAAATCTGTAAAACTTGTTGGTTCTCTCTCTCTCTTTATACAAAGATGGCTGCTGTTACAGTTTGCTGAAATGTCTTGTATGTAAACCAAGTTCTGCCTCATCACAAGCTACTAGTGTCTTCTCTAACTCACAACCAACAGGCAGAGGTAGCTGATGGCACAGAGGACTGATGGCACTGGGTGGAGCTGAAGGCACAGAGGACTGGTGGGACTGGGGGGTGCTGATGGCACAGAGGACTGATAGCACAGACGACATGGCATCAGGGAAGCTGATGGCACTGGGGGAAGCTGATGGCATGGAGGGGGCTGATGGTGCTGAGGACTGATGGCACAGAGGTCTGATGATTTTAATGATTTTTTTTTCTTATTAGAGTACTCGATTAATTGTTGGATTAATCGATAGAATACTTGATTACTAAAATAACCGATAGCTGCAGCCCTAAATAGTGCCATTACAAAGTACCTGTGAGGTTAGGCTCCCTCTGCCTAACCTCAGAGATGCTGCGATCTAAGGGTTTAAATGGTTTCGGCATCATCGCTGATCCGGGTCACTGTGGCCGAGTGCCTGCTCTATTATACAACCGGCACCCACCATGTATGAAGTGCACTCAGAGCAGCAGCCCTCTCCATACAAGCCCTTGTGCATTATGCCATCCATGTACGGAATTATGCATTGAATAATAGTTTATACATTTCTCAGTAGGGCTGAAACGATTACTCGATTGAATCGAGTAATTCGACCCCAAAAAAAATCCTCTATGCATATTTTTTGCATCGAGGATTCGTTTGTGTCATGTGACCACGGAGCGGGAGTGAAGCGCTTGCCATTACTCATCCGCCGGCCCGTACCACGCTGCACTGTATCCTGACACATCGTCAGATCACAGTGCACGGAGCGCGCACTATGACCCGACGCTGTGTGATGTCAGGACGACAGTGCAGCGGGCGGAGATGATGATGGAGGAGCTGTGGAGCGGCGCCCCTACATGAAAGGTAAGTACTGGCACTGGGGACATGGCTAGGAGGGGGAGCTGGTGGCACTGGGGAGGGCAGCCGATGGCACTAGGGGGGCAGCTGATGGCATGGTGAGGTGATGAGTTTTTATAAAGAAAAACGTTCTTTTAATTAGTGTTATTAGAGTACTCGATTAATCCGAATGCACACGTCCGTGGAACACGGATGTGAGTGTTCCGTGGTATCCCGGCCTGGCATCCTGCTGATAACAAACAATGACGCCGTGCGCTCCTGCTAAGACGACGTGCGCTTCGTGTCGCCGCTGCAGTACAGTAATACACTCGTATGATCTATACGAGTGTATTACTGTACTGCAGCGGCGGCACGAAGCGCATGGCGTCATAGCAAACAATGACGCCGTGCGCTCCTGCTCTGAGCAGGATGCCAGGCCGGGATACAACGCACCACTTACATCAGTGTTCCACGGCCGTGTGCATTCGGCCTTAAATCGATAGAATACTCGATTACAAAAATAGTCGATAGGGCTGCAGCCCTATTTCTCAGTTTTTACTGCAGAGGATTGAAAAAGAGGTGGCTATTAAGTGATGTATTTCTGGGATTTCGATGACTTTTATATACATTTTCTACTTAATTTCCCTCCTGCTTCTAGACTAGACACCAAACGGCAATAGAGAGACAATTTATTATACATGTAGTTCAGGTTGGGACCTTTAACAAGGTTATATCACCATACACTGATAATAAGGATACCAAAAGGGTTAGTAGGGAGGAGCCCCCCCTTTAAATATGTTATTCACTTGTGTGGACTTTCAGGTGAGCCACGAGTCCAGATTTCTGTGAGAAACTTTTATCGCATTGTGAACATGAAAAAAGTTTTGTCCCTGTGTGAATTTTGATATGTTCAGTGAGATGTGACTTCTGCGCAAAGCCCTTGTCACAATAGGAGCACGAGAACGGCTTCTGTCCGACGTGAGTCTTCTGATGACAGTGAAGATTCGACTTCAGCAAGAAGCATTTCCCGCACTCGGAACAAGAGAACGGTTTCTCCCCCGTGTGAATGCGCTCGTGTTTCGTCAGCGTTGCTTTCTGAGCAAAACTTTTCCCGCATTGCAGACAAGAAAACGGCCGCTCCCCCGTGTGGGTTCTCTGATGCTCAACCAATTTCGACTTCTGAGTAAAACATTTCCCGCAAATGAACACTGCTTCTCTCCGTGTGAATTCTTTTATGTTCCACCAGTTTTTCTTTCCTTATAAAACACTTCCCGCACTCGAGACAGGCAAACGGTTTTTCCCCTGTGTGAACACGCTGATGGGCGACGAGCCTTGATCGAAACTTGAAGCTTTTACCGCAGTCTGAGCAAGAAAATGGCTTCTGCCCGCTCCTGCGCTGGACAATTATGCACTGGGCGCAGTGATCACAGTGGGCTTTCTTAAGCGTAGAGACTGGTCCGTTTTTACTAAGGTTAAATGAGGTATAATCAGCAGGGACAGGAGTCTGTATATTCGGGAGAATGGGATTTTCTGAAGGATGTTCCATGAAATAGTCTTCGGTTTCAAGTTTGGGAGCAAAAACAGGAACCTTATCTGTTGGGAATAACAGATATATGTGAAAATGATTTTATATAGTGTCATTTCCACTTTGTTTTTGTGTCATATTGTCTATATATGCTACAACGGGTCCTAATGGCGAGAGGGATCTGATGTTTAGGACCTCCACTGATCTTGTGAGGCCATGTGTCCACCTGGAACTGGACTTATGTTCCAGTAGCATTCTTGGTACCAGTGGATACCCAACAATTCTACTCTAGAGCCATTTTTAGCACATATTGCATAATAGTCTTAGGCTACCCTTGCAGAGTTTTCCTAAGCACTTAACAATTTAGATATTTTTATGGCCTTTAGACTTTTTTTATTGAAGCATTTAAAATGCTTTTTTCCCTAACATTTTTAAACTCCTATTGAGATGTAAATTGAAAAAAAAAAAAAAAAAAAACAGAGACCGTGCTGCATTAACTAACACCTCTGCAAAGGCAGTTTAATCACACCTAACAGCTTCAATGATGGAAAAATCCTACCTTCAGGAGGTGTCTGACCTCATGTTAATTATGATAAATAGATTATGCTGATTAACCCTTTCATGACCAAGGGTCATTGATGCCCCAGTGTCCAGGTCAAAATTTACAAATCTGACATGCGTCACTTTATGTGGTAATTGCTTTGGAACACTTTTATTTATCCAAGCCATTCTGAGATTGTTTTCTCGTGACATATTGTACTTCATGATAGTCATACATTTGAGTCAATATATTTCACCTTTATTTATGAAAAAATCCCAATTTATCAAAAATTTGAAAAATCACAATTTTCAAGATATCAATTTCTCTGCTTCTAAAACAGAAAGTCATGCCTAATAAAATATTTACTACTTAACATTCCCTATATGTCTACTTTATGTTGGCATCATTTTGGAAATGTCATTTTTTTTTTTTTAGGACGTTAGAAGGCTTAGAAGTTTAGAAGCAATTCTTAAAATTATTAAGAAAATTTCCAAAACCCACTTTTTAAGGACCAGTTCAGGTTTAAAGTCACTTTGTGGGGCTTACATAGTGGAAACCCACCATAAATGACCCCATTGTAGAAACTACACCCCTCAAGTTACTCAAAACAGATTTTACAAACTTTGTTAACCCTTTAGGTATTCCACAAGAATTAAAGGAAAATGGAGATGAAATTTCTAAATTTCACTTTTCTGGCCGATTTTCCATTTTATTCCATTTTTTTCTTTAACACATTGAGGGTTAACAGCCAAACAAAACTCGAACCTTTATTACCCTGATTCTGTGGTTTACAGAAACACCCCACATGTGGTTGTAAACTGATGTAAGGGCGCACGGCAGGGCGCAGAAGGAAAGGAACGCCGTATGGTTTTTGGAAGGCAGATTTTGCTAAACTGGTTTTAGATGTCATGTCCCATTTAAAGCCCCCCTGATGCACCCTTACAGTAGAAACTCCC
This sequence comes from Bufo bufo, assembly GCF_905171765.1. Lineage (NCBI taxonomy): Eukaryota > Metazoa > Chordata > Amphibia > Anura > Bufonidae > Bufo > Bufo bufo. Next base: position 527,411,087 of record NC_053393.1, read on the forward strand.
AAAAAGTGACTATTTTGGAAACTAGGGGATAAGGTGCCAGTTTTATTGATACTATTTTGGGGTACATATTATTTTTAATTGCTCTATATTAAGTTTTTTGTGAGGCAAGGTAACTGGAAAATGGCTGTTTTGGCACAGTTTTCATGTGCTATTTTTATAGAGCAGGTTGTTACGGACGCAATGATATCAAATATGTCTACTTTCTTTGTTTGTTTGTTTCAGTTTTACATAATAAAGCATTTTGAAAAAGAAATTATGTTTTGTGTGTCCATTTTCTGAACGCCATATGTTTTTATTTTTCTGCCGATCGTCTTGTGCAGGGGCTCGTTTTTTGCAGAAAGAGTTGAGGTTTTTATTGGTACCATTTTTGGGTATATAGGATTTTTTGATCATTCATTATTACACTTTATGGGGCAACGTGACCAAAAAATTGGCTGTTTTGGAACAGTTTTTATTTATTTATTTTTACAGCGTTTATCTGAGGGGTTAGGTCATGTGACAGTTATATAGAGCAGATCGTTACAGACGTGGCAATACCTAATATGTATACTTTTTCTTATTTATTTAAGTTTTACACAATAGCATTTCTGAAACCCAAAAAAATGATGTTTTAGTGTCTCCATAGTCTGAGAGCCATAGCTTTTTTATTTTTTGGGCGATTGTCTTAAATAGGGTATAATTTTTTGTGGGATGAGGTGACGGTTTGATTGGTACTATTTTGGGGGTCATAAGCCTTTTTGATCGCTTGCTGTTGCACTTGTGATGTAAGGTGACAAAAATGGCTTTTTTAGCACGTTTTTTTTATTTTCACAGTGTTCATCTGAGGGTTAGGTCATGTGATATTTTTATCGAGCAGGTTATTACGGATGCGGTGATACCTAATATGTACACTTTTTTTTATTTATTTCACTTTAACACAATAATAGCATATTTGAAATAAAAAAATTATGTTTTAGTGTCTCAATGTTCTAAGAACTATATATTTTTTTATTTTTTTAGCGATTTTCTTATGTAGGGTCTCATTTTTTGCGGGATGAGGTGACGTTTTTATTGGTACCATTTTGTTTGATATACACCTTTTTGATCGCTTGGTGTTGCACTTTTTGTGATGTAAGGTGACAAAAATGGCTTTTTTTACAGTTTTTTTTATTTTATGGTGTTTATCGGACGGGGTCTATCATGTGATATATTTATAGAGACGGTCGTTACGGACGCGGTGATACCTAATATGTGTGATTTTTTTTTTTTATAGGAAAAGGCAATTAATTTTTTTCATTTTACATTTTTATTTATTTATTTTTACTTTTATTATTTTCCCTTTTTTTTTTTTATCAAGTCCCTCTTGGATCTTGAAGATCCAGTGGGGCTGATGGCTGTACTATACTTTGCAATGCTCTTGCATTGCAAAGTATAAACAATCAGATGCCCTGTAGGTGGCAACATTGGACGCTTTTACAAAGAGTCCGGTTGCCATGGCAACCATCGGGCGCTGCCATCGCAGCGCGGCAGCCCCGATGTTGGAGAGAGGGAGCCCCCCTCCCTCTATTAACCCCATGGATGCCGCGGCATCTATGAGGTTACAGCAGAGTGTCAGCATAGAGCTGACACTCTGCTGATGGCGGCGGCTCAGGAATGGAGCAGCCGCCATCACACACAGCAGGGGGACCACACGGCATGGGGCAGCCTTGAAAAGGGGGGGGGGGGGGGGTACGGCCAGCATTGAGGGGCAGCGCAAATGGGGGCAGGAGGCGGACCGCATAAGGGCACTGGGCAGGCTGCAGGAATGTGGAATGCGAGAGGGGGGGGGACTTCATAAGGGGCAGGCGGGGACAAGGGGGGGCTTGGCGCACAGATCGGGGGGCACAGATCCGGGGGGGGGCACGAGGACACTATCTGATTGCACAGACTAAACAATCGGATCGATTGCCGGCAAGGGGCCACTCTGATTGGTCCCTTTGCCGGCATTACTGCACTGTATGCTGTCCGTGAGGCACAAGGGCAGGGGCAGAAGCTTTAATCCAAGCGCAGAGCTGCCATGACGTCTATACACGTGGTAGCTGCACGGGGTATGTGCAGCTATCACGTATATATACGGATTGCAGTCGTGAAGGGGTTAAAGCATGAGTCACCACAGTTTAATGCCAACATTTATTGTACAAGTCTAATTCTAATTGAGAAAGTCAGTTGGATGAGAACAGCTGATCGGCAGGGTCCTAGGTGTTGGACCCCCACCAATCAGATGCTGATAACCCTATCAGTTACAAAGAGTTGTAAAACCCCTTTAACCTCTTAAGGACACAGGGCGTACAGGTACGCCCTGATGTCCTGGTACTTAAGGCCGGCGGTGGTACTTAAGTACCTGTGGCCGGCGGTGATCGGAACAAGGTGCCTGCTCAAATCATTGAGCAGGCACCTTGGGTCAATGCGCGGGGGGGTCCCGTGACCACCCCGTGTCGGCGATCGCCCCGTTTGCGGCTTTTACGGGAGTTGCGGTGGGCGGTTGGAGGTGCCATCGGGTCCCCGTGCGGCTGTAAAGGGGACCCGATGGCATGGAAGGCAGCGCGCTGCCTTCCGGTGACGAGCCTGTGAGATCCAGCCCCCTGGATCTCACAGGCAGGAAGCTGTATGAGTAATACACACTGTATTACTCATACAGCCAATGCATTCTAATACAGAAGTATTGGAATGCATTGTAAAGGGGATTAGACCCCCAAAAGTTGAAGTCCCAAAGTTGGACAAAAAATAAAGTGATAAAAAAAAAGTTGAAAAAATAAAGTTTCCCCCCCAAAAATTAAAAGTTTCAAGTAAAAACAAAAACGTAATTTCCCCCAAATAAAGTAAAAAAAAAAAAGAAAAAAAAAAAAAAAAAGTAGACATATTAGGTATCGCCGCGTCTGTATCGACCGGCTCTATAAACATATCACATGACCTAACTCCTCAGATGAACATTGTGAAAAATAAAAACTGCGCTAAATAAACCATTTTTTTGTCACCTTACATCACAAAAAGTACAACAGCAAGTTATCAAAAAAGGCGTATGCCCACCAAAATAGTATCAATCTGTCATCCCGCAAAAAATGAACCCTACCTAAGATAATCGCCCAAAAACTGAAAAAACTATGGCTCTCAGAATATGGAGACACTAAAACATGATTTTTTTTTTGTTTCAAAATGATATTGTGTAAAACTTAGATAAATAAAAAAAGTATACATATTCGGTATCGGCGCATCCGTATCGACCGGCTCTATAAAAATATCATAAACAATATCAAAAACATATGGGGTGTTTCTGTAAACTACAGAATCAGGGCCATAAATATTGAGTTTGGTTTGGCTGTTAACCCTTGCTTTTTAACTGGAATAAAAATATTAAAATGGAAAATCTGCCAAAAAAGTGAAATTTTGAAATTGTATCTCTTTTTTCCATTAATTCTTGTGGAACACCTAAAGGGTTAAAGTTTGTAAAATCTGTTTTGAATACCTTGAGGGGTGTAGTTTCTAGAATGGGGTCATTTTTGGGTGGTTTCTATTATGTAAGCCTCACAAAGAGACTTCAGATCTGAACTGCTCCTTAAAAAGTGGGTTTCTGAAAATTTCAAGATTTGCTTCTAAACTTCTAAGCCTTGTAACATCCCCCAAAAATAAAATATCATTCCCAAAATAATCCAAACATTAAAAAGACATATGGGGAATGTAAAGTAATAACTATTTTTGGAGGTATTACTATGTATTATAGAAGTAGAGAAATTGAAACTTAAAAAATTGCTAATTTTTCAATTTTTTTTGTAAATTTGGTATTTTTTTATAAATAAAAATGAATTTTTTAAAATCCATTTTACCAGTGTCATGAAGTACAATATGTGACGAGAAAACAATCTCAGAATGGCCTGGATAAGTCAAAAAGTTTTAAAGTCATCACCACATAAAGTGACACTGGTCAGATTTGCCAAAAAAGGCCTGGTCCTTAAGGGGAAAATTAGCCCGGTCCCAAAGGGGCCAGTCACATTTTTTCCCCCAGTGTTCCAGTGGTTATTATAACCAGTGCTGAGCCAATCAAGCTTCAGATCCTAGATGCGAAGTCGATTCGCTCCAAACTTCGTTTTAATGCTGTACGGAGATGGCTCTGGCAAGGCGAGTTTACGAGATTTCGGTGAATAACTTAAGCCATCGATTTTTAAACTGTAAAACATGGATCTGAAGTTAAAAAATCTAATCCCGAAGTTCTTCACCCAAGTTCCGCGAGATTTTTGGAATAACGAATTTGCCTCGCTGGAACCCATACATTTGAATGCTGTACGGAGACGAATCTCCGTACAGCATTCAAATGAAGTTTGACCGAAGCACGGTCAACACTAGTTATAACTATATTTTTTATTCAGTTTATGAGCTCTTCAATTTTGCGGGACGAGTTATAGGTTTTTTAGGAACCATTTTGGGGTACATAAAGTGTGTTAACCACTTCCAGACCGGGCCATTTACCCCCTTCCTGACCAGGACTAATTTTGCAAATATGACTTGTGTCACTTTATGTGGTAATAACTTTGGAATGCTTTTACTTATCCAAGCCATTCAGATAATGTTTTCCCGTGACACATTGTACTTCATGTTAACCACCTCAGCCCCTATGGCTTAAACACCCTGAAAGACCAGGCCACTTTTTACACTTCTGCACTACACTACTTTCACCGTTTATTGCTCGGTCATGCAACTTACCACCCAAATGAATTTTACCTCCTTTTCTTCTCACTAATAGAGCTTTCATTTGGTGGTATTTCATTGCTGCTGACATTTTTACTTTTTTTGTTATTAATCGAAATTTAACGATTTTTTTGCAAAAAAATGACATTTTTCACTTTCAGTTGTAAAATTTTGCAAAAAAAACGACATCCATATATAAATTTTGCTCTAAATTTATTGTTATACATGTCTTTGATAAAAAAAAAATGGTTTGGGTAAAAGTTATAGCGTTTACAAACTATGGTACAAAAATGTGAATTTCCGCTTTTTGAAGCAGCTCTGACTTTCTGAGCACCTGTCATGTTTCCTGAGGTTCTACAATGGCCAGACAGTACAAACACCCCACAAATGACCCCATTTCGGAAAGTAGACACCCTAAGGTATTCGCTGATGGGCATAGTGAGTTCATAGAACTTTTTATTTTTTGTCACAAGTTAGCGGAAAATGATGATTTTTTTTTTTTCTTACAAAGTCTCATATTCCACTAACTTGTGACAAAAAATAAAAAAAGTTCTATGAACTCACTATGCCCATCAGTGAATACCTTGGGTTGTCTTCTTTCCAAAATGGGGTCACTTGTGGGGTAGTTATACTGCCCTGGCATTCTAGGGGCCCAAATGTGTGGTAAGGAGTTTGAAATCAAATTCTGTAAAAAATGGCCGGTGAAATCCGAAAGGTGCTCTTTGGAATGTGGGCCCCTTTGCCCACCTAGGCTGCAAAAAAGTGGCACACATGTGGTATCTCTGTATTCAGGAGAAGTTGGGGAATGTGTTTTGGGGTGTAATTTTACATATACCCATGCTGGGTGAGATAAATATCTTGGTCAAATGCCAACTTTGTATAAAAAAAATGGGAAAAGTTGTCTTTTGCCAAGATATTTCTCTCACCCAGCATGGGTATATGTAAAATGACACCCCAAAACACATTCCCCAACTTCTCCTGATTACGGAGATACCACATGTGTGACACTTTTTTGCAGCCTAGGTGGGCAAAGGGGCCCACATTCCAAAGAGCACCTTTCGGATTTCACCGGTCATTTTTTACAGAATTTGATTTCAAACTCCTTACCACACATTTGGGCCCCTAGAATGCCAGGGCAGTATAACTACCCCACAAGTGACCCCATTTTGGAAAGAAGACACCCCAAGGTATTCCGTGAGGGGCATGGCGAGTTCCTAGAATTTTTTATTTTTTGTCACAAGTTAGCGGAAAATGATGATTTTTTATTTTTTTTTCTTACAAAGTCTCATATTCCACTAACTTGTGACAAAAAATAAAAAATTCTATGAACTCGCTATAGCCATCAGCGAATACCTTGGGGTGTCTTCTTTCCAAAATCGGGTCACTTGTGGGGTAGTTATACTGCCCTGGCATTCTAGGGGCCCAAATGTGTGGTAAGTAGGTAAATGACCTGTGAAATCCGAAAGGTGCTCTTTGGAATGTGGCCCCTTTGCCCACCTAGGCTGCAAAAAAGTGTCACACATGTGGTATCTCCGTATTCAGGAGAAGTTGGGGAATGTGTTTTGGGGTGTCATTTTACATATACCCATGCTGGGTGAGATAAATATCTTGGTCAAATGCCAACTTTTCCCATTTTTTTATACAAAGTTGGCATTTGACCAAGATATTTATCTCACCCAGCATGGGTAAAATGACACCCCAAAACACATTCCCCAACTTCTCCTGAATACGGAGATACATGTGTGACACTTTTTTGCAGCCTAGGTGGGCAAAGGTGCCCAAATTCCTTTTAGGAGGGCATTTTTAGACATTTGGATATTTGGATACGCTTTGGGGCCCCTAAAATGCCAGGGCAGTATAAATACCCCACATGTGACCCCATTTTGGAAAGAAGACACCCCAAGGTATTCAATGAGGGGCATGGCGAGTTCATAGAAAAAAAAAAATTTGGCACAAGTTAGCGGAAATTGATTTTTTTGATTTTTTTCTCACAAAGTCTCCCTTTCCGCTAACTTGGGACAAAAATTTCAATCTTTCATGGACTCAATATGCCCCTCAGCGAATACCTTGGGGTGTCTTCTTTCCAAAATGGTGTTATTTGTGGGGTGTTTGTACTGCCCTGGCATTTGAGGGTCTCCGCAATCATTACATGTATGCCCAGCATTAGGAGTTTCTGCTATTCTCCTTACGGGTAATGAGATTTTTTTTTTCCGTTCAGCCTCTGGGCTGAAAGAAAAAAATGAACGGCACAGATTTCTTCATTCGCATCGATCAATGTGGATGAAAAAATCTCTGCCAAAAAAAGAAAAAAGGAGGGGAAAGGCGTCTGCCAGGACATAGGAGCTCCGCCCAACATCTATACCCACTTAGCTCGTATGCCCTGGCAAACCAGATTTCTCCATTCACATCAATCGATGTGGATGAATAAATCCTTGCCGGGATTCTTTTTTTATATATACAAAGTGTTTGCCAAAGTATATGAACACCACCACCTCCTCAGCTCATATGCCTCGGCAAACATATCTTTTACTGCAGAGGAGAAATCTCGTCTTGCAGCGCCGCATACACCGACTTGCGTGTAATCTGACAGCAGCGCAATGCTTCTGTCCGAATGCACATCAGTGCTGCAGCTAGTCGATCGGTTGGTCCACCTGGAAGGTAAAAAAAACTAAACAAAAAAGAAAAAACCAGGCCGCAACGCAATAAATTTATTAACTTTTGAACAGAACATATAAACTTTTTTTTAACTTTTTTAACTGAACGTTAACTTTTTTACTTACCGGTATTTTTTTTTTGTTTAGTTTTTTTTACCTTTATAGAACAAACCTCTCCTTCCCCATGGGACAATGTGCAAAGCGCAAATCACCCAAAGATGTGGCGAAGTACGTTATGCACTTTATCCCAGGTGAAAGGAGAGGTTTGCAGCAGCTGTGAGTAAAAGGGCCCTAATAGCCCTGTGTGCCTGTCCTGTGAGATGTGATCCCTATGCCAGGTGTACCTGTGTGTGGTACTTCCGGAAACACTCTCCAAAGCATAGGGCAGGGTGGTCAGGACAGTCAGGACAGAAATAGCGGGTGTCACGCCTTATTCCACTCCTGCTACAGACACGACATCTTTTTCGGGGTGACGGTTGGGTTGAGGTACCAGGAACGACACTGGGGAAATGTCGCTCGTGTAGACGGCTAACTACACTGGTGGTTGGGGCCACGGAACCTTCTGGATACAGGAGGTTCTCAATGATCTCTTCCTGGAATTTGAGGAAGGATCCTGTTCTCCCAGCCTTACTGTAGAGAACAAAACTATTATACAGCGCCAATTGAATTAAATATACAGACACCTTCTTATACCAGCGTCTGGTTATGCGGGAAACTAAATACGGAGACAACATCTGGTCATTGAAGTCCACCCCTCCCATGAGCGCATTATAGTCGTGGACTGAGAGGGGCTTTTCAATGACACGGGTTGCTCGCTCAATTTGTATTGTCGTGTCTGCGTGAATGGAGGAGAGCATGTAAACGGCACGCTTGTCTCTCCATTTCACCGCGAGCAGTTCTTCGTTACACAAGGCAGCCCCCTCTCCCCCCTTGCAAGACGGGTGGTAACGAGCCGTTGGGGGAAGCCCACGCGACTAGTTCGTGCGGTGCCACAGGCGCAAATCCGTTCTAGAAACAAATGCCTAAAGAGGGCCACACTTGTGTAGAAATTGTCCACATAAAGATGGTACCCCTTGCCGATTAAGGGTGACACCAAGTCCCAGACTGTCTTCCCACTGCTCCCCAGGTAGTCAGGGCAACCGACCGGCTCCAGGGTCTGATCTTTTCCCTCATAGATCCGAAATTTGTGGGTATAGCCTGTGGCCCTTTCACAGAGCTTATACAATTTGACCCCATACCGGGCACGCTTGCTTGGGATGTATTGTTTGAAGCCAAGGCGCCCGGTAAAATGTATTAGGGACTCGTCTACGCAGATGTTTTGCTCTGGGGTATACAAATCTGCAAATTTCTGGTTGAAGTGGTCTATGAGGGGCCGAATTTTGTGGAGCCGGTCAAAAGCTGGGTGGCCTCTGGGACGGGAGGTGGTGTTGTCGCTAAAATGCAGGAAACGGAGGATGGCCTCAAATCGTGCCCTGGACATAGCAGCAGAGAACATGGGCATGTGATGAATCGGGTTCGTGGACCAATATGACCGCAATTCATGCTTTTTAGTTAGACCCATGTTGAGGAGAAGGCCCAAAAAAAATTTAAGTTCGGAAACTTGGACTGGTTTCCACCGGAAAGGCTGGGCATAAAAGCTTCCCGGGTTGGCGGATATAAATTGTGTGGCATACCGGTTGTTCTCTGCCACGACTAAGTCCAAGAGCTCCGCAGTCAAGAACAGCTCAAAAAATCCCAGGGCCGAACCGATTTGAGCCGTCTCAACCCGAACTCCAGACTGGGCGGTGAAAGGGGGAACTAATGGTGCGGCTGAAGTTGGTGACTGCCAATCAGGGTTTGCCAGCACCTCAGGGACTCTAGGGGCTCTACGGGCCTGTCTGTGCGGTGGCTGCGACGGGGTAACTACTGCACGTGCCACCTTACCAGCTTCAACTGCCCTTCTGGTGCTCGCCACATCACCATGTTGTACGGCAGTGCTGGTACTAGGTCCAGGGAGGGCTGCGCTGCTGGTGTATGCCTCACCACGTGATCCGGCAGCGCCAGCCCCACTCTGCTGCTCTTGAAGCGGATCCTGCACAACCTGTGGTCTAGCGACACGGGGCCGGGTACGCCTGGTTCTATCAGGGACCTCCACCTCCTCGTCCGAACTTTGGGTCAGAGAGCCACTGCTTTCTACAGGTTCATATTCTGACCTGCTAGATTCGTCAGATGAGGGTTCCCATTCCTCATCCGACTGGGTCAGAATCCTGTAGGCCTCTTCAGAAGAATACCCCCTGTTTGACATTTTAGACTACTAAATTTAGGGGTATTCCCTGAGACTACCCAAGAAAAAAAGCAAGCCTGTCTTACAAAGGGGAGGCTAGCGAAGTACCGGAGGCCGCTGCGGTTGATAAAAAATATCAAAACTGATTTTTTTATCGCCGCAGTGCGTGTAAAATGAATGTGCAGTGATCAAAAAAATATATATTTTTTGTCACTGCGGTGGGGCGGGCGTGGGTGAACGCACGTGTGGGTGACCGATCAGGCCTGATCGGGCAAACACTGCGTTTTGGGTGGAGGGCGAACTAAAGTGACACTAATACTATTATAGATCTGACCGTGATCAGTTTTGATCACTTACAGATACTATAAAAGTACAAATGCTGATTAGCGATACGCTAATCAGCGAATCAGTGACTGCAGTGCGGTGGGCTGGGCGCTAACCGATCGCTAACTACCTAACCAAGGGGCCTAAACTATCCTAAAACCTAACAGCCAATACTAGTGAAAAAAAAAGTGTCAGTTTACACTGATCACTTTTTGTCTTTCACTAAGTGATTGACAGGGGCGATCAAAGGGGTAATCAAAGGGTTAATTGGGGTGCAGGGGGTGATCTGGGGCTAAAGTGTAGTGTTGGTGCTACTCACAGTTCAGTCTGCTCCTCTGCTGGATCCAACCGACGAAAAGGACCAGCAGAGGAGCAGACAAGCCATATAACAGATCATATTTACTAATATGATCTGTTATATGGCTTGTGATTGGTTTTTTTGAAAATCGCCAGCCTGCCAGCCAATGATCATTGCTGGCAGGCTGGTGACGAAATTGTTCTTTAACTTTTGCCGGCCCGCGATGCGCATGCGCGGGCCGGCTTTGAGCGAAATCTCGCGTCTCGCGAGATGACGCGTATATGCGTGACTGTGCGCAGCGCTGCCACCTCCGGAACGCGAATTTGCGTTAGGCGGTCCGGAGGTGGTTAAAGGGCTTCTGTCACCCCACTAAACTTTTTTTTTTTTTTTTGTGTACTTATAATCCCTATACTGCGATTTATCCATACATAATGTGATTAATCATTTTGGTTCAGTAGATTCTGCTAAAAACGTACTTTTATAATATGTAAATTACCTGTCTACCAGCAAGTAGGGCGGCTACTTGCTGGTAGCAGCCGCATCCTCCTATCATAATGACGCCCCCTCCGCATGTTGATTGACAGGGCCAGCGAACGGGATCTTTCTCTGCTGGCCCTGTTTGCATTCAAAATCTGGCGCCTGCGCTGTAACGGTATTCAATCGGCGCAGGCGCACTGAGAGGCGGACGCTCGCTCGGCCGCCTCTCAGTGCGGCTGCGCCAACTGAAGACAGGTACGGCGCAGGCGCCAGATTTTGAATGCAAACAGGGCCAGCAGAGAAAGATCCCGTTCGCTGGCCCTGTCAATCAACATGCGGAGGGGGCGTCATTATGATAGGAGGATGCGGCTGCTACCAGCAAGTAGCCGCCCTACTTGCTGGTAGACAGGTAATTTACATATTATAAAAGTACGTTTTTAGCAGAATCTACTGAACCAAAATGATTAATCACATTATGTATGGATAAATCGCAGTATAGGGATTATAAGTACACAAAAAAAAAAAAAAAAAGTTTAGTGGGGTGACAGAAGCCCTTTAACCACCTCCGGACCGCCTAACGCAGATTCGCGTTCCGGAGGTGGCAGCGCTGCGCACAGTCACGCATATACGCGTCATCTCGCGAGACGCGAGATTTCGCTCAAAGCCGGCCCGCGCATGCGCATCGCGGGCCGGCAAAAGTTAAAGAACAATTTCGTCACCAGCCTGCCAGCAATGATCATTGGCTGGCAGGCTGGCGATTTTCAAAAAAACCAATCACAAGCCATATAACAGATCATATTAGTAAATATGATCTGTTATATGGCTTGTCTGTTCCTCTGCTGGTCCTTTTCGTCGGTTGGATCCAGCAGAGAAGCAGACTGAACTGTGAGTAGCACCAACACTACACTTTAGCCCCAGATCACCCCCTGCACCCCAATTAACCCTTTGATTACCCCTTTGATCGCCCCTGTCAATCACTTAGTGAAAGACAAAAAGTGATCAGTGTAAACTGACACTTTTTTTTCCACTAGTATTGGCTGTTAGGTTTTAGGATAGTTTAGGCCCCTTGGTTAGGTAGTTAGCGATCGGTTAGCGCCCAGCCCACCGCACTGCAGTCACTGATTCGCTGATTAGCGTATCGCTAATCAGCATTTGTACTTTTATAGTATCTGTAAGTGATCAAAACTGAGCCGCCCTACTTGCTGGTAGACAGGTAATTTACATATTATAAAAGTACGTTTTTAGCAGAATCTACTGAACCAAAATTATTAATCACATTATGTATGGATAAATCGCAGTATAGGGATTATAAGTACACAAAAAAAAAAAAAAAACTGTTTAGTGGGGTGACAGAAACCCTTTAATGGTAAACTTGAGTCAATATGTTTTACCTTTATTTATAAAAAAAAATCCAAACGTTAACGAAAATTTGAAAACATTCACTGTTTTCTAAATTTGAATCTCTCTGATTTTAATACTCAATAATTAACATATGTCTACTTTATGTTGACATCATTTTGGTAATGTAATTTTTTATTTTCTTTTAGAAGCAATTTTTTAAGTTTTTAAGAAAATTTCCAAAGTCAACTTTTTTAAAGACCAGTTCAGTTCTGAAGTCACTTTGTGTGGCTTACATAATAGAACCGACCCATAAATGACCCCATTTTAGAAACGACACCCCTCCAACTATTCAAAACGGGTTTTATAAATGTTGTTAGCCCTTTAGGTATTCCATAGGAATTACAGCAAAATAGAGGTGAAATTTCAAAATTTCAATTTTTTTTTGCAGATTTTCCATTTTAATAATTTTTTTCCTGGAACACATCAAGGGTTAACAACAAAACAAACCTCAATATTTATTACCTTGATTCTACAGTTTGCATAAACACCCCATATGTGGTCGTATACCGCTGTATAGGCACATGGCAGGGAACAGAAGGCAAGGAGTGCCATATGGTTTTTGGAGGGCAGATTTAGCTGGAATGGTCTTTGGGCACCATGTTGCTTTTGAAGAGGCCCTAAGGTAACCCTACAGTGAAAACTCCCTAAAAGTGACCACATTTTGTAAACTACACCACCCAAGGAATTTTTAAAGGGGTCTAGCGAGCACTTCACTCAACAGGTGTTTCATAGAATTTTTAATACTTGGGTGTGAAAATGTAAAAAAAAAAAAATAATACATTAAATTTTTCAAGAAAATGGTGCTTTAGGCCTAAACTTTCATTTTCACAAAAGATAACAGGAGAATATCCTCCCACAATTTGCTACCCACTTTCTCCTGAATACAGTAACACCCCAATTGTGGTCGTAAACTGTTAAACTGGGGATACGCCAGGGCTCAGAAGGGAAGGAGCGGCATCTGGATTTTCTAACATGGAATTTTCTGTCATGGTTCTTAAGAGCGATAACTTTTTTTATTATTTTGTTGAATGAGCTGCGTGAGGCTTATTTTGTGCAGAACAAGCTGTAGTTTTTATTGGCACCATTTTAGGGTACATTTGGTTTTCTGGTTCCTTTTTGTCTCATTTTTTGGGAGGTGAAGTCACAAAAAAAGCTGTTTGGTGTCATTTTTTTAAATTTTTTATACCGTTTAGTTTATGGGGTGAATCATAATATTTTTATAGATCTGGTAATTACAGACGCAATGATACCAAATATGTCTATTTTTTATGTTTTACACAATAAGAGCATTTTTAGAAAAAAAAAAAGATTTTTGTACTTACCGTAAAATCAGTTTCTCATTCAATGCATTGGGGGACACAATACCATGGGTATATGCCCAGCTACCACTAGAAGGCACTAGATATAAAAAAAAAGGTTGGCTCCGCCCAGGTGGGCTGTACCCTCTCCACTGCACTAGGCTATTCAGTTTGTACCAATATCAGTAGGAGAGAGAAACAAAAGCGAAGAACCAACATGTCCTGGACCGGGAAAGGAAAGAGCCGCAGCCCGGTGATAGGGAGAGTAAGTAAAACAGAGGGTGGGATATCTGTGTCCCTCAATGCATTGAACGAGAAACGGATTTTACGGTAAGTACAAAAATCCAATTTTTTCGTTAATAGCATTGGGGGACACAGTACCATGGGACGTCCAAAAGCAGTCCTCGAGGGTGGGATTGAAATCTCATGCAAAAAGGGTGCACAGGAACCATGTGACCCAATAGGACCAGGAGAGACCCTAGCATGAAATGGTTCCAAAGAAAAAAATATGAAAATTACTCTTACCGGTAATTGGATTTTCCCTTAGCCTCCACAACGGCACTTCCTGAGGACAGAATGAAGGAAGAGAAATTTCTTGACTGCAATGAAATTTAGATACCACTTTGGGAAGAAATTCAGGAGAATGTCTTAAAACAATTCTATCTTCCAGTATTGTAAGGTATGGAGGCTGAATTGAAAAAGCCTGAATCTCTCCGACTCTTCTAGCTGTTGTAATTGCAAGCAAAAAAAAACGGTCTTAAAGGTTAACAGTCTCATAGATATGTCTCGAATGGGCTCAAAGGGAGAAACCGAGAGGACAGAAAGAACTAGATTTAACTCCCAAGATGGGACTGAGAATCTGAATCTTTGGTGTAATTTACTAGCGCCCCTAAAAAACCTTCTAATTAGATCCGATTCAGCCAGTTTCTCCCCCATAAAAGCACTTCGTGCTGATACCTGTACATTTAAGGTGCTTATTCTAAGACCTCTGTCTAGTCCTGATTGGAGAAAATTTTGTACTAGTCCTAGGTCCGGGGGCCTAAACGGGTCCCAGGAATTTTTAGAGAAAGTCAGAAAAGCGTTCCAGAATCTTAGATATATTTTTGAAGTAACAGTTTTTCTGCTGTGCAGTAAATTATCTATTACCTTTTCAGATAGCCCCCTCCTTCTCAAGATGTTCCGTTGAATCTCCAGGCTGTCAGATGGAGTTGCGGACTGCTGGGATGAGGAACCGGGCCCTGGAGTAGGAGATCTGGAAGAAGGGGAAGGTTCCAGTAATTGTCCCCTGCTAGAGATTTGAGTATCAGAAACCAAGTCCTTTTGGGCCAATACGGGGCTATTAATATCAATTGGGATCCTTCTATCACTTTTGTCAGGACTTTTGGTATTAGAGAGAAGGGAGAAAAGGCATACAGGAGACCCTTCGGCCATTTCTGTGCTAAGGCATCCACTTGCAGCGGTGTGTCTTTGTAAGAAAGGGAATAAAACTTGCTGAGTTTCTTGTTTTTCTTTGAAGCGAACAAGTCGATTAACAGTGTTCCCCATCTTGCCGAGATCTGGTCGAATACTGTCAGGTTTAAGCTCCATTCTCCCTGTCTCAATTTATCTCTGCTCAAGAAGTCCGCTAAATGATTCTTTTTCCCCTTTATATGGACCGCTGTCAGCGATTTTAGGTTTGCTTCTGTCCAGACAAATATACTGTCACCTTCAAGAGGCGACGACTTTTTACCCCCCCTGTTTGTTTACGTAAGCAACTGTGGTCGAGTTGTCGGAAAATATTTTTACATGATTTTGGACTAGGGATGGAGCAAAATATTTGAATGCTTGCCAGACTGCCTGAAGCTCTCGCATGTTGGAAGATGGCCAGATAAGGCTCTGCTGCCATAGACCCTGACATGTCCTGCCCTTCAGGTGAGCACCCCAACCCTGGCTGCTTGCATCTGTCGTCACTACTAGTTGCTCCGTCTGCCACCATTCTACACCTCTGGAAAGGTTCTCTTCTCTGAGCCACCAGGTAAGAGAGCGCTTTATATGGAGAGGAATTTCCAGCTTTTTGTTTAGAGAGATCTGTCTTCGGTCTCAGGATCGTAACAGGAAGGATTGAAGTGCTCTCGAGTAAGCCTGGGCCCATTTCACTGATGATATTGTGGAAGTCATTACCCCCAGAATAGTCATGATTTCTCTAATGGAGGCCCTGCGTATTTTCTGAAATTTTGCTACTCTTCGAATCAGGTCTCTCTTTTTTCCCCCTGGAAGAAAGGAGGACGTTAGATGAGAAGAATCTAGGAGAACTCCTAGAAAAACTTTCCGATAATGTGGAACTAGGTCTGACTTCTTCATATTGATGATTCAACCCAACTGTGATAATGTTCCGATTACCGTCTGCAACTGCAAGAGAAGGGACTCTGTCGTTGAGGCTGTTATTAACAAGTCGTCTAGGTACGAAATCAAGCCTATTTCTGACTGGTGGAAGAAGCTTAAAATCTCTGCCATAATTTTTGTAAATACCCTTGGGGCATAGGATAGTCCAAAGGGAAGAACCCGGAACTGGAAATGACTGATTCTCCCCCGAATCCAGACTGCCATTCTTAAAAAAGTTTGGTAACGCGGATGGATTGGGACGTGGTAGTAAGCATCGGATAGATCTATTGTTGCCATTACTTAATATCCCTGTATATTAGGTTGATTGTGGACCTGACTGTCTCCATTTTGAACTTCTTCCGATTGCCATGAGGATCCCTGATTTTTCTTCTTTTGATCTAATGCAGGACGTTTTTGGGCACGAAAATTACGTCTTTGATGAAAAAAACTTTGACTCGGTAGGGAAGCCCTTCTTCCTATCGGAGCCCTTTTCTAGAATATCATCTGGTGTCTTCCCAAATAAACGATCTCCCTCACAGGGGATGGCACAAAGTCTATTTTTTGATGCCGCGTCTCTACTCCACGACCTTAACCAAATCGCCCTACGGGAGGCGTTTGATAAGGCTGATAATTTCACAACATCTGCCGAAGTGTCAGTCAAAAAGTTGGAAGCTTGTTTCAGAATTGGGATGGAGGCCAGAATGTCCTCCCTTGGAGTGCCTGACTAAATATAATCCTCCAATTGAGTCAGCCATAATGACAGAGTTCTTGCTGTATAAGTAGCCGATATTCCTGGACGTAATGAAGCCAGACTGCTTGAAGATTCCCAGGACTTCTTGAGGAGGGACTCACACTTCTTGTCCATAGGATCCCTAAGGACTCCCAAGTCTTCGAAAGGTAATGTGGATCTTTTAGAAATTTTAGCCACTGGCGCATCTACTCTTGGGGCTTTATCCCAAGAGCTGGAATCTTCCTCAGCAAAGTGATACTTCCTCTTAAACATTTTAGATGCTGCCTGTCTTTTTCCTGGATCCTTCCATTCGTTTAAGATTAACTTTGTGATGTTAGAATGAACCGGGAATACTCGTTTCATTTTCAACCCTAGTCCTAAGAACATCTGATCCTGGATGTCAAAGGTTCTTTTGACTCATCTAAATTTATTGTTGCCCTGATGTTCTTAAGTAAGGTTTCAGTCTCCTCAATAGAAGGGTCCGAATCAGAAGAAGCGTTTTGTTCATCCGGCTCAGAAGACTGTTCCTCGATCACAGAAGGAACAGTTCTAGAGGTGGATGGTTTTGGAGAGACTACCAGTAGTCTTGCTTCGATAGCTGCTCCAATCTCTTCTTTAATTAAGGATCTCAGGCTATCAAGAATAGAAGGTGATTCCTCGGATACCACTCTATTTATACACTTTTGACAAAGCGACTTTTTAGTGGCTGGGGATAATGTCTTCTTGCACATTTGACATTTTTTCTTCTGTGATGGTTCTCCCGAAGATCTCTGACTCTCCCTCCCCTAGATAAAAATTATGAGGGTGGAGAGTCAGAACTGGGTAATTTAAATAGACTTCAGATAGGAGAGCCGTCACCCAGAAAAATAGAGGAAACACCCTGTGCTCATATAGGGTGATAATATTAATGTCCTCAGGGAGGAGGCTTACCGGGCTTGAAGGCCTAGGGGCATCAGTGGTCTTCTTTGCTGTATCCATCTCTCCAGGGACAGACATAGTGGTGCGAATGAAAACACCTCTGTTCCTCTCTGTAGTCGCTTACCTGGAGAACGCCGATCTGATTTGAATCTGCCGCCTGAAAACTAGGTAGGCGCGATGACGTCACTTCCTGCGCTGAGTTCCAACAGTGGAACACAGCACGCCACGAATAGCCTCTTTGTTTAATGGGGAGCCCGGGGCAGCCAGCATACGCCGGACTAAAGCCATAGGGGAGTAGGAGCAGTACACCAAAGCTCGTGAACCTTCCCCCTGTAAGAGCCCCCCGGAAAATTTTCTGGGACAACTTACCGAAGGCCCTGCACACCGCCGATCTCCACCTGCCACTTGAGGGACAGGAAAACAACTGGTGAAGGTAAAGAGGAGGGGGCTTTTATACGTTGATCTCCGTTGTTTTCCTGTCCCTGTAGAGGCGGGTACCCTCCAGGAAGTGCCGTTGTGGAGGTGTGGGGAAAATGGGAGATTGTCAGGATCCCAAGGACAGGTGCCTGGTAAACAAGGCCTGCAAGAAGGAACAAAGGGAAACACCCAGCTCCACCCGAGGTGGGGAAAAAAAATAAAGCGCTAGAGGAGAAGGGACAGGACCAGATGACCTGCGCGAGAATCAAGAGTTGACCAAGAATGCACTAGAGAGCCCTAGGAAGGATCTAGAAGAACTAGGTCTCCCCCTGAGGAAACAGGAGAGTAGCACAGCAACGTCTGTTGGTAACGACCTAGCGCTCTGCATATGGAAGTACTTAAGTTGGAAACAACCTAGCGCTCTGCATAGATAAGGAAGCTTCAGGGGGAGAAGCCCCAAGAGGACAGCCCCAATAAGACAGAATAGACTATGAGGGTGCCTGGCAGGAGATAAAATGCCTGGAAAAAGGATGGAAGCAGTCCTCAACCAAAGACTAAAACTTTAAGTTGTCTCGGAGCAAAACACGGCCAGTCCGTGGCCAACCACATGTAAAGGCCAGGGTACAGAGGAAACAACGAAGCACTGGAGGCTAAACGCTTGAGAGAAATCATAACAAAGACTCACAAGGGAAGGGAGCGAGCTTCCTTTTACAGCAAGGAAGGGGGGAAAGAGAAACACCCTATGGGAAGGAGGAAGCCTCTTCCAGTCAGAGAAAACAGCCGACCCCCGGAGGAGGGGGGTCTTAGGTAATGGTCAGAGGAAGGGAACGTAAAGACCTGCTTCCCATACAGAGGAGGCGAGGAACAAGCCTCTGAAAGACATAATATCGCTGTGAAATGTAAGACCAGAGAAATTCCTGGCCACATAAAGTCACAGGGAAAAAAGGAACCAGTCGCAGGCCCTGGTAATACAAGCGGAGACCCACTGGTCTGAGAGATATTGGAGTAGAAGGTAGAAGGAGAGGACTCCAAACAACCGAAGGAGAAACAGTTCTCCAAACGAGGGAAAGATCCATCCTAAAAGTGACCAAATACGATGTAAACTGCAAACCATAGCACTAAACAACTACCGTATTTTTCGCCCTATAAGACGCACCGGGCCATAAGACGCACCTAGATTTTTGAGGAGGAAAGTAAGAAAAAATTTTTTTTAACCAAAAGGTGTGCTTTTGGTGGGTTTTGAACTAATGGTGGTATGTGGATGGCACTGTTATGGGGGCATCTGTGGATGGCACTGTTATGGGGGCATCTGTGGATGGCACTGTTATGGGGGCATCTGTGGATGGCACTGTTATGGGGGATCATTATGGGCGTATCTGTGGATTGCACTGTTATGGGGCATCTGTGGATGGCATGACACGGCTATCGGGGGAATCTGTGGATGACACATATATAGCATCTTATCGCATGCTTGGTGATTAAAGCTTCTTTTACTTCTTCACTACTTGGATGTGCTGCGGATTTCATTTATTCTCCATCTTATCTAATGTGTCATCCACAGATCCCCCATAACAGTGTCCCTGTGTAGTGAATGGGGGCCGGCATCTGGTTTTGTAATGGCAGCGGGGCCCGATGCAGTCACTGTATTCTACTACACCGGGCCCCGCTCACTGTAGTATAATTATATCTAACTTGTAGGTATTGTTAAACTATTCAAATCATCTGAAATCCAGCGCATGTACTACTTACTACTAACTTCGTAGTAGGCAGGAGGCCGGGCGGGCGCTGGCAGCGTGACTCATTACATCAAGCACCTGCGCCGCCTGCTTCATTCATAAAGTCGGCGGAGCAGGAACGCGACGTAATGAGTCACGCCCAGCATTTACCCCATAAGACGCACTGCTATTTTCCCCCCACTTTTGGGGGGGGGGGGGGGGGAGTGCGTCTTATAGGGCAAAAAATACGGTAGGTACCAGGTTCTTGATCTGGGGGGATGGGAAGAGAGGTTAGAATCTCAAGAAGGCAACAAAGAGTGGGGTCAGGGACTCCCAGCAGGATTACCTGGACAGGGGCTCAAGAAAGGTCCAAAGAACCAGACCACCTAAGGACAACAATAGTCCGAAAACCAAGGAATAACATCGGCCATGGGTGACCAACCATCCCAAGTGTAGTGACCAGCTAACTGTGTAACACTGTCCCAGAAGGGGCAAGTACAGCAGCCTGGATTTGGTGAAAGAATCGCCAAACATCCATATGTCAGAAAGGATACAGAAGTTGGCAGGGAAAGCCGGGAGAGACTACACTGACATGAAGAAACCAGCTACCAGCAGAGAACAATTAAACTCCCAGGGATAGGGGAAAGGAACTGACAGATGCAGACAACGGCCAGGTCCAGGGAATGGACCGTCTGTCATGTAGCACAACTAATCAGAAACATAAGGGAGTACCAAGAACACCCAGACCATGGAAGAGGTACGGGACCACGTCCGAATCCAGAGCAAGCCGCGGAAAAGTCCACCCACCGGCAGGAGTGTGGCACCCACTAGTCCTGTCACAGCCATATCAGAGAAGACGTCCAGTTAAGACGCTTGCCATTGACCACCAAGAAGGATTCTGTATGGTGGAGGACATCAGCGATGACCCAAAACTGCAGTGGCGGCTGGTGCTCACAACGCTGCGTACTCCTGCAGCATAGAACATCCAGTGGTGATCCCTGTACTCTGCCAGGACTGTGCCATGTAACTCTGTGAAAAGAAAGCAGAGGAGCAGTAATAAAAACGCGAGTACTCCATCATGAAATGGGGTAACACGGCTGTGCAGCATGTAGTAGTACTTTACAGGGTTGACAAAGAACAATCCTAGCATGTCAGCCAACAACCTGCCCATTGAGGGAGAGCAGTTGTCTGGTGCATAAAAGGACTGGGAAGTTTTGTTAAATGTGCGTCAGGCAATGAAGTAAAAATCCTTCCTAGTACAGAGGCAAAGAGAAGACTTAGAGGACCTGGTTCAGGAGGAACTGGACCTGGTGTCAGATCTGAACAGGCCAGCAATATACTGAAACTAACAAAGCAGCTCTACTCTGCCCAGGAAGGGGGGAGACATATGGATATGGATACCAGGTATGCCATGTATGCTAGAAGCAGAATAGAGTGATGAATACAGCATCAGGAGATGGAAACATCACTCCATGAGAATGGGGGGCCACATGATTGCCTATCACAGATCAGAGCCAGGGAAGGGAGAAATACACCCAGTAATGCAGGAGCCGTATGGGCCGCAGATTGTATCAATAGGGCATAGCTCCTGGACAGGGCTCCAGACTAAACAAAAAAACAAGGAGCCATTGGCTCCTAACCTGAAAAATTTAGGAGCCAAATTTAAATTTTTCGTCGCCAAATTTAAAATACATATAATTACGGTATAATAAAAAAAAAATAAAAACATGTCTTACCAAGGGTTGTCACGATACGAAAATTTTGACTCGATTTCGATACCATAAAAAAGTATTGTGATACTCGATACCACGTGAAAAAAATTAAACACCAAAAAAGCCGCGTGCATTCCACATTTTATGGAACGCCTGGACCATAATAGAACAGTCCGATCGGGACAAGGTGACAAAAAAAATTGCACGTTTTTTAGGCTACTTTTACACTTGCGTTGGGAGCGGATCCGTCTGGTGTCTGCACAGACGGATCGGCTCCTATAATGCAAACGCTTGCATCCGTTCAGAACGGATCCGTCTGCATAACTGTTTTTTTCAGATCTGATTTTTCACTTCGTCAAAACTCAGATCCGACAGTATATTCTAACACAGAGGCGTTCCCATGGCGATGGGGACGCTTCAAGTTAGAGTATACTAAAAGAACTGTGTACATGACTGCCCCCTGCTGCCTGGCAGCACCCGATCTCTTACAGGGGGCTGTGATCCGCACAATTAACCCCTCAGGTGCGTCACCTGAGGGGTTAATTGTGCGGATCACAGCCCCCTGTAAGAGATCGGGTGCTGCCAGGCAGCAGGGGGCAGTCATGTACACAGTTCTTTTAGTATACTCTAACTTGAAGCGTCCCCATCACCATGGGAACGCCTCTGTGTTAGACTATAGAAGAAGCGCCCGCCGGTCACAGACATCGCAGGTAAGTATAATGCTTCTAAAAATTGCTAAGTAACCATGGCAGCCAGGACTGCAATAGCGTCTTGGCTGCCATGGTAACCGATCGGAGCCCCAGCGAATAAACTGGGACTCCGATCGGAACTCTCCGCTGCCACCAATGATGGGGGGGTCGGTCATTTTAATTAGGGGGGGGAGGGGAGGCCGCACTGGCCACCAATTAATTAAATACAGGGGAGGGAGGGGGGCCGCACTGGCCACCAATGAATTTAAAACTGGGGAGGGGGGGGGGGGTCTGGCCCCTGCTGCCTGGCAGCACCTGATCTCTCACAGGGGGCTATGATACGCACAATTAACCCCTCAGGTGCGGCACCTGAGGGATTAATTGTGCGGATCACAGTCCCCTGTAAGAGATCAGGTGCTGCCAGGCAGCAGGGGGCAGTTATTACACAGTTCTAAGTATATTCTAACTTGAAGCGTCCCCATCACTATGGGAACGCTTCTGTGTTAGAATATACTGTCGGATCTGAGTTTCACGATCTAACTCAAATCCGATGGTATATTCTAACATAGAGGCGTTCCCATGGTGATGGGGACGCTTCAAGTTAAAATATACCATCGGATTGGAGAAAATTCCGATCTGATGGTATATTAATAGGGACTCCTGACTTTACATTGAAAGTCAATGGAGGACGGATCCGTTTGCAATTGCACCATATTGTGTCAACGTCAAACGGATCCATCCCCATTGACTTGCATTGTAAGTCTGGACGGATCCGTTTGGCTCCGCACGGCCAGACGGACACCCGAACGCTGCAAGCTGCGTTTGGGTGTCCGCCTGCTGAGCGGAACGAGGCCAAACGGAGCCAGACTGAGGCATTCTGAGCGGATCCGCATCCACTCAGAATGCATTGGGGCTGTACGGATCCATTCGGGGCCGCTTGTGAGAGCCTTCAAACGGAACTCACAAGCGGAACCCCGAACGTAAGTGTGAAAGTAGCCTTAGTTTTTTTTTCCTTGTTACGGTGTTCACCGGAGATATTTTTTAATATTTTAATAGTTCGCACTTTCGGGCGTGTCGATATGTAATATTTATTTATTGTTTATATATTTTATATGTAAAATTGGGCAAGGGGGTGATTTAAACTTATTTTTTTTACTCTAGGGGCCAGAACCTGGGATCTTTTCATCCCTTGTCCTATTCACCCTGATAGAGATGAATAGGACTTGCCCTGTGCACACAGCAGCAGGGAGGTGACCATGGCAGCCATGGCTTCAGTAGCGTCCTGGCTGCCATGGTAACCGATTGGAGCCCCAGGCTTACACTGCTGGGGCTCCGATCGGAACTGCCACTGCCACCAATGAGGAGGGGGGGGGGGGGACCCTGTGGCCACTGCCACCAATGATTATAATAGTTATAATACTGGGGGGGTGGGGGCGCACTGCGCCACCAATGATTTTACTAATACTGGGGTTGGGGGGGGGGTTGTGGAACCCCTCCAGAAGCAGAGCGGAGCGGGGAGGGGCCAGCAAAAGCCTGGCAAACAAGGAAAGGGGGCGAGAGAGAACGCGGCCAAGGTGTGGAGGAAGCCGGGGCCTCGATTAATGAGGTGGCCAGAAAAGGAGCGCCGTCGGCGGGACAGAGCCGCGGGAGACCGGGGGCACTCCGGAATGAAAAAAAAAAAACGGTGAGGGGCGCTCCTGAGGGGGAGCGATGCTCAGGGAGGGGAAAAGCAAAAGAAGCACCAGGGGCCGGAGAAAATGCGGCCTAGTCCCGGCAGAAGCAGGAGACTAAAGTAGATAGGAGGCCGGGGGAGGCCGCAAAGGTAGCAGGGTGGCCAGGGAGAAGAGAAAAGGACCCCAGGGGGGGGAGAAAGGAGGGAGGGGGGAAGAGAGCAAGCGTCCCCCCCCCCCTCTCCCAGAGGGAGAAATACTTCCCCGCCTGTGGCAGAAGGGGATAAAGAAGAGGGAGTAGCACCCCGGACCCCCGAAAAAGTAGATGCCATCCCTGGCCACGAAAGGGGACCTAACCCGGGACCCCCGCTAACTCTGGGACAGGGACGCAGGGGAAATACTCACCGTCCGATGTCTTCGGGTGCCGCAGGGTCCCCCATCGGCAGACTCAACATGGGGACCGTGGGAATGCCGGCAAGCCACTGTGCATGCAGTCAATGGAGACTGGGTGACCGGCGAGGTGGGGGGGTTGTGCGGCACCTGAGGGGTTAACATCGGCGGATCGCAGCCCACAGTTATAGAGGCTGGGTGCCGAGTATGGGATATGGCCGGCACCTGCAGCGCAGTCTGAGTTTGTATTAAGGCATAAACTATATTCATTGGTGGCGCAGTGGCCACAGCCTCTCCCCTCCTCCTCGCTTCTATCAGCCCATTGGTGGCAGCGGCGGCACAGGGGGAAGGGACTGCCTCCTTCTCCCCTGTGCTGTTGAGAAGAACATGGCGCGCGCTGACAGCAGCGTGTGCCATGTCAGTTCCTCGTGTGTGAGAGGCAGAGCAGCGAAGGGTATAGGCGCAAATGGCGATTTAGTCGCATTGGCGACAATTTTGGTCGCCATCTGGAGCCCTGCTGGAGATACTGCAAATACTCTGCCTATAATAGGAGTAATGTGGCTGCATGGTGCTCATTATAATGAGAGTGGAACATAGCTACAGCATTTGGAAATGCTAAAGTATATGGAGGCTGTACAGGTACTCTACCTAATTAGGGAGAAATACGGCTGTGTAGTGCCGACTTAAAACCAGACAGGTGCAGAGGGTACAGCATCTGGAGATGGCACAGGAACTCCATGTCAGAGGGAAGCGATGCCTGCGTGGTGCGCACAAGAACCAGAGAAGTGCTAAAGCTACAGCATTAGAAGAGGGGCTCTATACTTCGCCTGGTGAGGGAGAAATAGGGCTGCATGGTGCATAATACAACCAGAGTGGTGTAATGGCTACAGCAAATCTGGAGATGGTACAGGTACTCTACCTCTAAAGGGAGCAATGTGGCTGCTTGGTGCACATTAGAACCAGTGTAATGGCTACAGCCCCTGGAGATGGAGCACCACGGATATGGCTGCATACTGTACTGTAAAGGCTACAGGCACTCACTCTGGTGAACCAGGGCTCTCTCCGCATATATGGTTGCGTGTCGCACGCTAGCACCAGAATGGCTGTTTTGGCTACAGCGCCTGGCGCGACCATTCTCGGACTAGGAGGGTGTGTTGAATATAGCCCCTGGTACAGAGAAATAGCTGCAGTGCTGGGCACAGCATTTGGCAGTGGTACAAGTGACCCCCTGTTGAGGGGATTGCGTACGTACCTGGGACACCACGTAGGTGTGCCAGCATGCTAACCAAGTGGCAGGCTGACTTACCTCGTGCAGCCAGGGGAGCTCCCTCCGAAAGTCCACTAGAGGGGATACCAACCCTGGAGAGGAGAGGTTCCTCAGCGGACATTTGTCTTTAACCACTCAGAGAATCTGTCTGGTGGAAGACCGCCTGATGCTCTGTTACCAGGAGAGATTCAGAGCAGAGGTGTCCCTCGAGGCAGCAGATGGAATGGCAGGGAAGGGTTTGTCACCAGCCTCAGACTTGTCCTGGGAGTGACCCGAGGATACCGAGGAGGAGCGGGACATGGTTGTGACAACCAGAGGTCGACTGCGGGACCTAGTTGAGAGTGCTCCATCCGCGGAAGGGTCCCTGGGAGGGCAGAGGTGGCCGCAATTTTTGGACAGGCAGTTGGAGCAGCGACTCTGCCATAGACTGGGAGAGTTGGACAGGATTCCCTAAGGCTTGGGCCAAGGAAGAGGCCCAGTCAAGAGAGACCGACGTAGGTCAGGGAGTCATCAGAGGGCCTGGGAGCTATTGCGCAAATACATGCGACCCCCGAGGGGGGCTGGGAATTGGAGTCCTCAGAAAGGGCACATGAGGCCTGAGAGCGAGACTGAAAAAGAAAGCAGCCAGCCAAGGCTGTCTACTGAGTCCCCAAAGAGGTGCTGCAGCTGCAGAATCTAAGCAAAAGGACCCCCCTGCTGACAAGATGGAGGCTATTTCTAAGTGACACAGCACCCACAGGGTTAAAGCCCGCGCTTGTCTGGCATAGGAGGAGGGGGAGGAACCCCTCCAGAAGCAGAGCTGAGCGGGGAGGGGCCAGCAAAAGCCCGGCAAACGAGGAAAGGGGGCGAGAGAGAGCGCGGCCAAGGCGTGGAGGAAGCCGGGGCCTCGATTAATGAGGTGGCCAGAAAAGGAGCGCCGTCGGCGGGACAGAGCCGCGGGAGACCGGGGGCCCTCCGGAATGAAAAAAAACCGGTGAGGGGGGCTCCTGAGGGGGAGCGACGGTCAGGGAGGGGAAAAGCAAAAAAAGCACCAGGGGCCGGAGAAAATGCGGCCTAGTCCCGGCAGAAGCAGGAGACTAAAGTAGATAGGAGGCCGGGGGAGGCCGCAAAGGTAGCAGGGTGGTCAGGGAGAAGAGAAAAGGACCCCAGAGGGGGAGAAAGGAGGGAGGGGGGAAGAGAGCAAGCGTCCTCCCCCCCTCTCCCAGAGGGAGAAATACCTCCCCGCCTGTGGCAGAAGGGGATAAAGAAGAGGGAGTAGCACCCCGGACCCCCGAAAAAGTAGATGCCATCCCTGGCCACGAAAGGGGACCTAACCCGGGACCCCCGCTAACTCTGGGACAGGGACGCAGGGGAAATACTCACCGTCCGATGTCTTCGGGTGCCGCAGGGTCCCCCATCGGCAGACTCAACATGAGGACCGTGGGAATGCCGGCATGCCACTGTGCATTCAGTCAATGGAGACTGAGTGACCGGCGAGGGACCTGAGTACGCACCCGCAGGGGGTGCAACTGAAGTGTGCTGCAGCTGGTGAAAACCTGCAGAAGAGAGAAAAACTGGATTTTTGTACTCACCGTAAAATCCTTTTTTCTTAGGATGCATTGGGGGACACCGCACCATGGGTATATGCCCAGCTACCACTAGGCTGACACGAAGTAAAAAGTGTTGGCTCCTCCTATCTGGGCTATACCCACTGCAGATGCAGGAGCAAACTAGTAGGTAGACAAACAGTAGGAGCACAAGAAAAAAACGTAGCCACAAAGGGTGGGATCTGTGTCGCCCAATGCATCCTATGAGAAAAGGATTTTACGGTGAGTACAAAAAACGAGATTTTTGTATAACTTAGGGCTCTTTCACACCTGCGTTATTGTCTTCCGGCATAGAGTTCCGTCGTCGGGGCTCTATGCCGGAAGAAGCCTGATCAGGATTATCCTAATGCATTCTGAATGGAGAGTAATCCGTTCAGGATGCATCAGGATGTCTTCAGTTCCGGTACGGAACGTTTGTTGGCCGGAGAAAATACCGCAGCATGCTGCGCTTTTTGCTCCGGCCAAAAATCCGGAACACTTGCCGCAAGGCCGGATCCGGAATTAATGCCCATTGGAAGGCATTGATCCGGATCCGGCCTTAAGCTAACCGTCGTTTCGGCGCATTGCCGGAGCCGACATTTAGCTTTTTCAGAGTGGTTACCATGGCTGCCGGGACGCTAAAGTCCTGACAGCCATGGTAAGTGTAGTGGGGAGCGGGGGAGCAGTATACTTACCGTCCGTGCGGCTCCCCGGGCGCTCCAGAGTGACGTCAGGGCGCCCCAAGCGCATGGATCACGTGATCCATGTGATCACGTCATCCATGCGCATGGGGCGCTCTGACGTCATTCTGGAGCGCCCGGGGAGCCGCACGGACGGTAAGTATACTGCTCCCCCGCTCCCCGCTCCTACTATGGCAACCAGGACTTTAATAGCGTCCTGGGTGCCATAGTAACACTGAAAGCATTTGGAAGACGGTTCCGTCTTCAAATGCTTTCAGTACACTTGCGTTTTTCCGGATCCGGCAGGCACCTCCGGCAACGGAAGTGCATGCCGGATCCCAACAACGCAAGTGTGAAAGAGGCCTTACCAGTAAAATCTCTTTCTCGCTCTTCCTTGGGGGACACAGGAAACCTTGGGTATAGCTCAGCTCCCTAGGAGGCGTGACACTAAGTGAAAGACTGTTAAGCCCCTCCTCCAGCAGCTATACCCTCAGCCTGGAGAGAGAGACTACCAGTTATGTGCCCAAGTAGTTAAAACAAAGGCAAGGATCAACCAAAATAACACCAACAAGTCAAAACACCCGTCAGGGCAACCAAAACAATGGGTGGGTGCTGTGTTCCCCAAGGAAGAGCGAGAAAGAGATTTTACTGGTAAGTTATACAAAAATCTTGTTTTCTCGCCCAATTCCTTGGGGGACACAGGAAACCTTGGGACGTTCAAAAGCAGTCCAAAAAAAGGGAGGGACCACAACCCAAGATGAATTAAAGCACGGTAGGCATTAAGGCACCGCCGCCTGCAAGACCAGGCGGCCCAAAGCAGCATCCGCCGATGCATAAGTGTTCACCCTGTAGAACTTGGTGAAAGTGTGCAAAGAAGACCAGGTGGCCGCCTTACACAATTGTTCAGCCGAAGCTCGATTTCGCTGAGCCCAGGAAGCCCCGACCGCTCTGGTAGAATGAGCGGTAACACCAAAGGGCGGCTCCCTGCCCTTAGCACGGTAAGCCTCAGCAATAGCCATCTTGATGAAGCGGGCAATAACCACTTTAGATGCCGCCAGCCCCCTGCGCGGACCCTCCGGAAGCACAAATAGAGAATCCGAGCGCCGAAAGGGTCTAGTCACATCCAAGTAGATCCTCAGAGCCCTAACAACATCCAGACGGTGAAGATCCCGTTCCCGAGGATGAGACTGGGACGGGCACAGAGAAGGAAGGACAATGTCTTCATTTAGGTGAAAAGCGGACACCACCTTCGGAAGGAAATCCGGAACCGGGCGGAGAACCACCTTGTCCTGGTGAAAAACCAAGAGGGGTTCTACACAAGAAAGTGCCGCCAATTCAGACACACGCCGAAGAGACGTGATGGCAACGAGGAAAAAAACTTTGCAAAACAACAAGCGAAGGGAAACCTTACGCAGAGGCTCGAAAGGAGAAGATTGGAGAGCCGTCAGCACAACATTAAGATCCCAAGATGGAACGGAAGCGCGATACGGGGGAGCATAGTGAGCAACCCCCTGAAGAAAGGTCTTAACTGGACCGAGCGGAGCCAGAGGGCGCTGGAAGAGGATCGAAAGCGCTGAGATCTGACCCTTCAGGGTACTGAGACCCAAACCCAAGTCCAGACTGCAAGAAGGATAAAATCGTGGGGAGAGAAAACCGAAGGGGATGAACATCTAAGGTCTCGCAGAATTTCAAATAGGCCCGCCAGGTTCGGTAATAAATCCTGGACGATGCCGGTTTACGCGCACGAATCATGGTACGGACCACGTAAGCAGAAAACCCCCGCCGCGTTAGAACTGCGGTTTCAATAGCCACGCCGCTAAACGTAGCGACCCTAAATGCTGGTGGAAGATCGGCCCTTGAGAGAGGAGATCTTCTCTTATAGGCAGAGGCACGGGAGCGTCTGCCAGGAGCAGCATAAGGTCGGCGTACCAAGGACGACGAGGCCAATCCGGGGCTATTAGGATCGCAGGCGTGCCCTCCGCCGCGATCTTCCGAAGGACTCGTGGAAGAAGAGGCAGGGGCGGAAAGACGTAGAGGAGAGAGAACTCCGTCCAGGGAAGGACGAGCGCGTCCGCGCCGTAAGCGTCCGGATCCTTGGCTCTGGCCATGAAGGTGGGAAGCTTGTGGTTGAATCTGGAGGCCATGAGATCCACGTCCGGACGACCCCAACGGAGGCAAAGAGACTCGAAGACGTCGGGGTGCAGAGACCACTCGCCCGGGTCGATCGTCGTCCGGCTGAGGAAATCCGCCGCCCAATTGTCCACCCCCGGGATGTAAATGGCCGAAAGGGCTGGAACATGAACTTCCGCCCAGCGAAGGATTAGAGACACCTCCCTCATCGCTGCCGCGCTGCGAGTGCCCCCCTGATGATTTATGTATGCCACAGCCGTGGCATTGTCCGATTGGACACGAACAGGGTGACCCTGAAGCAGCGCAGTCCAATGCCGGAGTGAGAGGAGAACCGCCCTCAGCTCTAGAACGTTGATCGGCAGTTTGGACTCCGATGGAGACCAAGTGCCTTGTACGGACCGAGGAGGAAACACCCCCCCCCCAACCCCGCAGACTGGCATCGGTGGTAATCACCAACCAAGTTATCGGCAGAAAGGACTTCCCTTGGAGAGGGGTCTGCAACCACCAGAGGAGAGAGGAGCGAACCTGGGGGGGAAGGGGAAAATGCCGATCCAGACTCTCCTGGGACTTGTCCCAGGCGGACAGAATGGCAGTCTGAAAGGTGCGGGAGTGATACTGCGCATAGGGGATTGCTTCGAAACAGGACACCATCTGTCCCAAGACCCGCATGCTGAACCGGAAGGAAGGATGGCGGTGGATCAGAAGGCTCCGAACTGACCGATGAAGGAGCTGGCGCTTTTCTGACGGAAGCTGAACCTCCGCTGCATCC
This sequence comes from Bufo bufo, assembly GCF_905171765.1. Classification (NCBI taxonomy): domain Eukaryota; kingdom Metazoa; phylum Chordata; class Amphibia; order Anura; family Bufonidae; genus Bufo; species Bufo bufo. The sequence goes on from NC_053393.1 coordinate 527,441,513, forward strand.
GTATCCAGAAGCATCCCCAGAAAGATCAGTTGCTTGGATGGAACAAGTGAGGATTTGGGAAGATTGATAATCCAACCGAACCGGAATAAGGTTTGTAGCGAGAGGTCCACACTGGCGGCTGTCAGTGACAGAGAGGGTGCCTTGATAAGGAGATCGTCCAAATAAGGAAGAAGAAAAACTCCCCTGGAACGAAGTAAGGCGAGGACAGGGGCAAGGACCTTTGTGAAAACGCGAGGGGCTGTCGCCAGCCCAAAGGGGAGAGCAACGAACTGGTAGTGGTCGGACCCCACTGCAAAGCGCAGAAAGCACTGATGACACAGAGCGATCGGAATATGAAGGTAGGCGTCCTGGATGTCGATAGAGGCCAGGAACTCCCCTTTTTCCAGAGAGGCCACCACCGACCTGAGAGACTCCATCCGGAATCGCTGAAGACGAAGGAAACGGTTTAACCGTTTCAGATCCAAAATGGGACGAACCGAGCCTTCTTTTTTGGGGACCACAAAAAGGTTTGAATAGAACCCCTTGAATCTTTCTTCCATAGGAACCGGAGCGATGACCCCTTTGTCCAGAAGGGTGCGAGTGGCAGTAAAGAAATCGGCCGCCCCTTGGGGATCCCGGGAGCGAAAGAACCGAACTGGGGGGAGGGACGCAAACTCGAGTTTGTACCCGGAAGACACAACTTCGAGAGCCCAGGCGTCGGAGACGTGCGCCTGCCAGAAGTCCCTGAACAGGAGGAGTCGTCCCCCCACCCGGGTGGGTGGGGGCGCACCTTCAGGTAGGGTTCTGCTTGGTCGCGGGAGGGCGAGCAGGCTGTGACTTGCGCCAGGAGGGCTGGGTCAGAAAAAAAGGTTTCTTACGTCTGTCTTGGACAGGGTTAGGGGATGGACCTGAAGTGGTGCGAGGTGCGGGAGCCCTGCGGGAAGACCTGAAGCGAGAAAAGGTGGGACGGCCTCGAGTGGTGCTCCTAGTCCTAGATTGGGGAAGATGCGTACTCTTCCCCCCCCCCCCCCCGTGGCTTCGGAGATGATTTCATCCAAGCGGGTCCCGAACAATCGAGAACCAGTGAAGGGAAGGCCAGTAAGAGACCGCTTTGACGTGGAGTCCGCCGTCCAAACCTTTAACCAAAGCTCCCTCCTAGCCGAAACGGCCAGGGCAGACGAACGGGCTATGAGAGCCCCCGCATCAAGGGATGCCTCACAGACGAATTTGCCGGCTTGAATGATAAGTTGGGCTAGAGCACGGAGGTCCTGAATAGGGACGTCGGACTCAAGCTCCTGATCCAGCTGAGACGCCCACTCTGAAACCGCTTTTCCAGCCCAAGCGGAAGCGAAGACCGGCCTGAGGGCGGAACCGGAGGCTGCAAAGATACCTTTGGTAATGGCCTCTATACGGCGATCCTCAGTGGATTGTAAGGAGGAGCCATCTGCTACGGGAATAGCCGTGCTTTTGGCCAAACGGGCCACAGGGGGGTCGACTTTAGGTGGTGACGCCCAGTTTGTAATGCAATCCGCCGGGAAAGGATAACAGATATCCAACTTCTTAGGCGGGGTAAAACGGGCATCAGGACGGGCCCAGGCCTTAGAAACCACCGACGAGAAGTCAGCGTGGAGGGGAAAAACCGCAGACGCCTGTTTTTGGCGAAAAAAGGAAACACTGGTATTTTCAGAATTAGGAGGATCATCGTGAATCTTAAAGGTATCACGAATATTGTTAATAAGATGGCCCACGGCAGAAGCCAGTTTTGAAGGCAAGGCCGAGTCCATATCCCAATCTGAATCAACTAGTTCCCCTTCAGAGGGCATATCCTGTAAGGAGGAAGGGCCCGACTGAGAGCGCACCCTTGGGGGTGATACTGAAGCATCCGAGGATGATAGGCGCTCCGCCCTGGACCGCTTGTGGGGTTGACGGGCTCTGGAGGTGTCGCCTGGAGAGAGGGACTCAGACGGGTCAGCTAAGATAGCGGACCCGGAGGGCCCAGCAGGGGAATTATCCGGTTGCGATAAGGGCAATGCATCTGCAAGGTGGCCCACAACGCTAGTGAGACTGACCACAGCCTGGGAAAGGGATCTAGCCCAGTCAGGGGGATCCAAGAGGCCAGGGGGTGACACAACAGATGGCGGACCCTGTAATGGGGCTTGGCAAGCCGAGCAATGCGGGTCAGGCTGTCCTTGAGGAAGGGGCGCCTTACATGCGGTGCAGGTATGATACCAAGGTCCAGCAGGCGCTGAGGGGTCAGACATGTTGGCTGGAAGTAATATAAAAGCTTCCAGGCCAGGGGCTGCAGTGCTAGAAGGGGTCAACAGTCCTACCAGGTCACAGTGGGAGCAGACGGCAACAGCAGCAACACCTGAGGTAACGATCCGTCCTGAGAGCAGGCAGGCACGAAGAGGAGGCGGGGCTAGCGAGGAGCGGGAAGAAAGGACGTCCGCCTCCCGACTGAAGCCTAACATGCACAGGAGAAGCGGAACGAAGCTCCGCCCCCCGCTGAAAACGCGCGCGATTCTAAAATATACCGCCGAAGTCCCGCAGAATATTACCCCCCGTCCGCCTCATTCATAAACGGAGGCGAACGACATACCGGTAGCCAGACAAGAAATGTCAGCCGCAGCTGAACACAGCGGCAGCACTGGCCGAGAATAACAAAAGGCGGCCTCACACGGCCGCCGCATCAAATCCGCCGCCCTGAGGTAACTCGCGCTGTAACCCTCCCCCTGCTACCCGTCCAGCGAGCACTGCTCAGCTCTGCCCCACACACAAAGGGGGGAAGCGGACCGGGCGTCTTGTATGACAATGAAGGCCAGGCAGAGGGGACAGCAGAAGTCAGAGCCCTAACGGGGGGGGGGGGGGGCGGGGGGAGTAGGAACGGCTGGAACAGCCATCTCACCATTCGACGTTTTCACCCTCTGTCCATCCAGCAGGGACGCCCCTTCAGCCACTGGCACCGAAGTGGCAGGAGGCTGGAGAGGGGCTTGCAGACGGGCGACCCTTGTGCTGGCGGGATGCAGGGGAGCTGGGCTGCCCTGGTCCTCCTTTTCTTCTGTGGGGGAGGCAGCAGTGCGGATAACCGGCACTGGCGCAGCTCAACCCCGGGAAAACAGAGAGGTCTATTGCGACTCTGTTGTCCCTGTTGAAAAAAAGCAAAAATTGAAAATAATATAAAAAATAAAATCTTTAGCAAAGACAGCTCTGCAGTGCAGAGTGTCTTGCCTCCTTGACACTAAGCAAAAAACTGGTAGTCTCTCTCTCCAGGCTGAGGGTATAGCTGCTGGAGGAGGGGCTTAACAGTCTTTCACTTAGTGTCACGCCTCCTAGGGAGCTGAGCTATACCCAAGGTTTCCTGTGTCCCCCAAGGAATTGGGCGGGAAATCCAGTTTTCTCTTGAATGCATTGGAGGACACAGCACCATTGGACGTCCTAAAGCAGTCCACAAGGGAGGTCAGAAAAAACAGCCATGCAACGCAACTAACTCACGGCTGCTTGCAGAACCCTGCGACCCAAACTGGCATCAGCAGAGGCCAAGGAGTGGATGTGATAAAATTTGGAAAACGTATGAACAGAGGCCCAGGTGGCGGCCTTGCAGACCTGGGAAGCTGAAGCCTGATGTCTAACCGCCCAAGAAGCCCCGACCGCCCTAGTGGAATGAGCGGTCAATCAAAAGGGAGGAACACGACCCTTGGCAACATAGGTCGGCAGTTAAGGAGGCCTAATCCAACGGGATATGGTGGCCTTGGAAGCTTGAAGGCCCTTGCGAGGACCCTCAGGGATCACAAAGAGGGAGTCCGACCGGCGAAAGTGCTCAGTCAACCGAAGAAAGCATCACAGAGAGAATCACAGCATTATCTCATCTACATTGGGAGATTGTTATAATTTGTGTTGGGAGTAAAATCAGCTGAAAACTGCTTTCACTTTTAGCTGCTATTACAGACCTGAATTCTAACAGCTATATCTGCCGATGTAGAGCAGAGCATGTTGCGAGTCTTGTTTTAAGGCTTAGACTGTCAGCTTACAAACAAGACCAAGCCCATATTTCTAGCTTCTACCCAGCCCAAGATTTGAGGAGTTAAAAGAGCCCTCCCACCCCCCCCACCTTCCATCCGGCTACCGGAGCTTTGCTCGGGCTGAACCGTTAAGTACTTTTTTCAATGTCCAAAAAGAGAACCTGCAAAACTGTTGGGGGTTAATGAAGAAAGGCACATGAAGCATTCCCTTGTGGATGACTGATGAGTCTATAGTCTCCTCACCTTGTGGGGAATACTGCTGGTCATCCACGTTGATGTTCTTGTACAGGTTCTGGTGGTCATCCACGATGATATTCTTGTACAGGTTCTGCTGGTCATCCATGATGATATTCTTATACAGGTTCTGCTCGTCATCCTTGACAATGTTCTTGTACAGATTCTGCTCGTCATCCTTGACAATGTTCTTGTACAGGTTCTGCTCGTCATCCTTGACAATGTTCTTGAACAGGTTCTGCTCGTCATCCTTGACAATGTTCTTGTACAGGTTCTTGTGTTTATCTACATAATCCCATTCTTCTATAGAGAAGTAGACAGCGATGTCATGATACCGTACAGGAACCTGAAATGCACACTGATAGTCATGAAGAAAACCTCTGGAGGTTCCTGTTGCATAAATCAATGAGAACATTATTTGACTGCAATACTTGGAGACACACTTAGGCTACTTTCACAGTGCCGTTCAGAGCGGGTCCGTCTGATGTCTGCTCAGACGGATCAGCTCCTATAATGCAGACGTTTGTATCCGTTCAGAACGGATCCGTCTGCATTATAACTTAGAAAAAATTCTAAGTGTGAAAGTAGCCTGAGCGGATCCGTCCAGACTTTACATTGAAAGTCAATGGGGGACGGATCCGTTTGAAGATTGAGCCATATTGTGTCATCTTCAAACGGATCCGTCCCCATTGACTTACATTGTAAGTCTGGACGGATCCACTTGCCTCCGCACGGCCAGGCGGACACGCGAACGCTGCAAGCAGCGTTCAGGTGTCCGCTTGCTGAGCGGAGCGGAGGCTGAACGCCGCCAGACTGATGCATTCTGAGCGGATCCGCGTCCACTCAGAATGCATTAGGGCTGGACGGATGCGTTCGGGGCCGCTTGTGAGCCCCTTCAAACGGAACTCACGAGCGGACACCCGAACGCAGGTGTGAAAGTAGCCATAAGATGGTCATCTTTGAAGGAGTCAAAGTGGAGTAAACAACAAAAATCAATCCTACAATGGCATGAAGGTGCGCACATGGGGAAAGCTGGCGCAAAGGTTGTTTATTTAACCCCTTCAAGACCAGGTCATTATTAAAATAAGGGAAAAGTACGTTTTGCAAGAGTTTGTGTTCCCTAAGGCTACATTCACACCTCTGGTAGACAAGAGGAAGAACAGCCGGACACAAACCGTAGCATGCAGCGGTTTGTGTCCTGCCTGTTCTCCGCTTGTCTGCAGGAACAGCGTACGGATCTCCTCCGGATCAAACCAGAACTGAGGGCAGTATGGCCCTCAGTTCTGGTTCGATCCGACTGGCAATGGTCAGTTATTGGTTGTTTACCGTATGGTTTTTCTCTCCTACTCCTATTGCTTGGGCCAAAACTGATAACTCCTCCCCTGCCGGCTATACCCCCTCCAGCCTGGAGAGAGCATATCCCCAACCGCCATCATTTACGGCAAACAGAAATCACTGGGTGGGAGCTGTGTACCCCAATGAACTAAGCGAGAAAGAGATTTTACAGGTGAGTTTCACAAAAATCTCGATTTCTCGCTCGTATCATTGGGGGACACAGGACCGTGGGACATCCTAAAGCAGTCCACGGGGAGGGAAACAAATCACACACCCATGGAGAAAACGCCCTCGAGGATGCGTAACCCACTGCCATCTAAAAGGCCTTGCTGCCTGGAGCAGCAGCCGCCGATGCCTAGGAAGGCACCCGGTAAAACTTGGTGAACGTGTGCCCGGAAGACCAAGACACTGCCATGACGGAGATGAACCAGAGAAGCACCGACCGCTGGTCGGGTGGGCCAAAACTCAGCTGGGAGGTGCCTTACCCCGGGAGCGGAATGCCCGAGCAACTGTTAAAAAGATATACCTGGAAAACATCCCTTGGAGGCCGTCAGCTTTGACAAGGACCACCAGGAAAAAAACAGGTAAAGTCCGTACGGCGGTAAGCGCTAGTCATGGACAAGCAAACCTCAAAGGCCAAATCATATGGCTGATGGAGAGCTCGGTCCGTATAATGCGAGGGAGAAAGAAGAGAAATCCATGTCTGTGATGACGTGGAAGGGCGACTACCTTCTGCAAAGAAAGAGAATACTGGGCGGAGCACTGCCTTATGTTCATGATAAAAGAAAAAAGTACGTACAAGAAGGCGTATCAACCCCGAAATAAAAAGGAGAAGACAACGTCCCAGAGGGAGGGCCTGTTCCTCACTGAAACGCCACTAAACAGCCGGCTCCTGGCCGCAACTGTGGAAGTAGAACTAAAAATCCAGGTCCGCAGGATCCTCCTCTGGTCAAGAGAACGCCCCCTAGGAAGCGGTAAATTAGTAGACCAATGCCCTTATAGCCGTAGAGGCTTGTGGTGGGACTTTTAGCGAGAGAAGCTGCTTGAGAAACCACCGAGAAAAAAACGCCTGAGCCAGGCATGCCCCACTGCAGGCCAAAGAACCAATACCTCGGAGAAAGGTAAAAGTAAAGCCGATGTGAGCATCACCGGTGATGGGAAGCCCCGTCAGTGACCATATATTGACAATGTGGCAACCCTGCCTGGAAGGGCAGATGAGTGGAACAAAGATGAGAGAAATACTCTTGCCGGGTGGAGTGCGATTACGACATCCAACACCTCCACCGTACCTGAGGAACCCTGGTTACGTGGAAAAAATAGAGATGGGCTTCCAGAGGCCATACAAGGGAAGCCACAAGAGAAATGCTAACGGCATACTCCAGCTGAGGAGGCCACACCGTAGAGGCCACTGATTCCAGTGTTAGAAGAATCCGTCACCTGACGAAAGAGCTGTGCAGTAGGAACCCTAGCATGTAATGGTGACGCAAACACCCCTTGTGCAGTAGGAGCTACCGCATGCTCCGCCAGCGTAAAACTGAGGAGGAGGCCTGAGGACATCCAGTAGAAGTCATGGTACCATGCTGTCCCAGTTAAGTAGAGCTAACCTTAAACCCTCCGCCTGAAAAGGGCGCTGAACAGGAGCAACCGCCGAAGCAGTGCCAGGGTAGAACCCCTACCTGAGGGGGCTGCCCCACTGCAGCGACTACGATCATCTAGCTCTAGAGTGAAGACTTCCCTTGCGAAGGAGAACCCGTTGTATAGTCACTGCAGAGTGCCAGCATAACACCCTCACCTAGATAAGGAAGAGTGGTGGACAAAGCATCCGGAATCAGTGGAATATTCTGCTTGCAGGGTCGTGATCACAGTATTCTGTGTAATGTGACTGACCTGACCAGTGGAGGCCCATGGGGATGGGGGGTCTCTAGGACACATAAGTGTTGCTGGGTGACCCCCCTGAGAGCACAAAAGTCGACATTTTTGTGCCCTCAACCAGTGCCGGAAGAAGAGAAGGATACAATATGGAAGTAGCCATAGTATCCAGTGGCAGTATCCATATGCCACTAGATGGAGAGTACCAGGCACCAGCGGGTACCGACTGTTGCCACGGACCACCTGTGAAGGAAGCCAAGGCATCCAGTTTTGTGGCGTAGTTGAAATATAGCATGAAAAGATGCTTAGTGATTCCCCCGTTAATGGATCATTTGTAGAGGGTAATGCCACAGGAAGCATGTGATGGCAAATGACTGATGGAATAGCATCCAGTGGTAGTGCAATCCTCTGGTTAAGGAAGGGGGTAACGCGATAGTCAGAACCGCATCCAACGGAAGTGTAATTACCCCACCTATGAAGGGGGGTAATGCCTACGGTAAGCACTGCACTCAGTGGCAATGCAATCACTCCACCTATGACAGGAAGTAACATATCCGGCAAGTACTATAATCCGAGGTAGTGCAAATACATCACCTATGGAAGGGGGTAACGCACACAGCAGGAACTTGCATATGACGAGTCCTGTACCCGGTGGGAAGTGCAATTACTCCACCCAAGTAAGGGGGCAATGCATACGGTAAACACTGCAACGGCAGTGATAATGCCATAATGCCACCTATAAAAGAGGCTAATGCATACTGACAGTGCTGTGCCCAGTGGAACTGCAATTCCGCCACCTATGGAAAGGGGGACGCTTATGGCTGGCATTGAGACCAGTGCTAGTGCGGTTAGTCCACCTATGGAAGGAGGTAATACATAAGGTAAGTACTGTATTCAGTAGTAGTGCAAATACTGACTAAGGAAGGGGTTAATGCATACACCAGTACTGCCGGCTAGCACGGACGCAATCTTGGAAGATTGAACTGGATTCATGTCAGAGTCCAAATAACTGATGCCCCCCCCCCCCCCCACCCCCTCGGAACTAACCCCTCCAGTGAGGGAGGGTTCTGAGCGTGATCCTAGGGGGAAGGGTGGGGGTGCGGAGGTGAGCAATGAGGAAATATGTCCTGCTCAGCCTCTAGCCCATGGCAGTTGCAGGCTGCGCCGGTGTTGATATAACAACCAAAATACCCTGGGGGTGGAATGGAACTTCTAAGGCCTCTTTCACACGGGCGTTGCGGGAAAAGGTGCGGGTGCGTTGCAGGAACATGCGCGATTTTTCCGCGCGAGTGCAAAACATTGTAATGCGTTTTGCACTCGCATGAGAAAAATTGGCATGTTTGGTACCTAAACCTGAACTTCTTCACAGAAGTTCGGGCTTGGGATCGGTGTTCTGTAAATTGTATTATTTTCCCTTATAACATGGTTATAAGGGAAAATAATAGCATTCTGAATACAGAATGCATAGTAAAATAGCGCTGGAGAGATTAAAAAAATAAAATAAAAAATTTAACTCACCTTAATCCACTTGATCGCGCAGCCGGCATCTCTTCTGTCTTCTTTCTTTGCTGTGTACAGGAACAGGACCTGTGGTGACGTCACTCCGGTCATCACATGATCTTTTACCATGGTGATGGATCATGTGATGACCGGAGTGACGTCATCAAAGGTCCTTTACCTGCACACAGCAAAGAAAGAAGACAGAAGAGATGCCGGCTGCGTGATCAAGTGGATTAAGGGGAGTTAAATTATTTTAATTTTTTAACCCCTCCAGCGCTATTGTACTATGCATTCTGTATTCAGAATGCTATTATTTTCCCTTATAACCATGTTATAAGGGAAAATAATACAATCTACAGAACACCGATCCCAAGCCCGAACTTCTGTGAAGAAGTTCGGGTTTGGGTACCAAACATGCCGATTTTTCTCACGCGAGTGCAAAACGCATTACAATTACAATGCGCAGGAGGAGAAATATCAATCAAACGACCCAGGAGGGTGGATTGGGAAATTTCAGTTGTCCTCCACTGGCTTTGCGCAGATGGAGCATTATCAACCAAACGGCCCGGAGGGCGGATTGGGAATCCTTCAGATGTACTCCACTAGATTTGCGCAGGTGGAGAATACTCACCTAATCCGGACTACTCACCCAATCTTCATCCTCTTCTCTTCACCCCTCCCCAGCTTACCAGCAGGGTCACCTCTTCAGCAGCTGGCACCCGAAGTGGCAGGAGACTGGAATGGCGGGGGGCTCGCTGGATTCAGGTGACCCCTTGGCTGGCGGGAAGCTGGGCTGCCCTGGTCCACCTTTTCTTCTTGGGGAGGTCGGGCGGTGAGGGATTCCGACACCGGCCTTGCTCCCGGGATGGACAGAGTGGCTAGGCGACTCTGTTTCCCCAAACCTAAAAGGAAAAAGATAAAATAATAAAGTAAGTTGCCCTGCATAAGCAGGAGGTCTGACTCCTACGACACTAAGCTAAAAACTGATATGCTCTCTCCAGGCTGGAGGGGGTATAGCCGGCAGGGGAGAAGCCTAGTGTCACCTCCTAGTGGCAGCAAGCAGCTATACCCACGGTCCTGTGTCCCCCAATGATACGAGCGAGAAATTCTAACTGTGGCAACAATTTTGAGTAAACGAGCTCAAAAAGTCACAAAGTCCTATTTTACAACTTGTTGATGCCAGAGTTCTTGAGTGCAGAGCGTGAAGTTCATCCCAATTTGTTATCATGAAATAATTTTTATTTTATTTATTTTTTTACATGATTTTTTATCCCATAATGGGACTTATTTAAAAAATGTGTTTTTGTGCACACCTGACTGCGGAGGTCAGTGATTGGCTGCAGCGGTCACCTGAACGATAAACAGCACTTGACTGCTGCAAGCCCAGTCAGGACCTGAGTGGTAGGACATTCAAAAGGTTAGTAAAAAAAAAAATCTTTATTTTATGCAGCTCCCTGTTGTCTGACAATTAAAAAAAATATATTAAATCCTGGAAAATCCCTTTAAAGGGTCACTGGGCTCTCAAAACACTTTTGGTGTGTCATAGTGTTGAAAAGTTTTGATGGGGGTCTGAATGCTGAGACGCTCATGATCCCTAAAACGAGAGAAGCAAATGCATAGCACGCTCTTCCCCCTCCGCTGCCCACAGACGTCTATTGAGCCCCTCTCCTGCAGAGAGGAGATATGACAGTGCTTCTCTCTCCTTGTTCTAGGGATCGTGGGGGGTCTCACCGCACCAATCAATACTTTTGATGTGTCTTTGTGACATATTAAAAGTTTTACCAAAACACATGGCCACTTCACGGGTACACCGCAACAGTCTTTTCCAAGAGACAGAGGACCTTCATCTCGTGCCAAACGGTCTTCATGGTGACAGCTGCCAGTGACACAGGAGCACAGCATCCAAGTCCTTATGATCACCTACCTGAATGGGTGACTATTTCTCAGCATTTAAAGTGCTGATCAAGCACAACTGTGCCCACCATTGATAGCCAATGCGTAAAGCTAGATAAGACCAAATAGGGGCCAAGCAGCCAACAAGCCTAAAATTTTCGGCTGCCATTTTATTTATTTTCAGGTAGTTTGCTCTTTATTAGTTTTGAACGAACTTGTGTTTTAAGTTCGGCCTCTAAAGTTCGGGTTATCGAAGAATCACGTTATGGATTCCGCTACCACGGACCATAACGGAATTTACAATCCATAATGCGATTCTTCGATAACCCGAACTTTAGACGCCGAACTTAAAACACAAGTTCGCTCAACACTACCCTTGATGTCTATGGAAGTTCTTATTGTTATACATACATTTTGGAGCAAACATTTTTGCTCCATAAGGCTTGTAATCAGTGTCCGATTAGTGTAGGCCATGTAGCTTATTAGAGTCAATGGTCCACCATTCAGCCTCCAGAAAAAAAACAAGCATAATCATCAGGAAGGGTCTCACCTTTCCAGTCAGCAGCTGAAGGATCTGGTTGGTGAGCTGAAGAATCCTCTCATTACTGTTCTCAGGTTTTATTGAGGGTCCCCGAGACGTCATAAGAAGCTCCTTAGATATGGCTTTGTCTTCTGACCCGGTGAAGCTGCTGCTTGATGTGATGTGATCACCAGAGGTCTTCTTCACTACTGTGTAATCCTGTGTATGAAGAACACAATGATCTAGGAAGACACATTGTGGACATAATATACTACTGTAAGGAAGGAGACAACGTCGCTCACCTCTCCAGTCAGGAGGAACAAGATCTCCAGGGTGAAGCTTATAATCCTGTCTGCCATGTAAATGCTGCTTTTATCCATGGAGGTCATTCTGAGAGCAGGCGATGGTCCTGCTGAGAACTGCGAGGTGATCCCAGTACCTGGAAGAACAAGCGAGAGAGGAGTCACAAGGAGGTGACATTACTGATGATGTCAGACCCTAAAGAGAAATTTATAGAGACTATTCCAGAGAATGAGACCCCAAATACCAAGAAGAAGAGGCATAGTCTGCAGCTAGCTAGCTTAAAGGGGTTGTCCAGTTTAGAAAACCCATCGTTAATAGACGGGTCCCCTGTTCAGGATCCTCATCTCTTGGCCAGAGTGGAGAGCGGTGACATAGAACATCTTTCTCGAGGGCCTGTCCTGCATTACACAGAAACCCACTGATATAAATGGATGCTGTGTAATACTTCAAGGGGTCGTCCTAGACTTAAAAGAGGTATTCCGATCTCAGACATTGGGGGCATATCGCTAGGATATGCCCCCAATGTCTGATAGGAGCGGATCCCAGAGGTGTCACCTATACTTAGAACTGAGCCCGCAAAGTCCCAGAGAGCGCACATGAGCCCCTGCCTTCCATTCATTCCTATGGGAGCACCTAAAATAGCCGAGCAGCACGCTTGGCTATTTTTTGGAAGTCCCATAGAAATGAATGGGAAGCACACCCACAGCGCAAGCGCAGCCACCATTCCATTCACTTCTATGAGGCTGACGCCTGGCTATTTTCGGCACTCCCATAGGAATGAATGGAGGGCGGCCGTGCATGCATGGTGCATCCTCCGGGACTTTGCGGGTTCTGTATAGACGTGGGTACCGAAGGTGGGACCCGCACCTATCAGACATTGGGGGCATAGCTAGGATATTGTCTGTGATGGGAATACCCCTTTAAGACTCAGAGGCCTGCACAGCAAGTTTCCTATGGCAATCACTGCAGTCTATGGCAGAGGCAGATCATGTCCGAGATAGGAATACCCCTTTGCACATGGATGACATATCCTCAGGATAGATCATTAATGTGTGTTCAGTGGGGGTCCACCTCCTGGTACCCCTCCCTTGGACTACCACAGACTACGCGTTTCGGGGTACGCAGGACCCCTTTATCAAGTCTAAAAAAACAACACAAAGGTCGATAATATAATCTATATACAAATAGATGAATCCATGAATAAAAAGTTTAAGTTAAAACGAAACGAAAAGTAAGTATGTATATATATATATATATATATATATATATATATATATATATATATTATATATAGAAAATATATAATAATGGACAATGTAGTAATAATATAGTAATAATAATGAATAATAATAAAAATAAATATAAGATTAGAAATAAAAATAAATAGATGAATAAATAAATACGTGCATGTACAGTTTTGTCGGAGGGTGCTGTCACCCCTTGGGTAAACGGACGGTTAATATCATTATCCAAGAGATACTGTGTACGCAAACCTCTACATGGGACGTTTTGAAGAACAACTAATCTACAGCAATCACAACTGGAACGACATGATCATATTTTACAAACGATATATCGACGACCTTATAATCTGGGGAGGTAGCAATAAGGAGGCAGAAGCATTTATTTCACACCTCAACACTAACACCTGGAACCTCACCTTTACAGCCAACATCTCAACCACTTCAATCGAATATCTTGATCTACTCCTATTCCCCTGTAATGAAAACATCCAAACAAAAACTTTTTTTTAAAAAGTAGATGGAAACAACCATCTTGACTTCAGGAGCGCGCACTATAGAAAATGGAAGAACAACATACCATACAGTTCAAACGTATAAGGAGAAATTGCTCTACCAAAGAGGACTTCACTACACAAAGTCAGATCTTACGGAATAGATTCATGAACAAAGGATACCCAAGTAGGATCATCGAGAATGCCTACTCCCGGGCAAACACCCTAAGTCAAGACGAATGCCTGGCGACTAAAATTAAACCAAGAGAAACAGAAAATCCTAATCCATACAAGACATCACTAACCACCACCTATAACTCCAACCACGAAACCCTGAGGAGAATTCTGACGAAGCACTGGCACATTTTAACCAACGATCCATACCTCAAACCCAATATACAGTCCTGATCAAAAGTTTAAGACCACTTGCAAAATGGCAAAAAATCATATTTAGCATGGCTGGATCTTAACAAGGTTCCAAGTAGAGCTTCAGCATGCAACAAGAAGAAATGGGAGTGAGACAAAACATTTTTTGAGCATTCAATTTAATGAAAACAACTAATAAAACTGAAACAGGCTGTTTTTCAGCTGATCAAAAGTTTAGGACCACACCTCCAAAAAAAAACTAAACCCCCCCCAAAACAGAAATCCAACTTCCAAACATGAACTCAGTAATGAGTAGCTCCGCCGTTATTGTTTATCACTTCCAAAATTCGTTTCGGCATGCTTGATGCAAGCGTTTCCATGAGGTGAGTGGGAACATTTCTCCAAGTGGTGAAGACGGCCGCACGAAGGCCATCTACTGTCTGGAACTGTTGTCCATTTTTGTAAACTTCCCTTGCCATCCATCCCCAAAGGTTCTCAATTGGATTTAGATCAGGGGAACACGCAGGTTGGGCCAAAAGAGTGATGTTATTCTCCTGGAAGAAGTCCCTTGTCCTGCGGGCATTGTGTACGGTAGCGTTGTCCTGTTGAAAAACCCAGTCGTTACCACACAGACGAGGGCCCTCAGTCATGAGGAATGATCTCTGCAACATCTGGACATAGCCAGCGGCCGTTTGACGCCCCTGCACTTCCTGAAGCTCCATTGTTCCACTGAAGGAAAAAGCACCCCAGACCATTATGGCGCCCCCTCCACTGTGGCGCGTAGAAAACATCTCAGGTGGGATCTGCTTGTCATGCCAGTAACATTGGAAACCATCAGGACCATCAAGGTTACATTTTTTCTCATCAGAGAATAAAACTTTCTTCCACCTTTGAATGTCCCATGTTTGGTGCTCTCTTGCAAAGTCCAAACGAGCAGTTCTGTGGCGTTCAAGGAGACGAGGTCTTTGAAGGCGTTTTTTGTTTTTGAAGCCCTTCAGTCTCAGATGCCGTCTGATGGTTATGGGGCTGCAGTCAGCACCAGTAAGGGCCTTCATTTGGGTCGAGGATCGTCCAGTGTCTTGACGGACAGCCAATTGGATCCTCCGGCTCAGTGCTGGTGACATTTTTTGGGGTCTTCCACTTGACTTTTTTGTTCCATAACCCTCAGGATCATTTAAGAAATTCCAAATGACTGTCTTACTGCGTCCCACCTCAGCAGCGATGGCGCGCTGTGAGAGACCCTGCTTATGCAGTTCAACAACCCGACCACCTTCAAAAAGGGAGAGTTTTTTTGCCTTTGCCATCACAGCGTGTGACTACCTGACAGAAAATGACAATGAATCCACATCTTTGCACAGATTTTGCCTTTAAAGGCATGTGGTCCTAAACTTTTGATCAGCTGAAAAACAGCCTGTTTCAGTTTATTCGTTGTTTTCATTAAATTGAACGCTCAAAAAATGTTTTGTCTCCCTCCCATTTCTTCTTGTTGCATGTTGAAGCTCTACTTGGAACCTTGTTAAGATCCAGCCATGCTAAATATGATTTTTTGCCATTTTCAAGTGGTCTTAAACTTTTGATCAGGACTGTACCACAGAGGCTGCAAATTACATCCAGGAAAGCAAAGTCGCTGAAGAATATCTTGGCCCCAAGTAAACTAAAAAAGAAAAAAACAGCCACGATCAGTACTATCAGTGGGACCCCTGCCCCTGTTGGCAGCTTCAAGTGCGGCCACACCCTATGTAAATGCTGCACCAATATTTCCAATAAAATAAGGACCTTTAAGAGCAACACTACTGGCGAGGATTTCCAAATCAAAAATTTCATTAATTGTTCAACATCATATGTGATATACCTATTGGAATGCGAATGTGGTTTACAGTATCCAGGCCCTAAGGGAACGTATCAATAAACACAGATCCAACATCACCAAGTGGTACCTAAAACATAGTGTCTCCAGATACTACCTGGCCACCCACAACCAGCATCCCTCTAAATTATCAATCACCCCTATAGAACATATAGAAGCCCATTGCCTGGACAGACACAGGACCCTCCAAAGATGTGAAATGTTTTGGATTTTCAAACTCCACACACTTGAACCCAATGGACTTAACGAAAGCATGGAGAATCAGTGTTTTTAAAATACTCATGCTCATCTATTCCACCTCGCCCTTCCTTCAGGACCGCCCCCCTCCCACCTCTTCCGGAACACACCCGGACACCCAGTCCGACACTGCATCCGGCCCCATATCCAGAACTCCCCCTCAGGACCCTCTATCCGGACATCCTGTCCAGCAACATCTTCAGTCCACCCTGCACACTGCCACCATGCACTAACTACACTTTTAACCACATGGTCTCCCCCCCCTCCTTTTCATCCACATCCATTTCTAGCAATTTCAGCTCCTTTCCCCAAATCCACCACATTCACTCAAGCCACATCCACACACTCCCCCATTCCCCCCTATCCCCGGACCCCCTTTCCAAGCTCTGCAGCGCAATCCCCAGCCACTTATTCATATATCTCCTACCCCATTCCCACTCATGCAACCTTCCTAACAGTGTAAGTGGACCCGTATGACTCCACCTCAAGATTATACTTCAGACAAACTAACGTTCCCCACCAAATCCCGGCTTTCACCTGACAGCTTTCATTGCCACCAACAGCACAACACTGGCAATACATCGCAGCAACAGCCATCGCTGCGTCCGCCCCCCCTCCCCCCACATACTATCACCAGCTACACACAACTATACAACGGAAGCGCAGCCTCTAACCATCAGGACTGATGCTTTTACACAACCATACAGCACTCATACCCCAAACACCCAATTAAATATCACTTCATCGTTTACCACAGCTGTGCGGACTGCCATACCCTTTAAAAGGGATTTCAACAGGCGTGCCCCCCATTACGCCTACGGTGACAAGGATACAGGTACCAAGAATGCCCCCTCTCACCAAGTTACCTGTACACAGTATCTCTTGGATAATGATATTAACCGTCCGTTTACCCAAGGGGTGACAGCACCCTCCGACAAAACTGTACATGCACGTATTGATTTATTCATCTATTTATTTTTATTTCTAATCTTATTTTTATTATTATTCATTATTATTACTATTTTTTATGCATTTATTCGGTTAGTTCCTGTCTCATCCAGACCAAACAATTATATCTCTTTAAATCAAATTATGTATATTGACCTGCTATTACGTATACATATACCTGCTCACATTTGTGAAACTTCTCACAACCAACACTCCTCCAAAAGAGAACACATTTTTATTCATTTTGTCATACACACAGATTTTCTACATTGTCCATTATTATATATTTTCTATATATATATTTATACTTTTTATTCATGGATTCGTCTATTTGTATATAGATTATATTATCGACCTTTGTGTTGTTTTTTTAGACTTGATAAAGGGGTCCTGCGTACCCCAAAACGCGTCATCTTTGCTAAACAAAAAATAAAAACTACTTCGTATCCTCAATTGGGTTGTGAATTGCGCCTTGTGTCCATCCGCTCACCGCACGAACCAAGTGCAGACGAGCTCCCCTTCATATATCACAAAACGCACCAAAGCGGCGGCTTGGCTCCCGCCCATGGTCAACTTGGACGATATTCGGCTGCACCAACCCAGATCACCCCTACCATTTTATCTCTACCAGAACTGCGCTGCACACAGTACAACTAAACCAGGGTGAGTAGCAATCACTCACCCTGGTTAGGAGTAAGTAACAACATATCGCGTTCACCACCACCTATGAGCGCCTTCTCCCCTTTCTTTTTGGCCATTTAATCACTTGGACTACCACGGCAGCCTTTTCCTTATACATCAAGCACAGCGCCGCACAATGTATAGTGGCGGTGCTTGGTAATACAGCCTAGACCCATTTTCTAGAATGGGGCCGAGTTGTACAAAGGCCACGTGACTAACGAATAGGATGCTAAAGGAACTGATCAAAAGGGGGTGCTCGGAGTCAGACCCCAACGGTTCATATATGGAAAACCCCTTTAATTTCCCCTGCGGTGGCGCCGAAGGCATACTGGACTGTCTGCACCGGAGAACCCCTTTAAAAGAATTATATCATTAAAGACTACTACGTGAGGTTTTATTCATTTTTTTAACAAGGGGAAATTTAGGGAAAATGTGGCATTACACGGCGGCCATTCCGATAAAGTGTGACTCTCTGTTCTGGTGCTTTATGACATCATACGCCCAAGTAAGGCAACATGGCATACGGAGATTGTCTTCATCAGAGTACCCCTTCAAAGATGGAGGTCGTACTAGAGATGATGACAATGGGCACCTATGGCCGCCCTCGCACCTCCAATAAGCTTTGTATATATTGTGACCATGCAGGTGACGCCTCTTCTCCAGCAGTTACTCTACAGGCAGGTGGGGTCCCAGCCGGTGGACCCCTTTAGGCTGCTTTTTACGTAACCCCAGGAACGCGTCGCACAACACTACCAGACCTGCCGCCTCACCTGATGCGTCGCTCCTACACGTCATCATGTAGAGATGCGGCCGCGGAGAGGAAACTAATTTAGAGGTTATTGCAGCATTCTGCCCACAACCTGGGGGGGGGGGGTTTCACCCCAGAAATGTAATTTACTACAAACAGTAATGTTTTGAAGCTACAATTTCCAGTACATGCTGAGAGTTGTAGTTGCACACCACTATTGCCATAGCTAGAAGACTACTGAACCTATATTACTAATATATATTTATAGGCGCATTATGATTTCAGCTCCTGGGGTTGTCCAGGTCCCTCCACTACAAGCAATCATAAATTCCTCCTCCTCCTCCCCCATAGGAATGCATGAGAATCCTCACAGCTGCTCCTGTCAATGGTGGCCCGGGCCTCCACACTTCTTCTAGATCACCCGCGGGTCCCCGGGGTAAGACGGCCGCTGCCGGGTCCACGCCCCCCTCTCATAACTCAGCATCTCTACTGCGCTCAGCCACAGAACACCGCTACATTGAAGCGCACAGACTGCCGGGAGCGATGACGTCATTTAGCTGAGCCTGCCAGGCAGCGCTACAACTCCAACTCCTGGCAGACGTGAGTGGGGGGTGACGTAATCTCTATGCGCCGAAAGTACAATCCGAGCTGAGGGTGTAGTGTAGTCAAAGCTATAGACTTTGCACTTCCGCCAGTACAGTTAGCCAATACTTTTTTTATTTTTATTCCTTTTTTTGTTAAAGACTAATAAAGCTTGATATATATATATAGTGGATTGTTTGGTGCAAAGATCATTGTGCCATTTATTACTGTTTTCATGCACTGAACAGTAAGGCCAGGGCAAGACGCACAGCCGAAAAAATGTGTGTTTTGTCCAGGACTAACTGCATAAGCATTAGACTTGCGATTTGGTGGTAAAAATGTCAGTCACAGCAGCAACAGTCTCACTTCAGCAAGTGGCATTTATCATGTAGAGAAGGTTAATGCAAGCCACCTACTAATGTATTGTGATTGTCCATATTGCTTCTTTTGCTGGCTGGAAAAATGTTTCCATCACATTATACATTGCTCGTTGCTATGGTTACGACCACCCTGCAATCCAGCATCTGTGGCTGTGCTTGCATATTATAAACAAAAGTGCTGGACTGCGCACACTCCTTCAGTCCCGGCCATCACACTTTTTCCTATATTGTGCAAGCACGGCCACCACTGATGGACTGCAGGGTGGTCTGTAACCATGGAAACGAGCAGTGAATAATGAGATGGAAAAATGAATCCAGCCAGTAAAGGAGGCAATATGGAGAATCACAATACATTAGTCAGTGCCTTGTATTCACTTTCTCTACATGATAAATGCCATTTGCTGAAGTGAGACAATCCCTTTAAGGGCTCGTTATTTTATCACATTTTCTGTTGGGTAGAGATGAAAAGCTTTTTGGCATCTACTTATTTTATTTTACAAGGCAAGGTTTGGAGGGCTCAACAACCAGAAGAATGGATAACGGTGGGTTCACTGCTGACTGGGTCACCCACCCAGTATAGACACAAATACGCAGGCACACCACCTTTCGTAGCTGGTAGGATAAGTAGGCAAACTATTTATTAGTACATTACTAAAAGAGGACCAAAAGTAAAATCACAATAAAATGTACAGAATAATACACATTCAATATAATAAAAGCGGCTGTGGATAAATAAAAGTCAATTCATTCACCTGATGATTGGTGGAGGAAGTGACGCGACTCTCAAAATCAGCAGTTAGTGATGGAAGGGAGGATATCCCACAGTCCCTGCATTCGAACAAAGTGGTGTCCCACAAATGTAAAATTCACTACTGCTGCAAGAAATAGTATTGGGGGGGGGAGGATAGGAGAGTCCAGATACAGCAGGGTGTATATAGGCAGGGTTCAGCGGAGTGTATATCTGCAGGATTCGACAAGTAGTCCTATCCCTGATAAGTACACAGGTTAGATGTTGCATTTCATAAGTCAATATACCTATTCAATATACTTATGGAATGCAACATCTAACCGCTGTGTGCCGGCGTATTTGTGTCTATTCATTTTATTTTACGGTGACCACATTCTCAAAATCACTTGGCATAGAAATGAATCGCGATTGCGGAATGCACAGCAACATGAAGTGCTGCGCGGACCCTTCCCACAGCTGATCGGCGGGGGTGACGGGAGTCGGACCCCTGCCAATCAGATATTGATGACCTATCCTGAGGATAGGTCATCAATACTGAATTCCCCCCAAAAAAACGAATTTAAAATGTGGTGACCTGCGAACCTTAGGACAGTGTGACGCTGCAGCATCGTAACTAGTGAAAGTAATTGGAGTTGCATTTCGCAATGTTACCCCGTTGACCCAACCTTAACCCTTTGACAACCTCCACAGTACATGATGTACGTCACTTTTAAGGCTACTTTCACACTTGCGGCAAAGTGATCCGGCAAGCAGTTTCGTTGCCGGAACTGCCTGCCGGATATGGCAAAACGTATGCCAACTGATGTTAAAATGCCTGATCAGTCATAAAAATGCATTGAAATGCCGGATCCGTCTTTCCAGTGTCATCCGGCAAAACGGATCCGGCATCCGGATATACCTTTCAGGGGTTAAAAAAATCGCATCATACTTACCTGCTGCGCTGTCTGTGACCGGCCGGGAGCTCCTCCTACTGGTAAGTGACAGATCATTAAGCAATGCGCCGCACAGACCTGTCACTTACCAGTAGGAGGAGCTCCCGGCCGGTCACAGACAGCGCAGCAGGTAAGTATGATGCTTCTAATATTGCTAAGTAACCATGGCAACCAGGACTGCAGTAGCGTCCTGGTTGCCATGGTTACCAATCGGAGCCCCAGCGATTAAACTGGGACTCCGATCGGAACTCTCCGCTGCCACCAATGATCGGGGGGGGGGGGGGGGGGAGAGGGGAGGCCGCACACTGGCCACCAATGATATTAATACAATAGAGGGGGGGCCGGGGGGGGCGCACACTGGCCACCAATGATAATACAATAGAGGGAGGGAGGGGGGGCCGGGGGGGGCGCACACTGGCCACCAATGATAATACAATAGAGGGAGGGGGGCCCGCACACTGGCCACCAATGATATTCAAACTGGAGAGGGAGGGGTACTGCCCCCTGCTGCCTGGCAGCCCCTGATCTCTTACAGGGGGCTATGATACGCACAATTAACCCCTTCAGGTGCGGCACCTGAGGGGTTAATTGTGCTGATCACAGCCCCCTGTAAGAGATCGGGTGCTGCCAGGCAGCAGGGGGCAGTCATGTACACAGTTCGTAGTATATTCTAACTTGAAGCGTCCCCATCACTATGGGAACGCCTCTGTGTTAGAATATACTGTCGGATATGAGTTTCACAATCTAACTCAAATCCGATGGTATATTCTAACATAGAGGCGTTCCCATGGTGATGGGGACGCTTCAAGTTAAAATATACTATCGGATTGGAGAAAACTCCGATCCTATGGTATATTAACTCCTGACTTTACATTGAAAGTCAATGGGGGACGGATCCGTTTGCAATTGCACCATATTGTGTCAACGTCAAACGGATCCGTCCCCATTGACTTGCATTGTAAGTCAGGACGGATCCGTTTGGCTCCGCACGGCCAGGCAGACACCAAAACGACAGTTTTTTCATGTCCGTGGATCCTCCAAAAATCAAGGAAGACCCACGGATGAAAAAACGGTCACGGATCACGGACCAACGGAACCCCGTTTTGCGGACCGTGAAAAAATACTGTCGTGTGCATGAGGCTAAAGAGTCAGGGGTCAGAATATGGCGACGAAAAGAAAAAACTATTTTTTTCAAGGTTTTTATTTCCCCCCCCCCAGTATTAAAACGCAATAAAAACAATACAAATGTGGTATTGCTGTAATCGTACTGACCCGGAGAATGAAAAGTAACAAGTCAGTTTTACCGCATAGGAAAAGCCATAAAAACAAAGCCTATAAAACTGTGGCGGAATTGTCTTGTTTTTTCAATGTCACCCCATTTGGAATTTCTTTCCTCCTCGTCGCTACATCATAGGCAACATTAACCCTGCTTTCACACCTGAGCGTTCCTCAAACGCGCATTTTGCGCGCGTTTTTGTTGCGCGTTTTTATGCACGTTTTTTTGCAATAGTAAACGAGCGTTTGACGCGCGTTTGTGTGATTGACTGCAGTGTCCTATGGCCACAAACGCGCGTCAAAACGCCCCAAAGAAGCTCAAGAACTTGATTATGCGTCGGGCGTTTTACAGCGCGATCGTACGCGCTGTAAAACGCCCAGGTGAGAACCATTCCCATAGGGAAGCATTGGTTTTCATGTGTTGAGCGTTTTACAGCGCGTTTGAACGCGCTGTAAAACGCTCAGGTGTGTAAAACGCTCAGGTGTGAACTTAGGGTAAATGGTGCCATTAGAAAGCACAACTTGTCCCGCAAAAAAACAAGCCTGCCTAGGACTATGTGAACGGAAAAATAAAAATGTTATGGCTCTGGGAAGGTGGGGAGTGAAAAACAAAAATGGAAAATTGCGGGGTCCTCTAAGGGTTAAAGGGGTTGGTTGATCTCGCACTTTGAAGGCATATTATTAGGATATCCTAGCGATATGCCACCAGTGTCTCAGATTAGACAACCCTTTAAAGGGCTTAGTTAAAGGGGTTGTCCGGGTTCAGAGCTGAACCTGGACCCCTTCTTTACCCAGGTATCCCCCTTGATATGAGCACTGGGGAATTTCATGCTCCGATGCTCTCCCTTGCCCTGTGCTGAATCGATCAGGACAAGGGCTTTTTCACCAGATCCGATGACGTACCAGGTCTCAGGCTAGAGCCCACCCATTAGTGCCAGTGACGTCACCGGTAAGACTGCTAGGTGGAAGCCTCCGCCTAGCAGTGTAAGTTTGTAAACAAAAAAGCCTTTTCCCTGCGCGGTTTAGCACAGGGAGAGCATCAGAGCATGAAATTCCCCAATGCTCATCTCAGAGGGGCTGCCTGGGTGAAGAAGGGGATATGTCCGGGTTCAGCTCTGAAACTGGACATCCCCTTAAAGGCTCCATTCACACGTCCGCAATTCTGTTCCGCATTTTGCAGAACGGAATTGCGGACCCATTCATTTCTATAGGGCCGCGCGATGTGCGGCCTGGATCCGGAAATGTGGACCCGCACTTCCGGGTCCGCATTTCCGTTCCCAAAATAAATAGAACATGCCCTATTTTTGTCCACAATTGCGGACAAGAATAAGCATATTCTATTAGTGCCGGCAATGTGCGGTCCGCAAAATACGGAACGCACATTGCCGGTGTCCGTGTTTTGCGGATCCGCAAAACACACACGGATGTGTAAATGGAACCTAAGGGTCCATTCACACCTCCGTAATTTGGGTTCGCATTCGTTCCATAATTTGCGGACCCTTTCACTTTCAATGGGGCTGGAACAGATGTGAATCCGCATTTCCGGGACCCGCATCCACATTTTCGGGATCCACATCCGTTTTTTCGGGATCCGCAATTCCGTTTCTGAAAAAAATAGAACATGCCCTATTTTTTTCTGCAATTGCGGACCAGAAAAGGCATTTTCTATTATAGTGTCTGTGATATGCGGTCGGCAAATTGCAGGTGTCCGTGTTTTGAGGATCCGCAAAACACTTACAGACGTGTGAATGGACCCTAAGTGTGATAAATCGGCTCTTTGCATTACTAGGGCTACAATTTGACTTTGTCCTTGCAACATAAAGTTTGGAGTGCTGCATTGCATCTTGTGCTGGTCAATGTGGTTGCGTTGCGGCATGCGACACGACTGTCGGCAAAAATACAAACCTGCTGGATTAAAGGGGTTGACCTGCATCTATCTCTAGAATGGGGCCTCCAAAGTCAATGCTATGGGAGTGCCAAAAATAGCCGAGCGCCGGCTTGGCTATCTCTGGTGCTCCCATAGAGGTGAATGTAGAGGCGTCAGCGTTTCCGCAGCGCGGAAGTTCTGGAAATAGCTGAATGAATTGAGAACACGATGCGCAGTGTGTTCGCTTTCATTTTGAGTGCCCAATTCTAGGCATAGGGGCAGGTCCAAGAGGGATATGAGATGATACAGACAGACAGGTAGGTAGGCACAAATATAGATAGATATTAAATAGATAGATAGATAGATAGATAGATAGATAGATAGATAGATAGATAGATAGATAGATAGATAGATAGATATGAGAGAGAGAGATAAGCTGGTTAGACAGATAATAGATTATACTAGTTTCCCCAGACTCCTCAGGGTGTAATACTCTCCGCTCCTCTAGGTGTCGCTGTCTCGTCCCGCCACCTCTTCCTCTCTCCAGGGCTCAGCTCTCTATGGTTTGTTCAGTTTGGGAGGCCTCGGGCACGGAGAGACGTCTCAGCACCGGGAGCCTCACCGGGAGCTCAGAGCAGCATGGGGAAGCGGGATAACCGGGTGGTAGGTACCAGGGTCTGCACTGCACACAGCCGGGATAGGGTCTCCATGCCTGTTATATAATGGCTGGCCGCCTGTGTGTGCTGTATACTGTCTTTACCGCTGCAGATAGTTGTTTACTCCTTGGGGTAATAGAAAGCTTATCACTAGCATTGTTTCTCAGGAATGGCGCCCTCTGTGGCCGTTTTGTGCAGTGCATTGTGAATGTCTGACAACCAGAGCTGATCATAAACCTGTCGGAGTCGGACCTTTGGCATGGGCCTCATTGCAGACATCCCAACCTGCAAAACCTCATTTCAGGGAGGTTTTTTTTTTTTTTTTTCTTTCACAAACTTTTTATTACATTTTCCAAACACTTTGCTCTATGGTGTGGAGGACGGGGCTCATTACCCTGCCCCAGCCTTATAAAAGCTATTTGTGGCTTTTATCTGCCGAAAAACAGGTTTTACTAACCTGTCAATCATTTTATTAAGGTGCCCATGGTGCAGGCTGTTGATGCATGGTGCCCGGCCGCACGCGCCGCCTTCTACTCCTCAGTGCCGCCTCTCCCTCTGAGATCCCGCCCGTGGGCACAGGCTCAGCCTGATGCGCCGTTGCGGACTGCTGGCATCGGCTTCTTCTTGCACTGTGCGCACGCGCCGAGAAGGGGGCACTGCTACAGGTTGCCGGAAAGCTTTACTGCGGGTAAACCTTTCCGGGATATATTGTTTCACATGCGGGCGTCAGGGAGCCGCTATCTAATAGCGGGGGACTCCCTGAACGTCCGGGAGACTTGAGATCCCTGTCATTGTATAATCATATTGCGGGCGCAGGAACGGTATAACGTGTTAAAGGGGTTGTCACCCAGGGAAATAGCCCTCAGCAATCACCTGATGGGTCTGGGGGGGGGGGGGGGGGGAGGGGTCTCCTGAAGAATTGGGGTATTACATGCTGGTCATTCAAATGAATGGGTGACCAGGTCCTCTAGAGTGGGAGCTATGGTGGTTCATAGGGACCCCCTTTATGATGAGTGTCCTGCTTCTGGGACCCCCAGAGATCAGCTTCAGTATGGCGAACCATACAAGTGTTCAGCCCCTCTGCAGCGCCACCAGAGGGAAAATGAAGCATTACACAGTGCTCTTCTTTGCTTTGGGGGGCCCCGTTCTAGAGATTGGTGGTACATCCTAGCGATATGCCGCCAATGTGTGAGATGGGCCAAACCTCTTTAATATGATATTTGAAAAATACATTTCTAAACCAGACCTTCCTTTTTTTTCCCCTTGTAGCCCTATATGAACCCTATTGCAATGGCCCGATCCAGGGGCGCCACATCTTCCGGAGGTCCAACCATACAGGATTATCTAAGCAGACCAAGACCTACCTGGTGAGTTGATGTGAGAGGTGCTTCACTTAAAGGGAGTCTGTTGCCAGAAAAGTCATTGGTAATCCTGGCACACTGCCTCGTGGGGCTAGCTCAGCTGAATGTAATGATATCTCTCATTCAGCGACAATGCACTTTTAATCCATATGCAAATGAGCAGTTAAAGGGGTTGTCTGCTTCTCACAATTGATGACCTATCCTCAAGATATTTCATCAATATCAGATCAGTGGGCGTCCGACTCCCTGCGCCCCCACTGATCAGCTGTTTGATTGCTGCCTTCTCTTCATACGAGCAGTGTAATTACAAGTATGGTGTCCCCATTCATTTCTATGGGACGTCATATTTGTAATTACATCCGCTCACCACTGCAATTGCTGCAGCGAGCTAGTAAGCAATGCAGAGAAGGCAGCACTTGCGTGAGCGCGGCTTTCTCTTCAAACAGCTGATCAGCGGGGGTGTCGGACCCCCACCGATCTGATATTGATGACCTATCCTGAGGATAGGTGATCAATTGTAAAAAGTGGACAACCCCTTTAAGTGCACCGAAGGCAGCTCCAAGCCACTGTGCTCTCTTGCTCTCCCAGCGCCTCATTCTCCTTGATTGACAAGCAAGGATGCACCGAGTGGATTAGCCCCACCCTCTTTGCACTTATGCTCATTTGCGTATGGTTTAAAAGTACTTTTTCTCCAGCATAGAACAACAGGTCACTGAGTGAAAAGTATCTTTACGTTCAGCTGAGCTAGTCCTACAAGGCATGGTGCCTGGTTTATCACTGAATTCCATGATGGCGGACTCCCTTTAAAGGGATTGTGTCACCAGGTTTATGTTGAGGGCAGAATAAAGCAGTCACAGAGACCCTGACTCCAGCACTGGCTTAATTACATTGGTTCTTGCAGTAGTTTTCTTATGGGATCCTGTTTTGTTGGGTTTTTTTCTGTTCTTCTAAAGCATCAGAAGAACTGAAAATGAAACACAGATTTGAACTCTCCCTAAGGCCCCTTGCACGCGAACGTAAGGGTTCCGTGCCCGTGCTGCGGGCCGCAAATTGAGGTCCGCAATGCACGGGCACCGACCGCAGGGCAGCCGCATGTGGATCGCAGACCCATTCACTTGAATGGGGTCCGAGATCTGTCCTTCCGCAAAATGATAGACATATGGAACGGAACACCACAGAAGCTCTCCGTAGTGCTTCCGTGGGGTTCCATTCCGTTCTGCACCGCATCGCATCTCCGGTTTTGCGGACCCATTCAAGTGAATGGGTCCGCATCCGTGATGCGGAATGCACACGGCTGGTAAAATGTGTATTGCGGAACCGCCGTATGCAGCCCGCAGCACGGGCACGGGGCCCTTACGTTTGTGTGCAAGAGGCCTAAGTCAGTCTCCAAGTGTTCAGTTCTGCTGCAGTGCCCCCACAGGGAAAATGAAGCACTACATTGTTTCTAATCAGTAGACTGTCCTATGTAATGCATATATGTTCTGAAACCTCCAGAAAGAGAGAAGCTCGTAGATGAGCGCCCTGATCTCCCCATTGTTTATTTTCTAAGGGTATTTAAAAACCCAGGGAACCCCTTTAATGAAAATTTGCATAATAAGAATGCCTGGTAGTGGAAGCCTTTCATTTCCTTACTTGTTTTCTGCAGGGAAGAAGTGAAGGAGCAGCTGGAGAAGAAGAAGAAAGGTTCCCGGGCCCTGGCAGAGTTTGAAGAAAAGATGAATGAGGTACTCACTGGTTGCTAGTCCGATAAACCTATTCATATCTCGGTGAAGTTTTCACAACTTCATAGATTAATCATGTAAAGATTTACATTTCTGTCATTTTTATCCATTTTTAAGGCACTTAGAGGTGAATAGGGCAGCAGATGACAAGAACCGACGATAGTCCTTGTCGTATCTCCTCATTTCTCATCCATTGTATCGTTGACCTCTGTTTTGAAAAAGAAAAGCGGCAAAACAAATTGACCTTTTGTTTTGAAAAAGGTTATTTAAAGGGACACTGACAGGCCCTATAAACATATTTAGATATTCCTATGCAGTCATAGATCTATTAAAGTGTATTCCAATGATATGAGTGCCCCCTGTCCGCATTGTAAACCATGTAAAAACACCTTTATATTGATCTGTCAATCCCATTTCTTTGTGCCCAAGGGGCGTTTTTTCACATTTCTTTATGCCCAGCCGCGCCCCAACTGTCGCTTCCTAGCGCCGCCCAGCTCATTATTATTCACTGCGCTGGGCGGCTCTTACATTCCCAGATCCTGTCAGTTGCCGCACATGCCCGATAGATACTTATGGGCATCGGACCATCTGCGCATGCGCTGGCACCCTCCCAAGCCTGTAATTGAATCCAGCGCTCTTCTCTCGGGCGCTGGATTCAATTACAGGCTTGGGAGGGTGCCAGCGCATGCGCAGATGGTCCGATTGAGGCCGATGCCCATAAGTATCTATCGGGCATGCGCCGCAACTGACAGGATCGGGGAATGTAAGAGCCGCCCAGCGCACTGAATAATAATGAGCTGGGCGGCGCTAGGAAGCGACAGTTGAGGCGCGGCTGGGCACAAAGGTATGAGAAAAAACGCCCCTTGGGCATAAAGAAATGTGATTGACATATCATATAAAGTTGTTTTTACATGGTTTACAATGCGGACAGGGGGCACTCTTATATCATTGGAATACACTTTAATAGATCTATGACTGCATAGGAATAACGAAATATGTTTATAGGGCCTGTCAGTGTCCCTTTAACTCTGCCCCATGATATACTATTACGTCTTGGACCGGACCCGTGTTAATGTTCCATGACATAATAGTACGTCAGCTGTGCCCACACCATCATTTTAGCATCCTGCTGTAACTTGGGATGACTCCAATCCCAACAGTTCGACCCCCCCCCCCCCTCAGATGCTGCAGTCAATAGCGACCAGGCCATCTAAAGATTAGTTAGGGGGAGGGAGCTCACTGCTGAATACGGGGTGCCAATGAGCTGGGCAGGCCCTGTGTCTGGCATGTAAACTTTGCCTGTTTATCACTGACAACCAGCATATTCTGTCTGGAGATCAAATGGTCTGGTTCTATAGTCGGACAAAAAACAAACAAACACACAAAGCTTACTTAAAGGGGATTTCCAGAATAATGTTATTGATGATTAGAGATTTGTGAATCGATTCGTATGAATCAAATTTGTTCAATAATCAGACTCCTTGAGCAGTGAGGGGGTGGACCTTCTGTCCAAGAGCCCCCCCCCCCTCTCCTAGATTGACGGAGCCAGACATCTTGCCTGACCCTGTCAATCTTCTGCCTGCGCTGTAGCGGCCCAAATACAGAGACTCTGTTGCCGCTACCTAAGCAGCGCAGATGGGTCCTCAATATCAGATTAGTGGGGATCAGACACCCCGGCACCACCGATCGGCTGCGCCCTCCGGCGCTGGAGCGAACACTTCGAATGGAACTTTTTTACGCACAGTGTCTTAGTGGCTGTGTCGGGGAATTGAAGCTCAGCTCATGGCAAACCAGCACATCCACTACAACGTGGCTGCCAAAAACAGCTGATTGGTGGGGGTGCGCAGACCCCCGCTGATCTGATATTGATGACTTATCTGAAGGAGTTAATAATCATAGTAATATGTGAGTCGGTGACTATTTGTCGTTTGCAGCTTTTAAAAGCTTCACGTCCCCAGAAGGGTTGGATTGTTTGGGGCTCCTGTATGCAGTTCGAATTTCATATAAACTTTTTGTTTGATATATTTTACTTTTAGAGTTGGAGGAAAGAACTCAAAAACCACAGAGAGAAAATCATCAGTGGTGGCGACAGCTCCTCGAAGAAGAAAGAGGTAAGTTGTGTGCGAAGAAATCGCTAGTGAATTCTGGCTCGCGTCCGTATGCGGAGAAGTGTCCATTACACTGCAGAGGCCGTGTACGGACTGTTCTGTTTTTTTATTTTTTTTAATGCAAGTTT
The DNA here is from genome assembly GCF_905171765.1 of Bufo bufo. Lineage (NCBI taxonomy): Eukaryota > Metazoa > Chordata > Amphibia > Anura > Bufonidae > Bufo > Bufo bufo. The sequence goes on from NC_053393.1 coordinate 527,471,505, forward strand.
GGTATTGAAATAATTCTTGATTTGTAATATAAGAGGAATGAAAGGATCAATCAAATTAAATGGAAATAACCTGATTATATCCTTCTGTCTGAATCTCATATACTTTCACTTTCCCTTTTGTCTCTGTAGAAACGTAAAAAGGAAAAGAAGAAATCCGGTGGGGTGAGAACAGTTTTCATCTCTCACATCTTCACTATTATTGTGATTACAAATTCAGGTGCTGAATGGATTGAATATTTGAAGTTGAAGGGATTGTCTGAGATTCAGAACTAATTTCCAAGTGGCCGACCACAGTGTGAAATGGGGGGGGAAAACCGGGAAAAATGATCCAGGCAGAGCTCCCATCTCCGCCACGGCCAGTCCCAGCTGGTCCAGAAGTGTGACGTCCCATGAACATGCACATCTCTGCTGGGGGCTAATCAATGGTCTAAGCAGCGATGCTTCAGGAATGGCACCTGACCGCTGAGGCCATTCATTTTCCTGCAGCGGTGATGTGCGTGTTGATGGGACGTCACACTTCCGGTCCACAGGGGACTGGAAGCTGCAGAGACAGGAACTCTGTGCTGGCTGGGCATCAAACCCCTTCAATGTGGTTGTCTACGATCAGAAAATCGTGTCTGCTTTATGTAAAAAAAACAGCGCCACGCCAGGTTGTATGCGGGATTGCAGCGCAGCTCTATTCACTTGTTTTAAGCTGTAGTACCAGACACAAACTGTGGACAGCTATGGTGCTGTTTTTAGGCACATTTAGACTGAGATCCGGCAAGCTGTTGCGGCACAGAGCAGCCTGCCAGATCTCCTGAAGTGATCCAGCGTTTCTGTATCCTGATCTTCACTGCTGGATTCCCATTGACTATAGTGAGGTCTGGCGGTGATCCAGACAATTTCTGGCATGAATACCGGGTTTCATCCGGACAAAAACCGTTGCATGCAACATTTTTTTTGGTCTGGCTGACAGTCTGTATTGGTACCTGATTTCTGGAGATGTGAACACTGCTTTAGAAAAAAGCCTCCATGTTTCTCTAATCCTTGAAGCCCCTTTCTTTAAAGGGAACCTGTCGCCTGGATTTTGTGTATAGAGCTGAGGACATGGGCTGCTAGATGGCCGCTAGCACATCCGCAATACCCAGTCCCCATAGCTCTGTGTGCTTTTATTGTGTAAAAAACAAAACGATTTGATACATATGCAAATTAACCTGAGATGAGTCCTGTATTTGACTCATCTCAGGTTAATTTGCATATGTATCAAATCGTTTTTTTTACACAATAAAAGCACACAGAGCTATGGGGACTGGGTATTGTGGATGTGCTAGCGGCCATCTAGCAGCCCATGTCCTCAGCTCTATACACAAAATCCCGGTGACAGGTTCCCTTTAAGAGCACATTATTTTTTTAGATTGAGTCCAGGAGCTGACACTCGGGCATCATAGAGGCCTGTGTTTTGTCTGCATCTGATTTATTTTTGCTTAGATAATTCTGCGTGTTTGGGCTGGATTATGTTTAACGTGCGTCTCACAAGTTTCACTTTTTTGTTGTTGTCTGTGGTCAAGTTATCTTCATCATCTTCCTCTACATCATCGCGTTCTGCTTCTTCCAGCAGTTCTGACGTATCTGATAACGAGGTGAGTGGACGCAGCAAGCTTTACAGTGTTAGGCTACTTTCACACCTGCGTTCAGGTGTCCGCTCGTGCGCTCCGTTTGAAGGGGCTCACGAGCGGTCCTGAACGCAGCCGTCCGGCTCTAATGCATTCTCAGTGGAGGCGGATCCACTGAGAATGCATCCGCCTGCCAGCGCTCAGCCTCCGCTCCGCTCAGTGAGCGGACACCTGAACGCTGCTTGCAGAGTTCGGGTGTCCGCCTGGCCGTGCGGAGGCGAGCGGATCCGTCCAGACTTATAATGGAAGTCAATGGGGACGGATCCGTTTGAAGATGACACCATATGGCTCAATCTTCAAGCGGATCCGTCCCCCATTGACTTTTAATGTAAAGTCTGGACGGATCCGCTCAGGCTACTTTCACACTTTAGAAATTTTTCTAAGTTATAATGCAGACGGATCCGTTCTGAACGGATGCAAACGTCTGCATTATCGGAGCGGATCCGTCTGATGAAACATCAGACGGACCCGCTCCGAACGCTAGTGTGAAAGTAGCCTTACCTGGTTTTGTCAACCTTTTTATATTCGTTTTGAGATTGTGATCTCCAACTTGTCACTGTCTGGCTCTGTCGAAAAATCTGCAACTTTCATGATGTGGCTGCATGTTGGCAGTTGTAGCTTCACAGGAGTTGGAGCGTCACAGCTTTAATATCTCTGATCTAATGATGGTAGATATTAAAATGTGTTTTTTTTTTTTGTTTTTTTTTGTTATGGTAAATTAGAAAATTCATGAGACTTTTTTACAACTCAAGACCATGGCAAAAACATGTAAATGTATGCTCCCCCTACTATCACCTTGAAAAAAAAAGAGGCATTTTGTGATATGGAGAGTTTCATCCTATTTTCTTATTTCGAAGACCAAGAAAAAAACGTCAAAAAGAAAAAAGAAGAAAAAGCACTCACGCAGGACCTCCGACAGCAGCTACGACTCTGAGAGTAAGGTATGACCCAGAATATACTTTGGTAAGTATCATTGTTACATGAAACTGCGCTTTTGGCATGACATTGAACAGTCTTGTTCAATAAGCTAGCAGAAAAGTCAGACATGCTGGGTTTCTGTGCAGTTTTAAAACTTAAAAAATAAAAAAAAAGGTGTTGGTTTCATTATTTCATTGATGCTGTCAGCAGTTTAGCCCCTTCTCTGCTGTGTAATGTACATTTAAGGCTCTGTTCACATCCACTTTTTGTTGGACGTATACATCACAAGGAGATTTTGACAGAAGGTTGCAATGTGTCCCATTGTATAGACCAGTGGTCGGCAAGCCGCGGCTCGCGAGCCACATGCGGCTCTTTACACACTTTAATGCGGCTCTTCTGCAGGGCTCCAGATGCCATTAGCGACTAGACCCGCCGCCGCAGCTCTGCTCAATACAGCGGCGGGCACAGGAGATGATCGTTCTCAGCAGCGCAGGAGGAGTCTCTCCCTCCCCCCTGTGCTGCTGCTGTCCCCGCCGCTGCCAATAAGAAGAGGCAGGAGGAGGAGGGGAGGGGCTGTGGCCACTGCGCCACCAATGAAGAAAACTGACCTGTTAATACAAATACAGGAGGCGGGTGCCGGAATCAAATAGCCGGCACCCGACCTCTGTGACAGGGAGCTGCGATCCGCTGCAGTTGAGTTAACCCTTCAGGTGCGGTACCTGAGGGGTTAACTGCCGCTGATCGCAGCTCCCTGTCACAGAGGTCGGGTGCCGGCTATTTGATTCCGGCACCCGCCTCCTGTATTTGTATAAGAAACGTTGGTGGCACAGTGCCCCCCCCCCCCAGTATAATAAACGTTGGTGGCACAGTGCCCCCCCCCCCCAGTATAATAAACGTTGGTGGCACAGTGCGCCACCCCCCCCCCCCCCAGTATAATAAACGTTGGTGGCACAGTGCGCCCCCCCCCCCCCCAGTATAATAAACGTTGGTGGCACAGTGCGCCCCCCCTCCCCCAGTATAATAAACGTTGGTGGCACAGTGGGAAGTGCCAATGAGGGTTAAAAATAATAAAAGAAAATTAACTCACCTCCTCCAGTTGATCAGGTAGCTGCCGGTCTCCTGTTCTTACTTCTTTCTAGTTTCTTCAGGACCTGTGGTGACGTCACTGAGCTCATCACATGGCCCATTACCATGGTGATGGATCATGTGATGAGCACAGTGATGTCACCACAGGTCCTGCGTCCTGAAGAAACTAGAAAGAAGTAAGAACAGGAGACGATCAATTGGAGGAGGTGAGTTAATTATTTTTTTATTTTTTAACCCTCATTGGCACTGCCCACTGCGCCACCAATGTTTATTATATTGAGGGGGGGCGCACTGCGCCACCAATGTTTATTATATTGGGGTGATGGGGGGGGCGCACTGCGCCACCAATGTTTATTATACTGGGGTGTTGGGGGGGCGCACTGCGCCACCAATGTTTATTATATTGGGGTGATGGGGGGGGGCGCACTGCGCCACCAATGTTTATTATATTGAGGGGGGCGCACTGCACCACCAATGTTTATTATATTGGGGTGATGGGGGGGCGCACTGCGCCACCAATGTTTATTATATTGACCTTGTACTAAGCATTCTGTATTCAGAATGCTATTATTTTCCCTTATAACCATGTTATAAGGGAAAATAATACAGTGAATAGACTTTCATCCTAGGAACCATGCGTGAAAATCGCACTTGCTTGCGATTTTCACACAGCCCCATTAACTTCTATGGGGCCTGCGTTGCGCGAAAAACGCACAACAGAGCATGCTGCGATTTTCACGCAACGCACAAGTGATGTGTGAAAATCACCGCTCATGTGCACAGCCCCATAGAAGTGAATGGGTCCGGATTTAGTGCGGGTGCATTCCGGTATTTTGAATGCCGGATCCAGCACTAATACATTCCTATGGGGAAAAATGCCGGAGCCGGCATTCAGGCAAATCTTCATTTTTTTTCGCCGGAGATAAAACCGTAGCATGCTACGGTTTTATCTTTTGCCTGATCAGTCAAAATGACTGAACTGAAGACATCCTGATGCATCCTGAACGGATTACTCTCCATTCAGAATGCATGGGGATAAAACTGATCAGTTATTTTCCGGTATAGAGCCCCTGTGACGGAACTCAGTGCCGGAAATGAAAAACGCTAATGTGAAAGTACTTTAAAATATTAAGTTTAAATCCCCCCTTTCCCAATTTTACATATAAAATATATAAACAATAAATAAATAAACATATTACATAGCCTTTTTAGTCACCTTGTCACCCCAAAAAATAGCATAGGACTGTTCTATTATGGGCCGAATGTTTCATAAAATGCGAAATGCACACAGCTTTTTTTGTTGTTTTTTTTTTTTTTGCACGGTATTGAGTATCACAATACTTTTTTATGGTGACGAAAGCGAATCAAAATTTTGGTTTCAAAACAACCCTACGCCGATCTGATCGGCGTAGCGTTGTCACGATACCAAAATTTTGATTCAGTTTCGATTTGGCAACTAAAAATTTGATTTGGCTCCTAAATTTTTCAGTTCAGGAGCCAATGGCTACTTGGAATTTTTTTTTAGTCTGGAGCACTGTTCTGTGTGCCCGGCGCCCGCTCCCCTCCCTCCTCTCGGGGGCGGCAGCCTGCGGCTGTCCTGCCTACATGTGTGCCGTGCGGCGCTCAGGCCAAAGGAGGCGTCACTGACTGTCAGTGGGGCCGCGGCGGAGGGAGGCGAGGAGGCGGAGCTGCTCTGTCTGCTATGACCTGTAAAAGCTGCCCCTCCAGGCTGGCAGCAGAAGAACACAGTCACAGAGTAACACTGAGGCACGACTTGTTGGAACTTGGCCGACCCTGCTGGACTCTAGTCTGGACTCTGGAGAAGACACCTTAAGGCAGAGCCAGCTGAGATTGGAGCCAGGACCAGACCGACCCCACTCCAGCCAGACCCCAGTGATATATCAGGTACCGACTTCAACATTGTCCCTCATCATGTCACCCCCCCGATGGTGCAGACTCCAACATTGTCCCCCATTAGGGAGCATAATGGATGGGGGCTGACGGCTGTCATGGGGGGCATGATGGCTGACATGGGAGTAATGATGGATGGGTGCTGACGGCTGACATGGGCATGATGGATGGGGTGCTGACGGCTGACATGGGCATGATGGATGGGGTGCTGACATGGGGGGCTGACGGCTGACATAAGGTCATGATGGCTGACATGGGGGGCATGATGGATGGGGGCTGACGGCTGACATGGACATGATGGATGGAGTGCTGACATGGGGGGCTGATGGCTGACGGCTGACATGGGGTGCTGACGGCTGACATAGGGGCATGACGGCTGACATGGGGGGCATGATGGATGGGGGCTGACAGCTGACATGGGCATGATGGATGGGGTGCTGACGGCTGACATGGGGGGCATGATGGCTGACATGGGGGGCTGATGGCTGACATGGGGGGTAATGATGGATGGGGGCTGACATGGGCATGATGGGGTGCTGATGGCTGACATGGGCATGATAGATGGGGTGCTGACGGCTGACATGGGCATGATGGATGGGGTGCTGACATTGGGTGCTGACGGCTGACATAAGGTCATGATGGCTGACATGGGGGGCATGATGGATGGGGGCTGACGGCTGACATGGACATGATGGATGGAGTGCTGACATGGGGGGCTGATGGCTGACGGCTGACATGGGGTGCTGACGGCTGACATAGGGGCATGACGGCTGACATGGGGGGCATGATGGATGGGGGCTGACAGCTGACATGGGCATGATGGATGGGGTGCTGACGGCTGACATGGGGGGCATGATGGCTGACATGGGGGGCTGATGGCTGACATGGGGGGTAATGATGGATGGGGGCTGACATGGGCATGATGGGGTGCTGACGGCTGACATGGGCATGATGGATGGGGTGCTGACGGCTGACATGGGCATGATGGATGGGGTGCTGACGGCTGACATGGGCATGATGGATGGGGTGCTGACGGCTGACATGGGCATGATAGATGGGGTGCTGACATGGGGGGCTGACGGCTGACATAGGGGCATGACGGCTGACATGGGGGCATGATGGATGGGGGCTGACATGGGCATGATGGATGGGGTGCTGACTGCTGATATAGGGGGCTGATCTGAGGTATGATTAACATTGGGGGTCTGATTGGTGGTCTGACCTGAGGTATAATGGAAAATATTGTTTCTGATTATACTCCTCTAAAACCTATGTGCATCTTATAGGGCGAAAAGTACAGTCCTCAAACCAGATCGAAGATATCAGGACCACACAGAGGAGAAGCCAGCTGCTGCAGACAGAACCAGGACCAGGTGAGCTGCGGGCGGGGCGGTGGGAGAAGGGGGTCACCGAGATGTAGCTTCGCTTGTGTTGCCAAAAAATCCTTGCACAGGCTCTGGTCACGTCCACGTGACAGGGCCGGTGCAAAGAGTCCCACAGTACCCGACCTATGTGGATACTTGCATGCACAATATTCTCAATAAAAACTTATTGAAACTAAAAACAGTGTACCATCCTATGTATTTTCGGTTTTAAAAATGTGGCTCTCAAAATAAATTTCAATCGTGGTTTTGGCGAGATTTGGCTCAGTTGAAAAAAAAGGTTGCCCACCACTGGTATAGACTAATATTCTCCCATTGTTAGGGAATATTTTTTTTCCCTTAACGTATTTTTCGCTTTATAAGAAGCACCCAATGATAAGTCGCACCCCATATTTTAGAGGAGGAAAATAAGAAAAAAATATTTTTCATCAGACCTCATATCAGATCCTCAGATCGGACCCCCATAAATATCAGAACATCATATCAGACCCCCATTTCAGCCCTCCATGTCAGAACCCCATCAGCCCTCTGTCAGACCTCAGATCAGCCCTTAATGATATACCCCCATCAGACCAAATAAAAAGACTCCTCTTACCTCTCCTGCGCCGCGGCTCCTCTTCCTCTCCGGCAGCATTCGTGCTCCCCTGTCTCCTCCAGCCGGCTCTGCACTGTCACCTGACAGCATTTAGCGTCAGGTCATAGTGCGCGCACTATGTCCTGACGTGGTACTGGGTCAGGACAGTGCAGCGCCGGCCCCATCAAAGAAAAGCAGTGCTTCTTCCCCGCTCGCGGACCTAATTCATACTAGTGAGCGCTTCCATAATGGAAGCGCTCACTAGTATTTGCTTTACAAGACGCACAGCAATTTTCCCCTCACTTTTTTTGGGGAAAAGTGCGTCTTATAAAGCAAAAATACGGTATATAACCTTGTATGGAATAGTATAGTTTATGCTATTCCATACTGGAAGGGGGGGGAAGCATACTAGCCTGTCATATGTCAGCATACACCGGGTTAGTGGGGATACGTTCAGCTTATATGTTGGGACCTGTCAAGGCACATGTTCACCTTGCGCCAAAACAAGATGGAAACAGGCACTTAGGGGGAGATTTATAATTCCCTGTGCGTCTGAAAAGTAGCTTTAAAAAGTCGCAGGTGCAACTTTTTAACTGTGCTTTTTAAAAATTGTTGCATCTCCCCTAAATGTGCCCGTCCTTGGCACATTTCTAAAGAGGGGAGTTGCCAGCGGCTACGACCAATTTATCTTCATTTACATCACTTTTCTGGTGTAAATAAAGCCAGACATCTATGGCCGCTCTGATCTGTCATAGATTTCTGGTTAGGTGCACGGACTGCAGGAGGATGCACCTAATTTATGATGAGGCGTGCGCATTGTCATAAATTAGGTGCACACTCTGGCAGAGCAGGGGATATCAAGACAGGAGCAGGAAACGCCAGTCTTGATAAATCTCCCCCTTAGTGCCTATTCACACTGCATTTGGTTTATGTTCTGATGGGTAACGGCCGCTGTGCGCACTCAGTCACCTGCAGGACGGTTGCTGAGACTGACACATTCCTGTATTAATGGCTGACTATGGAGAGAACTTTCATACCATCTGTTAAACCCCTTCAGTACCGAGACACTTTTTACCTTAAATCCCAGGCCGATCTGACATGTCCCTTTATGTGGTAATAACTAGGGAACGACCCATATTGATTCATAACCTGTGAACTTTCAGGCCGATAACTTTATATCTATATTCTGTGCATTTTCTTTTTTGAAAAAAAATTCTGTTACGGCGTTCACCACATAGGAGATTTTTATATATATTTTTGGACATGACAATATTTGATATGTTTATTTATTTATTGTTTGTAAATTTTATATGTAAAATTGGGAAAGGGGGTGCGGCACCTGAGGGGTTAACTGCTTCCTGTCATGTAGGCTGTATTTGTATTAGACGTTAACTTTCGTTGGTGGTGCGGTGCGCCCGCCCCTCCTCCTCCCGTCTCTCCTCATTGGCAGCGTGGCACAGGGGGAAGGGGAGAGTGACTCCTTCTCCCTTGTGCTGCTGAGGGAACATGGCGCGCATTATCGGCAAGGTTAGATGCCGATACCGATAACTTTGAAAATCATTGATATATTGGTAACGCCGATAATCAGTCGATCCCTAGTAATAACTTTGGAATGCTTTTACTTATCCAACCTATTCTGAGATTGTTTTCTCATGACACATTGTACTTCATGACAGCGGTAAATTTGAGTCGATATATTTCACCTTCATTTATAAAATAATCAAAAATTTACCAAAAATTTAGAAAAATTCACAATTTCTCGCCCATATTCCTTGGGGGACACAGGAAACCATGGGTATAGCTCTGCTCCCTAGGAGGCGTGACACTAAGTGAAAGCTGTAAGCCCCTCCTCCATCAGCTATACCCTTCAGCCTGGAGAAGAGACTGCCAGTTTTTGCTTAGTGTCCAAGGAGGCAAGACACCCCCTGCTTATGCAGGGTTGTTATCCTATGATTTTTATTTTTACGTATTTATTGTTTTTAACTCGGTTTTTTTCTACCTACAGGGACAACAGAGGCGCATTAGACCCCTCTGTTTCTCCCGGGGTTGAGTTGCGCCAGTGCCGGTAATTCCGCACTGCCGCCTCCCCCACAGAAGACAAGGTGGACCAGGGCAGCCTCGCTCCCCTGCGTCCCGCCAGCTCAGGGTCGCCCGCACGCCAAGTCCCTCCCCCGGCTTCCTGCCACCGCGGTGCCAGGAGCTGAAGGGGCGACCCCCGCTGGATGGACTGAGGGCGAAGACAGCGTATGGTGAGAGTGGCTGCTCCAGCCTCCCCTTCCTCCCTCCCACCGCTGCTACCAACATGGCCACTGTTACATGGCCACTGCTACAATCCCGGACAACTCGGCCCTGCCGCCCCCCCCCCCCCGCCCCCCGCCACGGAATATCGGGACGTTACCGGGCTTAGTTGGAGGGCAGTCCTAGAACGCTGCCTTACAGGGACGGCTGCAGACATGCAAGCCGTCTGCTACATCTAGGCGCGGTGGGAGCCGTTTTTCCTGGCATAAACGGCGCCATGTCATGGCCGGCACTTCAACATCCTTGGGGGTTAAAATCATTTTGCGGCGCGCGGCTCTGCTTCGGCTTCAGCGCGGCAGAGGGGGGGCGGAGCTTCCTTACACATTCAGCTCCGTGCTGCTGCGCTCCGCTACTTCCGGGTTCATCTCTCTGCCGTGCGATCCTGAAGCCATTCAGCTCCGTGCTGCTGCCTCTCCTCCACAGCCTCCTCAGTCTGTTCCCCTTACAGCTGCCGCTTGTATCTCCGGGTCTGGTAGGACTGTTTAACCCCCTCCGTGCCACAGTACTGTTGCTTGGTTCTCACTTTTAAGTGCAACAGCTTTCCACCATGTCAGACCCTTCTGCAGCCGCCAAGCCATGGTACCATGCCTGTACTGCTTGTAGGGAACCCTTTCCCCGGGGGCAGTCTGATCCGCACTGTACTGCATGCCGAGCTCCACCGCAGCCTCAGTCGCCCGCTGTGTCGCTCCCTGCTTCCTCTGACCCGCCTGACTGGGCTAGATCCCTGTCCCAGGCCGTGGAAAGCCTCACTCATGTCGTGGGCCGCCTAATAGACAGGCCACCTACCCCGCAGGACGCCACTCTGACTGTCGCGCCCTCCGGGTCCACTGCTTCTGCCGCTGCAGCGGGTTCACCCTCTCCTAGTGACCCCTCCCGAGCTAGGCACTCTCAGAAGCGTATTAGAGTAGAGCGAGCCTCCTCCTCGGATGCCTCCCTCTCCCCGCCACGCGTGCGCACCCAGACGAGCCTCTCCTCTCCAAAGGATTCGCTCTCTGAAGGTGAATTGGCGGCTTCAGATTTGGAAATGGACTCGGCCCTGCCGTCCAAGCTAGCCTCAGCGATGGGTCAACTCATCTCTGATATACGTGACACCTTTAAGGTGCAGGATGACCCCCCTAGCTCGGACGCAGCTAGCGTCTCCTTTATCAGACCCAGGCAGGCCTCAAAAGTCTTTCCAATCCACTCTGATTTCTCCTCCGTGGTGTCTAAGGCTTGGGCTCGCCCGGACGCCCGTTTTGTCAACCCAAAGAAGCTGGACATTTGCTATCCTTTTCCAGCCGATGTCGTGGCCACCTGGTCTTCCCCACCCAAGGTGGACCCCCCTGTGGCCCGGCTGTCAAAGAACACGGCCATCCCTGTTCCCGACGGGTCCTCTCTTCAGTCAGCGGAGGACCGTCGCATGGAGACCCTGTCCAAGGGCATTTTTGCTGCCTCCGGTTCTGCCCTCAGACCGGTTTTTGCCTCTGCTTGGGCAGGGAAAGCAATCTCTGTTTGGGGTACGCAGCTGGAACAGGAGTTGGACTCGGACATCCCCATCCAGGACCTACGTTCCTTGGCCCAGCTTATTATTCGGGCCGGGAATTTTGTCTGTGAGGCCTCCCTTGATGCGGGAGCCCTTATTGCACGCTCCTCCGCCCTGGCAGTTGCCGTCAGGAGGGAGCTCTGGCTGAAGGTCTGGAAAGCGGACGCTGCCTCCAAACGTTCCTTGGCGGGGCTACCGTTTGCGGGTTCCCGCCTTTTCGGGGTCCGCTTAGACGAACTTATTTCAGAGGCCACGGGTGGTAAAAGCACCCATCTTCCTCAACCCCAAGCCAGGGGCGCCCCCCGCGGACGCCCTGGTGCGTCTCGTTTTCGGTCCTCCCGCAGGGCCTCTGGGGCTCCCACCACAGCTGCCGCTTCGGCTCCTCCCCAGGACAAGCGTAGGAAGCCGTTTTTTCGGGCGCAGCCCTCCTGGCGCAAGCCGCAGGCTGCCCGCACACCCGCAGCAAAACAGTCCTCTGCCTGAAGGCGCGCCCCCACCCACCCGGGTGGGGGGCCGGCTCCTCCTTTTCAAGGACGTCTGGATGGCTCACGTCTCCGACGCCTGGGCCCTCGAAATTGTGTCCTCCGGATACAAAATCGAATTTGCATCCTTCCCTCCGGATCGGTTCTTTCGCTCCCGCCCCACGCGAGACCCGAAAGACGCGGCTGCGTTCTCCGCGGCCGTTCAAGCCTTACTGGACAGGGGGGTGATTACCCCCGTTCCTCTAGAGGAAAGATTCCAAGGGTTCTACTCGAACCTCTTTGTAGTTCCCAAGAAGGGAGGTTCGGTGCGGCCCATTTTGGACCTCAAAAAGCTCAACCGTTTTCTCCTCCTTCGACGGTTTCGGATGGAGTCCCTCCGCTCCGCGGTGGCTTCCCTGGAGCAGGGAGATTTCATGTCTTCCATCGATATACAGGATGCCTACCTCCATGTTCCGGTAGCCCAGTGTCACCATCGCTTCCTTCGATTCGCCGTGGGGGACCTCCACTTCCAATTTGTCGCCCTTCCCTTTGGACTGGCAACAGCCCCCCGGGTGTTCACCAAGGTCCTGGCCCCGGTTTTAGCCTTACTCCGTTCCAGGGGTGTTTTTCTGCTACCGTACTTGGACGATATCCTCATCAAGGCTCCGTCCCTTTCTCAAGCGGTTGCCAGCGTGGATCTCACTCTAGAGACTCTGGCGAGGTTCGGTTGGGTCATCAACTTCCCCAAGTCCTCTCTTCCCCCCTCCAGACAACTCGTCTTCCTGGGAATGCTTTTAGACACGGGAGCGGCGGAGGTACGTCTTCCCTCGGAAAAACGTCTGATCCTCCGTGGGGCGGTTCGGGGTCTCCTTCTCCACCGTCGACCGTCCTTCCGCTTCTGCATGCGGGTATTGGGGCAGATGGTTGCCTGCTTCGAGGCGATCCCATTTGCGCAGTTTCACTCCCGCCCTCTCCAACGGGCGATCCTCTCCTCCTGGGACAAATCGCCGCAGTCTCTGGATCATCCCTTCCATCTTTCGCCTCCGGTGCGGTCATCTCTCCGCTGGTGGTTACAGTCCCCTCTTCTGGGCAGGTCCTTTCTGCCACTCAACTGGTTGGTGGTTACAACCGATGCCAGTCTCTCGGGCTGGGGAGGCGTGTTTCCTCCCCGATCCGTCCAGGGCATTTGGTCTCCATCGGAGTCCAAACTCTCGATCAATGTCCTGGAACTGAGAGCGGCCCTTCTGTCTCTACGACACTGGACTCATCTGCTGAAGGGTCATCCAGTTCGTGTACAATCAGACAACGCCACAGCCGTGGCGTACATAAACCACCAAGGGGGGCACTCGCAGCGCTGCAGCGATGCGAGAGGTCACCAGCATTCTCCGTTGGGCGGAAGCCCACGTCCCGGCCCTATCTGCAATTTTTATTCCAGGGGTGGACAATTGGGCGGCGGACTTCCTCAGTCGCACCACCGTCGACCCCGGCGAGTGGTCTCTTCACCCGGAGGTATTCGAGGCCATTTGCCTTCGTTGGGGCATTCCGGACGTGGACCTCATGGCCTCAAAATTCAATCACAAGGTCCCCGCCTATCTGTCCAGGGCCAGGGATCCGGGAGCTTGCGGAGCCGACGCCCTCGTTCTTCCTTGGCGAGGCTTCGCGCGCCCATACATATTCCCTCCCATCCCTCTCCTGCCCAAGGTCCTTCGGAAGATCGCGGCGGAAGGCGTCTCGGTGATTCTGGTCGCTCCGGACTGGCCCCGCCGGTCTTGGTATGCCGACCTCATGCTGCTCCTGGCAGACGCGCCCTGGCCACTGCCCGCCAGGGAAGATCTTCTCTCTCAGGGACCGATCTTCCACCCGCGTTTAGGGTCCCTACGTTTGACGGCGTGGTTGTTGAGACCACCGTCCTGACACGTAGGGGCTTTTCTGCGGACGTCGTCCGCACCATGATCCGCGCCCGTAAGCCGTCCTCTTCTAGGATCTATTATAGGACCTGGAGGACTTTTTTGGGGTTCTGTGCCGAGCTGGGGATTCCTCCGCTCCGCTTTTCTCTCCCCACCGTTTTGTCCTTCCTGCAGAGCGGACTGGCCCAAGGTCTAGGCCTTAGTTCTTTGAAGGGTCAGGTATCTGCGCTGTCCATTTTGTTTCAGCGCCCACTGGCCCCCCTTGGCCCTGTCAAGACCTTCCTTCAGGGCGTGGCTCACGCGGTTCCCCCGTATCGCCCTCCGGTACCGCCCTGGGACCTGAACCTGGTTCTCTCAGCGCTCCAGGCTTCTCCTTTCGAGCCTCTGCGGACGGTTTCCTTGCGACTTCTGTCCTGCAAGGTTATTTTCCTTGTAGCCATCACCTCTCTTCGGAGGGTGTCCGAATTGGCTGCACTCTCCTGTCTGGAACCTTTCCTAGTGTTCCACCAGGACAAGGTGGTTCTTCGTCCGGTCCCTTCCTTCCTTCCTAAGGTGGTCTCCGCCTTTCATCTGAACGAGGACATCGTTCTCCCCTCTTTGTGTTCTTCCCCTTCCCATCCGCGGGAGAGGAAGCTTCATCGCCTGGACGTTGTCAGGGCGCTCAAGATTTACCTGGAAGTAACCAGCTCTTTCAGGCATACTGACTCGCTCTTTGTGGTCCCGGAAGGGTCGCGCAGAGGGATGGCGGCATCCAAAGTTGCTATCGCTCGTTTTGTCAAGATGGCTGTTACTGAGGCTTATCTCGCCAAGGGCAGGGTTCCTCCCCTTGGTGTTACCGCTCACTCCACTAGAGCGGTCGGGGCTTCCTGGGCTCAGAGAAATCGGGCTTCTTCGGAGCAGATTTGCAAGGCGGCCACTTGGTCCTCCTTGCACACCTTCACCAAGTTCTACAGGGTGCATACTCATGCGTCGGCTGACGCTGCTTTAGGCCGTCTGGTGTTGCAGGCGGCAGTTGATTGATGCCTCTGGTGTTGGTTGAGTTTGTTCTGGTCCCTCCCTTCTGGGACTGCTCTGGAACGTCCCATGGTTTCCTGTGTCCCCCAAGGAATATGGGCGAGAAAAGGAGACTTTTGTATTACTTACCAGTAAAGTCTCTTTCTCGCTCTTCCTTGGGGGACACAGCACCCGCCCTTCATTGGGTTACAGTTGTGGTTCCGGCTTGGTTGCCCCCGTTGGGGCTCGACAGTTCTTTTTCCGGTTGGTGGTTATCTTTCACTACTTGGACACGCAACTGGCAGTCTCTTCTCCAGGCTGAAGGGTATAGCTGATGGAGGAGGGGCTTACAGCTTTCGCTTAGTGTCACGCCTCCTAGGGAGCAGAGCTATACCCATGGTTTCCTGTGTCCCCCAAGGAAGAGCGAGAAAGAGACTTTACTGGTAAGTAATACAAAAGTCTCCTTTTTCTACATTTGAATTTTTCTACTTTTAAAACCGTAATTCCTCATAAAACGGTTATCAGTCAACATTCCCCATATGTCTGATTTATGTTGACATCATTTTGTAAATGTAATTTTATTTTTTTAGGACGTTAGAAGGCTTAGAAGTTTAGAAGCCATTTTTCAAATTTTTACCAAAATTTCCAAAACCATTTTTTTAAGCATCAATTCAGTTATAAAGTGATTTTGAGGGGCTTACGTGATGGAAACCACCCATAAATGACCACATTTTAGAAACTACACCCCTCAAATTATTCAAAACTGATGTCTCAAATTTTGTTAACCCTTGAGGTGTTCCACAAGAATTAAAGGAAAATGGAGGTGAAATTTAAAAATGTCACTTCTTTGGTAGATTTTATTATGATAATCAATTTTTTTCTTGCAACACAGCAAGGGTTAACAGCAAAATAAACCTCAATATACATTACTCTGATTCTGCAGTTTACAGAAATACCAAATATGTGGCGGTAAACTGCTCTATGGGCACGTGGCAGTTGTCAGAAGGAAAGGAGCGCATTATGGATTTTGTAGGCAGATTTCGCTAGAATGTTTTTTAGGCACCATTTTGTATTTGAAGAGACCCTGATGTACCCCCGACAGTGGAAACCCTCAAAAAGACCCCATTTTGGAAACTACACCCCTTAAAGAATATATTAAGGGGTGTACTGAGCACTTTGATCCCCTAAGCGTTTTACAGGATTTGGAAACACTTGGCTGTGAAAATGAAAAGTTTCATTTCTTCCAAGAAAATGTTGCTTTAGCCCCAAATTTTTCATTTTCTCAAGGGGTAACAGGAGAAAAAGCACCCCATAATTTGTTCCCCATTTTCTCCTGAATACGGCAACACCCCATATGTGGTGGTAAACTGCTGTGGGGGCACATGGCAGGACTCAGAAAGGAAGAAGCGCCATATGGCTTTTGCAGCGCATATTTTGATGGATTGGTTTACGGGTGCCATTTGGTTTTATTTTTTAAGTGATTGTCTTATGTGGGGGCTCATTTTTTGCCGGATGAGGTGATGTTTCCATTGGTACCATTTTGGGGTACATAAAACTTTTTGATCGCTTACTCTTTGTGAGGCAATATATATAAAAAAAATTTTTTTGGTTTACAGCATTCACCTGAGGGGGCATATAATGTGATGTTTTTTATAGAGCAGGTTGTTACGGACGCGGCGATACCTAATATGTCTATCATTTTATTAAAATTTTATTTATTTTTTTTACGGTGTTCACCTGGCGAGGTGGATCATGTGATATTTTTATAGAGCCGGTCGATAAGGACGCAGTCATACCTAATATGTCTACTTTTCTGTTTTTCCCTTTTTATTTTTATTTTTATTTTTTACTTTATTTTGGGAAAAGGACACTTTTTAACGTTTTAAATTTTTTGGGTAAAACTTTCTTTTTATTCTTTTTTAACTTCATTTTTGTCCCACTCTGGTACTTCAACTTTTGGGGGTCTGATCCCCTTTACAATGCATGACAATACTTTTTTATTGTAATGCATTGGCTGTAAGTGTATTACTCATTGAAATACACTTGCAGCCTTCCTGCCTGTGAGATCCAGGGGGCTGGATCTCACAGGCTGACACGGATGGCAGCCACGATGCCAAAGGAAGGCATCGGGCTGCCTTCCCTGCCATCGGGTCCCCGTCACAGGATCGCGGGGACCTGATGGACACCCCGCACCCGGCAGTATACCGCACGTGCCGCCGTCAGCGCTGACCTCCGCAGTGCAAGTGTTAATGCGCCGGCATCGGTGTTTTCACCGATGCTGTCGCATACAGCAGGGGTCCGGCTATCAGAGAGCCGTAGCTGTGCCCGCCCGATCAGAGCGCCGTAGCTGTACGGCGCTGGGTTTTGTAACCCTGTTTCCAGTGCCGTACATGTATGGCGCTAGTATCCTACGGGTTAACCTCTTGACATGCACTTATTGCTTGAGGATGCTGAGATCATTTTGAGACCCACATGGGCTGGACTTAATTTGCACGGGCTTGAACCTCTCTGCTTGTCCTATGTATAAAAGGCTGCAGTGAATAAACTGTTCTTATTCTGTTGCAGGATTCTGTGAAGAAGAAAAAATTCAGGGATGAGAAAGAGAAGGTGAGTGACCGTGAAGATCCCTTGTCCGGTCTGACAAGTGTCCCCCATAGCTTCCAGTATTTGGACGCTCTTTGTCACAATACAAACAATTTATCTGAAGGAAAAGACTTCTCATCGTCTGAAATATAGGTCCTGTTTTTTTGTTTTTTTTTTAACCCCTTCAGGACCAAGCCAATTTTGGCAACTACATCTCCTCCTTGCTTTCTAAAAGCTGTAATTTTTTTATTTCCATCTACATAGCCGGATGAGGACTTGTTTTTTTGCAAGGCGAGTTGCATTATTGAAAGAGGACCTGTCACTATATTAAAAAATGTGAGCATTTTATATGGGCTCGAAAGCACTGCATTCCTGAGCATGGCATTGTTTATTCTATCTGCCTGCGCCCCCTGAACCTATGGCTGCTGATATGCATGGAGGTGGCTGCCACTTTCCAAGGGAATGTTTCTTCCCCGCTTTGATGCTGTCCAGTCATCGTGGCCGGCTGGAGCGTCATCATGCGAGACCACGCTGTATACTATTTTCAGCCATGTCCAGCACCATAGGTTTGGGTCATATATCCCAAGAATAGGTCATATAATAAGAGAAAGAGTTTTAGCAGCTCTCACCTTTGGTCACCTGTGTGAAGCGCGGAAAAGAAGTGGCTTGAACCTAGCCACACTTGATAAGTCCAAGGGCAAAAGAAAAGGTTGATTCCAGCTTCAGCGTATAAAAGTTTTCTTTATTCAGCTTGTAGTATAAAATCCGACACAAATCACATGGAGAGACACGGATAGATTGTGACGCGTTTCGGGCTGTGGTATTGAGCCCTTCTTCAAGACAAGAATAGGTGTTTTAGGCACAAAATAAACAATGGCGTGCTCAGGGAAAAGCTGAAACTTTTTTTTTTTCTTTTCTAAGTTGGTAATAGCACTTGTTCTATGTATATAGTGTTGAGTAGGAAAAAAGGATTTCTTTTCTACCATTGTTTCTTAGATTTTCTTTTTACTGCATTCACTATTCCGTAAAATTACAGACCCTTATTTTTCGGTTCAGTATAGTTACAGCCTACTGTTCTTGTGTTTTACAATTTAAGAAAAAATGCTGTGTGTCGTCATATTCTGACACCCATACTTTTTTTATATATTTTTTTTTTCATTTTTTTAACAGAACTCTGTGAGGGCTTGTTTTTTGGAGGATTAGCTGTATATATTTTTTTTCCTAGTACCATTTAGTGGTCCATAGGACCAGTATTTTTTTTTTTTTTTATATATTTTTTCTTTTAGTTTGACCATGTCAGATAAATAGCAGGATATTGTAATTGGAGCACCAACGTTTCAGGCTAAGGGCCCTTTACAAGAACCAGGGGTGCAATGAAAACCACTAGGTGTACAGTAGGAGTCCCCCCTAATAACTATACCAAATATATCATATCATATATGTAACCAGGTAGTCATTTACATTGAAAGCCCCTGAAATCAGACTACTAATGACAATCCTTAGCTTGATTAAAAAAAAAAAAAAAAATATATATATATATATATATATATATATATATATATATATATATATATATTTTTTTTTTTTTTTTTAATAATTCAACCTTTCAACTTAAGGATGGGAAGAGTGTGAGCAGGAAGAGACGACGTCCAGAAGACGATGGTCAAAGATACTCCTCTTCCGAGTCTTCGTCTGGCTCAGAATCAGAAGGAGAGGTTAGTGGGTTTTAGGGTATGGTCTTCAGGGTTATGATCTAGTCCGGATGATCCTCTGCAGTCTGTATTCAAGAAATTGAATAAACTGGAAAACTTTGGCGCCCTTGTCCACACTAGCGCAGTGTCTTTTAGTTATAACAGAGGCTACAACGCTCTGCCGGATCCATTTTTATAAATGATACCCCTGGTGCCTGAAGGAAACCAATGATTTAGGAGTCTGTTGGGGTCTGCGCGGTTTGACAGGGCCAGTCAGGTTTCCACTACGTGTGATTTCTGCTGCGTGCTATTCTTTCCATCAAGATATACTTGAAGCCTAACTGAAAAGAACAAACACAAGTGTCAACAGCGCCAGACTTCAAGGGGATGACCACTTAAAGAGGACCTCTCCCCACTCCTGACTTGTCTGTTTTAACAGCTTCATGCATTCCCCATGTAATAACAATTCTGGAGCATCTATTCTTATGTCTGTATGTTGTGCCGTTCCTTTATTATTTCTACTAGAAGTTATGAATGAATTGCTAGCAGTCTGCAGTAATGCTACAGAGGGGAGGTAACCAGTTGGGGGCGTGTACCTGCACAGACTGACAATGGCAGCACTGATTGGATAGAGTCAGTCTGTGCAGGTACACGCCCCCAACTGGTTACCTCCCCTCTGTACCCTTACTGCAGACTGCTAGCAATTCATTCATAACTTCTAGTAGAAATAATAAAGGAACGGCACAACATACAGACATAAGAACAGATGCTCCAGAATTGTTATTACAGGGGGAATGCATGAAGCTATTAAAACAGACATGTCAGGAGAGGTGAAAGGTCCCCTTTTACATGTAATCTAGTCAGATGTGTTTGAAATGTGAATATAGTTATTATATGCTCTGCTCCATTTTGACAGTGCCTTAGGCCACAACCCCTTTGTTAGCCAAATCTATGCTGGTCACATGAGACACTTGTCTTAAAATTGGACCGAATGGCATGTGATGTGACCCCTTCATCCACCTCACCCCCCATCCCCAAAACTTCAGGAAAGTAGCACATTCGATATATTTTTCAATGGAAGGCGGCAATGGTCCCATTGCATGCCACCCCATCAGTGGTCATTATGTGTAAAGTGCCCACCCCCTTAAATATTTGAGTGTTTATATATATATATATGTAGAAGGCTCTGTTCTAGGGAATGTCCACCCTTGTCAGTCAAACGGCAGGTGGGTGCTTCTTTATCTGTGGGGACAACCCCTTCAGAGGTGAAGAACTTTTGATATTGAGACAAATCGATTCCCTCATCACCTCCTGTTCGCTCTGTTCTCACCTGTGCTGTGATCTCTGTTTATAATGGAAACCACAATGTGGTGATGGATCTGTCATACAGCAGATACGGACGCCATTGATTCGATTTTAGTGGGGGTTGCAGATCCATTTGGTCTCCCTTTACACGGCAGCACTTGCACTTTCATCCAGTCGCCTTGATTCTTGATGCTGCGACCTGACCCTGCCACCAGCTGCAGGTCCTGCTGTGTGAAGGATGACGGTGCACTATGACATGAATCAGAGAGTGCACAGAATTTTGTACCTAAAACTGAAATGGTAATTCATAATAAGTAGAAGACTAAATATCACTGCCCCAAAAGTGTGGTATTGGTTAGTGGAAGAGTAATAGTATACTTTTATGTATGATGTCTCATCATCAGTGCGATATATCATTGTTATTATACATGCTGACGTGTTCTCTACTTCCTCAGGCCTATGGGAAAAGGAGAAGAAGCAGTGAAGAGAAAGCGGTAAGTATCCGAGGTGTCTGTTTGTGAAGGCCGTTATCTGAATGTGAATGTTACACAGATGGCGGTATTCAGTGGGGTAGGTCAGTAGACATAGTGCTGTTACCTAAACTCTGCAATCAGATATTTAGCTGTAAAATAATATCCCCGCCGCCCCCCCCCCCCCCCCCCCCCCTTTACGTCGATATGTCCCCCTAATGGTCGGCATGAGACAACTGTTTTAATACATTTGCTTTCAAATTGCTTCGGACTGTAGTTACTTTGAGCCCTGTTAATTGGGCAGTCCCTGGCTCTTCCGTGTCAGTACAATGGTCCGTACTGTTCTTATGGACTTGTGTGTCCTATCCCGATGAGACGGCACTGGTGCTTGAGGACAGTTTGCATCTGCAGCATGTAGTTTTTTTTTGTAAAAAGCTTGGCACTAAATGCACACTAATGCAGGGGGAAGCCTCGGGTCCCTAGGGTGGCACATTACATCTGTGCATGGCGTTATTCCACAGCAGCATAGGTTTGTCCTACAGTATGTGTCTACAGCTGCTGTTATATAGGTAGTAGGGCTGCAGCTAACTTATTTGAATAATCGATTAGTTGTCGATAATTTCATCGATTAATCGGGAAAAAACACCAAATTGACAAAAAAAAGGGTTTATATGATTTTAGTTAAAAAATTATGTTCAAAGGCCATATTAAAACAAATTTAGGAGTTACATAATTATAAAAATTTTGCATTACAATGTAAAAAAGACAACATGTCCACATGGTCAGGACTGAGGATAGGGGATCTGTGGATGACACACTGTTATGGGGGGGATCTGTGGATGACACACTGTTATGGGGGGATCTGTGGATGGCACACTGTTATGGGGGGGGGATCTGTGGATGGCACACTGTTATGGGGGGGATCTGTGGATGGCACACTGTTATGGGGGGGATCTGTGGATGGCACACTGTTATGGGGGGGATCTGTGGATGGCACACTGTTATGGGGGGATCTGTGGATGGCACACTGTTATGGGGGGGGATCTGTGGATGGCACACTGTTATGGGGGGGATCTGTGGATGGCACACTGTTATGGGGGGGATCTGTGGATGGCACACTGTTATGGGGGGATCTGTGGATGGCACACTGTTATGGGGGGATCTGTGGATGGCACACTGTTATGGGGGGGATCTGTGGATGGCACACTGTTATGGGGGGGATCTGTGGATGGCACACTGTTATGGGGGGGATCTGTGGATGGCACACTTATGGGGGGGATCTGTGGATGGCACACTTATGGGGGGGATCTGTGGATGGCACACTTATGGGGGGGATCTGTGGATGGCACACTTATGGGGGGGATCTGTGGATGGCACACTTATGGGGGGGATCTGTGGATGGCACACTTATGGGGGGGATCTGTGGATGGCACACTTATGGGGGGGATCTGTGGATGGCACACTTATGGGGGGGATCTGTGGATGGCACACTGTTATGGGGGGGATCTGTGGATGGCACACTTATGGGGGGGATCTGTGGATGGCACACTTATGGGGGGGATCTGTGGATGGCACACTTATGGGGGGGGGCTGTGGATGGCACACTTATGGGGGGGATCTGTGGATGGCACACTTATGGGGGGGATCTGTGGATGGCACACTTATGGGGGGGATCTGTGGATGGCACACTTATGGGGGGGATCTGTGGATGGCACACTTATGGGGGGGATCTGTGGATGGCACACTTATGGGGGGGATCTGTGGATGGCACACTTATGGGGGGGATCTGTGGATGGCACACTTATGGGGGGGATCTGTGGATGGCACACTTATGGGGGGGATCTGTGGATGGCACACTTATGGGGGGGATCTGTGGATGGCACACTTATGGGGGGGATCTGTGGATGGCACACTTATGGGGGGGATCTGTGGATGGCACACTTATGGGGGGGATCTGTGGATGGCACACTTATGGGGGGGATCTGTGGATGGCACACTTATGGGGGGGATCTGTGGATGGCACACTTATGGGGGGGATCTGTGGATGGCACACTTATGGGGGGGATCTGTGGATGGCACACTTATGGGGGGGATCTGTGGATGGCACACTTATGGGGGGGATCTGTGGATGGCACACTTATGGGGGGGATCTGTGGATGGCACACTTATGGGGGGGATCTGTGGATGGCACACTTATGGGGGGGATCTGTGGATGGCACACTTATGGGGGGGATCTGTGGATGGCACACTTATGGGGGGGATCTGTGGATGGCACACTTATGGGGGGGATCTGTGGATGGCACACTTATGGGGGGGATCTGTGGATGGCACACTTATGGGGGGGATCTGTGGATGGCACACTTATGGGGGGGGATCTGTGGATGGCACACTTATGGGGGGGGATCTGTGGATGGCACACTTATGGGGGGGATCTGTGGATGGCACACTTATGGGGGGGGATCTGTGGATGGCACACTTATGGGGGGGGATCTGTGGATGGCACACTTATGGGGGGGGATCTGTGGATGGCACACTTATGGGGGGGGGTCTGTGGATGGCACACTTATGGGGGGGGATCTGTGGATGGCACACTTATGGGGGGGGATCTGTGGATGGCACACTTATGGGGGGGGATCTGTGGATGGCACACTTATGGGGGGGGATCTGTGGATGGCACACTTATGGGGGGGGATCTGTGGATGGCACACTTATGGGGGGGGATCTGTGGATGGCACACTTATGGGGGGGGATCTGTGGATGGCACACTTATGGGGGGGGATCTGTGGATGGCACACTTATGGGGGGGGATCTGTGGATGGCACACTTATGGGGGGGGGTCTGTGGATGGCACACTTATGGGGGGGGATCTGTGGATGGCACACTTATGGGGGGGGATCTGTGGATGGCACACTTATGGGGGGGGATCTGTGGATGGCACACTTATGGGGGGGGATCTGTGGATGGCACACTTATGGGGGGGGATCTGTGGATGGCACACTTATGGGGGGGGATCTGTGGATGGCACACTTATGGGGGGGGATCTGTGGATGGCACACTTATGGGGGGGGATCTGTGGATGGCACACTTATGGGGGGGGATCTGTGGATGGCACACTTATGGGGGGGGATCTGTGGATGGCACACTTATGGGGGGGGATCTGTGGATGGCACACTTATGGGGGGGGATCTGTGGATGGCACACTTATGGGGGGGGATCTGTGGATGGCACACTTATGGGGGGGGATCTGTGGATGGCACACTTATGGGGGGGGATCTGTGGATGGCACACTTATGGGGGGGGATCTGTGGATGGCACACTTATGGGGGGGGATCTGTGGATGGCACACTTATGGGGGGGGATCTGTGGATGGCACACTTATGGGGGGGATCTGTGGATGGCACACTTATGGGGGGGATCTGTGGATGGCACTATATAGCATATTATGCTATAGGTGTCATCCACAGATCTCCCTCATAACAGTGTCTCCCAATACACCGGCCCCGCCGCTTACAGCAGTATAATATCTAAAGAGTATTCCTTAACCGGCAGTAACTTTTACTTGAACTTTAAATCAGCACTATAATCTTTATTACCTTACAAATACAATGAAGCTCCAGTAACAGGCAGAGCGGGCGGCAGCGTTACGTCACTCACGTGACGCGCCTGCTCCGCCTACTTTATGAATGAAGCAGGCGCGTCACGTGATTAAGTGACCATACGCCGCCGCCCCCCCCGCTCTGCCTGTTGACGGAGCTTCATTGTAAGGTAATAAAGATGCGCTGATTTAAAGTTCAAGTAAAAGTTACTGCCGGTTAAGGACCCGCAGGCAATAGCGCCTGACCACCCGCTCTCGCCCGCATAGCAATGAATCGGCTGATTATTCGATAACTGGATTCATTGACAACGAATCTCGTTATCGAATATTATCGATAACTTCGATTAATCGTTGCAGCCCTAATAGGTAGTACTACTGGTATAACAGATGTAACTGCAGATGATGCCCCTTCCTTTGGGTGCCATGTAAACTTACTAACCTGTTGTTCCCTGTGTGACAGTATAAAAGTAAGAAAAAGAAGAAGCACAAGAAACATAGTAAGAAGAAGAAAAAGAAATCTCACGCCTCCAGATCGGATTCTGAGTGACCCTCCAAGAACCCCCCGAACATGTGCAATGACTGTGACAGCGGAAATTCATCCACGTAGCTGTAATTAGATCTGTCATAGAGGACCAGGCATGTCATAGGAGACACCCCGCTGCACAGTGGCATCACGTCAGCTTCTTTATGCCACCAGTGAATTTTTTTTTTTTTTTTTTTTTTTTGGTAGTAATTGTATTATAGGGAAGGGGAGCGGCTGAGTTCTTCCTTTTGTTCTAGGAAGGGGTAGCACAATAACTGGTACCACATATATAAAGCAATATTACCTCAATATCCTATTTATCCTAAGGCTACTTTCACACTCGCGTTTTGTGCGGATCCCTCATGGATGGATGCGTTCATATAATACAACCGTCTGCATCCGTTCAGAACGGATCCGTTTGTATTATCTGTAACATAGCCAAGACTGATCCGTCTTGACACACAATGCAAGTCAATGGAGGACGGATCCTTTTTCTATTGTGCCAGATTGTGTCAGTGAAAACGGATCCGTCCCCATTGACTTGCATTGTGTGTCAAGACGGATCCATTTGGCTCAGTTTCATCAGACGGACACCAAAAGGCTGCAAGCAGCGTTTTGGTGTCCGTCTCCAAAGCGGATCCTTTTCCATTCAGAATGCATTAGAATGCAAACTGATCCGTTTTGGACCGCTTTTTAGATCCCTGAACGGATCTCACAAACTGAAAGCCAAAACGTGAGTGTAATAGTAGACTAACCATGCTGAGGGGTGCAGGACATATGGCCCTGCCACAGACTGGTGCTAACAGCGAGGCACAAGGGTGAAGTGTTTCTGCACCTTAAAAAGGCAACGTTTATGATTTACACCCTAATTTCTGATATGCACCTCATTCTGATTCTGTGCATTCTCCAGTGTGCAGAAGCCTGTTACAGAATGGAGGCTCTGCAGAGCACTGCTTGAAAGAGACATTCAGGATGTGGAGTCCCCCTGCAAGCTGTGCAACGGAGGAGGGCACACAGCAGCATGGAGCTGAACATGGCAGCCAGGGCTTCAGTAGCGTCCTGGCTGCCATGGTAACCGATCGGAGCCCCAGGCTTACACTGCTGGGGCTCCGATCGGAGGAGCAGGGGAGAGGGGATACTGTGGCCACTGCCACCAACGATTAATACTGGGGGGGGGCGCACTGCGCCACCAATGTTTTTACTATTGGGATGGGGGTGGGGGGCGCACTGCGCCACCAATGATACCTCTCTTTCACATACAGGAGGCGGGAGCTGGCTGCAGAATCACATAGCCGGCTCCTGACCTCTATGAGCGGTAGCTGCGATCCGCGGCACCTAAGGGGGTTAACTACCGCGGACCGCAGCTGCCGTTTATAGAGGTCGGGAGCCGGCTATGTGATTCTGCAGCCAGCTCCCGCCTCCTGTATATGAATTAATGAAAGACTCATCTTCATTGGTGGTGCAGCGGCCACAGCCCCTCCCCTCCTCTTGTCTCCTCTCCTGCCATTGGCGGCAGCAGCACAGGGGGAGGAGACACGGCTTCCTTCTCCCCTGTGCTGCGGAGGGAACACAGAGAACGCTGAGAGCAGCGCATTCTGTTCCCAATACGTTATCGGTATATCGGCAAAATAGATGCCGATAACGTTCAAAATCCTCAATATCGGCCGATAATATCGGTAAAACCGATAATCGGTCGATCCCTAGTCCTCAGCGCTTTGCGGTATCGTCAAAAATGGAAGAGCTTTTAAGTAACCTCATCCACACCCTGCATAAAAAATAAAAAAAATCTACATGTAAGTTGACCTGCAGTGCGGGTTTTTAAATCCTCAGCATGTCTATTTACTGCATAAGGAGAAATGCATAAGTATTTCCTCCCTGTGTGATCATACCCTTAAAGGGCTTGTCCAGGATTAGCAAAACATATAGCTGCTCTCTTCCAAGAACATCCTTGCCCCCGTCCATGCGTTTTGTCTGGTATCGCAACTCTGTTCCATTTCGAGTTAATGAAGCAGAGCTGCAGTACCGCACACGGCCTGTGAACAGGGGTGGTGCTGTGTTTGGAAGAAAGCAACCTTGCTTTTCTAATCTTGGACAACAGCGAGAGCATGAGTTGTCCGATTACTTAGGCAACTACACGACCGTAAACGCCTCTTCTGCAGGGTTCCTCTACTGGCGAGGCTCGCTGCATTGTACTTTTGCACCTTCACTCCACACTTCTGGCAGGAGACGTACTTGTAGGTTATGCACACACACCATTTTGAACATAGTGCAGATGAGCTCTAGGGTGAGGTAAGTGTGTTTGTAGGTAGTTACTCATCGCACCGCCCAGGATCTGTCAGATGATTTGTACTGCAATAATGAGGGTTTTCCATTGGGAAGGGCTCAGACTCTGTCCATTGGTACAAGGCCCAGCAGGACTGCATTTAGAGGTTACCTTCCATGGTGAGATCAAGTGGCCCTCTGATAACTACCTGGAAGGATAGTTGTTTTTTTTTTTTTACTTTCTTTGAACCAAGCTTATCATCACTAGAGACCGCACGCAGTCTCTCTCCTGATAAATGTCACTTTCAAAGGACATTCTATGGCAGAGTCTGGATCATGCTCCAGTTTTGGACCTTGCACTAGAGAAAAATGCAGGACCCCATAGCTGGTAATGAAGCTAAAAAAAAAATCACAGCGTGGTCTGGATCCTCTCACAGATCAGCCTAAGGGCTGTTTCACACGAGGGGGATGCCGTGCGGGTAATCCGCTGCGTGAAAGCGAGCCAAGCCCCGCTCCGGACAGCAGAGACTCGGAGCAGTAACATGATTGATAACGCTCCGTGCCTCTCTGTGATCAGTGAGATAAAGTCACCCTGATTTCGTAGTACAAAGATCGCATTATCAATCATGTTACTGCTCCGTGTCTCTGCTGTCCGGAGGCATCCCCGGAGGCATCCCCTCGTGTGAAACAGCCCTAAGCGGGGCATGCACAAGGTTCGGTGGAGTTTTTATGCTTGCAAATACCAACCCAGACTAGGATTAGAGGGGTTGCACAGGATTGGAAAGGGTGTAAGCTGCAGGTTGATGGGGCTCATTTATCAAAACTTGCCACCCATAGAAACCAGTCGGTGATTAGCTTTCATTTTTCCAAAGCTGATGACGGCTAAGATCTGATTGGTTGCTATGGGCAACTAGGTCCGTTTTTCTGTCATTTTGATTGAGTGTCGCTATATTCATAGGCATTTTTTCAGTAAAAAAAAAAAAAAAAAAGTGAAAAATTGTTGGAAAACACACTCGTGTTCTTTTTAACCAAAACTATCAAAATTAGTTTTTTCTCCTTTGCTACGCACAGTTTCAGGGTGAAATCCACAGTGAACCCCCGCAGTACATTGATATGCTGCGGATTTGTAACCCACCCCAGCAAGTTGAGGCGATGCAGGGAACATGCAGTTCTTCAGAACATGGTGAATTTGTTTGACAATTTCTTGGACACTGCTCGAAGCTACACATAGATAGTGGTGGCGTGATGTCACCGTAATGCGTATTTATGGCCATCACGTCCCCAAGGGAGGTCAGACGGTCCCCACACAGATTTTTTTGCATGTCTTACAAGTGCGCAGCGACCGCTATCAGTAGTGCAGATCGGTCTAGTTGACCTCTGTGGACTCGTTACTGAATTCGTCAGCTTGTATAAAGTTGCATTTGTTTTGTATTTTTTTATATATATATTAATATTTTACCGGCTTCATATTGAAGCTCAGCTACTTAGATTTTGGTACCAGACGCGTTCAGAACTTGTCCTGTTTTATGAAAGTGAATTATGAATTGAAATAAAACATCTTATAATGATTGCGTTTTACTGTTGTCATCAAGTATTCATTTCATAGTTTTATATATATTTTTCTTTACAGAGCACTTCAGAAAAAAATACTCCACTTAAAGGGAATTAAACAATGATGACCAATCCGCAGGATCGGTCATCACATTTTGATCAGTGGGGGTCTGACTCCTGAAACCAGCGCCAATCCGCTATTTGAAGGGGTGTCACAGCGCTCGAATTGGTGCTTTGGCCACTTCATTGTACACCAAGCACAGCGCCGTACATTGTATAGTGGCTGTGCTTGGTACTGCAGCCCCGGTCCATACACTTGAATGGGACTGAGCTGCACAAAGGCCATGTGGCTAATGGACGTGATGTCTGCGCTCAACCAAAGAGTCCGTTCAGACATTGATCACCTAACCTGTGGTTCACACATTGTTGCTGAATGCATGCTGCGTTTTTTTGCAGATTTTACCCTCTGCGTTGCAAAGGGTGCAATCCACAGTGAACACCCGCAGTACATGGATATGCTGCGGATTTGTAACCCACGTGCTTCCTGGACGTGTTGTCCCGTGTGCAGGAATGGCGGTTCTTGACGTGCTCTCCTGCACAGAGGTGACTAAAAATGTGGAATAAAACTTCAGAGGAGTCTTCTAGATCTTCTCTTGTCGCCATCGTACCTCCCAAAACTGACCAATCAAGTAAGACTCAGACCTGGGATACCACGCTGTCCTGCCGGGGGCGGTCAACTCAGCATTTCTGTACTTACAACTGTGCTGACCCCTGGCAACGGAAAACATTGCCGCTCATGGAGGAGAGGTCAGTGTGCGATTGCGCTGTTTCATAATGTTATGAAGCTACCTGGCAGTCATCTTGGTAAGATGGACACTGGCTGTAGCAGGCAGCATTATGGGGGACACTAGCTGTAGCTGGCAGTGTTATGGGGGACACTGGCTGTAGCTGGCAGCATTATGGGGGACACTGGCTGTAGCAGGCAGCGTTATGGGGGACACTGGCTGTAGCAGGCAGCATTATGGGGGACACTGGCTGTAGCAGGCAGCATTATGGGGGACACTGGCTGTAGCAGGCAGCGTTATGGGGGACACTGGCTGTAGCAGGCAGCATTATGGGGGACACGGGCTGTAGCTGGCAGCGTTATGGGGGACACTGGCTGTAGCTGGCTGTGTTATGGGGGTCAATAGCTGTAGCAGGCAGCGTTATGGGGGACACTGGCTGTAGCTGGCAGTGTTATGGGGGACACTGGCTGTAGCTGGCAGTGTTATGGGGGACACTGGCTGTAGCTGGCAGCGTTATGGGGGACACTGGCTGTAGCTGGCAGCGTTATGGGGGACACTGGCTGTAGCAGGCAGCGTTATGGGGGACACTGGCTGTAGCTGGCAGCGTTATGGGGGTCAATAGCTGTAGCAGGCAGCGTTATGGGGGACACTGGCTGTAGCTGGCAGCGTTATGGGGGTCAATAGCTGTAGCTGGCAGTGTTATGGGGCCGGCGGGACACTGACTGTAGCAGGCAGCGTTATGGGGGTCACTAGCTGTAGCTGGCAGTGTTATGGGGGTCACTAGCTGTAGCTGGCGGTGTTATGTGGGACACTAGCATGTGTAGCTGGCGGTGTTATGGGGGTCACTAGCATGTGTAGCTGGTAGTGTTATGGGGGTCACTAGCATGTGTAGCTGGTAGTGTTATGGGGGTCACTAGCATGTGTAGCTGGTAGTGTTATGGGTGTCACTAGCATGTGTAGCTGGTAGTGTTATGGGGGTCACTAGCTGTAACTGGCGGTGTTATGTGGGACACTAGCATGTGTAGCTGGCGGTGTTATGGTGGACACTAGCTGTAACTGGCGGTACACTAGCTGTAACTGGCGGTGTTATGGGGGTCACTAGCTGTAGCTGGCAGTGTTATGGGGACACTAGCTGTAGCTGGCGGTGTTATGGTGGACACTAGCTGTAGCTGGCTGTGTTATGGTGGACACTAGCTGTAACTGGCGGTGTTATGGGGGTCACTAGCTGTAGCTGGCAGTGTTATGGGGACACTAGCTGTAGCTGGCGGTGTTATGGGGGTCACTAGCTGTAGCTGGCAGTGTTATGGTGGACACTAGCTGTAACTGGCGGTGTTATGGGGGTCACTAGCTGTAGCTGGCGGTGTTATGGGGGACACTAGCTGTAGCTGGCGGTGTTATGGGGGTCACTAGCTGTAGCTGGCGGTGTTATGGGGGGGGGGGGGGGGTCACTAGCTGTAGCTGGTCATTGATACATCCTCTCATTATAAACCCTATTGGTAGTATCTGTCCGTGCATACGGGTAGATTTGAATAATTCTGCAGCTGGCAAGAGCTTTATATATAGTCACGTGGTACCCATACTACAGCAGGAGCGACCAATGAGGTAAGCGGCTCAGGTGTGATGACGTTACCAAAACGCAGAAGCCGATTGGCTCGGGTTGTAACCATGGTTACGCTTGTTGTGGTGCGTGAAGTGTTGCTGAGGAGTCCCGAGTGATTGAAAGGACCACGGACTACAAGACCCAGCAGACCGCACCATGTCCCAGCAGGTGGCTGCCATGAACCGCAAGAACCTGCAGAAGCTGGCCGAGACGCTGAGCAAGAGCGCCCGACACTGTAGGTATTCCACGGTAGAAGTACTGTAGGGGAAAGGCACAAATGCTGAGAGTTGTAGTTCCTCAGCAGCAGGTATACTTTAGTAGATCTAGCATGCTGAGAGTTGTAGTTCATCAGGCCGGAGTGCCTTTCCAGTCCTGCTGTCTGTGGACCCCCACAGCTGAGGGTTCGCTGCAGTTGTGTTCATTGTATACAGTCCTGAGCTCGGTACAGGAGCAGCACAGCTCTCACAGGATTGAGTGGATACAACTGTAGCGAACTCTCAGCTTTGAGAAGTATAAGGGGTAGGTTCACAAAAAATCCACCTGATTTTGCCCAAAATGCCAGTGAATCTGCAGTAAAAACGGCCTGTGTGACGCGGATGTTGCGTAAACGCGTCCTTAAAGAAACGGAAACTGCGGCGGGTTACGGATTAGCCCCACTGAATGGGTATATTCACACAAGAGTGTTTTCCATACGGAAACAATCCTGATGCAGAATCTGCTTCAGGATTCCTGGTGGTTGTTTAGGACGCGGTTTTTATTGCAGTGCGTTTTTCACGTGTTTTCGATGCAGTTTTGACATGGGCGTTCATCCTGCCCCTATTGAAATAAACTGTGGATGAAGAATGGACACAGAACTTCTTC
This sequence comes from Bufo bufo, assembly GCF_905171765.1. Classification (NCBI taxonomy): domain Eukaryota; kingdom Metazoa; phylum Chordata; class Amphibia; order Anura; family Bufonidae; genus Bufo; species Bufo bufo. Next base: position 527,503,438 of record NC_053393.1, read on the forward strand.
TCTTCACGGCAGAAAAAAAAGAAGTGAAATATGAATTAACTAGACGTTCTTCCATTTAACTCAGAGGAGACAAATTGTATTAATGGGGCATTTTTTGTGTGCGGAATCAGAGCCAGAATCCATGTTGAGTAAACTCCATGTGAACATGGCCCAAGGGGGCTAATCCATGAGCAGATCTGCCGCAGAAATCAGAAATATTCGTAGCCGGAGTACACCCGTAGGTCGGGATTAGCCGTCTGGATGTTAGGGAATTCTAGTTACAGGGCATCTGTCAGCAGTTTTGTACCTATGACACTGGCTGACCTGCTACATGTGCACTTGGCAGCTGAAGACATCTGTATTGGTCCCACATTCATATGTGCCCCCCGCATTGCTGAGAAAGATGATGTTTTATTATATGCAAATGAGCCTCTAGGAGCAACGGGGGCGTTACCGTTAGGGCTCATGTACACGAATGTATTTTTTGTCTGTGTCTGTTCTGTTTTTTTTTTTGCGTCCTGTATGCAGAAAAAAATACAGATGTAACATGACATCTGTGTGACGTCCATGTTTTTTTTGCAGATCGCAAAATACATACGGTCGTGTGCATGAGCCCTTAGACCTAAAGGCTCTGCTCTGCACCCCTTGCCCTTTGATTGACAGGACCAGACAGTGATGACTAGGGGATGAGCGAATCGATTTAGCATAAAACTTCCTTCTAATACTGTACAGAGCAGGAGCTCCGTACAGTATCAGAATGTATTGGCTCAGATGAGCTGAAGTTATTGCTTCGCAAACGCCTTGCGAGACTTCGCGCAATAACTTCATAAGTTAATTTGTACTGCAAAAGAATGGGAAATAACTTTGGCTCATCGGAGCCAATACATTCTAATACTGTACGGAGCTCCAGCTCCTGCTCCGTACAGTATTAGAACAAAGTTTTATGTCGAATCGACTTCGGATGTTTCATCCGAAGTCGATTCGCTCATCCCTACTGATGACATTTTCGTCAATCAAAGTGCACAGGGCTGAGCAGAGCCTCTAGGTGTAATGGTAACGCCCCCGTTGCTCCTAGAGGCTCATTTGCATATAATAAAACATCATTTTTCTCAGCAATGCGGGCACATATGAACATGGGACCAACACAGATGCCTTCAGCTGCCAAGCGCACATGTAACAGGTCAGCCAGTGTCATAGGGACAAAACTGCTGACAGACGCCCTTTAAAAGAAGGGGCATTCCAAGCTCAGGACCCTCATCTGGCAGTGAGAGCAGCTAAAAACATCCCTCTTGTGAAGGATCGGGGACATTACACTGACAGTCCATTGGTCTCAATGAACACTTAATGCCTGGTTCCCCCACAGGCTCCAGCTGGTCACTAGGGGTCCCAGCAGCGAAAGCCCCCCCCACGCAGTCAGTTTATAAATATGTTATGTTATGTTTATAAATATGTTCTAGGCAACCAAAATAATTTTTTGCTGTTTACCATTTATATTTGTGTTTTTTTTTTATACTTGCAAAAGTAAAACATTACAGTCGGTTACCTATTTTTTTTTTATGCATAATCTGCGCAGTCTCAGGTGGGGGGGGGGGGGGACCTATTGTGCTGAATTGTTTTGGTTGTGTTTTTTCATTTGTATATTACTGTTTACTTATATTTGTGTGCAGTATATATTACATCACATTCACCCTTTATATATTTATTTTATTTCGCTTTTTTCCATTGTAATGTAGCAGTAGGAGCCACCAGCTGAGAACTGGGGACAGATAATAGCAGAGCTGATTTGGGTGTGCTAAGATCCAGCAGCTCTGCTAGGCCAGACAGCACCCAGTCCATACTCATCATGTTTATCAGGTCCAGTTGCAGCAGCTGCATTTCTTCTTCCTCTGCCATCATTGACCACTGTGTACCCTGCAGAACAGAAGACAGACGCAGCGATAAACCTCTTCCGTCTTCTTCTTCTAAGGGCTGTTTCACAGGAGCGTGGGCAGTGCGGGAATCATGTTCCGCGTGTGAGCATGAGCCTGCGTTTTGGACTTGCAGGAGCGCACGGCATTATACAGATTTATAATGCTGTGTGTCTCTGCATGACCTTACTGCTACAGAATCATACTGACGTAAAGCTGTCACTATGATTCTGTAGAAGGAAGGCCAAGCAGAGACACACAGCATTATAAATCAGTGTAATGCCGTGCGCTCCTGCAAGATGAACAGCGTTCAGAATGGAGAATCACGCTCACACCTTGAACGCGATTCCCGCACTGCACACGCTCGTGTGAAACAGCCGTAAGGATCCTGCAGTGGACAGGGGTTGTTCCTCCAGTTAACTGCCGAACGAACAAGAACACTTTCCTGGCGCCCCCCTTTTCAGCTGCAGATCTGCCGATTCCTCAGCTCCTCTTCTCCCATCCAAGATGGCCGCACCGCTTCTCAGACTACCCGGCGTACACTGTGAATTTGGTAGTTTAGGACACTTCCTGCTGCTCTCGGATTTTGCAAGGGCAAGGCTTTGTCAGCAGGAAATGATGCACAGTGTTCACCTGGTAGTCTGAGTAGCAGTGCGGCCATCTTGGATGGGAGAAGAGGAGCTGAGGAATTGGCGGATCTGCAGCTGAAAAGATGGAAAGGAAGGCACCTGGTAAACGTTCTGTTCCCTTCCCAGTTAAAGGGGTTGTATAGTTTTCTGATACTGATGACGTATTCTAAGTATAGGTCAATATCAGGAGCCTGGAAACCCCTTTAACGTCACTTTTTTTTAACAGGCTTATCCCATGACTAATGTAAAAAACTAAAATCAGACATCATATAATACCGAATAATCTCTTTCTAACAAAGCTAGAACCAGCCCTGTACCTCACATGGATCCAGAGATCTCCCCATTCATTGCTCTGCTAGATTTATATCGAGCTGGCAGCTCAAGGGGAGTGTCTTTTCTGCTGCAGCTCAGGGGGCGTGTACATGCTCTTCCTATCACAGCTCAGGGGGCGTGTCCATGCGCTTCCTATCACAGCTCAGGGGGCGTGTCCATGCTCTACCTATCACAGCTCAGGGAGCGTGTCCATGCTCTTCCTATCACAGCTCAGGGGGCGTGTCCATGCGCTTCCTATCACAGCTCAGGGGGCGTGTCCATGTGCTTCCTATCACAGCTCAGGGGGCGTGTCCATGCTCTTCCTATCACAGCTCAGGGGGCGTGTCCATGCGCTTCCTATCACAGCTCAGGGGGCATGTCCATGCTCTTCCTATCACAGCTCAGGGGGCATGTCCATGCTCTTCCTATCACAGCTCAGGGGGCGTGTCCATGCGCTTCCTATCACAGCTCAGGGGGCGTGTTCATGTGCTTCCTATCACAGCTCAGGGGGCGTGTCCATGCTCTTCCTATCACAGCTCAGGGGGCGTGTTCATGTGCTTCCTATCACAGCTCAGGGGGCGTGTTCATGTGCTTCCTATCACAGCTCAGGGGGCGTGTCCATGCTCTTCCTATCACAGCTCAGGGGGGCGCATCCATGCGCTTCCTATCACAGCTCAGGGGGCGTGTCCATGCTCTTCCTATCACAGCTCAGGGGGCGTGTCCATGCTCTTCCTATCACAGCTCAGGGGGCATGTCCATGCTCTACCTATCACAGTTCAGAAGGCAGTTGAAGTATGAAACTGAGCATATGCGGGGGGGCGTGTCCATGCTCTTCCTATCACAGCTCAGGGGGCGTGTCCATGCGCTTCCTATCACAGCTCAGGGGGCATGTCCATGCTCTTCCTATCACAGCTCAGGGGGCATGTCCATGCTCTTCCTATCACAGCTCAGGGGGCGTGTCCATGCGCTTCCTATCACAGCTCAGGGGGCGTGTTCATGTGCTTCCTATCACAGCTCAGGGGGCGTGTCCATGCTCTTCCTATCACAGCTCAGGGGGGCGCATCCATGCGCTTCCTATCACAGCTCAGGGGGCGTGTCCATGCTCTTCCTATCACAGCTCAGGGGGCGTGTCCATGCGCTTCCTATCACAGCTCAGGGGGCGTGTTCATGTGCTTCCTATCACAGCTCAGGGGGCGTGTCCATGCTCTTCCTATCACAGCTCAGGGGGCGTGTTCATGTGCTTCCTATCACAGCTCAGGGGGCATGTCCATGCTCTTCCTATCACAGCTCAGGGGGCGTGTCCATGCGCTTCCTATCACAGCTCAGGGGGGCGCATCCATGCGCTTCCTATCACAGCTCAGGGGGCGTGTCCATGCACTTCCTATCACAGCTCAGGGGGGCGCATCCATGCGCTTCCTATCACAGCTCAGGGGGCGTGTCCATGCTCTACCTATCACAGTTCAGGAGGCATGTCCATGCTCTACCTATCACAGCTCAGGGGGCAGTTGAAGTATGAAACTGAGCATATGCGGCCATCTCAGTGAGCAGGTCAAAGAAATAAAAAATAATAAAAAACAGCAGGTGGCGCTGTACAGATACATTTTATTTAATAGCTCAGTTGCTGCTGTGCTACATTTTTAATGACATACAATTACAAACGTATTCACATCCAGGGGCTGGTATCAAAACTGTAGAATATTTTTCGTGGGACAACCCCTTTAAGCTTTATTTCTAAGTTTAATCAGGAGTTGTGATGCGATTCTTGCAGTCACTAAGCATGAAGTGGAATGTCTCATACGGCTGTACAACACGATAGTCGGGCGTCCTATAGATCCAAACACCAGAGGAGGCATCGACAGGAACACGTTCAGGAACATCCTGCATAACACCTTCACCATGACGGACGACATGATCATGGACAGGGGTGAGTGCGCCTCGGTCAGCAGCACTATGGGCACGCACGTGGCGCTCTGCATAGTAACCCCTGTGCTTCTATCACCAGTCTTCCGCGGATTCGACAAGGACAACGACAGCTACATCAGCGTGAGCGAGTGGATCGAAGGCTTGTCCGTATTTCTCCGTGGAACTCTGGATGAAAAGATTAAATGTAAGTGGCCGGTATAAAACTGTACGAGAATTTAAAGGGAATGTCTAAGATTAGAAAAAAGTTTTCCCGTTTCCCAGAAACAGCGCCACTCCTGTTTCATAGGTTGCGTCCGTTATGGCCGGTCTTCCTCATTCAGATAAGAAGGGCTGGGCTGCAATACCACACACGGCCCCGGGTAAGGGTGGCGCTGTTTCCAAAACACATCAGACCTTTTGTCTTATCACTGACATCCCCTTTAAAGGAGAACTTACCTGTTTTTCTAAGTTGCCATTAAAGGGATTGTCTGAAATTGGAGGAAAAAATCCCAGGCTTTTTCCTTTTCCAGAAACGGCATCCCTCGTATCGGTGGGCTGTGTCTGGTATTGCAGGCCAGCCCCATTCAAGTGAAGGGGTTAAGCTGCAATACAAGCCCTATGAAGCTGTCACCCAGCTTTCCTCATTGATTCACTGTACCCGTATTTAAAGGGGTGCTCCAGCCAAAAACATTTATCACCTATCCACTTGGATAGGTGATAAATATCAGGTTGGGGTCCAACAGACCTTCAGTCATTGATAGATTGAGGGACCCCAGTACATCACCTCCACCTCCAGGAACCCAACCGAGCATGACCGCTGCCACTCCAATCAAACTTTTTGGGACTGCGGGAAACAGCCATACTTGATCATAATGTAATTCCTGTGTGCTGTGCTTACGGTCAGTGAATGGAAACATTTTTGTGATATATACAGATCTGATACTTCAACACAGCTGGGGTTTTGCTACACTTGCATCCAGTCTAGACAATCCTGCAGCTGAGCAAGTTTTCCATTTCCCTTCAGCGTTCACCGATTTCATTCAGTGGACGTTAGCAGTCCTTCAAACATCCCCTCCATCTGTCAGATGACGTTGTTTGCTCGGGATGTACAGGAGCAGAAGCAGCGCCATCCGCAGCCTGTGTATGGTATTGCAGCTCAGCCCCGTATCCTTGAACACCAGACACACTGCAGAGTGAGAGCGGAGCCATTTCATTTCTGATCTCACAAACCCTTCTGTATAATCGTGTGCGCTCATCTCGCCTGAACATAGGGGGAGATTTATCAAACTGGTGTAAAGTAGAACTGGCTTAGTTGCCCATAACTACCAATCAGATTCCGCCTTTCATTTTCCAATAGAGCTGAGAAAAATGAAAGGTAGAATCTGATTGGTTGCTAGGGGCAAATAAGCCAGTTCTACTTTACAACAGTTTGATAAATTCTCCCCCCCCCCCCCATTATTTTTTGCTGCAGATTGCTTCGAGGTCTATGATCTGAACAGCGACGGCTTCATCTCCAGAGAAGAGATGTTCCACATGTTGAAGAACAGTCTACTCAAGCAGCCGACAGAGGAAGACCCAGATGAGGGCATAAAGGACCTGGTAGAAATTACACTGAAGAAGATGGTATGGAAGTTTTATATGCTTCAGTCTTGATTACAGTTCTGCCTGTCTATCTTTACTAACCTGGGAATTACAGTCAGGTCCATAAATATTGGGACATGGACACAATTCTAACATTTCTGGCTCTATACATCACCACAATGGATTTGAAATGAAACGAACAAGATGTGCTTTACCTGCAGACTGTCAGCTGTAATTTGAGGGTATTTACATCCAAATCAGGTGAACGGTGCAGGAATTACAACAGTTTGCATATGTGCCTCCCACTTGTTAAGGAACCAAAAGTAATGGGACAATTGTCTTCTCAGCTGTTCCATGGCCAGGTGTGTGTGTTATTCCCTCATTATCCCAATTACAAATAAAAGGTCCAGAGGTCATTTCCAGTGTGCAATTTGCCTTTGGAATCTGTTGCTGTCAACTCTCAAGATGAGATCCAAAGAGCTGTCACTATCAGTGAAGCAAGCCATCATTAGGCTGAAAAAACACAACAAACCCATCAGAGAGATAGCAAAAACATTAGGCGCGGCCAAAACAACTGTTTGTAACATTCTTAAAAAGAAGGAACGCACCGGTGAGCTCAGCAACACCAAAAGACCCGGAACATCACGGAAAACAACTGTGGTAGATGACCGAAGAATTCTTTCACTGGTGAAGAAAACACCCTTCACAACAGTTGACCAGGTCAAGAACACTCTCCAGGAGGTAGGTGTATGTGTGTCAAAGTCAACAATCAAGAGAAGACTTCACCAGAGTAAATACAGAGGGTTCACCACAAGATGTAAACCATTGGTGAGCCTCAAAAACAGGAAGGCCAGATTAGAGTTTGCCAAACGACATCTAAAAAAGCCTTCACAGTTCTGGAACAACATCCTATGGACAGATGAGACCAAGATCAACTTGTAACAGAGTGATGGGAAGAGAAGAGTATGGAGAAGGAAAGGAACTGCTCATGATCCTAAGCATACCACCTCATCAGTGAAGCATGGTGGTGGTAGTGTCATGGCGTGGGCTTGTATGGCTGCCAGTGGAACTGGTTCTCTTGTATTTATTGATGATGTGACTGCTGACAAAAGCAGCAGGATGAATTCTGAAGTGTTTCGGGCAATATTATCTGCTCATATTCAGCCAAATGCTTCAGAACTCATTGGATGGCGCTTCACAGTGCAGATGGACAATGACCCAAAGCATACTGCAAAAGCAACCAAAGAGTTTTTTAAGGGAAAGAAGTGGAATGTTATGCAATGGCCAAGTCAATCACCGGACCTGAATCCTATTGAGCATGCATGTCACTTGCTGAAGACAAAACTGAAGGGAAAATGCCCCAAGAACAAGCAGGAACTGAAGACAGTGGCAGTAGAGGCCTGGCAGAGCATCACCAGGGATGAAACCCAGCGTCTGGTGATGTCTATGCGTTCCAGACTTCAGGCTGTAATTGACTGCGAAGGATTTGCAACCAAGTATTAAAAAGTGAAAGTTTGATTTATGATTATTATTCTGTCCCATTACTTTTGCTCCCTTAACAAGTGGGAGGCACATATGCAAACTGTTGTAATTCCTGCACCGTTCACCTGATTTGGATGTAAATTCCCTCAAATTAAAGCTGACAGTCTGCAGGTAAAGCACATCTTGTTCGTTTCATTTCAAATCCATTGTGGTGGTGTATAGAGCCACAAATGTTAGAATTGTGTCGATGTCCCAATATTTATGGACCTGACTGTATTTACAATGGCTGCCAGTAACCTGTCCTAGATATGAGCAGGACTGTTGCCTTCAATTGCAAAGATGCCTAGGGGAGTGGGCTCTTGCTACACTGCCCTATAACAGTTGGTAATGATGCGATCGTGCCCACGATATGCCATCATGGCTGAGCTGCCTGCCAGGAACACTCACCAATATATAGTGTAAACATAAAAAGTATGTGTTATGCCTCTAGGATCGTGTAGAAATATAGCAGCAGGGTCTGTAGATGAGAAGGGTCAAATATAGTGTAAACTGTTAAGAACAGGGCACATTTTTGTCTTTGCGTTTTCATTTTTCCTTTGTGCCTTCAAAGAGCCATAACATTTTACATTTTCCGTTCACATAGGCATATGAGGACTAGTTGCAGGATAAGTTGTATTTTTTTTACTGGAACAATTTAATTTACCATAGCTTGTATTGGAAAACGGGGAAAAAATAATTTGTGGGGTGAAACAACCTGGTACAATTACAGTTCCTATTATGTTTTATTACTTTAAAATAAAAATAAAAATGAAAAGTAAAAATCTTTCTGCCATAACTTTTTTTATTCTTCAATCTACAGAGCTTTGTGAGGTCTCACTTTTAATGGGGCAAGCTGTAGTTCATGCAGGTACCATTTTGAGGTACTTAGGACTATGGCAACATGACCAAAAACAGCAAATTGGTTATTTAATTTTTTTACGGTATGGAGTTCACTGCGCATGATAAATATTTGTATTTTAATAGTTTGAACATTTTTCAACACAGCGATTCCTAATTATATATATATATATATATAAAATTGGGAATTTGAATTAATACTTCTGTTTTTTTTATTTATTTTTAAATACTTTTTTCACTGTGACTTTTTTTGTCACATTAGGGGACTTGAATAAGCAATCTTCTGATCGGTAATACCTTAGGCTGCAATAGAATTCTATTGCAGTTTGTGGGATTTTTACAAGCTGCCTGTCAGACCAGGCCATGGGCACGGCTTTTCAGGCAGCTCATGATGACAGCACTGGGAGCTTTCACAAGGCCCCAGGCTGCCATAGTAATAAATTAGAGCTCTGCAGAGCACCCTCCCTCGGTATAACGCTACAGATGCCGTGCTTGCTATTGACAGTGTGGTTACATGACCAGGATCAGAGTCATCTCCGTTCCCAGTCACTGCTGGCAGGTGTCCGCTCTATAATGCAGCGAGCTCAGCACATGAACCTGCTCCATACAACCCCTTAATGCAAATCACATACCCCTCAACTTTCCTACTTTTGCTAAATCCATTGTGCTATTAAAAGGGTTGACTCTTCAGAATATGGCCCCAGCTGCTCAGCCAAAATCTCAATCCTAGCAAAGTTAAACGGGTGGCCGGGAGCGCGCATAGGCTAGTGCTTTTTCCTATACTGTGCAAGCACGACCACCATTGATCGATTGCAGGGTGGTCGTAACTAGGGATGAGCAAATAGACTCCAGATGAAAACATCCAAAGTCGATTTGCCTAATACTTTGTTTGAATACTGTACGGAAAGAGCGCTCTGTACAGTATTAGAATGTATTGGCTCTGATGAGCCGAAGTTATCACTTCGCATAATAACTTCATAAATTAATTACTACTGTCAAAAGAATTTCCCGAACTCTGGTTCGGTTCCAAGGTACCACTTGGAACAGAAACTGAGTTCAGGAAATTGTTTTTTACAGTAGTAATTCATTTATGAAGTTATTATGCGAAGTTTCGCGAGACTTCGCAAAGTAATAACTTCGGAGCCAATACATTCTAATACTGTACGGAGCTTCTGCTCCATACAGTATTCAAACAAAGTATTATGCAAATCGACTTCAGATGTTTCATCTGAAGTCGATTCGCTCATCCCTTGTCGTAACCATGGAAACGAGCCGTGTATAATGTGATGAAAAAATGAATCCAGCCAGCAAAGGAGGCAATATGGACAATCACAATACATTAGTAAGTGCCTTGTATTACCGTAACTTTCTCTACATGATAAATGCCACTTGCTGAAGGGACACAATCCCTTTAAATTTTGCCATGGGAAGCTGCAGATAGACAGCAGTGGAAATATAGTATTACATGGCACCATTCAGATGACTGTACATCCATGTAGCACAAAGATGGCTCAAATCTGTCAGTGTGATGGTAGGAGATTTCTGTTGAGGCTCACACAGGCAGATCGCTTCTATCAGCTCTTTATGCCCGAATGGGTAGTCTTCACTTGTACGATTTTGTATCGTGAATTTCTTTAGGATTGTTGGGGGTTCTGTATTTCTGGCCCTCCACCGACCACTGATGGCCGTGCAGTGGGAATGTGTGTGAACATAGAGCACGGAATTCCAGCCCTGGAGCATTTCTCATGTTCTGACCATGTAGTCAAGTACATAACACGCGTGTGCTCTGCTTTCCTCCACAGGATCATGACCATGACAGCAAGCTGTCCTTTTTGGATTTTGAGAAAGCGGTCAGAGAAGAAAACCTCTTACTGGAGGCATTTGGCCCTTGTTTGCCAGACAGTAAGGTGAGAAGGTGCACGATATGTTTTCAGCTAGACTCCAGCCCCATGCACCTGAGCGTATGATCGTAATGTTTTATACATTGGGGGACAGTTTTCTAAAACTTGCGCAATAGAAAAGCATGGTACATTGTAGGGCTGGGCAATTTTGCCCCCCTCAAAAAATAGATTTTTTTTTTTTTTGATAATTATGACCTATCCTCCAGCGCACCCGCCGATCAGCCGTTTCAGGGAGCCACTGTGCCTACCGAAGCTTTGGTGAGAGCAGCCGCCTTCCAAGGACAGCGCCGTACATTGTATAGTGGCTGTGTTTGGTATTGCAGCTGAGCCCGGCCATGTGACCAATGTACGGTGATGTCACATGGCCTAAGAAGAGGACGTGCCGCTCACGGAGCACCAGACTAACAGCGGATCGGTGGGGGTTTCGGTTGTTGTAACCCCCACCGATCTAATAATAATGACCTATCTAGAGGATAGGTCATCTATAGTAATACTCAGATAACCCCTTTAAGTACGACTATCGCTGTAACCCTATGAGGGCTTGTTTTTTTGAGGAGCAAATTGCATTTTTTAGGGAACATATAACATATATTGATTATAGTGGAGTAACAAGTTTAGGGGGCACACCAAATAATATACGGAGTGCAGGGGGCGGTGAAAACAAGCATGAGACAATAAAATCTAACCCAAGAGAGGGTCATGAGAACCACCCCATAAATGCACATCCGACAATAGGTCAGTATCAAAAATATATAAAGTTTATAAGACACACCAACAGACACATTAAAAAATTGTATACAATTAGAACAAAGTGCGGTATGCAGTCAATATTATATAACCAGCACAAACAGGTCCACTGAGTTGCCCCACCATAGGCACATACAATAAAAACCAGCGTATAACAATATCAATGTGGAACATAAGGAAAATGTAACATAAGGTTAGACCTCTGAAAATACAAACAGACCTGAATAGGGTCAAAATGAAAGAGCCAAACCTACATGAGCAGCTGGTACAGTGGACCTGGAAAAGTGAGAAAGCACCCAACGCGCATCGCCGGAGCAATTCGGCTTCCGGCGATGCGCGTTGGGTGCTTTCTCACTTTTCCAGGTCCACTGTACCAGCTGCTCATGTAGGTTTGGCTCTTTCATTTTGACCCTATTCAGGTCTGTTTGTATTTTCAGAGGTCTAACCTTATGTTACATTTTCCTTATGTTCCACATTGATATTGTTATACGCTGGTTTTTATTGTATGTGCCTATGGTGGGGCAACTCAGTGGACCTGTTTGTGCTGGTTATATAATATTGACTGCATACCGCACTTTGTTCTAATTGTATACAGTTTTTTAATGTGTCTGTTGGTGTGTCTAATAAACTTTATATATTTTTGATACTGACCTATTGTCGGATGTGCATTTATGGGGTGGTTCTCATGACCCTCTCTTGGGTTAGATTTTATTGTCTCATATATTGATTATCATCACTTAGATAACCCTTTAATCCTCTGCAATAATCTGGTGTTTGCAGGTTAGTATGCAGATTGTTGCCATACTGTAAGTAATAACCTGTATTTTCTTTTCGCAGAGCATCATGGCATTCGAAAGTCAAGCATTTTCAGACCCCAATGACCTATAGGCATGAACATTGCACAGGCAGGAGAGGGATTTGGATTTGCTTCAAGACTAAAGCAAGAAACAGGATTTTAATGAGAATATAATCTGCAAAATCGGGGAGAGTGGGGGTTCCCAGTCTGCATAATACGACAGAGCGAGTACTACAGTATATATACCCCACTATAGCTTTTCTGCTGACATCAGCTACACAAGGCTGGGTATAAAGGTCTACACCGGACTCTGTGGTTGAAAGGACCAACCAGTCCATGTTCATGTCTGTGGCTGGTGACACTGAACCCTGCACAACATGAATACAACAACCCAGGCACCACATGTCCTATAATCTACCATAAAATGATTTATTCTTGACTGTTCGCTTACTCAAATATACAAAAGTTTTTTTCCCCCACGTTCTCCCCTCCAAGGGTCATATTCTTCTTCTCTGTTTTACTGGAGGTGCAGATTGAGTGTCCACAGACTTGTCCTCTGGTGCGGTTAGTGGAGAGAATTTAGAAACCTGTAGATAAAAATATAAATAAAATCAATTACAGGTCCTTCTCAAAAAATTAGCATATTGTGATAAAGTTCATTATTTTCTGTAATGTACTGCTAAACATTAGACTTTCATATATTTTAGATTCATTACACACAACTGAAGTAGTTCAAGCCTTTTCTTGTTTTAATATTGATGATTTTGGCATACAGCTCATGAAAACCCAAAATTCCTATCTCAAAAAATTAGCATATCATGAAAAGGTTCTCTAAACGAGCTATTAACCTAATCATCTGAATCAACTAATTAACTCTAAACACCTGCAAAAGATTCCTGAGGCTTTTAAAAACTCCCAGCCTGTTCATTACTCAAAACCACAATCATGGGTTAAGACTGCCGACCTGACTGCTGTCCAGAAGGCCATCATTGACACCCTCAAGCAAAGAGGGTAAGACACAGAAAGAAATTTCTGAACGAATAGGCTGTTCCAGAGTGCTGTATCAAGGCACCTCAGTGGGAAGTCTGTGGGAAGAAAAAGTGTGGCAGAAACGCTGCCACAACGAGAAGAGGTGACGGACCCTGAGGAAGATTGTGGAGAAGGACCGATTCCAGACCTTGGGGGACCTGAGGAAGCAGTGGACTGAGTCTGGAGGAAGACTGGGGAGAGGGAAATGCCAAAATGCCTGAAGTCCAGTGTCAAGTACCCACAGTCAGTAATGGTCTGGGGTGCCATGTCAGCTGCTGGTGTTGGTCCACTGTGTTTTATCAAGGGCAGGGACAATGCAGCTAGCTATCAGGAGATTTTGGAGCACTTCATGCTTCCATCTGCTGAAAAGCTTTATGGAGATAAAGAATTCATTTTTCAGCACGACCTGGCACCTGCTCACAGTGCCAAAACCACTGGTAAATGGTTTACTGACCATGGTATTACTGTGCTCAATTGGCCTGCCAACTCTCCTGACCTGAACCCCATAGAGAATCTGTGGGATATTGGGAAGAGAAAGTTGAGAGACGCAAGACCCAACACTCTGGATGAGCTTAAGGCCGCTATCGAAGCATCCTGGGCCTCCATAACACCTCAGCAGTGCCACAGGCTGATTGCCTCCATGCCACGCCGCATTGAAGCAGTTATTAAAACAAGAAAAGGCTTGAACTACTTCAGTTGTGTGTAATGAATCTAAAATATATGAAAGTCTAATGTTTATCAGTACATTACAGAAAATAATGAACTTTATCATCACAATATGCTAATTTTTTTAGAAGGACCTGTATCTATACAAAATCCACTGGTACGGGGCGTTTCCAATCATAGGTGATAAATTTACGATCACTTAGGGTCAAATGGCTGAGCCCCCCCACCAATCACTAAAAATTGCATTTTTGTACATACCGTAAAATCCACTTTCTACGATATAAAAAAAAAAAAAAAGAGGGTACATGCTCCATTGCATGACAGATGTGCACACACCCTTCTTAGCTACTACTGGCAACACTGATTAGCGATAATTATATTAGGCTACTTTAACACTGGCGTTTTGGTTTCCGTTTGCGAGATCCGTTTAAGGGCTCTCACAAGCGGTCCAAAACGGATCAGTTTGGCCCTAATGCATTCTGAATGGAAAAGGATCAGCTCAAAATTCATCAGTTTGCCTTCGTTCCGCTCTGGAGGCAGCACCACTTGCAGCGTTTTGGTGTCCGCCTGACGATGCGGAGGCAAACAGATCCGTCCTGACACACAATATAAGTAGTGTTGAACGAACTTCTGTTTTAAGTTCAGCGTCTAAAGTTCAGCTTCCGGTTAGCGGAGAATCCCGATATGGATTCCGAATTCCGTTGTGGTCCGTGGTAGCGGAATCAATAATGGCCGATTATTGATTCCGCTACCACGGACCACAACGGAATTCGGAATCCATATCGGGATTCTACGCTAACCGGAAGCCGAACTTTAGACGCTGAACTTAAAACAGAAGTTCGCTCAACACTAAATATAAGTCAATGGGGACGGATCCGTTTTCACTGACACAATATGGCACAATAGAAAACGGATCCGTCCCCCATTGACTTTCAATGGTGTTCAAGACGGATCCGTTTTGGCAATGTTAAAGAGAATACAAACGGATCCGTTCTGAACAGATGAATGCGGTTGTGTTATCGGTGCGGATCCGTCTGTGCAGATCCATGACGGATCCGCACCAAACGCGAGTGTGAAAGTAGCCTTAGTTATGGTTTGCTAATGATCGTATTAGGATTTGACAGAGACCTTCCAGAACAGATTCCTAAAACCGCCTTTAGACTTAAAGGAAACCTGTGCATAGTTTTGTGCATAGAGCTGGGGACATGGGCTGCTAGATGGCCGCTAGCACATCTGCAATACCCAGTCCCCATAGCTCTGTGTGCTTTTATTGTGTTAAAAAACCGTTTTGATCCATATGCAAATGAACCTGATATGTGTCCGGAGATGAGTCCAGCGGAAAGGAGCCCAGCACCGCCCCGCGTCCTCCGAATCCCTTCCTTGCTGGCTGACGTCACAGAGCTGGAGCGCCGAAATCTCGCGATGCGCGAGCTAGCGCATGCGCAGTGTCGGCATCATGTTCATTCCCTGTGCTGGCATCAGCACAGGGAACGAACTACGCATGCGCTAGCTCGCGCATCGCGAGATTTCGGCGCTCCAGCTCTGTGACGTCAGCCAGCAAAGAGGAGATTCGGAGGACGCGGGGCGGTGCTGGGCTCCTTTCCGCTGGACTCATCTCCGGACACATATCAGGTTCATTTGCATATGGATCCAAACGGTTTTTTAACACAATAAAAGCACACAGAGCTATGGGGACTGGGTATTGCAGATGTGCTAGCGGCCATCTAGCAGCCCATGTCCCCAGCTCTTTGCACAAAATCATGGTGACAGGCTCCCTTTAAGACTTGAGATAAACGCCGAGATCTGAAGGCCTTAAGCCTGAGACTGTACTGCTGGAGAGATTCCGAAGACAACATATGACTGGGGGACATTTATAAACTATTGTGGCGTTAAAATGTCACACACTATGGCGTACCCCATATTTGCATCATAATTTGCAATTTTCTAAAGTGGAGAAAAAGGTGCTCAGCGGGAGGTTTGGGGCTCAGTGCAGCATTCTGGATTTACTATAACTTGTGCCAGAAACTGGTGTAAGTTACTGCACCAATAGATTTGAGTCTCTGGTGCAGAGAGTGAAAGAGATGCACCTCTTACTATAATATATTAGGCACATCTGTCTCCAGCGCACAGATCAAGAGTGGCCTACGGGAACGCCAGTCTTGATCCAATTCACCATCTTCACCAATATCTACATCCAATCTGGCTCAAGAGGCAAAAAAGTGTGTATGAAATACTGTATTTTTCATAAGTAGCACCCCCCCCCCCCCCAAAGTGGTGGGAAAAGAAAATGACAGTGCGTCTTATAAAGCGAATACTAAGCGCCCATTAGTGCAGTAGGACCAGGGAGCAGTGAGTGTAGCGTTCTTGGCTTTACTCACCACTCCCTGGTCTTCTCCAGGCGCTCAAAGAGTACAGCGTCAGGATGTAGTGCGCACTATGTGTGATGTCAGGTCACCGTGGAAGAGTGGTCTCTCGTGTGGTGGTAAGTTGTATTATTTTTTGGTCTGATCTGAGGTCCGATGAAGATTAGAGGTCTGATAAAATCAGAAATTAAATAAAGGGCTTAAACTAAGTTAGCAAAATATGCTAGGCTTTCTTCCAAAAACAGTGCCACGCCAGACCATAGGTTGTCTCTGGTATTGCAGCCCAGCTCTATTTACTTCAGTGGAGCGGAGCTTCAATGCCACACATAATCCATGGACAGGTGTGGCGCTGTTACTGGTAGAAAGCAGCCATGTTTTTTTTTTATCTTGTAATAATCCCTTTCAGTACCTAATGAATATCTCTGGCATTTCCTTATAACACACATGATCACATGCTCAGTCCAGGAACGCCTGTAGGTACGCACCTGGTTTAGTTTTCCTCTTATTAATTTAGCAGATGTGTTCAGAGAATCATCCTCCAGGTCTAATTTTGGCAGTTCAGGCAATTTTGGTCCTATTACAACCTCTGGAGAGTCGGCTAGAGATAGTGAAAGTGCCAGGCTTGCCTCCCGTCTCTTTTGTCTCTCTTGCAGCTGCGTAGTCCTTGGCATAAACCTGGTCGGGTTACTCCTCAAAATGTTGTGCGCTGGACTGCCTGTTCTCTCTGGTCCGCTGCAGGGTGGGGGGTGCACACTGCCCCCGGAAGGCAGGTTTCTGGAATAAGAGCTTGAGGGAGAAGTCGATCTGTATTCCTGGTAAGGTTCAGGGGGCATGGACGGCAGCATGGGTGAAAAGTCATCAGGCTGCGGAGAGGGGCCCCATGTGGAAGTGCCCGCAGAGCTCGATTCCACAGATGCAGACAATAAATGGGACTTCTCAGGCACGACCTTTCTCCGTTCTGCACTTTGACCGTCTTTAATAAAAATATGTGCATGTTAGGGTCTAGAGATGTCACAGCGCAACATACAACTAACATGGGAGACAAGTAATGTTTGTCCTTAACAATTCTCATACTGGAATAGGTAAGAATATAACTACTATAATACTGCCTCCTATGTACAAGAATATAACTACTATAATACTGCTCCTATGTACAAGAATATAACTACTATAATACTGCTCCTATGTACAAGAATATAACTACTATAATACTGCTCCTATGTACAAGAATAACTACTATAATACTGCTCCTATGTACAAGAATATAACTACTATAATACTGCTCCTATGTACAAGAATATAACTGCTATAATACTGCTCTCATGTACAAGAATATAACTGCTATAATACTGCTCCTATGTACAAGAATATAACTACTATAATACTGCCTCCTATGTACAAGAATATAACTACTATAATACTGCCCCTATGTACAAGAATATAACTACTATAATACTGCTCCTATATACAAGAATATAACTACTATAATACTGCCTCCTATGTACAAGAATATAACTACTATAATACTGCTCCTAAGTATAAGAATATGACTACTGTAATACTGCTCCTATGTACAAGAATATAACTACTATAATACTGCTCCTATGTAAAAGAATATAACTACTATAATACTGCTCCTATGTACAAGAATATAACTACTATAATACTGCCTCCTATGTACAAGAATATAACTACTATAATACTGCTCCTATGTACAAGATACACACTACTATAATACTGCTCTATGACAAGAATATAACTACTATAATACTGCTCCTATGTACAAGAATATAACTACTATAAATACTGCTCCTATGTACAAGAATATAACTACTATAATACTGCTCCTATGTACAAGAATACAACTACTATAATACTGCTCCTATGTACCAGAATATAACTACTATAATACTGCTCCTATGTACAAGAATATAACTACTATAATACTGCTCCTATGTACAAGAATATAACTACTATAATACTGCTCCTATGTACAAGAATATAACTTCTATAATACTGCTCCTATGTACAAGAATATAACTATAATACTGCCTCCTATGTACAAGAATATAACTCCTATGATACTGCCTCCTATGTACAAGAATATAACTACTATAATACTGCCTCCTATGTACAAGAATATAACTACTATAATACTGCTGCTATGTAAAAGAATATAACTACTATAATACTGCTCCTATATACAAGAATATAACTACTATAATACTGCCTCCTATGTACAAGAATATAACTACTATAATACTGCCTCCTATGTACAAGAATATAACTACTATAATACTGCTGCTATGTACAAGAATATAACTACTATAATACTGCTCCTATGTACAAGAATATAACTACTATAATACTGCCTCCTATGTAAAAGAATATAACTACTATAATACTGCTCCTATGTACAAGAATATAACTACTATAATACTGCCTCCTATGTAAAAGAATATAACTACTATAATACTGCTCCTATGTACAGGAATATAACTACTATAATACTGCCTCCTATGTACAAGAATATAACTACTATAATACTGCCTCCTATGTACAAGAATATTACTACTATAATACTGCTGCTATGTACAAGAATATAACTACTATAATACTGCCTCCTATGTACAAGAATATAACTTGCAGAATTATTAGGCAAATGAGTATTTTGACCACATCATCCTCTTTATGCATGTTGTCTTACTCCAAGCTGTATAGGCTCGAAAGCCTACTACCAATTAAGCATATTAGGTGATGTGCATCTCTGTAATGAGAAGGGGTGTGGTCTAATGACATCAACACCCTATATTAGGTGTGCATAATTATTAGACAACTTCCTTTCCTTTGGTAAAATGGGTCAAAAGAAGGACTTGACAGGCTCAGAAAAGTCAAAAATAGTGAGATATCTTGCAGAGGGATGCAGCACTCTCTAAATTGCAAAGCTTCTGAAGCGTGATCATCGAACAATCAAGCGTTTCATTCAAAATAGTCAACAGGGTCGCAAGAAGCGTGTGGAAAAACCAAGGCGCAAATAACTGCCCATGAACTGAGAAAAGTCAAGCGTGCAGCTGCCAAGATGCCACTTGCCACCAGTTTGGCCATATTTCAGAGCTGCAACATCACTGGAGTGCCCAAAAGCACAAGGTGTGCAATACTCAGAGACATGGCCAAGGTAAGAAAGGCTGAAAGACGACCACCACTGAACAAGACACACAAGCTGAAACGTCAAGATGGGCCAAGAAATATCTCAAGACTGATTTTTCTAAGGTTTTATGACTGATGAAATGAGAGTGAGTCTTGATGGGCCCGTGGCTGGATTGGTAAAGGGCAGAGAGCTCCAGTCCGACTCAGACGCCAGCAAGGTGGAGGTGGAGTACTGGTTTGGCTGGTATCATCAAAGATGAGCTTGTGGGGCCTTTTCGGGGTTGAGGATGGAGTCAAGCTCAACTCCCAGTCCTACTCCCAGTTTCTGGAAGACACCTTCTTCAAGCAGTGGTACAGGAAGAAGTCTGCATCCTTCAAGAAAAACATGATTTTCATGCAGGACAATGCTCCATCACACGCGTCCAAGTACTCCACAGCGTGGCTGGCAAGAAAGGGTATAAAAGAAGAAATCTAATGACATGGCCTCCTTGTTCACCTGATCTGAACCCCATTGAGAACCTGTGGTCCATCATCAAATGTGAGATTTACAAGGAGGGAAAACAGTACACCTCTCTGAACAGTGTCTGGAGGCTGTGGTTGCTGCTGCACGCAATGTTGATGGTGAACAGATCAAAACACTGACAGAATCCATGGATGGCAGGCTTTTGAGTGTCCTTGCAAAGAAAGGTGGCTATATTGGTCACTGATTTGTTTTTGTTTTGTTTTTGAATGTCAGAAATGTATATTTGTGAATGTTGAGATGTTATATTGGTTTCACTGGTAAAAATAAATAATTGAAATGGGTATATATTTGTTTTTTGTTAAGTTGCCTAATAATTATGCACAGTAATAGTCACCTGCACACACAGATATCCCCCTAAAATAGCTAAAACTAAAAACAAACTAAAAACTACTTCCAAAAATATTCAGCTTTGATATTAATGAGTTTTTTGGGTTCATTGAGAACATGGTTGTTGTTCAATAATAAGATTAATCCTCAAAAATACAACTTGCCTAATAATTCTGCACTCCCTGTATGTACAAGAATATAACTACTATAATACTGCTGTTATGTACACGAATACAACTACAATACAAGTCCTTTATGCTTATACGTTAAAGGGATTGTTTGGAATGTTCTAAAATGTGGCCCCGTCCTGCAGCGATGCATCATGTACATCTTTTACATGACCGATGCAGCCAGGACAGGAGTAGAAGTGCTGTAGCGGTATGGGACTGAATGGGTCAGTATACGTTATTCCTGTATTTTATATCACTGCCTACCGTTTTTCTCAGGTTTTTTTAATTCCAGGACAACCTCCTCAATAAGCTAGGACAGGACTGACCTCTATCAGCCGTTGCTCGCGCCACATACCGCCTTCTGTCTTGAAGTTTTTCTCTGGTCTCTTGTACGCTCTCGAACTCTGGGGCATAGCAAACATGAAGGACACCTCCGAAGAAACTGCATTCATCTAATTTCCGTTTTGCGACTCTGCCAAGTAAGGAGAGAAATAACAAGGAAATAATATACAAAGGGATCAGAGGGACATACAGCAGACGAGGAGGAGGAAGGACCTCCGCTGCTCACAGCGCTCTGTAGAGAGGAGTTCTCTACCAGGGACATGGATCACACGATCCCAAGCGCAGCCGCTGTGAATCTCACCGTGCGCTCTGCACCCTCTGGAATTTGATGAGATAGACCTCTGTGAACTGCTCGGCCGGGTACTCATCCAGGGGATTGTATTCTTCTATTGCTCCATAGAGAGCAAAATGCTCAATCAGTTCCTTCATAACCCCGATGGCCGGGACCCCCTGCACCAGCAAGTACCGAGACTCCAGATTAATGGTGTAAACCTAAAGACAAGAGGTCACAGCAAGTTACTAAACACTGGTCCATGCGCTGCAGCACCTAACCCAATAGTCACCATCTCACCGTCTATATAATTACAGAACAATCTTCTTATAAATTCATTTGGGTGCATACTTTATTTATCTTTACTGATCCTATATTATACTCCAGAGCTGTACTCACTATTCTGCTGGTGGAGTCACTGTGTACATACATTACTTATCCTGTACTGATCCTGAGTTACATCCTGTATTATACTCCAGAGCTGCACTCACTATTCTGCTGGGGCAGTCACTGTGTACATACATTACATTACTTATCCTGTACTGATCCTGAGTTACATCCTGTATTATACTGCAGAGCTGCACTCACTATTCTGCTGGTGCAGTCACTGTGTACAGACATTACATCACTTATCCTGTACTGATCCTGAGTTACATCCTGCATTATACTCCAGAGCTGCACTCACTATTCTGCTGGTGGAGTCACTGTGTACATACATTACATTACTTATCCTGTACTGATCCCGAGTTACATCCTGCTTCGTTGTCAAGCTGTAATTGATGACAAGGCCACATGACAAGTTACTGAGACACTGACATTTTTGTGGCGGTATACCCAGCACTGGGGTCGGAGATGAGGAAATCACCATGGCTGCTTCTACTTAAATGCCCGACTTTCATCATATAATATCACTGGAGCCGAAACTTTTTATATTTTCCATAAATTTCACCTGAAAGTCAAATATCCCTAACTTATTGTATGTCACTGACTCACACAACGTCCAACTATATGACTGCCAGGACTACAAGTCTCATCCTGTCCCACATGCTGGGGATTGTATTTCCACCAGTGGCAGAGTTAGCGCTCTCATAATAACTCCACGCACTTTGACTGCTCTCGGCTTCCGTCCATCGCGGTACTTGGCCCGTGAGGCGCAGATCTTCCGCTGCTCGTGGTGTGGATGCACCTCTAGTTGAGAACGAGGATCCATCGCTTTTCAGACGACTCGAGGCCGTTTTCCCTACTACTACTACATCCGACTACCGGCACATAGGACAGCATCGCTGTGGCGTCTGCGAGGAACCATTTTACCGAAGCTAATTTGCTTAGGTGGTAAAACTATCAGCCTTCGGAAAGATGGCCGCCGTGGTGTTTGGAGGCGGGGACATCTCCTGTCACATGCGAGTCACTCTCTAGGAACCCGGATATAGGAACTACGAATTTGATTGGACAGGAAGGAACCACCATTCAGAACATCGCGGGGGGAGCCAGTTTTCGTTGTAACTGATTTAAATAAAGTAGTATTTCACGACAAGGCGATATTTTGTCTCATTCCCTTATTAAAAATAAAGTGAATTGAGGCTGACGTCAGCCGGGATTTGCTGTTAGAACCCGTGACTGACACCTGTAAGCTGCTATCCCCCCCCCCCCTTCTCGATAGAATGCGGTGTCCCAGTAGCGGTGTGTTCCCCTGCACACTTGGAATGATGTTGTGATCCGGAGCCGCTGCGGGGAATGCTGGGAGGGGGGATCACGGGGGCTGCCGCTGCTGCTGCTGTCACCCTGACCTTAACCGGCGCTAAGGATGCGTTTCTGCGCCTGGCCCCCGAGCTCAGGGCACAGCTGCGCCTGGAACAGGTGAGACATCCGCCGTGTATGGAGGGGCCACACGTACATCTTTATATCCAGGTGTTTCTGGTTTCCAACTGTTGCAGTATGACAACACCCAGCATCCTGCTGTCAGGACCTGCTGGGGGTTGTAGTTTTGCAATAGCTGTAGATCTAGGGTTTGTGACTAATTGATAAAATGACTGCAAATGAGCACTTAAAGGGGTGTTCCGGTTGTTTGAAGTCATCGGTTATTTTTTTGGGTGGGAATCCTGCCGCTGGGTCCTCCGTATCCCGTGGAGCCCCCCCAAAATGAGCGGAACAGCGCTCCGCTATCTCTGGAACTCCCATAGAAAGGAATGGATTGGCAGCACGCATGTCTGACTGGTGGGGTTCTCAGCGGTAGGACCCCCACCAGTCTAATAGTTATCCCCTGTGCTGCAGATAGGGGATCATTTAAAACAGTTGGAATACCCATCAAAGGGGTTAACCCAAGATTAGTGTTGAGCGAACTTGTGTTTTAAGTTTGGCATCTAAAGTTCGGGTTATCGAAGAATCGCGTTATGGTCCGTGGTAGCGGAATCCATAACGCGATTGTTCGATAACCCGAACTTTAGACGCCGAACTTAAAACACAAGTTCGCTCAACACTACCCAAGATCAATGCTTTTTCCCCTGTCCAACCATGGGGGCCCTCATCGATCCTGATAACAGGGGTCTTGTGTATGAATGAAGCCGTAGTTGTTCATTCGTGCTTTGTCTATGGGACTGACGGAAACACACGAGGTGGTGTTCCCCATCTTGGACATTGGCATGTGCCCACAATGTCTGATAGGTGCGCATGCGCGGCCACCCTCCATTCATTCCTCAGAGTGCCGAAAATAGCCGATCACTGAGCCCCATAGAAGTGAACGGAAGCGGCGGTGGCCGCTGAGGTGGGACGTGCACACAAACAGCCGGTCTGCAACATACAGGCACCGGTCGTGTGTAGAGATGAGCGAACTTCTGTTTTAAGTTCGGCGTCTAAAGTTCGGCTTCCGGTTAGCGGAGGATCCCGATATGGATTCCGAATTCCGTTGTGGTCCGTGGTAGCGGAATCAATAATGGCCATTGTGCGTTCCGTATCACGGATGTGTACACATTGACTTGAATACCACAAGATATGTGCCGGTGCCTGTATATTGCAGACCCGCTGTTTGTGGTCCGCAATACGGGCACGGGGCACACACGCACGAGTCCCATTGGTGGATAGTATCGGTGATGAGTGTGGGTCTTTGTACAACCAAAGGGGAAATCCAGCCATAATGATCCGAGGCACTGCTCACTGCTTCTGGGTTATCGGAGAACTTTCTGCAGTGACTGTGCACAGAGCCTTTTTTTTTATTGCGTTTCCCCTTTCAGTCTGAATCTGCAGTGTTCTCCGCCACCTTGTGTGTGAGCGATAAAGCTGGGTCAAAATGTTTTTGTCTCCATTTCATTGCAGCAGCGATGCCCCCCCCCCCCCCCCCGGTACGTGAGCTCCGTGGTGTAACTCCACACGATAATAGAACCTTTGCTCCTGGAGAACACAGTGATGTTAATGAGTAATGGCGTTCAGAGGCGTCCAGACTGGGGGAGGGTCCTGCACCTATACCCCTAGGGAAACCAAAGCTGATACGGTGTATGTCGCTGTGATCTGGGGGATGTCCGCATCTGTGCGTCCGTTCAATATGTCCTATTTGTGTCTCTTTTATGGACAAGGATAAGACAGTTCTATAGAGGGAAGGACGTTTTGTAAAATGCGGAATGCACATGGCCAGTACCATGTTTTGCGGATCCGCAATTTGCAGACAGCAAAACCGGCTATGGCAGTGTGCATAAGCCCTTAAGGGGGTTTACCCCGATTTTCATACTGATGGCTTATCCTCAGGCTAGGTCATCAATATCCTATCAGTGGGGGGCGCACCGGCCGATCAGCTCTATGAAGAGGCTGCGGAGCTCCGTGAGCACCAAGGTCTCTTCCTACGCCAGTCACATTACGTTCATCGGCAACATGGCGCAGTTGCGACTCTCCCGAGAATATTTCTTTTTTTTTTATTCTTCTTCATGCAAATCAGTGCAGTGAGAGGAAAGCTGAGAAGGCAGAGGGATTAGGGCCCACCCCTCGGTTTATAAGGGGTAGGTGATATCGAGACGGGTGTGTGCTGTGCCGACGGATGAGCTTAAAGGGGTTGTCCCACGCAAAATATTCTGCAGCTTTTAAAGCAGCGCCTGAGGCAGTCAGCTAGTTCTTTATCTTCTTCCATATACCTTCTGTCTTTTGTTTTTAATTTGGTAATTCCTTGTTTTAGTTTCCTTTTTTCATTTATGTATCTGAAGAATGTCTCATCGCCTTTTTTCCCTGACTGAGCCAATTTCTCTTCTGCCTGTGCTTTAGAAGCTCTTATAACTTGCTTGGCCTCTCTGCCTAATCTTATAAATTTGCCTGTCATCCTCGTTTTGTTTTTATAATTACTAAATGCTATCTTTTCGTTTTTAATGATTTTGGCCACTTCTGAGTACCATAGTGGTCTCTTCCTTTTTTTTGCTACTGACAAGCGTAATGTAATTATCTGTTGCCTTCAATAGTGCCACTCTTAAGTAGTCCCATTTCTCCTGGACTCCATTGAAACTGTTCCAGTCTGATCGCCTGCAGCATTCCTTGTACTTGCTGTAGATTTCAGTCTTCATGTGCCCGGACTGAGGATTGTCTGACCTGGCTTCCATTGTACCCACCTCTCGGCAGTACCCTGCCTTTACGGCAGACAACTCCAGTAAAGTTCAGAGGAGGTGAATTACGTTTTTAAAACTAGAAATAAATCGGCGCAGGTTTTTGGGCTTCCCAGGGATTTTCAGGTTTGCACCCCTGCTTCCACCACAGCAGGTCACATTTTGCTAGCCATCTCTATTCATTGTAATCTCTCTTCCAGGGCTGCGCGGTGGAAGTGACATGGGACGAGCAGCCGGTTTACCTCGGCTGGATGGAGAGCCGCAGCAGAAATGCAGACTACACGGCGGTGGAACTCAGCAGACAAATGGCAGAGAAACTGGGCCTTGTGGACGGACAGCAGGTAGTCGCCGTGTAGTCCAGAGCTGGTCTCCAACCTGTGGCTCTTCACGTGTTGTCGTAACTACAACCCTCAGCATGCACGGTGTATGAGGGCATGCTGGGAGTTATAGTTTTTACAACACATGGAGAGCCACAGGTTGTGAACTAGTGCTCTGGGGGGGGGGGGTGTATGTTCGTCGTTACAATACTCTATGGCCCAAATTTATCGTGGCTGCTACTGAATTCTGGTGTAATTTGGCGCATTTAAAATGTTTATGCTGCAAACAAGCCAAAAAGAACTGACCCCTGACCATCCGTTTCCTCCAGCAGGAATCCCCTGCACATTGGAATACAACTACATCCAAAACACCATAAAGGATAACCGTTCCCAGCATTTCACTTTTTTAACCCTTCCCACAGCTCCCTAGCATGCTTACAGTTAATAAAAACGTTACCTCTGGCATCAATCCTGGACTTATAAAGATCGTTTTTGAGGGTTCTATAGGTCCAGGATTGATGCCAGAGGTAATGTTTTTATTAACTGTAAGCATGCTAGGGAGCTGTGGGAAGGGTTAAAAAAGTGAAATGCTGGTGACAGACTCCCTTTAAAGGATAACTGTCACATTTAGACCCTAATTTCAATTTTCATATATGTAGTTACTAATAACATGATATTCCGGAATCAGTTACTATTAGACTGACTTACCCCATATTTAAGGAGGACCTTTCACCGATCCTGACATTGTGAACTAAGTATACAGACATGGAGAGCGGCGCCCGGGGATCTCACTGCACTTACTATTATCCCCGGGCGCCGCTCCGTTCTCCCGCTGTGCCCTCCGGTCACTAAGTTATGGTAGGCGGAGTCTGCCCTTGTTCTGCTGTAGCGCTGGCCAATCGCAGCGCAGAGCTCACAGCCTGGGAGGTTCTTTTCTCCCAGGCTGTGAGCTCTGCGCTGCGATTGGCCAGCGCTACAGCAGAACAAGGGCAGACTCCGCCTACCATAACTTAGGGACTGGAATCTCCACCTACCATAACTTAGTGACCGAAGATACCGGAGGGCATAGCGGGAGAACGGAGCGGCGCCCGGGGATAATAGTAAGTGCAGTGAGATCTCCGGGCGCCGCTGTATATGTCTGTATACTTAGTTCACAATGTCAGGATCGGTGAAAGGTCCTCTTTAATAAGATTCAGCCCTTAGCAACCAGTCTGCATAAAACTGCAATTTCACTATTCAGTTAAGATGGCTGCCACTGCCCTCACCCTGAGGCTAATCCCACCTGCCCTCACTAGCCAGTAACAATAGCCCCCCAAAAGTGTCAGTAACCAGAGCCGCCCCCCCCCCCGAAAGGGTTAATCTCCTGCAGCACAAAGGGGTCCTCTTACTACATGTTGCTTTCAAATATACACTGAGCAGATGGCAGATCTCCCTTCCCTGCTCTGCTCCAACTCTGCCTTCTCCAGCTCTGCTGAGTAAGGGAGCGTCTGCCAAGCGCAGGGACAGGGAGAAGTGCACACAGCCCAGGCACTGTTATCAGCTGCTGGGGAGGACCTGGCTTTAATCATTTACTTACAGTCCCTGGCTGTCAGTAATCTGACCTTGCACGCTGAGTGCTTCTGCGTCCTTCAACAGATAGACGGACCATGCCTAGAAACCCTATTTTAAGCACAGGTAAAAGTAGGCAGTACAGGGAACAAAAATGTGGAATTAAGGGGTAATTGAATACACAGTGAAAAGTTTGAAGAGTTACCAAGGTGATATTAATCACCACAATCCAATAATCCCCCAAAAAAAAAAAAACAGTTATACTTTAAGGCCCCTTTTAGACGAGCGAGTGTCACGCTTTGGACTCGCAACGTAGCACCCCTGTAACCCCTACAGTACTGGATAACACTGATATAATAATGCTATGTGACTCCGGCAGTGCTGGATGTTGGGGCGACTCTGCAGCGTGACACTCGCTCTTCTGAAAGGGGCCTTAGGCTACCTGCACAGAGGCACGGTTAGACTTGCAGAAATTCCAAACAAAAATCTGCATGTGTTACTTGTGGATTTGATGCAATTTTGCTGCAGATGAAAAGGCTGAAATCCACACCAAAAATTCATATGCTGCAGATTGCAACATTTACACGGATGAAAAAAAAAAAAAAAAAAGCCTACATGAGATTTATCTAATCTCAAACTTTGCAGATACTGTATTACGCTGCAGGTTTTTTCACATGAGAATCCAAATGGAAAAGCTGTGAGTAATCTGCACTGTGTGCAGGCAGCCTTAGGTCTCATAAGAGGGCATGGCAAATGATAGTTATTGGAGTGTGGAGACCCCCATAATTGTTAGAAAAAAAAAATATATATATATATATATACGGTAGTCGTCCCTTTGTGCCTGGGTCCCACACTGATAAAGCAGCTTAAGTCTGAGCACTAATGGTACACATTCCCCATCATTGGCCCATATAAAGGTGCTACCAGTCACCCACTGAAAGCGTAAACACTCATTCATCAGGTGAAATAACAGATTGTGCTGTGTGAACAGAGATCTGTTGCCCAGAAGCATCAGCAGCAGCCATCGCTCATCCCAATGTAGTGGAGGTGATTGTAAGTGCAACTCCCATCTCCTTCTCCAGCGCATGTAGATGCGCCATTAGGCTACATTCACACGACCAGTGTTTTGCACCGATAACGCCCCGTGTGCGTTCTGCAATTTGCCATCATAGAAAATGCCTACTCTTGTTTGCAATTGTGGACAAGAATAGGACATGCTCTATCGATCTTGCGGGGCTGCAGAACGGAACTACAGGTGCGGACAGTACACTGTGTGCTTTCCGCATCTTTTTTGGCCCTATTGAAATGAATGGGTCCGCACCCGTTCTGCAAAATTGTGGACCCATTTATACGGTGGTGTGAATGAGCCCTTAGACTCCCACCACTACTGTATGAAGACAGAAATGTGTAGTCACCCACAGACGCCCCACCACACAGTAGTAATCCTTCACACTTCCATAGAGAACATGAACTGTTTTGTATCTCGCATAAAAGGAAGATAAATTACAACGTCATGAATGCAAGAGAGTGTATTTATCGCAAAAGAACCAAAATATATAGAAGTGTACAGACAGAGCTAAAGAATCAACAAAACTAAGAAATAAGTGTCCAACCTGATTGAGAGATCAGTGACGACTGGCACCGGGATTATAATTATACCATTGTATTTAGTGTGGCAGAAACAGGAGAACCGTGCCCGAAACTGCCAATGATTAAATCATAACTGGAAATGGTCATTACAGTTTATATAACTTACAAAACATTGGATATGAGAGGAAGGCAAGGAGAAGGACTGCAGTGTCAGGAGTAAGGGCTCTTTCACACGAGCGGATGCCGTGCGTGTAATCCGCTGCGTGAATGAGAGCCAAGCCCCGCTCCGGACAGCAGAGACACGGAGCAGTAACATGATTGATAATGCTCCGTGCCTCTCGATCTTTTTGCTACAAAATCGCAGTGACAACTTTATCTCACTGTGATTTTGTAGTAAAAAGGTCACAGAGCGGCACGGAGCATTATCAATCATGTTAATGCTCCGTGTCTATGCTGTCCGGAGCGGGGCTTGGCTGTCTTTCACGCAGCGGATCCGCTTGTGTGAAAGAGCCCCAAGTGTAAGCTGGCTGCGGGACTCAATGTACCAGCAGTTATTTAGCCTAGCTGCCCCCATACTAGAATAGCTTATCCTGAATGTTTATTTAAAGGGGGTTTTCTGAAACTTTCATATCAATGACCTATCCTCTGGATCGGTCATCAGTATCTGATTGGTGGGGGTCCGAGACCCGGGGACCCCCTGCTGATCAGCTATTTGAGAAGGCATTGGCTCTAGCAGTAGCGCCACAGCCTTCTCTCAGCTTTCCGTAGGTCATGTGACATCACGTTCATCGGTCACATGACCTAGGCACGGCTCAGCCTCATTGAAGTGAATGGGGTTGAGCGCAATACCAAGCACGGTCACTATGCAATGTACGGCGCTGTGATTGGTGAGCTGAGGGAAGGTCACGGAGCCCCGATGCCTTCTCAAACAGCCGAGTGTCGGAACCCCGCCGATCAGATACTGATGACCTATCCTGGGGATAGGTTTGAGAGATCAGTGATGGCTGGCACTAGGATGATAATCATACCATGGTATTCTGTGTGACCATGTCCAGAATGGACAGTATAAAAGTCTTGGAAAACCCCTTTAAGACTGAAGACTTGCACATTGTAGATTGCAGCACATGAAGCACAAGGTGTACACAGTGATGGGTTCTGCCATCTAGTTTGGACCTATAGTGCAGTCCTCAGGGCACCATTACTAGCAGATGATGTAATTGTACCTGGTGCTTAGCAGCCTGTAATACTTGCACATAACATGTGGTCTTATGAGAATGCTTAGGTACACAACTTTTAGGGTTTGGTCAGATTTCCTGATGCAGTTTTGGAAGACCATGACTGGATAATAAAAGGAGAGAAGGTATAAAGGACTGATACTACAGTTTCTGGACTCCGTCCTGGTTTTAGAAACTATATCGGCAACCTGACCATGTGGCTGTACCCTTAATAATAATAAAAAATAATAATCTGCCATTGTACAATTACCTCTGGAGGATCTGATTTCAATGCATTTAACACTTCTGCAGACCCATAAAGGCCTAAATAGCACAACCTTGCATAAATACAACGGAGACAGGAAAGGTCTGCA
The DNA here is from genome assembly GCF_905171765.1 of Bufo bufo. Classification (NCBI taxonomy): domain Eukaryota; kingdom Metazoa; phylum Chordata; class Amphibia; order Anura; family Bufonidae; genus Bufo; species Bufo bufo. The sequence continues at coordinate 527,534,026 of NC_053393.1, forward strand.
AACCCAGCAGAGGGCAGCACAAACAGTAATACATGTTTTCTCCCAGCAATATAGATATCATGTAAGCAAAACGGTCAGTGAAAATGCCGTCTGATCTGCAGCACGTTTTATTCATCAGTGTTCATTCTGGGCTTAGTCTCATTCAGCGACCACTAGCTTTCCCTGAGGCTACGTCCATACAGCACGGTTGTGACACGGCCGGAGATGGCTCTTATTCACCAATGAAGACGGCACCGTTTAGTCAGTCTGCGTTGTTAATGCCTGTGTGGTGTTCAAGGGGGCCGCGCCACCATTAGTAATGCAGAATGACTAAATACTAAAGCTAAGTCATCATTAGTTAAATAGAGCTGACTGCGTCACAACCTCGTACCCCAGGACATTGCCGCCAGTCAGTAAGTACGACCAACTGGACCCCCCCCCCCCCCCCAAAAAAAAAACGGACAGGGACTTCAAGCTATGACTAAAGATGAGCAAATTTCTGCTTATGAAATTAGTTCACACTTCGTTTGTTGAAGGTGAATGCGTTATGGATTCAGTCACCACAGACCATAACGCAATTCTATGACTGAATGCCTTTAGAGGCCTTCAGTCATAATAGAAGCCTATGGGCTGCAAAATGGATCCGTCCCGTTATGCAGAGGACTCCCCTGCATAACAGAAGGATACGTTTTGCATCCCATAGACTTCTATTATGACTGAAGGCCTCTAAAGGCATTGTCATAGAATTGCGTTATGGTCAGTGGTGACGGAATCCATAACGCAATTCACCTTCAACAAACAAAGCGTGAACAAATGTCAAAATATGACATTCGCTCATCTCTAGTTATAATGAATCTTTTCACACAAACCTGTATTTCTACGTCGCTCCTCTATCAGACACAGGTTCTCTTTTAACAGCAGCACTGGAAGTATTCACCCCCCTGATTCTAACTGGAATATTAACATGTCAACCTCTAGGAACCCACTGACTGAAAATGAAGGGGCAGGAGCTCTACACCTTTAATTGCTCCCGTGGACAGCAGTGCTCCTGTGCAGAGCCCTGTAGCAGTGTGGCATCTAAGCTGGCTGCAGGTCCCCGGATGGCGGGGGTACAACAGACTGGGACGTAGCATTAAACCAGCTCTGCTGTCTTTGTTTTCAAGATGATTGGAAGTCCCAGAGGTCACCCCCCATCGTGATGGCATATCCCAGCAATATGAGATAGGAATACCCCTGTAATATGGGACTTGGTCTCAGATGTCCATGTCTTCAAGATGCAGATTTGATGTCTATCCCAGGATTAGAGAACCGCACATGGAGAGCGTAGCCTCACACCCACATACAGGTAGACACAGGGGCATGCTAGTAGGTTGTCATTTCAGAGTTCCTGAGATGAATGGAGCGTCCATTGTGGCCTCTGATCTCTTATAGGGTCGTAAAAGGACAGAGCGTTATCTGCTCAAAGAAGGGAAAGTAAGACACAGTGACTGAGCAGGAATTACCGTCCCCTCTCGTAGCCGGGGAAGAGCTGGCTGAGAAGGGTCTGCAGGGGCTTGTTCACATGCATGTTGTGGTTTTTGCCCAGGTCGTGCCTGCAGGCCGGACAGTTGTACACGGAGGCTTTGAAGGAGCGGTCGAGGCAGCTCTTGCAGATGTTGTGCAGACACTCGGTGGTGATGGGCTCGTACACCACCTCCTGGCAGCAGATACACAGGAAGGTCTCCTCCACCTTATTGATGAATATTGCACCCTCCTGGAGGTGCGTCATCACTTCATTCCACAACTTGACATTCATCTCGTCTTTTTCAATCAGCTCCTTCTGCTCCGGGGTCAGGTCGTACTCCAGTTCGGTTTTAGTCTTCTTAGGCGTTCCCTCGTCGTCCTCTTTATCATCATCATCATCCTCAATGACCGATTTCCTTTTTCTCTTTCCTTTGACCGGAGTTTCCAGTTCATCCGAATCTATGTTTTCCTTCTCTCTCTCCTTGTTGGCAACGGATTCTAAGTAACCCGCAGGGTACTTCATGGTGAGGCCTAGTTTCTTTGTGCGCTCTTTACCCTCCTTGGTCCATGGTGCCGGCTCTTCATCATCTCTCCTCAGCAGGTAGCGCCAAATGAGGAAGCCGGATTTGCCCTGCTCAGGCCAGTACTTCACCACCTTGTAGATGCCGTCGTACCGGTTGCCGTCCTCTGGGGCGTATTTGCTGTGTTTCCGCCCCTTGGCATTGCGCACAACACGCACGGGTTTACCCGCTTTCCAGTCTTTAGCTTCAGCCCCTTGCTTGTCATTGATGGGGGCACTGCAGTTGAGGGCCAGGGCCCGATTCGTGTTGGTGAGCTTCTGGTCACATGACTGCTCCGCCGTCCGCTTGTTCCCCGAGAGGTCACGACCTCCGCTCCCAGTGTAGGTAAACTCAGTCCCATCGTCGGCATCATCCTCATAACCTCCCGCCAGCACCAAAGAATAGGAGCCATCATTGCTTCTTCCGTGGATGCCGGCCACATGAGGCCGGTGCACCCCCGCCTCGCTGACCTGCACCCTGAACTTCCACATGGTGCCAACGGGTACGCCGGGTATCGGGCCATAGTGATTGGACGGAACAATTGTGCATTCTCTGGAGCGCCCGACACATGCCATGCCTTTACCCCAGTCTCTCTGAGAGGATGAACTGGCAGATGCCATCTTGGCTTTCTTCTTGCTCTCCTTCAGCTTCTCACCGGCCAGCACCACCTCGCTGGTATCGTTCCTACAGTTCGAGCAGTACCAGTCATCAACATCGGGCAGGGCGGACAGTGGAGGGTGAAGACAGTAGATGTGGAAGGCCATGTTGCACTCGTCACACAGCAGCTGCTTCTCAGGGTCCTGTTTGCCCCCGCAGACGTGGCAGGCGCACATGCGGCACTTTGTTTTGGGGTCATCCTTGCAGAGCTTGCACTGTGGACCAGTCTTGGGCTTTTGGGGAGACTCCTTCGGGGGCAGGGTCTCAGCAGGGACTGGGGTACCGGGCAACTCGATTTTAAACACCTCATCCACGAACAGGATTTTGCATTCATCTGTGGCGCCCCCTGTGCCCTCCAGTAACAGCTTGGCGTACAGCTCTTTGCAGGCTTTGCCCTCTTCTTTTCGGAGGATCTCGGCGTCGTACCAGTAGCCCCTCTCCTTGTGGTCATCCGGGTTGTAGTTGACCATGACCACTAGTCCAGCACGCAGGTCCTCCCAGGATAACTTGGTCCTGGCCCGGGGTCTGACATCTTTGCCCGTCAGCTGCACCACCCCCTGATCAGGATAGTCCTCGTACGTTATGTGGTAGATGACGTCATCGGCGGGGGTTCCCTGGGTCACACTGACCACCTCAGCCTCGAACCAGGCGCCCATGTGCAGGTCCCGGGCGTCCACCAGCTCCTTCACCCGGTACAGGCCGCGGGCGGGGGGCTCGGCGGGCGGCTGCTCCTCCTCCGGCCGCAGCTCTTCGGGATCAGTCTCGGACATGTGGGTGTCGTCGGTGTCCTCCGCGGTGACCGGAGCAGGCCCCGGGGGAGGCGGGAGCTGGCGGACCAGCAGCTGCACGATGTCATTGAGGCCAAGGCTGTAATCAAAGAGCGTGTGTCCGTCCTCCATCTGCTTCCCCCGGTAGAAGAGCCGCTGGCGGTCCTGCTCCACCCCGAACACCTCATGGATGCGCTCCCGCAGCTCCTCCACCTTGGTCAGCTTAGACAGGGAGTCAATGCGGTGAGTCTCCCGGCCGTCCATGGTGCGCACCTGGATCCACATGATGGCGGCTGTTCTGTGGCGGTTCCGGTTTTTCTGTGTGACAAACGCGCCTTGACGGTGGAAGCGTGCACCGAACTCCCGCTCTCCTCAGACTGCGCGGTTTATACATTGGCGGGAGTTTGACCCGCCTAGAGCCGATTGGTTAGAGAACAGACAGCGGGGAGGGCCTTACTATACGCAACTCCGCCCCCTTCTCACTGTCGCGCGCTTCCCGCCCTCTGTCACTGTTGCCATGGGTACGTTGCTCAGTATAAATATGGCAGCGCCAGGTCTCTGTCAGAAACATGACGAGGCTGAAGTTGGTTTTTAATTCACATCATTTGTATTTTAATTTTAATTTTCTTTTAAATAATTTTGAGGAAACCTTATCAACAGTAACAGAAAAAGTTGCAGTGTCTGTGCTAAACGTACATCAGTTGAAAGCTACATTAAAATACAAAAGATGGGCACAAAGTGGGCAAGAAAAAAAAAAGTGTGATTTAAGGAATTAAATGAATTCGGGCCAGTGATCTCGCACTGCCAACATACAGTTTGTGACGCCTCACATCACATACAATTGAGGTCAGCCTGGCCTAAACAGGTCCTGAAAACTGGCATCAAAGTGGGCAAACATGCAATTTTCACTGATTTGAATAAGTGATGTTTTTAAGGGGTTAAATGATTTCGGGCCACTGATCTCGCACTGCCAACATACACAGGGTGATGCCCCGCATCAGATATAGTGGAGTTCAGCCTGGCCCAAACAGGTTCTGGGCATAAAAACTGGTCTGCCCACTTTGCCAGTTTTCATGCCCAGAACCTGTTCATGCCAGGCTGAACTCCATTGTATATGATGTGGGGCATCACCCTCTGTATGTTGGCAGTGCGAGATCACTGGACTGAATTCATTTAGGTTACTTTCACACTAGCAGTGGGCTGTTCCGGCGGGTGAACAGCCTGCTGGATCCGTGCTGCCGCTAGGGCACGCGTGCCGCCAGAGGTCCGCTCCGGCCCCATTGACTATAATGGGGAGGGCTGGAGTTCTGGGGGGCAGCCCGGCAAGCATGCCGAAGGTGGCAGGAATAAAACTACGACATGTAGTAATGGGGCCGGAGCGCACCTCCAGCGGCACGCGTGCACGGATCCGGCAATTCCGCCGCTAGTGTGAAACTAGCCTTAATTCCTTAAATCACACTTTTTTTTTTGCCCATCTTTTGTATTTTAATGTCAACTGATGTACGTTAAGCACGGACACTGCAACTTTTTCTGTTACTGTTGATAAGGTTTTCTCTAAATTCTAAAAAAAAATACTAAAAATACAAATGATGTGAATAAGAGACCAACTTCAGCATCGTCAGTACATGTACCTCTCAGTATAATCCACGGGCCGCGTCCCGGTACATTCGCCGCTTGTGTTATCCTCATGACATATTCATAATAAAGGAATACACGGATATTATACGGTCTCAATATTACAAGGGCGTAGCTAAAGGCTCATGGGTCCTGGTGCAAGAGTTCACCTTGGGTCCCCTTTTCTCAGTGGTTTGTGGCCGGGGAGCACATAGCCTTCCTTCTGCCTGAGGAAAAAATTGAAATGGCACCCCAACGCCCTTCCTCTAGAGCATACCTATCTGCTCCCCAGCGCCTGCGTCCCTCAGGATCCCTGCACAGCTGCTGCTGGATCAAAGCATTCGGCGATGGGGCGAGCAGCCAATAGCAGGCCCTGACGGTGACCAGCCTCCGTGGCGTCACGGGCGCCCCCCCCCCAGTATTATTCTGCCTCCATTAGTGTCCCCTAGTATTACTCTGGCTCAGGTAGTGGCCCCCAGTATTAACAATGCCACCATTAGCAGCCTCCAGTATTAATAATGCCCCCATTAGCGGCCTCCAGTATTAATAATGCCCCCATTAGCGGCCTCCAGTATTAATAATGCCCCCATTAGCGGCCTCCAGTATTAATAATGCCCCCATTAGCGGCCTCCAGTATTAATAATGCCCCCATTAGCGGCCTCCAGTATTAATAATGCCCCCATTAGCGGCCTCCAGTATTAATAATGCCCCCATTAGCGGCCTCCAGTATTAATAATGCCCCCCTTCCTTCCCATTCTGCTTGTGCCTCCTCTATTTGATGGCGCTGATGACTGGATGCACAGGACAGGACCTGCGCTCCAGCATGATGACATTTTGCAGGTCCTGCTGCTTTCGGTCACTCACTCCCCGCCTAGCAGAATCGGAGGGGGGTAAAGGCTGTACTAATGAGTGCTCCACAATGGAAGGGCTTATTAGTATTCGTGCCTATCTGGAATCTGAATCTTTTTTTTTTTTTTTTTTTAGGTCCAAAAAATAGGACGCATGGTCCACCCCAGGGGCTAGATCACCTTTTATTTTTCAGAACTCCTTTGGAAAATGAAAGGCGGAATCTGATTTGGTTGCTATAAGCCAGTTTTCTACTTTACACCAGATTTGATAAATCTCCCTCATTGCTTTACATTGAGGCCTAAACCACAAATTGCCCATTGAGAAAAGGTCATCAATATTGAAAGCCCGGAGAACCCCTTTAACGTTTCTGACCTCACACCAGGAGTAAATGTCCACCTTGAGGTGAGCAATCACAGTAAGGTCACCTTTAAACGCGGCAGATTTTCTATGACTTAAAGGGAACCCGTCATCAACTTTATGGTGACCTCACTGAGAGCAGCATAAAATAGTGACAGAAATGCAGATCTCAGCGCTGTGTCATTCCTGAGCTAAAAGTCAGTAGTTCCCGAGAACCAGCATCATAATCATTGCAGCCCAGGCCTTGAGAAGAGTCAAATCTACCTGAGAAGAGTCCTGGTTATTCCTAATCTCCTGCACTCTCGCCCGTCTGCTGATGGTTGGCAGTTCTCTGCTAGAGAGAAAGGGAGAAAACGAGGTATTAGACGGTCAGTCATCAGCAGGAGAGCAGGAATTCCTGAATAACCAGGACTCTTCTCAGGTGGCCGTGACTCTTTTCCAGGCCCAGTCTGCAATGATTGTGATGTTGGCTCTCGGCAACCACTTACTTTTAACTTATAAATGACAGACCTCTGAAATCTACTCACCTGTCTCTACTTTATGCTGCCGTTAGTATGGGCACCATAAAGGTGATGACGGGTTCCCTTTAACACTCAGTCCCATTCCTCTGAATCGGGTTAATTTGAGGGAAAGCACATGGATTTCTCTAAGCATCATTCAGGTGAATGGAACAGATTTTCAGTCGCAGACATTTTTTACAACAAAATCGGAGGAGTGTGAAGGTGCCCTAAAATCCGCTGCGTGGAGCTAAACCGCAGACAGGCTGCTGACCTGCGAGATGTCCACTGGCGCGGTCTGGAAATCTCTGCATGAGCTGCGGCACAGTCTTCCATGGAAAACAATGGGAGGCAGTTTCAGCGCAGATTCAGACAGGTTTTCTGCCACCGAGTCCGCACTGAAACCTGCACCCAAAAAAAACCTCCATCACCAGGTCTGATACTGATGGGAGAGGTCCCAAATCCCGCCACATCAGTTTTGATTACCATCCCTGAGGACCGAGAACATCATCCCCCAGATCTCAGACATGTGTCATTGTGTCCTATCTGCAGTGAAGAGGGGCGTATTGCACATGCGCAGGCAAGTAAGGCTACTTTCACACTCACGTTTGGTGCGGATCCGTCATGGATCTGCACAAACGCATCCGTTCAGATAATACAACCGCATGCATGCGTTCAGAACGGATCCGTTTGTATTATCTGTAACATTGCCAAAACGGATCCGTCTTGAACACCATTGAAAGTCAATGGGCAACGGATCCGTTTTCTATTGTGCCATATTGTGTCAGAGAAAACGGATCCGTCCCCATTGACTTACAAGCGGCGTTTTGGTGTCCGCCTCCAGAGCAGAATGGTGACTGAACGGAGGCAAACTGATGCATTCTGAGCGGATCCTCATCCATTCAGAATGCATTAGGGCAAAACTGATCCGTTTTGGACCGCTTGTGAGATCTCACAAAAGGGAAACCAAAACGCCAGCGTGAAAGTAGCCTAAACCCGGCTTCTCTGCGCATGTGCCAAGAATAGGTATCGCGAGTGTCCTTAGGGACGTCAATCAGAAGTGATGGAGCAGGATTTCTAAGGCCAGCGAGCTTGACTTCAGTTCTCAACGTCTCCACCTCCTTGACTCCAAACAGCTCATTTGCATATGTCGAGAGTGGTGCTTAAAGTGGAATTTTTGCAAAAATAAGCCAATGTAGGACACCATAGGGCACGTGAATAGCAGAGCGGTCAGAGGCTTCCGGTGGACCATAGTTTATGGCTGTCCACCTGTTGCAAAACTACTCCTACAACAGTCAAGGCATGCTAGGAGTTGTAGTTTTGCAACAGCTAAGGCTTCTTTCACACTGGCGTTTTGGCTTTCCGTTTCTGAGATCCGTTCAGGGCTCTCACAAGCGGTCCAAAACGGATCAGTTTAGCCCTAATGCATTCTGAGCGGACGGATCCTTTTCCATTCAGAATGCACCAGTTTGCCTCCGTTCAGTCACCATTCCGCTCTGGAGGCGGACAACAAAATGCTGTCTACAGCGTTTTGCTGTTCTCTGACACAAGAGAAAACGGATCCGTCCCCCATTGACTTTCAATGGTGTTCAAGACGGATCCGTCATGGCTATAGAAGACCTAATACAACTGGATCCGTTCATGACGGATGCATGCGGTTGTATTATTCTAACGGAAGCGTTTTTTTTCAGATCCATGACGGATCCTCAAAAAACGCTAGTGTTAAAGTAGCCTTCAGGAGTCACAGGTTAGAGACAACTGACTTTAGGGGTTTCTGTAATTCCTATATATTGTAATGGAGATAGACCACGGATGGGTGGTCATTTTTCCACCTAGAACTGGGAACAGTCCCTCTAAGTATCAAGGGGAGTCCCAGATGTAGTTATAGGTGTGATTGCTGTACTAACATATCACATTTGGTTTTTCTTCTCTCCAGGTTATCCTCAAGCCGTGCAGCATGGTCCCATCTTGTAAGGAAGTGACAGTTGAACCGCTGTCTGCTGATGACTGGGAAATACTGGTAAAATGCTGGTTTTATTTTTACAGCATCTGCCACTAGGGGGAGCTCACTGCCTACATTTTTATAAAGATCCTATTGAGGTCAATGGGAGGAAAATAAATACATAGTCAGCTGTGCTGGGATTTTATATATATTTATATATCTAGGTCACCATTGTCTGAACAGTGGGGGTCTGACACCCAGGACCCCTGCCGATCAGCTGTTTGAGAAGGCAGCGGTGCTCGCAGTACTGCGGCCTTCTCACAGATTTCCCTAGGCCAAGTGAAGTCACGTTCATCTGTCACATGGCTAGGCGCAGCTCAGCCCCATTGGTTCTGAGCGCAATACCAAGCACAGCCACTATATGATGTACGGCGCTGTGCTTTGTAGGCTGCTAAAAGGCCGTGGCGCTCACAGGAGCCCGGGTGCTTTCTCAAACAGCTGATCAGTGGGGGTCCCGAGTGTAGGGCCCCCACCGATCAGGTACTGATCCAGAGGATAGGTCATCAGTATTAAAATCTTGGAAAGCCCTTTTAAAGAGGACCTGTCACACTGTCTGCTGTAGTAACTACTTGCATCCTCCATGTAATAATAATAATCCTGGAGCATCTACTCTTATTACTACTTGTTGTGCCGTTCCTGTTATTTCTAGTTATGAATGAATTGTCAGCAGTCTGCAGTAAAGGTACAGATGGGTGTTCCCAGTTGGGGGTGTGTCCTTGTACAGTCTGACACCCGCAGCAGTGATTGCACAGAGTCAGACTCACCAGCTAGTGGTAACACCCAGCAGTACCTTTACTGCAGACTGCTGGCAATTTGTTTGTAAACTTCTAGCAGGAATAATAGAGGCATGGCACAGCAAAGAGTCATAAGAACAGAAGCTCCTGAATTGTTACTACCTGGGAATGCAAGTGGTTACTCAAACATGTCAGGAGATGGGACAGATCCTCAGCTTGCGATGAGGCAGGTTTTAGTTTTGAGTGTCCATTCCAAACTCGCTCCCAGTCTTAATTTCCAGTCCAGCCCCCCTTTAAATATAACATGCAGGAAGAATAAATACAGACTGCGGCAGCTCTCTGGCTCTATCACCGGTGAGTGCGGCCGCCGAGTTCCTGCCGGCGCCTATATTTATCTCGGTGACGCAGGAGATTAATAGCCTCCCCATCACTCTGACAACCGCAAGTGCAAAGTCATTGAGTCAGGTCAGATGTATTATATCCCCATAGGCTGGTGACAACCTTCTGTGTATTCCCAGGAGCTGCACGCCGCTGCCCTTGAAATGCATCTCCTGGACCAGATCCGAATAGTTTACCCGAAAGCGGTGTTCCCCGTGTGGGTGGACCTGCACACCTGTATATACATTCAGATAGGTGAGTACTTCTGGTAACGGTAGGTTCACTGTGAGGGTCTCCACGGATTTATCTCTAATGCAACTGAAGAGTCCTATGCGCCCAATGTACAAGCCTAATATATACGGCTGCATGGATGCAGAATCTATGCGTACATGGCGTACATTGCTCATAGACTCTCGCCCTGTATACGGTTCTTTGCGGGTCAACTGTGCTTTTCTAGAGAGGGCAAGAAAAGTACACCAATGTGCCAGCCAGTCGTATTCCAAAACGTGACCCACTTTGGGGTCTTTTATATCCTATGGACACGTTTGGCATGTACATTTGGTGTATGGGCAAGTACGTGCTGTAGAGTGAATAGATGAAGAGCGCTACTTTCTTAGGCTACTTTCACATCTACGTTTTTGCTGGATCCGTCATGGATCAGCAAAAAACGCTTCTGATAGGATAATACAAGCGGCTGCATCCGTTATGAACGGATCCGGTTGTATTATTTCTAAAATAGCCAGGACGGATCCGGCACCAAAACCATTGTAAGTCAATGGGCGCCGGATCTGTTTTCTTTTGTGTCCGAGAAAACGGATCTGTCCTGCATGGGAACACAACTAAGGGTCTATTCACACGTCCGCATCCGCAGTTTTGCGGAACAGTTGCGGACCCATTCATTTTCAATAGGGCCGGAATGTGATTTGCAGATTCGCACTTCCGTTCCGCAAAAAATAGAACATATCCTATTCTTGTCCGCAATTGCGGACAAGAAAAGGCATTTTCTATGAGAGTGCCGGCGATGTGCGGTCTGCAAAATGCGGAACGCACATTGCCGGTGTCCGTGTTTTGCAGATCCGCAATTTGCGGATCCACAAAACGCATACGGACGTGTACATGGACCCTAAAGGGAGCGGAATGCATTCTGGTGCACTCTGTTTCGTTCCGTTTAGTTTTGTCACCATTGACAATGAATTGGGACAAAACTGAAGCTTTATCCGCCGGTATTGAGATCCCATGACGGATCTCAATAGCGGAAAGGGAAACCGCAGATGTGAAAGTAGCCTTAAAGGGGTATTCCTCATGGCATATCGCTAGGATGTCAGATAGGTGTGGGTCCTCAGGGACCTGTTCCTATCTTCAGAATGGGGACCCCTGAAGTGAAGGAGAGAACACTTCGCATCCACGGCCACCTTTCCATTCACCCTATGGGGCTGCAGAAATAGGAGAGCCAGTGCTTGGCTATTTCTGGACTCCCATAGCAGCGAACGGAGGGCGGTCATGCATGCCTGTTCTAGATATAGGTGCGGCTCTCGCCTCTGGGACCCACTGCTATCTGACATCCTAGCAATGTGAAAATTCTTATTTTTTTTATGTTCAGGAGCACTGACACCAGCTGCAAGTTATGGCCGACTGGAGCCCCTGACAGAGTTAATTGTGACTCCGAAGAGCAGAACGTCCGAGAACGTGCCGTCACATTTGCCCCCTTTCAAAAGTGCAGACTGTGACCTTGGGTCCAGAAGAACGACTCAGGGAACCACAAGTAGCAGCGATACCTCGTCGCTCAGAGACATCTCCGAAATTCACACTCCCCAGGCCTCCAGTGTATGGGACTCAATAGTAGATCTCTTTTCATGGGCTCTAGGGAAGAACCCCTCACAGACTCCCGGTGCCAGCGATAGGGACGTGTTTGGAAGGACTTTGCTGAAAAGCGTCAGTCTCGAAGCGATTTTTCGAGTGTCCCGCCGCGTTCCCCCTATTATAAGTAATAGCCAAGCCTTCCTAGACCATACAAATGATAACACGGTCCAGGTGTTTCTGTGGTACCCCGAGCCCCCAGGTTTAATTCCAGACGTAGTCGTGTCCTATGGAACAATTGTAGAAATCCCTTCACCGAAGAGACGGAAAAAGAATAGCAAGGCGAGCGCAGAAGGATCGGAGGGGAAGAAGGAATCAGCTGATGCGGCCGCTGGGATACACGAAGCCGTGGTGAAGATTGTGTGGCACGGGTTTGAAGATATCAAAGATGTCATTGAGTACGACACCAGAAACGGGAACACTCATATTGCAAAAGTTTGGGTCAGTGAGTATATCGATTGTCCGATAATCGTATATAATTGTGTAGCTGATTGATTGGCTGCTTACTTGGCAATTCCCTATAGAATTAGAGGTTATCCAATATCTAAAATATCCCCAGCAATGCCTGGGCCCCTTGTATACATTTTGCTTACCTGCTCCCCGCCACTCTCGTCGCTTCCAATTGCTGCATGGCTGCCGCTGTATGTCGCCGTTGCTCAGATCAAAACATCTCGCAATCTGGGGGAGCAGCCAATAGCAGGCTACAACCGGGACGAGTCCCCTCGAAGCTGGTTACCGTCTCGGCCTGCTGTTGGCTGCTCCCCCCCCATCGCCGGATGTTTTGATCCGAGCGACAGGGAGATGCAGCCGTGCAGGGAACCGAAGCGACACGGGTGTTGGGGAGCAGGTAAGTATAATCCATACAAGGGGCCCGGGCATTACTGGGGATATTTTAGATATCAGATAACTCATCTAACCCTTAGGATACCGGAGGTGTTTTCATATTTGACCTACATCATTCGCCGAATTGAAAAAATATTTTTATATTTTAAAAGTACAGGTGTTTTTTTCGATCACGGTGATACCCATGATGTTTATTTTTTGTTATTTAGGTAATTATTTTTTTATTATACAGAAAGGGAGGTGATTTTAAATGTTTATATTTTTTATATATTGAACATTTTTTATTTTTTTTGTAATGATTTTGAAGCTCGTATTTGAGAGTACAAAATCTATTTTTAAATTTTTAATTTTGAACAATCATGGATTTTTAAAATTCATTTATTACTGACTATTGCTCATCTCCTATGTTGGCCTGCCACGTGGTGGCCAAAATAAGAATTGCAGCTTGAATGCCCTCGGCCTCTTCAGCGAGGCTGAGCGCATTTAAGTCATTTTCAAGCATCCTCATTGGTCACAGAGGATGCCGGTAACAAGCCTGGAATTGTGAGTTTTTGACCCTTTAGATGCCTTGATCTCACGGCATCTAAAGGCTTTAATTACCGCAATCGGCATTATTGCCGGTTGCGATAATTAGCCGTGGGTCTCTGCTGTTTGAAGCAGCAGAGACCTGCCAGCCATGATGCCCGCTGCACATGCGAGCGGGCGCCATGTTTGCCTATTGCTCCAGCGCCGTACATGTACGGTGCTGGCAGTGAAGGGTTTAAGGGGGGTTTTGCACCTATGACACTGGCTGACCTGTTGCATGTTTGCTTGGCAGCTGAAGGCATCTGTGTTGGTGCCATGTTCATATGTGCCCGCATGATGTTATAATATATGCAAATGAGCCTCTAGGAGCAACAGGGGCGTTACTGTTACACCTAGAGGCTCAGCTCTCTCTGCAACTGCTGCGCCGTCTGCATTTTTATTGACAGTCAGGCATTGCAAAACGTCATCACACCTGCCCTGTCAATCAAAGTGCAGACGGCGCAGCAGTTGCAGAGAGAGCTGAGCCTCTAGGTGTAATGGCCACGCCTCAGTTGCTCCTAGAGACTCATTTGCATTTCTTAAAAACATAATTTCTTGTCAGTAATACGGCCACATATGAACATGGGACCCACACAGATGCCTTCAGCTGCCAAGTGCACATGTAACAGGTTTCATAGGTACAAATCTGCTGACAAAGAGATGTCTAGACCCTACATGCATTTTTAGAGAGACCCTCTTGGTGGATTTTCTCAAAAGCTAACATACTAACATAAGCAAGCAGAGCTGCAGGGTACAGTATGGGGGAAGGAGAGAGCAGCGGGGATGAGAACAGATGTGGATTTCAGACTGAGTGATCGATTATCGGTCTTGTGTCCGCTCTCCTGTCATATTATGTCACCACTGTCTGCTTGATCATTATATCATTTTCCTGAATATTATCTTTATGCAGATTCCAGAGAGGTTAAGAAAGAGCTTGAATATTAACATTTCTTCAGCTGTCAGGATACAGTCATTAGAAGCACAGCCCAAAATCCCGTCATCGATCGTGCTGCAACCGAAGCAGCGCTTGGTGAGTGACTGGAGCATATCTGTACATAGAAATGAAGTGCACGCTTCTCACCGTTTTTGATGGGCCAAAGTCAGGTTATTATTGATATGATAAAAAAACAATTATGGAATTTTAAAATATACTCTTTGTATCACTTCCTCATTGTTTTCAAGATCTCTGGTTGCTGTCATTCAATGAGAACCTTTTATTGTTCTCTTCCGGGTCATGTGATGGACGCGCGGTTACATGGCTTGTTACAGCGCAGTTATCACATGACCTGGACAGATTTTTATCCGCTAGAAGCGAGCACTACAGGTTGCTATGGAATAACGGCAAGCAGAGATCTTGAGTACTGCGAGGAATCGATTCTGAAAGTAAATTGGAAAATTGTATAACGCTTCATTACACAGACTGAAATCCGCTCTTGCTTTTCTCTGAAGGACAAGGACGTTGCAGCGGAGGATGTAAAGGCTGCGTTCGGAGCGTGGCTGCAGTCGCACAGTACCTCCTCCTCGCCTTGGATTTCAGGGAAAACGGATACCGCACAACTTTCTCTGGGTGAAGGTAAGTGATGGGAGGACGTGTCTCTACTGACATAAATACTTGTAACTTTCTGTTCGGTGTCATGAGACCTTTGATAATTGATTATTGTCATTTCTTGGGCCCATGTAAGGGTCAGAGAAGGCTCCTCTGCAAAACATTTTTGGGGGCCCCTTTCTCCAGGGCATGCGGTGCCATTTAACCCCTTAGTGACCACTAATACGCCTTTTTGCTGACATAAACAAAGGGGGGTTTTAGCTAAACAGCTTGCTTTAATCAATCATTACATGTACTAAAAACTATAAGTTGTCCTGCAAAAAATAAGACCTCATACAAGGACATTGACGAATAAACAAAAAAGTTATAGCTCTTGGAATGCAATTTTTTTTAAAAAAAAATGTGTGTGGTCACTAAGGGGTTAATACCTTCACACAATTCCCAGATAATACTGCTAAGCAGTGCACAATTATGACAGGATTACAATGTTCCAATAATACTGCCATACAGTGCGCAAAATATCGTTGGAGTGTGCCTAAATAATACAACATACAGTGCCCAAATAATGCCACCATACATTGGTCAAATAATACTGCAGTACAGTGCCCAAATAATACCATCATAAAATGCTCAACTAAAACCCACAGTGCCCAAATAATACTGCATATACTGCCTAAATAATGCCTCCATACAGTGTCCAAATAATAGCAGTATAGAGTATCCAAATACAATTACCACAGTTTGCCTAAATATTACCTCCATACAGTGTCCAAATAATATTGCATACAGTGCTCAAATAATGCCGACATACGGTGTCCACATAACACCACCATACAATGTTTAAATAATACCTATATAAAATGTCCAAATAATACTAATACCAGTATACACTATCCAAATCATGCCATCAGAGTGCCTAAATAATGCCGCCATACAGTGTCCAAATAGCTGTGCCATACAGTTGTGTTATAAAAGTGACGGGTTTGTTAGGTGCTCAGCACCGGCAGGAAGGAGTTCAAAAAACGAATCCCATTCTCTATTAAAATCCTATTCCCCACTGTGCAAACTACTTGAGAACCCCCCCCCCCCCCCCCAAGTGCTCTGCTTCAAAGTGGTTGTCGCGTCGCACCATTGGATCTGACTACTGAAACCAGCTGCAGCCACTGCAGGACCCCTGCCCTGACTTAGTGAAACAACCCTTTAAGAGCCATGTTTTGGCACAGTGCTCATGGTTGAGACCCCAGGGTAGCTTCTTTTGACTCCCGCTTCATTCCTCCCCTGAGTTGCGCCACTGAAGGAATATGTTGTCTTTTTACAGAAATTGCAGAATTCACATTAAGTCTAGATGATTCTTCCGAACCGACAAACCAGGACGAAATCTTCCTGTTATGTCAGGACTCTCTGCAGAAGACTAAAATTCATGTAAATATCAAGTAAGATCATTTATTAGCGCAAAGTTCCACCCTGTGCTGTCAGTGGGGGGCCGCTGGATAGCATGAGGGGCGTCATCCGCCAGATTAGATCAGCTGTAAAGAGGTCGTCCGACCATAACAACTTCTCACCTATTCGCAGGCATCTGATCAGTGGGGGGTCCGACTGCTGGGAACCCCACCTATCCCAAGAACTGAGGTCCCCTAGTAAATGCAGTGGTGGTCCTGTATGCACGCTGCCACTCCATCCATCTCTGTAGGACACTGTATTCGGCTTCTCTTCGGCAGTCCCAGTTCAATGGTTCGGCAGTGTGCATGCATGACCTTCGATGAATTCACCCCGATCAATGGGGTTCTCAGTGGTCAGACTCCTACTGATCACATACCTATCACCTATCCTGTGTTATGGTGGGACAACCCCTTTAAAAACATATCTGTTCCAATCATTAAAGGGGTATTCCCATGTCAGTCATTTATGTCATGTCAGATACATGCCGGGCCCCACTTATGGCCACGGTGCTCGTGCTGCCATTTTTGGAACTCCCATAGCAGTGAATGGCAAGCACACCGGTGTGCCCTTTTTTCATTGCAGGGGGCGCCATTCTGGAGATCGGAGCTGGGTCCTAGAGATGAGACCCGCACCTATCTGACATTGATGGCATGTCCTAGCAATATGCCATCAATGTGTGAGATAGACCAACCCCTTTAAGAAAGTGTGCCCTGAGTAACTTTAGGCTGTATGAGTTTCGTTGGCTAAGTTTACAGATTCGGGTGAATCAGAAAGGGGCGGCCATGTTAGAAATTACTTCTAAGATCTACCGGTATATACGGTAATATATTTTAAAGGTCTCTGTTATATGTACCGCTAAAGACTCTTTTATCTTGTGCAGGTGAATTTAGAATTTACTCCCCCTGAAAATGCTCCAACTCTTCCTCAGCCTGACCAAAACCTCACTTACCTGCAGATGAACAGATTGGGGTATGCAAAAAAGTCCCTTTCCTTTTATTATTTTTGGAATTTATTCAGAATATTCTGACCCATGAATGTAATGACATACATTGCAGATGCAGCAAGGTTTCACTCTGTAGAGGTAAGGCTACTTTCACACTCGCATTTTGGCTTTCCGTTTGTGAGATCCGTTCCGGGTTCTCACAAGCGGTCCAAAACTGATCAGTTTTGCCCTAATGCATTCTGAATGGAAAAGGATCCGCTCAGAATGCATCAGTTTGCCTCCGATCAGTCCACGGATCCGTCCTGGCACACAATGTAAGTCAATGGGGACGGATCCGTTTTCTATGACACAACCTGGCACAATAGAAAACGGATCCAGCCCCCATTGACTTTCAATGATGTTCAAGACGGATCCGTCATGGCTATAGAAACATAATACAACCGGATCCGTTCATGACGGATGCATGCGGTTGTATTATTGTAACGGAAGCGTTTTTGAAGATCCATGACTGATCCGCACCAAACGTGAGTGTGAAAGTAGCCTTAATGGTACATTTTTTTTCTGTCTGCAGCAGCCACTAGAGGGAGCTCCTTGCATACAAATTTACTAAGGCGTTCCTGCAACTGTGTGCACCCCAGTACAAAATCATGTATTTTCTATTACAGTGGTGTGGATGGCTTACTGACAGCCTGCTACGAGCACATTGTTCACTGTCTAATGGGACGTCCATTGTCCAGACAGTTTGTCTCCACAGCCTCTGGACTCCGCAGCGGAGCCGTCCTCCTTTCTGGACCAAAGGTATTATTGCCGGTTTGCCACTGGCTTCTATTAAAGTGAAACTCTTACATAAGGAATGCAATAGACGTCACCTACTAAGGTGAATGATTAACGTTTATCGCATTTAACAATTTAAAGAGAACCTTTCACCGGTCCTGACATTACAATATAAGTACCTGGCACTGTAGGGCATGTTCAGGAGATGTCTTCGATCTTTTTTTTTTCTTTCCAATGGGCTGCTCCATTACCCCCACTGTGCCCCCTGTTCTGGTTTCCCTCCCTGTATTCTAATCCATACCATCGGTACAGGGAGGAGGAGACGGACATGTTTCTCAGGGGGCGTCTCCTTCTCTCTGGCAGTGACACGCTCTGCTGCGATTGGACAGCTCACAGCCAGGGAGAAGGGGACGCCCCCTGAGAAAGATGTCCGTCGCCTCCTCCCTGTGCCGATGGTATGGATTACAATACAGGGTGGGAAACCAGAACGGGGGGCACAGCGGGGGGAACGTAGCAACCCATAGGGAAAAAAAATTGTGAGGACATCTCCTGAACATGCCCTACACTGCCAGGTACTTATATTGTAATGTCAGGACCGGTGAAAGGGTGGGGGTGGGGTTCCTACCATGAACAGATTGCACATTGATATAAAAATGCTGTCAGTGTCTGGTCAGTGGGGGTTTGACTTTTGGTAAGGGCCCAGTCACACGGCCGTATGAACGGCTCCACACCCTTTCCACAGTTTTGCAGGACGGGTGCGGACCCATTCATTTTAATGGGGCCGCAAAAGATGCGATCAGCACACCGTTTCTACGATAGTGCCGGCCACGTGCGGTCCACACACGGGCCGGCATCTGAGTTTTGCATATCCGCAAAACACTACAGTTGTCTGAATGAGCCCTAACTCTGCAGTTTCTCAGCACATACACTACATGTGAATGGGGCCTTACACGGGTATTGCATGTAACTTTGGATGTGATTGCAGAATCAGCCATCGTGTCAAGGCACTGACAGATATTGTGCGGTGATATTCCTAAGTTAGGCCTGTTTCCCACTTGCGTTGTTAATTCCGGTACTGAGATCCGGCAGAGGATCTCATTACCGGAATTAAACGGATCCGTTTAAATTTTGCACATCAGGATGCATCTGTTCCGTTAGGATACGGTTGTATGAAATTAAAAAACGAAAAAAAAAAAAGATTTTTTTTAGGCTCCTTGACTTACATTGTTTTTAGTGACGGATCTGTTTTTTTTTTTTTTTTCCCCGTTTTTTATGACCGGACACAAAACTGCAGCTTGCAGCGGTTTTGTGTCCAATCACAAAGCGCAATACTGACGGAACGGAAGACGTCCTGATGCATCCATCCTGAACGGATCTTTTTCCATTCGGAATGCATGAGGACTAAACGGAAACGTATTGAGATCCTCCGCCGGATCCACCGGAAAACAACAAACGCAAGTGTGAAAGTGGCCTTATCCGTGTGAGCAGCGCTCAGTCATAGTGATCGGTGTCCATTCACTGCTCGTTTTCACAGGGCTGTGGAAAGTCTGCTGTAGCGAAGGCGTTATGTACGGAGGCGTTTGACGGCATGGAGGCTTACGTGGAAGAAATCAACTGTAAATTGTTAAAAGGTATTGGATGATGAGTTACCTATATCTGTAGCTGTGCGCCAGCATGAACATCTCAGGGGGCCCTGCCGCCCTCCTCCATCTCATCACTAAAGGAACCAGTGCATTTTCTACTACACACCTGTCATATGTTTTACATTTTTTTTTTTTTTTATGCTTGTTTTTTTTCGAGAAAGCAGCAGGATACATTTTTTTTAATGCTTTTTTTTATTTTTTACAATATTCTTAATCGGGGAGGTGCTGAATTTCTTCATTCTATTCCTCCTAACCTCTGTCATCTCAGCTCAACGGAGCATACATGTGAGGGCCTGTGGCCTGAGCAAAGGATCAGGGATGTTAAATTCAACATGTCAGATCATTCTTCTGACATCTGCTGGCGGGTGGAGACCCCCATACACATTAGACAGCTGTTCCGGCTGAAATGGTGTGGGGGGGAGGGGGGGGGCTGTACTTTTAGTGGAGGCTCTGTCTGATATTACCTACAAAGTGTGCGGTGCCGTGCCTGGAAAACAATGAACTCCTGCGAACTCTTGAATATGGTGATTTTTCAGGAAAGACTCTAGAAAGCTTATGCCAGACTCTGGAAGAAGGATTTGCTGAGGCAGCGTGGAGGCAGCCGGCCGTCCTTTTACTGGATGACCTGGATCAGATTGCTGGAGTGCCGGCGACACCAGAACAAGAGCAGAGCCCGGAGGCCATGCACAGCAAGCAAGTTTCACATGGTAAGTCCTATACTAAAAACACAAGTCATTTAGTCACTAAATATATCTGCTTGGCTTAAAGGGAACCTGTCATCAGGATTTTGTGTACAGAGCTGAGGACATGGGTTGCTAGATGGCCGCTAGCACATCCGCAATACCCAGTCCCCATAGCTCTGTGTGCTTTTATTGTGTATAAAAACCATGTGATACATATGCAAACTAACCTGAGATGAGTCCCGCCAGACTTGCCCTTTAAATGTCTCTGGCCCTTGTGCGTGTTACAGGAATACAGGGAATGATGTGTGTACAATCAGTGCCACCAGCCTTCTGATGAGGTTATGCTGAATGGTAGGAGCTGACAACGTGGTTGATGATTTGTGTATTTCAGTTCTGAAAGATTTAATGAAGGAAATAATTAGGATGGAGACCCAGATCGCGGTCATCGCCACCAGCCAGTCCGAGCATTCCTTGAATCCCATCCTTATTTCATCACAAGGAGTTCATCTCTTCCAGTGCCTTAAAGCCATCCACCCTCCAGCACAGGTAACCAAGTCTGTCAGTGAGGAACCTAAGCCTGATTCTTGTTGCCATTGGGGCCCTTCTTGCATCCTCAGGAGACACGGAGATCCGTCTTGTTGTTTTCGCAGGCGGGGGTCACATTTTTCGGCTGATTTGCATCTTCATTTAGAATGAAAGATGCTTGATCATGTGATGCCGATAATTAAGTTCTCGCGAGAATCGCAGCTCCTTCTCCCTGGCTAAGAGCGGAGCGCTCTTAATGGATGCGCTCGCAGCCAGGGAGAAGATAACCGCACCCAGGAGAAATACAAGGCCACGCCTAGTATAAACGAGTCGCCGCATTAGCATATGAGGCGCCAAAAGACACGGGGACCACAGCGGACGAATGGGAGGTTCTTTAGAGAAAAAAAAAGTGCCAAGACATCAGTGGGGGCCGCACTATAAGGTAGGATAATAATTAGATTAAGGATATCCAGGTGAAAGGTCCTCTTTAAGTTTTCCCTTTCCCTTTTGTATTTTGTTTGGGCTCTGTGTGTTGCATTTCCCTATTGTTTGTATTAGGCCTGAAGAAGACTCCTGTTCGTCCTTCCTTTTGGAGGAACAGGTAGTCTTGTCCCTGCCATTAGTACCAGGGTCCTATAGGGCAGTGGCGTCTCTAGCTTTCAAATTTTGGGGGGGCACACTGGGGGCCAGGACAAAAGTAGGGGGGGGGCAGCTATAACAACGATACATTTACACAAGTATGCTTAGAAATGCTGCAATACTTTACCCAATACCTAAAACCGCAACAGGGAAGAAAAGTCCAGCTGTCTGTGGATGACACTTTAATAGAGAGGGGGATCTGTGGATGACACTGCTATGGGGGGGATCTGTGGATGCCACGTACCGTATATAGCATCTTATGCTATATGTGTCATCCACAGATCCACCCCATGACAGTGTCATCCCCATTTCCCCCTCCATAACAGTGTCATCCACAGATCTCCCTTCCCGCCTCTCACAGGAGTGTACATATATAACATAAACATATTTCACATGAACACTTACAGTTACTTGGCTTGGCCCTTGGGGATCTCGGACACCACTTCAACACTTTGGCCGGGGGCTCGGCGGAGCTGATGTTGTGTTTTATCCTAATGAGAAAGATTTCATAATAAGGATTTGGAGAAGGGGCAGAGGGATAGCAGAGCAGGGAGAGGCTGGTGCTGCTACTAGGGGGTCATACCATGGGGGAGTAATAAAACCCACCATAATGCCCCCCCAGTAGAAATAATTCTCCTTATAATGTGCAAAACATACCCCCTTGTAATGCCCCCAGTTGAGCTAATGTCCCCCATAATGTGCCAGTATAAAAAAAAACTATATAGTGCCCCAGTAAATGCCTCCATAGTGCTCCTCTCCCCCCTTCCTGCTAGTGCCCCCCATAATGTACCAGTATAAAATGCCCCATATATCGTGCCCCAGTAGATGCCCTCAGTGTCCCCCATAATTTACAAGTATAAAATACCCCTTCTTAGTGCCCCCCGTAGATGACTCCATAGTACTCCTGTCTCCCCTTCCCCATAGTACCCACCATAATGTGTCCCAGTATAAAATGCTACTGTACAGAGCCCCCCATATAAAACACCCCTTCTTTGTGGCCTCAGTAGATGCCGCTATAGTGCCCACCAATAACGTGCCACTGCCAGTAATAAGCCCCCATCACGTGCCAGTAACAAGAGCCCCATCACGTGCCAGTAATAAGCCCCCCATCACGTGCCAGTAATAAGCCCCCCATCACGTGCCAGTAATAAGCCCCCCATCACGTGCCAGTAATAAGCCCCCCATCACGTGCCAGTAATGAGCCCCCCATCACGTGCCAGTAATGAGCCCCCCATCACGTGCCAGTAATAAGCCCCCCAATGTGCCAGTAATAAGCCCCCCCATCATGTGCCAGTATTAAGTCCCCCCCCCCCATTGTAATAAGCCCCCATAATGTGCCAGTAACACTATTGTAAAAAAACAAACAAAAAAAAACCACTTATACTTACCTCAGTGTCAGCGATGCGATGCAGACTCTTTCTGTGTCCCGAGCTGTAAGGCTCAGGCGGCGCGATGACGTCATCGCGCCGCCTGCGCCGGCCTCTGATAGGCTGCAGACACTAGGCCGGCAGCCTATCAGAGGAAGGGGAAGGGACACGCCTCTCCCTCCCCCAGTGGCGTAGCGTGGGTTGCCAGCACCCGGGGCAAGCCAAAAATTGCCCCCCCCCCCCCCCCCCTTACCCCAGGCACGCCCCTTTTAACAGATACTGTAGTAGATCACCTGCAGTCCTATGTAACACCACAGATAACACAGTGATAACTCTGAGTACAGATAATGTAGTAGATGGGTGTGAGGCCCCAGAATTCAGAACACGCACAGTGTGACCTGAAGTCTGGGGCCGAATGCGGCAGGGTGGGCCATATTCTCAATCTCCTCCCCCAACCCTACTGTGAAACAGATATGTGCATGGACATTATTATTACAGTATAATGCCGCCCCATACCTGTTACATCCAGTGACGTCTCCTGTGATGTAGACTCTCCTCGACGTCTTCATTCAGAGATAAGACCGCCATGATACTTTCTTTCAGCCGCTTCTCGTCTCTGCAGAGTTTCACAGAATTTTTTTTAGGTTCCTCACTTTACTCTCATCCTCTCCTTCCTGGTGTCTCAACAACTCCTCCTGCTGCCCCCCAATACTGGGCTAGAGCCAGACAGATAGTCCCCCTTTCCTCATAATATTATTTCCCCTGTATATTGTAATGTCCCCCTCTTTGTTAATAATACAATAGCCCCCTCTTTATTATTAATATAATAGCCCCCTCTTTGTTATTAATGTAATGGCCCCCTCTTTATTATTAATGTAATGGCCCCCTCTTTATTATTAATGTAATGGCCCCGCTTTATTATTAATGTAATGGCCCCGCTTTATTATTAATATAATGTCCCCCTCTTTGTTATTAAAGAGGCGGCCATTATATTAATAATAAAGAGGGGGCCATTATATTAATAATAAAGAGGGGGCCATTATATTAATAATAAAGAGGGGGCCATTACATTAATAATAAAGAGGGGGCCATTACATTAATACTAATGTATTGGCCCCCTATTTATTATTAAGTCCCCCTCTTTGTTATTAATATAATGGCCGCCTCTCCCCTCCTCTCACCTAATTACACAGGGTGGGACTCTGCACTCAGGGACTGTCACTCACTCTGGGTCGCTTGAATCACTCTCTGCCTGGAGTCTGGACTTCAGTTCTGCATCTTCATTCATGCTCCGGCTACTGGCTCTGCACTCACTGCCTTTCCTGCCTGGAAGGTGGGCGGAGCCTATCGGGAACTGCTGTGCATGCCCCGCCCCCTCTCCCCTCCTCACTCTGCTCTGCAGCCGGACGCTGTGTGAAGACGCTGGCGGCTCACTTCACTTAGGTGGGGGGGGGGGGGCATTTTAGTTGGGGGGGCACAGCATGATGTAGGGGGGGGCCGTGGCCCCCTCTGGCCCCCCCCCCTGGCGACGCCACTGCTATAGGGCTAGATAGGACTCTAGGTATTCCTGCGTATGAACTCGCCTACCTCTGGGGTCTGTTCATACTGGTAGTCAGTCAGGATTTTGGTTAGGGTTTTACTAGGAGGTGTCCATCTTCCTTCCCTAGTTCTCAGGCCTGATTCCCTGTTCCCTCCTTCTCTTCTATGCTCGGTGTGGAGTTTCCCTCCCACACTGAAGCCTGACAGGTCCCTTAACAATATGCTGATTACTTGTCCCGCTGTTGGAATCCTCACCAATCAGCTGTAAACCTGGGAGTAAGTGTTCAGTTTCTCTGCAGCACCTCCACAGGCGAAATAAGGCATTGCACAGTGTCCATTCACATCAAGGGGATGCCTGTGTATTGCAGGACAAGACGGGTGCTGCAGAGCGAGAGACCCTCTTTGTAACCAATCTCCACTCTGGCCAGGAGATGAGGACCCTCATCTATTCATTCAGTGGGTTTAATAAACTGGGCAGCCCCTTTAACCCTTTGGATACAGGAGGTTTTTTCATTTTTGCGTTTTCATTTTTCTTTCCTGGCTTCCTGGAGCCATAACTTTTTTATTTTTCTATTCACATATCCATATATGTGACAAGTTGTACTTTCTAATGCCACCATTTAATATGGCATACTATGTAGTGGGAAGCAGGAAAAAAATTTCAAATGGGGTGGAATTGAAAAAAAAACGCAGTTCTTCCAGTTTTACGGGTTTTGTCTCTACAGCGTTCTCTTTGCGACAAAAATGACCTGTGCCCTTCATTCTCTGGGTCAGTAAAATTACAAAGATACCACATATGTATAGGTTTTATATGTTTAAATACTGTACAAATAAATTAAAACTTTGAAAAAAAATTTTTTTTTACATCACCATATTCTGACCCATAACTCTACTGAGCTTGGGGGGGGGGGGGGCTCATTTTTTGCAGGACCTTCTGTAGTTTTTATTGAGACTTTTTGATTATTTTGATACTTTTTCCGTTACGCCATTCACCGTATTAGAAAAATATTTTTATGTATATATATTTTTTTATATACTTATTTTTTATTATTTATGTATTTATATTTTTAATCGAAGGAAAGGGGGTGATTTAAAATTAGTAATTTAAAAAAAAAAAAAAAATTATATACTTTTTTTTTTTTTTTACTTTTTGTACTTTTAACTATGTTTTTGTAGCCAAGTTCACAACTTTTTTTTTTATTCAATATTACCGTACTAAAATTGGAGCATAGTAATATGTGAATTGCTGATTTCTTATGTTGGCCTGCCATCTGCTGGCCAACATAGGAATTGCAGCTCCAATACTCTGGGTCTCTTTAGAGCAGTGGTTCTCAACCTTTCTAAAGCCGTGACCCCTTAATACAGTTCCTCATGTTGTGGTGACCCCCAACCTTTACATTTTTTTCCTTGCTACATCATAACTAATTTTGCTACTGTTATGAATTGTAATGTAAATATCTGATACGCAGCATGTATTTTTATTGCTACAAATTGAACATAATTAAAGCAGAGTAATTAATCACAAAGACAAAATGTTATATATTGTCAAAAATTTATTTCTAATTACAAATAAATGAAATTTTGTATTGAAGCATGGTGTATAAATCAGTGGTGCTTCAAGTCCCCCCCCCAAATAAATAAATCAGAAGTGCTCAGGGTCCCCCAAATAAATAAATCAGAAGTGCTCAGGGTCCCCCAAATAAATAAATCAGCGGGGCTTCAGGTCTCCCCCAAAAAAATCAGCGGTGCTCAGGGTACCCCCAAATAAATAAATCAGTGGTGCATCAGGTTTCCCCCAAATAAATAAATCAATGGTGCTCAGGGTCCCCCAAATAAATAAATCAGAAGTGCTCAGGGTCCCCCAAATAAATCAGCGGTGCTTCATGTCCCCCCAAATAAATTAAGCCTTGCTCAGCCAAATAATTAAAATAAAATTAGCCAGGCTCAGCCAGGCTCAATTAAATCATTGGTGGCAGTGGTGCTCAGCGGCGGTGTCATTAACGAAAAAACTCGGACCTCAGCAGACAGGCGGCCCGACTTACCCGTCCAGACGTCAGGCTCCTTCAAGCACAGGCAGTGATAGGACATCACTTCCTGTGCGCGAGGATAAGGGGCCGCTGCCGTTGTGCGGGCGACCCACAATAGGAAGCCTTAGGCGACCCCCCGGAAAGGGCCGATTGACCCCCAAAGGGGTCGCGACCCCTAGGTTGAGAACCACTGCTTTAGAGAGATCCAGGCTGTTAGGCTATTTTCACATTAGCGTTTTTGCTGGATCCGGCAGGGCTCAGCAAAAACGCTTCCGTTACTGATAATACAACCGTCTGCATCCGTTATGAATGGATCCGGCTGTATTATCTTTAACATGGCCAAGACGGATCCGTCATTAACTCCATTGAAAGTCATACCCAAGACGGATCAGTTTTCTATTGTGTCAGAGAAAACTGATCCGTCCCCATTGACTTGCATTGTGGGTCATGACGGATCCGTTTTCTCCGCATCCCATGACTGAAAGAAAACAGCTGCAGTTTGCTCTCCGGTATGAGAACGGAACGGAATGCATTTTGGAGCACTCCGTTCTGTTCAGTTACGTTTTGTCCCCATTGACAGTGAATGGGGACAAAATGGAAGCGGTTTTTTTCTGGTATTGAGACCCTATGACGGATCTCAATACCGGAAAATAGAAACTCTAGTGTGAAAGTAGCCTTAGAGTGCATTACCAGCATCCTCGCAGGGATGCCAGTATTACCTGGAAGTGCGCGCTTCCGGGTTTTTCACTCTTTAGATGCTGTGATCACACTTGATCATCACGGCATCTAAAGGGTGTAATGACCGCGATCAGCATTATTGCCGGTCGCGGTGATTAGCCGCGGGCCTGTGCTATTTGAAACAGCAGAGACCCGCCGGCCATGGCGGCCACTGCACACACGAGCAGGCGCCATGTTTACACATCGCTCCAGCACCATACATGTATGGCGCTGGTAGCGAAAGAGCCAAAAGATATTATACAGTGCCTACTGGGAGCAGCTAAGCAAAATGATTTAATTGACAGACTAGGTACCAGTATTGAGTTGGCTGGGTACATTGTATCGGATTTAGTATTATACACCTTCTAATTTATGCAAAAAAAATTTTAAATCCTTCAATCCTCAAATGTTGTGTCTATTCCGCAGAAAGAGCGATCAGAGCTGTTACGCTGCATTGTAGAAAACAGACTTTCATGTGACATTGCTCGATTTGGCGACCTTGATCTCCCTCAGCTGGCAAAGGAAACGGAAGGTTTTGTAGCCAAAGATTTTGTCATGCTTGCGGAACGAGCCATAGAGTCCAGTGTGGCTACAAGGAAGATCTACAGTAAGCGAGGTAATGTGTTCTCAAGTCTTCTGGGTTGGTGTGTAGGGGCGCCCTGCAGGAGAAAGTCTCTTCATGATGGACGGTTTCCTTAGGCCTCATGCACACGACCGTGTCCATATTGCGGTCCGCAAAACATGAACACCTTCCGTATGCAGTGCACATTTTTCTCATTACTAGAAATTACTATTCTTGTCTGTAATATGGACAAGAACAGGACATGTTCTGTAATTCGCGTAACAGACACATGGATGCAGACAGCACACGGATGACATCCATTGACATGTCCGTTTTTTGCGGATCCATAGAAATTAATGTGCAAAAAATGCGGATCGGACACGGATACGAAATAGTCATGTGCATGAGCCCTTAGGGCATGTTCACATAACAGTTATGAATTCCAAAGAAAAAAATAAGGGGTTGGGTCAGCACAACCTGCCTGCAGGTGCACATCACTATGGCGGAATACATATACAAACGGAAAATGCAAATGTGATCGCACACTACATCCAGCACGCGTCAAGGTTGTCTCATGAGTGGTCCCTAACTCTTGTTCCTACCTGTTCATGGGCCATGACAGCCACATAAAATCCAGGGAATGCAGGTCAGCATGCAAGCCAAGTACACTTTGCTTGTAACCCCGTCCGGTGCCATTACAGCTTTCATCGGATCCAGGGATGCAAGTACCAACATGCATGCTGAACCCACCATATACTTCTCCTGGAGCCAGATGGCTAATGGTAGGTTCTATACAAGGGACCACTCATGAGACAACCTTGACGCGGTGAGTGGCTTACTATGCTTTGGCCAAAATATAAACCAATGTCTCGTCCAGCATGGAGGGCAGAGTGCTGGATGTAGTGTGCGATCACATTTGCATTTTCAGTTATGAATTCCGTTATTGTTTTCCGTTATAACATGGTTTCCGTTATGTCGAGAGGGTTTTGTTTTCTGTCCTACATAACGGAAACCAGACTGGCTGAACGGCATTACGGGCGATCTCGCGTTTCGGGGCTTCTTACTTTCATTTTGTAACACGTGCAGCCACCATTTTAGGAAAAACGGATTTGTTGCCATGCAGCGCAAGGAAATTCGATTTGTTGCTTCGCTCAACACTATTTCAGGAGAACAGAGATAAGAACCACACGTGGGCGGTCAGACGGACGAAATTCAAAGACTGTGACAGCTTGCAAACAGACTGATTTTTAACCCTTGTATCTCAGAAATGGCTGAACGGTTTTAATAAAGACCAATTGAAAAAAAAATATTTTTTAGCCCAAAATTAGTAAAATGCAGTCCCCTGAAGGTGTCCATTGCCTTCAACCCTTCAACCAGGGGTTACTAGGATTTTTTTCCGCTCACTTATTTCTTCCTCCTTCATCCACTTGGCCCTGATTAAGATATTTCTTATATAACCTAAAGGGAACTTACACACCTCCCATATTTGTAAATTTTTTCGCATTCGTTTTTATTTTATTTTTTAGATTTAGTTTTGTCGACATCAGACTTACAGAAAGCCCTTAAAGGTTTCACCCCCATGTCCCTGAAGAACGCCAATTTACACAAGCCGAAGGACCAGGGCTGGACTGTGGTGGGAGGACTGCACTCTGTACGGCAGGTTCTGAAGGACACCATTGAGTTACCGGCCAAGGTGCAGTCTCAGAAATCTAACATGTCTTTTCTTACATTACATCATGGCTGTTATTTATTTCTCATATATATGATGTGAAGAAGAAAACTATATAGAGAGAAAATTAAATATTTAAATGAAGATGGTTCATGTTTTTTTTTTTTTATTATTATTTTTTAGTATCCAGAGTTATTTGCAAACCTCCCAATCCGGCACAGATCTGGTGTGCTGCTGTATGGGGCCCCGGGCACCGGGAAGACTTTGTTGGCTGGTGTTATTGCTCATGAAAGCGGGATGAATTTCATCAGTATTAAGGTGATAACCGTGTTTTTTGGTAACGCATGCAAACACCATGTGCATTCAGTACTAATAATGTCACATATCATGAAGGGATTTTACACCAATCAGAATTACATGAGGGGCATAAAGTAAATGTCCACCTTTTTAACACTGTTTTCTCTTATATAAAAAGGTAAAAAAAAATCTTTGATGTTTAATTTCTTATTATATCTTTTTCATATCAGTTTTTTTTCTGCAAAGACGTAGATTTAAACGATAAATACCAGCCCTGTACCTCACATGGATCCAGAGATCTCCCCATTCATTGCTCTGCTAGATTTATATCAAGCTGGCAGCTCAGGGGAGGGTCTTCTCTGCTGCAGCTCAGGGGGCGTGTCCATGCTTTACCTATCACAGCTCAGGGGGCGTGTCCATGCTTTACCTATCACAGCTCAGGAGGCAGTTGAAGGATGAAACTGAGCATGTGCGGCCTTCTCAGTGAGCAGGACAAAGAAATAAGAAATGAAGTGGCACTATAAACATACATTTTACTCAATAACTCAGTGGCTATGCAAATTTTTTTATTACATGCAATTACAAAAGTATTCAGATCCAGGTGCTGGTTTGAAAACTGTGGAATATTTTTCGTGGTTCAACCCCTTTACCTCTTAAAGGGGTTTGGTTTTCCAGGATTTTAATATTGATGACCTATCCTCAGAATAGGTCATCAATATCAGATCAGCGGTGGTCCGACACCCGGCACCTCCGCCGATCAGTTGTTTGAAGAGAAGACCGCGCTTCTTCTTATTTCAAGCGTATACTACAGAGCCGTCCTATAGAAGTGAATGGGACGGCTTCTTGTAATTACACTGCTCGCCGCTGCGATGTTCACGGCGACCAGGTAAACAATGAGGTGAAGGAATGCGCTCACACAACCAGCTGATCAGCGGGGGTGTCGGAGCCCTACCGATCTGATATTGATGACCTTTCCTGAGGATAGGTCATCAATATAAAATTCCTGGACAACCCCTTTAAAGAGGAAACAATTTTCCATTTCTGCATTTTCCATTTTTTACCCTCTGCCTTCTCGGAGCTATAATTTTTTTTACTTTTCTGTTGACGTAGCCATATGGGGCTTGTTTTTTACAGGACAAGTTGTGCTTTCTAATAGCACTAATTAATATTACATATGATGTAGTGGGAAGCTGGAAAAAAAATCTAACTAGTGTGGAATTGGAAAAATGAAATTCTGCGATTTTACGGTGTTCCTTATTTAGTAAAACGGATTATTTTCCGGGTCAGCATGATTACAGCGATGCCACATTTTATATAATTTTTCTTGTGTTTTAATGCATAAAAAAAAATAACAAAAAAAATAATAATTTTTGTTTGCATCGCCATATTCTGACCCCCTTAACTTTTTTTATATTTACGTCTATGGAGCTGTGTGAGGGCTAATTTTTTTTGTTTGCGGGATGATCTGTAGGTTTTATTGATTGAACTGAGAACTACAAGGCTGATACCCCCTGTGCGGTCCAGTGCTTGGTTATCTGGGCTCTAGATACCGATGCCCTACCCTCAGGATAGGTCATCAGTATCAAAACAATGGGGGTCCGATACCAGACATCCCCACAGTCAGCAATTCTAAGCAGCCATTCAGTTGAATGGGAGCTGAGCTGCAGTACACCGGCACGGCCATTACACAGAGGACTGAGCATTTTGCTTCCAGCTCCGTCCACTGTGTTATTTCCAGTGCCAGAAGCTGCAGATAAACAGCTGATCGTTGGGGGTGCCAGGTATCGGACCCCCATGATCTGAAATCGATGATCTATCCTGGTCGACATGCTGCCCACCTAACACAGCAAATGCTGCAATGGCTCATATCAGTCCACAGCTGAAGAGGTCTATACAAACTTACAGCCTTTGAATCATCAAAAATGTTTCCAGCTGCTTCAGCAAGCAGAGATCTTATGGTCAGAAACTGATACACAAAGTATGTCAGAATGTGAGAAAGAAACAGGAAAAACGATATACTAAAAAAAAATGTTAGACAACCTGTTTGGGTCATTGAAAACAATGGTTTGTTTATCTGTGTCCTCTAGGGTCCTGAGCTTCTCAGCAAATATATTGGAGCCAGTGAGCAGGCCGTGCGGGATGTCTTTACCAGGTAACACTTAGCTTCACTGGTAAGAGATGAAGATAGCCCATAGACTATAATACAGTCTAATGCCTGTCATCGTATTCCATGAGTGAAGGCAAGAGAGGCTGATGGGAGTCAGAGAGTTATGGCAAGCACTGCAGCCCCTTTATACTAGTAGATCCTCTCCTATATTACAGATGACTCCTGGGGGGAAAGGGGGTCCCAGCATCAAGGCCTCTGTGATCAGCTTATCCATGAGGACCCATCTTAGGGCTCGTTCACACGAACGTCGGTGTCCCGTTCCCGTATTGCGGACTGCATTTGCGGATCCGCAACACACGGGCACCGTTCCATTGTCATTCCACATCACGGATGCGGACCCATTCATTTTAATGGGTCCGGAAATGCGGAACGGAAAACTACGGAGTGCTTTCTGGGGTTCCGTTCCGTGCCTCCGCACCGCAAAAACATAGAACATGCTCTATCTTTTTGCGGAACGGAGGGATCGCGGACACACTCAAGTGAACGGGTCTGCGATCCCCATGCGCCTGTCCCACGGAAGGTGCCCGTTCGTGTGAACGAGCCCTTAAAGGGACACTAAGCCTAGAAATGACCAAAATTTGTAAACAGGAGATAATCTCGCCCGCACTGTTTGTGTGTTTCCAAGATTTTCTGCATGTTCCTAAGGCCACATTCACATGACCATAGTGTTTTACATATCCGCAAAACACAGATACCGGCTCGTGTGCTTTCCGCAATTTGCAGACCGTACAAGGCCACCGCTACCATAGATAATGCTTATTCTTGTCTGCAATTGCAGACCAGAATAGGACATGCTCTATTTCTTTTGCGGGGCCACGGAACTACGGATGCAGACCACGCACGGTGTGCTGTCCGCATCTTTTGCAGCCCCATTGAAATGATTTGGTCCGTACACGTTCCGCAAAAATCATACGGTCGTGTGAATGTAGCCTAAAACACATAGGGGGAGATTTAACAAAACTGGTGTAAAGGAAAACTGGCTTAGTAGCCCATTGCAACCAATCAGATTCCACCTTTCATTTATCAGAATTGAAAGGTGGAATCCGATTGGTTGCTATGGACGACTAAGCCAGTTTTCCTTTACACCAGTTTTGATAAATCTCCCTCATAATCTTCCATTTTTCGCTGGTGAGCGGCTGAGGGACAGGTCTTAGCCAAGTGGTGGTGCTTAGTCGTCATTGTGGGGGGGAGGCTCCTGCTGCAGCCACATACAGGACAGTGAGGAGGAGCAGGGGGTGGCTGACCTCTTGGGACATATTTTTAATAGTAATATGAAACAAAACAGGATAAAGGGAAAGGGTGGGATTAAAGGGGTGGTCTAAGGGAGGGTATTTGGACAAAGCGGGTTATAGGGGTTGTCCGGTTAGGGCATATAAACGTAACACAGAGGAGTGCCTCATTCTGCCCTTGTATTACATGAACCCAAATTCATAGTGCCCCCTTTTAGGCTTCACCCAGTAACCTTGCCCCCTTTGCCCGATCACTTTTGCTCTATGACTAAAGCAGCCCTGATTCAGGTAGTAATAACTCATAGGGGTTCACTTGCCTTCAGCACAGTCCAAGCGACCATGCTTATGTGACTGCATAGGACAGAGGCCACCATATAACACGAGCAGTGCCCATGTTTCTTCGGTGTGCCCTGCCTTAGCAGTTTGAACTAAAGCAATGTAGTCTGTTAGTGATTGCGTAGATAGCAGTTCCCCAGTTTAGCCTTCATCTATGGATGTCGTGTGCTTACAGAGCCCAGGCTGCCAGGCCCTGCATCTTGTTCTTTGACGAGTTTGACTCCATTGCGCCACAAAGAGGACACGATAATACAGGAGTCACTGACAGAGTGGTCAATCAGATGCTGACGGAACTGGATGGGGTGGAGGGGTTACAAGGTAAAATCTTTATCATAAAGGGCCACCTAAACTGTATGGAGCGGCTGGACTTTTTATAAATGGTCTAACCCATTCTGCCTTTGATTATTCTGTTAGGAGTTTATGTTCTGGCAGCCACCAGTCGCCCAGATTTGATTGATCCTGCCCTACTTCGACCTGGCCGCCTGGATGAATGTTTGTACTGTCCGCCTCCAGACCAGGTCAGTCAGCCATGTTTGGAGTATGTTCGGCTATGTGCATATCGTGGTTCTGTTCTATAAGCTGAACACATCTATGGACTCATTCTGACTCGATGCACGTCAAAACAGAATACTTTTGAGCGAGGTGTCTCAGACTCCGCTGCCACGTCCATGCAAAGGGCCCACTATTAGATCATTAATAGTATTGCATATACTTTACCCCTGTGTTTCTGGGTTGTACTGACCTACTCACCTGTTTTATCATGAATTCTCAGATCTGGGAATAAGATAGGCTCAACAATGCTTAGGTGCATAAAAAGTTTACTAAACTAATAATAAATATACATACAAAAAATAACATCCAGAGAAAACTAAGTAACAGTCACCAAAGCTGTGAAGAAATGAGTGAAGCTCCCCCTCAACCAGTTCCCAACATGGGATCTGGCTGATGTCCGTATGATACAAAGAGAGGTAGTAATAGCAAGACACATCTTACCCTGATGATGTCCTCAATGGAACTCTTTCTTACATGCCTAGAAAGTTTATAGCAGTACATTTACTTCAGAACCACTAAAATAAACCTTGCCACACATCACCTCCACATCACTACCTAATGGCTTTCAGACTTCTCAGCACTCCCATCTCCTGTTATCTCCTTGGCTCAGGCTGCTGCTGTGTCCCTCATGATTTATACTGCATCTCTACTTGCTGTTTATTTTTTATACAGGTGTCTCGGTATGAAATCCTGAAAGGTCTCAGCTGCTCCATGATGTTAGACCGCGATGTGGATTTTCAGTACATTGCTAGTCGGACAGAAAACTTTACAGGAGCGGATCTGAAGGCCTTGTTATATAATGCTCAGCTGGAGGCCATCCATTCAAGCCTAGCACCCAGTGCACCCCAGGTATGAGCACCCCCCATTTCACTATCTCGCTCTTTTAGAAAATCCCATACCAGTGAATGGAGAGGATGCTGTGCGTGGTGCTCTCTGCATTTGCTGCGGGGCCTTGTTCTCCAGATAGGAGCGTGTCCCAGAGGTGGCACCCACAACTATCAGACAATTATGGTATATCCTAGTGATATGCTATAAATGTCAACATGGGACAACCCCTTTAAAGGAGTTTTCTCATGAGAA
Source organism: Bufo bufo (assembly GCF_905171765.1). Lineage (NCBI taxonomy): Eukaryota > Metazoa > Chordata > Amphibia > Anura > Bufonidae > Bufo > Bufo bufo. Next base: position 527,568,922 of record NC_053393.1, read on the forward strand.
CAGTCCTTGTCTGTATGCTGTGTAATGGCATATGAATGTCACAGAACAAATCCCCCACTCAGGGCCCCCTTTATGAGCGGGAATGCTGTGTCGGATGCGGCCCATCCATGCATTACATCGACTGCTTCCTCTTTTGTGTGTGTTTGCCAATGAGACATTAACTTACCTGTTTTAGGACAGCGGGTCTGGATCCGACAGTGACGCCAGCTTATCTTCAATGATTTTCCTGAACCACAGCAGTGCATCAGATGAATCTTCAGGAGAACCAGACAGTGCCCTGGAACAGTCCTTTACCTCCCTGGATATGGTGAAAATTCCTCCGGATGATTCAAAGTCCAATATATGGCGGCTTTATTTTGGCAGCTCCAATGACTCTGACTTGGGGAATGGCAGTTCAGATCAGGTACTAGCCTTGGTAAGATTGGGAGCACTATTGCATGTCCACACATGCAGGTGAAAGTGTTTATGGTCCATTTATCACATTTCTTCATCTCCAATAAAAAAAACAAATATATTATATATATATATATATATATATATATATATATATATATATATATACTGTATATTTTAGCCATGACATTAAAACTGCTTGGGTAGTATTGTCCTGTAAGGTACAATTTGGGAGTTCCGGTTCAGTGTTTTTCCAGCACAGATGACAATTGGAATGAGATCTCATGAATTTGGAGACAAGTCATCACCTTGCACCCTTTGTCATGTTCCCCATTCCTGAGCAATTTTTTCAGTGTGGTTCGGGCATTATCCTGCTGAAGGAGGCCACTACCATTCAGGGTCACCACTGCCATGAAGGGCACAATGTTTAGGTAGGTGGTACATGGTACACATCCAGGGCCGTCTTTAACATTGATTGGACCCTGGGCAAGAATTTACTTGGGCCCCCTGGATCCTGCCTTCCCACACCCTAAAAAAAAAGCTAAAATCTTATACTCATCTGTGTCCTTTCGCTGGCGCTCACTAGCTGCTGGAACGGCCCGGGATGGTGCAACGCAGATGCGCACACCTCACTGCTGTGCGTCCTGGCACAGGCGGGCATGATGACATCATCACGCCTGCCTGCGCTGGGATTTCACTACCAAATAGACCTCAGGCCTGTAGCCTATGACAAGTCTTGTCGCCATCTGCAAATTTTAAGGCGCAGTGGCGACCACTCTCCACATATAATTATATGTTACATCAGTGACATCACCGCTCTCCACATATAAGTGATATATTACATCAGTGACATCACCGCTCTCCACATATAAGTGATATGTTACATCAGTGACATCACCGCTCTCCACATATAAGTGATATATTACATCAGTGACATCACCGCTCTCCACATATAAGTGATATGTTACATCAGTGACATCACCGCTCTCCACATATAAGTGATATGTTACATCAGTGACATCACCGCTGTCCACATATAAGTAATATATTACATCAGTGTCATCATCGCTGTCCACATATGTGGAGAGCGGTGATGTCACTGATGTAATATATTACTTATATGTGGACAGCGGTGATGTCACTGATGTAGTATATTCCTTATAAGTGATATATTACATCAGTGACATCACCGCTCTCCACATATAAGAGGCTAATTACAGCACTGACGTCACCCCCCTATATGACGTTACAGATTACAGTTCGTTCTTTTGTATGACACAGGAGATTATAAATGCAGGGTGAGACATTAGACATGTGCCTGACACACACAAACTGTCTAGAGGGCGGAGCCCCGGGACATGAGCGGGCGGTGGGGTTGGTCTCCATACAGTATATATATCTATATGTACACGGGATGAGGCACCTGCTCCGCCGCTATCTGCTTGGCCACCGCTGACACCATCTTCCTTCTCTTGTAGCTGAGAGCCGTTGCTCCGCACACCTGAAGCCTCAACAGTCACGTGACTTTCGGTCGCGCTTCTGCAATCATATTGAGGGAAAGCGCCGGATGGGGGGCGGCCGCTGGGACGCGCAGTGCGCAGCTCCCATGCCCCGCCGCAATATTCGGCTACAGTGCGGCAGCCCTGTCACAAATGACGACAAGGCTAAAAAGTCCTGTTGGTCGCCATCTGGAGTGCTGCTTGGGCCCCCCAGGAGCAACTGGGCCCGGGGCAGCTGCCCCTTTTGCCCCGCGTTAAAGACTGCCCTGTACACATCCACTTTATGCCAGGGCCTAAGGTTTCTCAGGAGAACATTGTCCAGAGCATCATACAGTCTCCTCCAGCTTGTCTTCTTCCATTAGCTGGTGCCCTGTCTTTCCCACACATGCATCTAGCCTTTCACATGATATAATGGTTCATCAGACCAAGCCACCTTCTTCCATTGCTCCGTGGTCCAGTTTTGATGCTCACTGTAGGCGTTTTCAGCTGCGGACAGGGTTCAGCAGGGGCACTCTGACTGCTCTGCAGGTCCACAGCCTCATACACAGCAAGCTGCCATGTCCTGACTCCTTTCTATCATTGACAGCAGGAATATTTTCAGCAGTTTTTGCTCCAGTAGCTTCTCTGTGAAATCGGACCATATGGATCAGCCTTCACTCCCCTCATGCACCTATGAGCCGTGGTCGCTCATGACCCTGTCACCAGTCACTGACTCTCCAAGCTTGGACCACTTTTGGTAGGTACTAACCACTACCTACCAGGAACTCCCTGCAGGACCTGTCGTTTCGGATATGTTGTGACCCAATCTTCTAGCCATCACAATTTGGCACTTTTCGGAGTTGCTGAGATCCTTACGCTTGCCCATTTTTCCTGCTTCCAATACATCAACTACAAGAACTGACATGTTGCCTAATATTGCCCATCCTGATTTCCGGGGTCATTGTCACAAGATATTATTCACATCACCCATTTTAATGTTATGGCTTATCAGTGTACATGTGTAATATTCATGGATTCTGTAACGAGCGGTTACGTTCTTCCTTCAATCTGGCGTCCATAAGATCATCGCTGTATGCTGTGGTTCTTTGTATTACTCTTACCTATTGCTGTTTGCGTCATTGACCACTAATCCATTCATCAAATAATTGTCATATCCACAGCACATCTGTTCCGGTGAATATCGGGGCACCAGCTAGCATATATATCTAGATCCTTTCAGATCTAGAAACAAACCTTTCAGAAATTCTGATATCTACCTTCCTTCCAGCATTGCAGTCCCCTCATTATCCTCGCACAGTATAAAAAACCACAACCTTCCCCCCTTCCTCCCAAGCTGACTGTCCTAGAAGAACCATGTTCCTAACACCCCAAGACATATACAGGTTCTTCTCCAAAAATTTGCATATTGTGATAAAGTTCATTATTTTCTGTAATGTACTGATAAACATTAGACGTTCATATATTTTAGATTCATTACACACAACTGAAGTAGTTCAAGCCTTTTCTTGTTTTAATATTGATGAAAACCCCAAATTCCTATCTAAAAAAATTAGCATATCATGAAAAGGTTCTCTAAACGAGCTATTAACCTAATCATCTGAATCAACTAATTAACTCTAAACACCTGCAAAAGATTCCTGAGGCTTTTAAAAACTCCCAGCCTGGTTCATTACTCAAAACCGCAATCATGGGTAAGACTGCCGACCTGACTGCTGTCCAGAAGGCCATCATTGACACCCTCAAGCAAGAGGGTAAGACACAGAAAGAAATTTCTGAACGAATAGGCTGTTCCCAGAGTGCTGTATCAAGGCACCTCAGTGGGAAGTCTGTGGGAAGGAAAAAGTGTGGCAGAAAACGCTGCACAATGAGAAGAGGTGACCTGACCCTGAGGAAGATTGTGGAGAAGGACCGATTCCAGACCTTGGGGGACCTGCGGAAGCAGTGGACTGAGTCTGGAGTAGAAACATCCAGAGCCACCGTGTACAGGCGTGTGCAGGAAATGGGCTACAGGTGCCGCATTCCCCAGGTCAAGCCACTTTTGAACCAGAAACAGCGGCAGAAGCGCCTGACCTGGGCTACAGAGAAGCAGCACTGGACTGTTGCTCAGTGGTCCAAAGTACTTTTTTCGGATGAAAGCAAATTTTGCATGTCATTCGGAAATCAAGGTGCCAGAGTCTGGAGGAAGACTGGGGAGAGGGAAATGCCAAAATGCCTGAAGTCCAGTGTCAAGTACCCACAGTCAGTGATGGTCTGGGGTGCCATGTCAGCTGCTGGTGTTGGTCCACTGTGTTTTATCAAGGGCAGGGTCAATGCAGCTAGCTATCAGGAGATTTTGGAGCACTTCATGCTTCCATCTGCTGAAAAGCTTTATGGAGATGAAGATTTCATTTTTCAGCACGACCTGGCACCTGCTCACAGTGCCAAAACCACTGGTAAATGGTTTACTGACCATGGTATTACTGTGCTCAATTGGCCTGCCAACTCTCCTGACCTGAACCCCATAGAGAATCTGTGGGATATTGGGAAGAGAAAGTTGAGAGACGCAAGACCCAACACTGAGCTTAAGGCCGCTATCGAAGCATCCTGGGCCTCCATAACACCTCAGCAGTGCCACAGGCTGATTGCCTCCATGCCACGCCGCATTGAAGCAGTCATTTCTGCACAAGGATTCCCGACCAAGTATTGAGTGCATAACTGAACTTAATTATTTGAAGGTTGACTTTTTTTGTATTAAAAACACTTTTCTTTTATTGGTCGGATGAAATATGCTAATTTTTTGAGATAGGAATTTTGGGTTTTCATGAGCTGTATGCCAAAATCATCAATATTAAAACAAGAAAAGGCTTGAACTACTTCAGTTGTGTGTAATGAATCTAAAATATATGAAAGTCTAATGTTTATCAGTACATTACAGAAAATAATGAACTTTATCACAATATGCAAATTTTTTGAGAAGAACCTGTACATGAAAAGAGTCAGTATGATAACTGCACGGCAGTCGGCAAAGATAGGTGCATTGATTAGCATACAGTGCACACCTTAGGGGGAGCTGTCGAGTGGGTGCACCCATGGGCACCAGTTTAGTAGGACATCTAGCTAGTAGGACATCATCAGGCAAAGCTCTGTGTTATGCCTTGTGCAAGGCCTGAAGTGGTTAGGACTTGACACTGTCATGCATCGCTCCTTCAGGCTCAAACCATGTAGAAATGTTGCCTGGAGTGTTCCTTTGAACTTCCAAGTATTCCATATCTAGTGCAGCCAATGCATTTCTCACCATGTCGGCCCCTGTCCACTTGCATCATTAGGGCTTATGAGCACCATCATGGAGGGTACTGCGCCCAGGATCCACTTCTATGTGCCAGAACAGATTGCTGCTCTGACAGACCCAGCCCGTCCAAAACATTTAAATATTTAAATGGTTAACATATACTAATGCGTACGGGTATCCTCGGCTCCCCCCACACACACCCAATAACATGTCATTGAGAAGTGGAGAAGCTGAACCTTCAGTGATCGATTGATCACCACACCATCTTCATGGGACACTTTGCACTTAAAGGCATTTTCTGAGAATTTCATATTGTTGGCATATCCTCCGGATAGGTCATCAGTATGAGGTCGGCGGGGATCAGCTGTTCGGAGGAGCCGCAAGCTCTTAGGCCAGTGACGTCACGATTATTGGCAGGGTCGGACAGGGGACTAAAAGCGGCCCTGGAAAAAAAGGTAGAAGTGGCCCCATGTTGTAGGAGGGTCCAAATTGGCAGAAGGCAGGACAGAAGTAGGCAGGGCCAACATATGTAGGCAGGGCCAGCAATACATTAGTGCAGGGCAATATACCGCCCCAACTGAACCAAATATCACAATGCAGCAGAAAATACTGAAACCAGCGCCAGAGGATTCAACTGTATCGCTGTCCTGAGGACACTGATATAGTTGAATTCAGGAGGGCACCTGTGGCTGCTGACCAGGTGCATAAGAGAGAATCGGATCATGATGAATCTGTCTGGCAGCTTGGGTGGACCTCCTAGGCATTGGCACATCAGGAAATGTCCCTGAAGGGTCTATGGCCAATCTGCCCCTGATTATTCATCATATGGCCTAGGTGCAGCTCAGTCCCATTGAAGTGAAAATCCTGGAAAAACCCTTTTTAAAATTTGCTGCACAACTCCTTATCCTAGGGACTGTTAACCCCTTAATACACCAACATGTAAATGTGTGTCATCGGAAAAGTCATTACAATACAAAAAGAGGTTTGCCGAATGTGAACGGACAATCCCGGCTTCAGTGATGCGACCGACTTAGAACACAGACCATGCTAGGAAATTAATGCAGTAATCTGTGACGTATGAACAAAACGCCAAAGAACTCCTTTAACTGCAGGCGTCGGTGCATAATCACAGCGATATTGCGGCCATCACAGGTAACATGTCTTCCTTCAATTGTCTTTACAGACCTGCCACAGCTTATCTGGAAGCAATTCCATTACATATGATTTCACTGGCTTGTCTGTAGGAGAATTGGTGTCTTCCCAACCTCTAGTGTTCCTAACTTCCTCCGCACAAGAAGATCTCCAGGAGCACTGCCAGAATGCCCGTGCCGAGACCGCTCTTACCAACTACAAGAACTTGGTATAACCACCTCACCAATAGCTATCTAGCCCTTCATCTATAGATGCAGCTCAATTAGACGATGTAGTGGACGCAGAAGGTTTTGAGATATACCACCCATAGTGCAAGCAACATTTATAGCTGACAGAGCATTGGTACAACTTGGTAAAGGGATTGTCTCAGAAGAGACAACCCCTTTTAAAATGCAGACACCACAAATAACCCTCCGACAACCACTGATTTTGCTGGCAGAAGACATGGGCAACCAGGCATTTCCTCGGCCATGGCTGCTGCAGGTCAAACGTGGTATCCCATGGAGGCCATTGAGATTATTTCCATGTAATGTGGGGGCTGCTCGAGTCTGCCAGAGCGGGTGCCGCTCTCAATGGTAATAGAGGGGGATCTTGGGTGGGTAGGATCACCCTCTATGACATCTCTGTGCCCTTACAGGCCATATGGACATGAGTTGTCTCAGCTCTTGCTTCATTATTGCATAAGCTACCTGAACAGAGGACCCCAGAAGTGAAGTCTGTGCCTGTAATACAGCATAACTAAACCAGACACCCCCTTTAAGCTCAGAGGGGCCGATACATTGATGATTAAAGGCATCTTAGGTGTGGTAATAAGGACTAAAGACTTCAATAGGCACGCTAATGTCTTTTAGGGAGACTAAATAGACTACAGGAGTTGGGTCACATTTTGCTGGGCTCCTTCCCAAGGAGATCAGTGGTGGTAGCATTAGTCCAGGCTGATCAAAAAGATCATTTTGGTCACCACTAAAAAAGGCTGCATTCAACCTGTAGCTTTGCAGACTACTACATTGCAAGCCTGTCCTTGTCCTGATAATTGGCTGCCCAGCAGATCAGCGTCGGGTGAAAGGTTGTGCACCCCTGATCTATACAATGTGCCCATACACAGCGTTACCTAGTATATGGCAGTAATTATGAATAAACTACTAACCTCTTCTGAGTTGTCCATAGTACATCATCTACAAGCATCTCATAGTTTACTTAATAATAACTCCAAAAATGTATGTTATTTTAGATTATTTTTTTTTTTTATAAAAAAATATCTGTTTATATTTGATCAATCAGGAGGAGCCGCCTCACTGCCAGATGGAATCAAAGAAGAAAATGTGCGTTGGCCAAAAGCACCTTCTGGCAGCACTTGCCACTACCAGACCGTCTATAAGTGCAGAAGACTGGAGGTTCTTCAACCATCTGTAAGGAATAACTAATATAATATATATATATATAATGCTTTCAGTCCAAATCAGATTGCTAGAGTGGGAAAGAGACTGAATGAGGAACTATACTTACAGCTACCAGAGGGGGAAGGAGACTTACTGGTGGAGCAGGGGATGTAATAGACATATAGAGTGCATGCAAGAGGCTTTGAGAGTTGCAGGCAGAAAACAGAGAAATGGGTTATGTGACGCTGCCCAGCAGGCTGCCTATAATAACACAGATTAGCAGTGGTGCATGGGGGGGGGGGACAAAAAGAAAGAGATAAAAAAGATACTTTGCTGGAAACAGTGCAAAGTACCATATTTTTCAGACTATAAGACACACTGGACTATGAGACGCACCCAGGATTTAGAGGAGGAAAATAAGGAAAATATATTTTTATATTATACCATAGATCAGACATCAGATGAGACTCCCAAATTAGTCCCCCATTCTTCATTAGACCTCAGATCAGAACCCTAAGCTCCATGAGCCTCAGATCAGACCTCCCCAACCTACATCATCCTCGGCTCAGACCCCCACCGGCCTCGGCTCAGACCCCCACCGGCCTCGGCTCAGACCCCCACCGGCCTCGGCTCAGACCCCCACCGGCCTCGGCTCAGACCCCCACCGGCCTCGGCTCAGACCCCCACCGGCCTCGGCTCAGACCCCCACCGGCCTCGGCCCAGACCCCCACCGGCCTCGGCTCAGACCCCCACCGGCCTCGGCTCAGACCCCCACCGGCCTCGGCTCAGACCCCCACCGGCCTCGGCTCAGACCCCCACCGGCCTCGGCTCAGACCCCCATCGGCCTCTGCTCAAACCCCTATCTGACCTCAGATCAGACATAAAAATAAATAAACTTACCTCTCCTGCTCCGGACAGCGCTGTCACTCTGCAGATCCACTCGCCCTCCATGGCTTTTTTCCGACCCGCGCTGCACTGTGACCTGACGTCGCACAGCGTCAGGTGATAGTGTGCATTTACATGCACTACATCCTGATGCTGTAAGAGTCCAGAATAAGACCAGGGATGGTGAGTAGAGCCAGCACAGCGCTTCCCTCACTGCTCCCGCAAAGCGATGACTGTTTTAATAATGGAAGCGGCCATTGGCATTCGTACTATAAGATGCACTGCCACTTTTCCCTCACTTTTGAGTGTCTTATAGTCTGAAAAATACAGTTATTTTAAGATAGCGTTTAATAGCATTTTGGGACTTTCAATATAAACTTGGATAACCCTTTTAAAGAAACACTTCAGCACTCACCTATAATTCTGCTAGCTAAATAGGTATTCACATGGGCCGAGGATCAGGGCAGTTATCCTATGAATGCTTATTCCCGATAATTGGCCTGTGTAAATGCGCCATCGATCGCTCATTCGTCAGTTGTCAGCAGCACATCTCACTGTGTGAACATGGATATGCTGCCAACAAACCATGAATCTGTATGGGGATGAACGATCACAGTAGAAATCATTCATCCCCCCCCATACAGAGGGTATGATTGCTGCATGTAAACAAGTGGGCAATGATCAGGAATGAATGGTCTGTTCCCAGTCTTTTCCCAGTGTCTCGGCCCATACACATTTATGGCAGAGCCACAGAATACGCCTGAGACACCTCTTTATTGATTTAGAAGGGTAAAACTTGCCGCGGTGAATGGGGGATCACAGGGTCCCGGTATTGCAGCTAATTGAGGGTCACATTGGTGGGATCCCAACATATCAGGCATTTACAGCATATCCTGAGGATGTGCCACGTCTGCAAGATGGAAAGAGCCTTTAACAGTTACATCCTGAACTATTTCACTTTTGCTTTCTTAGCCCAGCAGCCATGTTATTTCTACCGGGGAAGTTTTTGCTTTCATTGTTTAGCTGTATTTAGTCCTTTGTGAATGAATGGCCGGTTGCAACCTGACCCCCCCCCCCCCCCCCCCCCCAAACACACAGGAAGGCAGTGTTATCTGTGCGTTAAACATTCTGTAGGCACAAGGGTGCACTTCTTCTTCTCTGGTGAGGTGACCACCACATTGCTCGTTCGATCGGCAGCACATTTACTCAGGCAGATTGTCGACGAACATTCGCAGAAACGTTCATTCCTGATAATCTGCCCGATATTCATGCAGTGTAAATCCACCTTCACTGTGAAAAACATTTGCACTGGAGTGTCTTTTTTATAATGTTTGTCCCATTATAACGTATACCTTATGCACAGGAGTGTATGATGGGTGGGTGTCCAACTGCTGGGGGCTCGTGTTCACCTGTTTGAATGGAGTGATAGACATGCATGTATGTCTGCAGTTCAATTCAAGTCTATGGGACTGATGGATATAGCTGAATACAAAGGGCTCATAGAGCTGAATGGAGCGTCGGTGCATACGCACGCCTGCTGCGCCATTAGGACGAGGGAACACGGGCCACTACTTCTCGTGATCAGCAGGGGCCCCAGCAATCGGACCCCCGTCAATCAGACACTTATTCCTTACCCTGTGGATAGGGGATAAGTTGCTATAATGGGACATCCCCTTTAGAGAGGTACACCTGCCTTTTAAATTGTTGAGATAATGCTAGAATATGCCATACCTTTATGTCACTTGTTATGATTGTGGGGGTGCGACCTTTGGGGGCCCCAAGATTGAAGAATGAAGGAGCCTGTTAGATCTGGCTACCCACAGTGCAGGGGATTTGAAGCACAGCTCCATTCACTGTTCCCTGCACAGTTGGGTGGCCAGGGGCGTCCGCATCCGCACTTCCGTTCCGCGGCCCCGCAAAAAAATAGAACATGTCCTATTCTTGTCCGCAGCCACAGACAAGAATAGGCATTTCTATCATAGTGCCGGCCACGTACGGTCCGCAAAATGCGGAACACACATGGCCGGTGTCCGTGATTTGCGGACCGCAAAACAGTTGCGGACGTGTGAATGGACCCTAAAACTGTGTCTAGGCCATAGCGCTGATTTATTCTCTAGATTGGTGGGGGTCACAAGTGTCACGCCCCCTACGATCATAGTGATGCCTTCACTTTAGAATATGGAAATACCCCTTTAAGTTATTGGACGGCTGTGAGTGCTATCATGATCTTGTAGATCTGAGGTGTTGTTCCGCCAGCTACAAGGGAGTGCAGAAGTAGCATTTGCAGGTTGCAGCTGGAGATTACAGGGTTTAAAGGGCAGCTGTCAGCAGTTTTGTACCTAATAAACATGCAACGATTCAGACAGTTTTATAACAGTTCACTCAAACTTGTATTTCCAGCTATGAAAAATTCCAAAATCCGAAGAGCTCAAGTGGACAGACGCACGGAAGAGGACAGAAAGTGACATTAGCCTAATTAATGCAATACTAATAATTTATAACGCAGACCGCTGTAATAAGCCACGTCATGTGTATAATTGGAATTAATAAATGTGTTTTATTTTTCATGAGTCAATTCTTATTTTACGTATAAAGGGAATTTGATATGAATAAAACCAGAGGCTCAGTGGTCGTCCTGGTGCACTGGGGTTGTGTCTTCTCCTACCTTTCAAAAACATGTGAACAGGTTAATAAGGCTTCGTATTATGGTCCATTCACACATCCGCAAGTGTTTTGTGGTCTGTAAATTGCGGATCCGCAAAACACGGATGGCGGCCATGTGCGTTCCGCATTTTGCGGACTGCACATGGCCGGCCCTGTGATAGAGATGCCTATTCTTGTCCGAGGCTGCAGATAAGAATAGGACATGCTCTATCTTTTTTGTGGGGCCGCCGAATGGAACTACGGATGCGGACATCTTTTGAAGCCACATTGAAATAAACGGGTCCACACCCGTTCCGCAAAATTGCGAAAAAAATGTGGATCCATACATGCGGACATGTGAATGGACCCTTAAAGTGGAGTAGTTCGTGAGACATGAGGTCGCTCCTTCTTCGCCCTTTTAGCATTTGAAAGCCCCTTGTGCAGAATGGATCTACACACGGTGGTAGTTTGTAAATGCTGAGCGTACCATGGGGCTTAATGGTGCACCTTATAGGAGACCCAACAATCACTGGATGAAAACCCGCAGGTTCTTCACCCCTCTGCAAACCAGCTCCACCTTCCAGAGTTTTAACTAAACCTAAAACAATGAAGCGGGATAGGAACACCAGAACACAGAAGGGTCATTCTAAAGGTAGTATGTAAATGACTATCAAATGAGTCCTTGATTAACGGCCATTCCCCCTCCCTCCTCAATACCTGTGTCCGGAGCTCAGCGAGTGCGCATGTGTTCTCGTTGGGGAGAGGGGAATAACCCACTTGCTCAGTTGACAGCTAGTCCTCCTTTACATGCATGCTACACTTGGCCAAGTGACCATGTGTTTTTAATAGGGAGACCCCAGTGGCAGCAACTTATTTAATTGAGAACAGAGGATCGGGTGGCCCATAAAAAAACAGAAACCAGTTTCCCCCTGGTGAAGGTGGGTTGTACAGGATAATGGAAGAATCATGTACTTAACCCCTTCAGAAGGTGCTGGTGGTTTCCACCAGCGGCTATGCCAAGATCTGCTCACCTTATCACATTCAGCAACACCTTCCGCACACGTTCCATATTCCATGAATATAAAATTCAATTTATTGGTTCAGTCCGCGCACTTTCTGGGTATTATTAGTAGTAATAAGTCAGAGTCACTGGACCTTGTATTTATTTTTATTTTTTTAAAGCATTTCGCTGGTCATTCAACTGGCTTTGTCAATTAGAATGACTTATACAAGAAATCTCTGGCATTAAATACTGGTGGCTCATGCTTCAGTCAGCATAATCTGTTTATCATAATCAACATGGGGTCAAGAATCTCACAGGAATAAGATGGTTATTGCAATGAGGTGTTAGAGTAGCACTGTAAGTGGCAGATAAATGATGTTGCACCCCTCCACCCCTATTCAAGCTTGGTTTCTCCAATTTCACATAAATAGCTTATTTCACACCTCTTTTGAACCAGTCTTCCTCTGTGTCTGAAGATGCAAATGTAGTGTACGGGGACTGTAATGCCCGTCACTACAAAAGTGTCACTTGGTGTGCTGTCGTCCCCCCTTATTTATGGGGAAGTTGGTATATGTCATCTTTATAAATTGTCGTGTAATGTAATGTTATGTATTTCCCTGTTACTGTGACACTTGCATGTACAGGCCTGCTAGGGGTGTCATTCCAGCTTCTAGTCACTAGAGGGAGCTAGAGAGCCCTAGTTTATATAAGGCCCAGTCAGGGAAGAAAAAGTCAGTCTAGTCTAGAGTTCAGAAGTTTCTAGAGTGTGCTGAAGTTTCTAGAGGCTGAGGAAGCTGAGGGAGAGACAGAGGCATGTCATGGAAAGCAAGAGGTACTCAAGATAACAGAGGAGGTACTTTATAAAGAGAGAACCAAGGATATACGCCAGAGTTAAGGTATTGGGCCTTGGAGAAGATTTTCTATGTCCCAGGATCAGTCAGGAATAGAGTGCAAGCTCCTGTACTGCAAGTCCTGTGTGTTTCACACTCTGAAGTCACCTTGCTTAATCTGTATTGCCTGCATCGACCGTATTGAAAAATCAACTGTATGCAAAGGAACTGTGCTTCCATTAATGTCTCTATATGGAAACTACTAAAGTTGGAGTTTTGTTTTAACATCACGTGGTTCCTCAGTTATTCCTGCTATCAGCAAACGGCGTGCCACCGTTTAATTGGCACTGGCGTCACGAACATTTTCCTACCATCACCTGCCTATGCAGAGAGTCAGCCGTCTCAGGTTAGTGTCTATTGCACTACTACACCCAGGAACACATTTCTACACACAACTTGAGTACGCTGCACAAACCTCGCTGTCATCCAACGAATGTCCTTTGTCCTTAAGATGTAGGTATATGGCTGAGACCTGGGGAAGAAAATGGAGGACACACAAAATATCTGGATGACACAGGGAATATTCAGATGGCAATATAAAAGATTTTTAATCCTAAAACAACTGGTATATAAAAAAAAGTATAAAAACTTACAGATAATTAATACAAATAGTTGCATCAATATACGTAGCACTATGCACTTAATTTATATAAAATCTACATCACCTTAAAGCATGGGGAGTATGTGGATTAATCAATAATGCTTTCCAAATATTCCAAATATTTAACTGAATGGTGTGGAGGGTTTTTTTCCCCCTTCAATTTTGCATAATTATATAGACTGAACAAAGATATAACCGCAACACTTTTGGTTTTGCTCCCATTTTGCATGAGCTGAACTCAAAGATCTGAAACATTTACTACAGACACAAAAGACCCATTACTCTCAAATATTGTTCACAAATCTGTCTAAATCTGTGTTAGTGAGCACTTCTCCTTTGCCGAGATAATCCATCCCACCTCACAGGTGTGGCATATCAAGGTGCTGATTAGACAGCATGAATATTGCACAGGTGTGGCTTAGACTGCCCACAATAAAAGGCCACTCCACTCCTCTACAATATCTGTGCAAAGTTGCAGAATATTGGCAGGAACTGGAACACGCTGTCGTATACGCCGATCCAGAGCATCCCAAACATACTCAATGGGTGACATGTCCGGTGAGTATGCTGGACATGCAAGAACTGGGATGTCTTCAGCTTCCAGGAATTGTGTACAGATCCTTGCAATATGGGGCCGTGCATTATCATGCTGCAACATGAGGTGATGGTCGTTGAATGGCACAATGGGCCTCAGGATCTCGTCACGGTATCTCTGTGCATTCAAAATGCCATCAATATAATGCACCTGTGTTCGTTGTCCATAACATACGCCTGCCCATACCATAACTCCACCGCCACCATGGGCCACTCTATCCACAACGTTGACGTCTGCAAACTGCTCACCCACACAACGCCACACACGCTGTCTGCCATCTGCCCTGAACCATGAAAACCGGGACTCATCCGTGAACAGAACGCCTCTCCAACGTGCCAGACGCCATTGAATGTGAGCATTTGCCCACTCAGGTCGGTTACGACGACGAACTGCAGTCAGGTCCAGACCCCGATGAGGACGACGAGCATGCAGATGAGCTTCCCTGAGACGGTTTCTGACAGTTTGTGCAGAAATTCTTTGGTTATGCAAACCGATTGTTGCTGCAGCTGTCCGGGTGGCTGGTCTCAGACGATCATGGAGGTAAACATGCTGGATGTGGAGGTCCTGGGCTGTTGTGGTTACACATGGTCTGCGGTTGTGAGGCCGGTTGGATGTACTGCCAAATTCTCTGAAAAGCCTTTGGAGACGGCTTATGGTAGAGAAATGAACATTTATTGCATCGGCAACAGCTCTGGTAGACATTCCTGCAGTCAGCATGCCAATTGCACGCTGCGACATCTGTGTCGTTGTGCTGTGTGATCAAACTGCTTATTTCAGAGTGGACTTTCATTGTGGGCAGTCTAAGGCACACCTCTGCAATATTCATGCTGTCTAATCAGCACCTTGATATGCCACACCTGTGAGGTGGGATGGATTATCTCGGCAAAGGAGAAGCGCTCACTAACACAGATTTAGACAGATTTGTGAACAATATTTGAGAGTAATGGGTCTTTTGTGTATGTAGAAAATGTTTCAGATCTTTGAGTTCAGCTCATGCAAAATGGGAGCAAAACCGAAAGTGTTGCGGTTATATTTTTGTTCAGTGTATATATCACGCTCCTTGTTTGTTCACAGGTATATCAATGCTGAACCCACAATTTGCCCTTAAATGGCCGTAAATCCTAAACCCAATATTGGTCTGCAGGTAAGTTTCTATTTACGCCGCTTCTCCATTTATGTTAGAAAGTGCATGGATTGTAGGTTACCTTACCCATCCGTTGACCCCGAATACCGTAGAAGGTATATAGATGTATCGTGGCTGTCTTTGTATATTAATGCTATGATGGTACGTTTTGGCCAAATTATGCGGGTAGATGTATTACCGCTGTCCTCAGATGCGCTGTATCAGCGATGCAGGTAGCCGTGACAGATGGATAACTAGCCGCGGTCTTTCGATAGTTGCGCTAAGGCGGCGTTCCACGTGGCATCCCGCGTGGTTATGTGTTCTCCGGTATATCCTGCGCTTGGAGGTAATGAGCTGTTAATGATAGCGCTCCCGTTGCTCAATACAATAATTTCATCGGAACTTGTCCTTGGGGTTATTTAAGGGTACACTGACCCCAATATGCAGTCCTTATGTTTTGTCACCAAACGCGTTTCGGGGCTTACTGCTCCATCAGTGGTGGACTGTATATTGCACCTTCGCTCCTTATATATACGGTATATATATAGATAAGGATAGAGATTTAAAACATCTGATCCTGACCATATATTACTTTTCACCGAACCCGTACCTCCCTTAAGTGACACCTTCCTATATAGGGAGCGAAGGTGCAATATACAGTCCACCACTGATGAAGGAGCAGTAAGCCCTGAAACGCGTTTGGTGACAAAACATAAGGACTGCATATTGGGGTCAGTGTACCCGGACAAGTTCCGATGAAATTATTGTATTGAGCAACGGGAGCGCTATCATTAACAGCTGATTACCTCCAAGCGCAGGATATACCGAAGAACACATAACCACGTGGGACGCCGGCTTAGCGCAACTATCGAAAGACCGCGGCTTTGGATGGAGAAGCAGCGTAAATAGAAACTTACTTGCAGACCAATATTGGGTTTAGGATTTGCGGCCATTTAAAGGATAACTGTCACATTTAGACCCTAATTTCAATTTTCATATATGTAGTTACTAATAACATGATATTCCAGAATCAGTTACTATTAGACTGACTTACCCCAGTCTGCATAAAACTGCAATCTCACTATTCAGTTAAGATGGCCGCCACTGCCCTCACCCTGAGGCTAATCCTGTCTCCCCTCACTAGCCAGTAACAATAGCCCCCCAAAAGTGTCAGTAACCAGAGCCCTCCCCCTAAAGGGTTAATCTCCTGCAGCACAAAGGGGTCCTCTTACCACATGTTGCTTTCATTTATACACTGAGCAGATGGCAGATCTCCCTTCCCTGTTGTGCGCTGGTTCAACTCTGCCTTCTCCAGCTCTGCTGAGTGAGGGAGCGTCTGCCAAGCGCAGGGACAGGGAGAAGTGCACACAGCCCAGGCACTGTTATCAGCTGCTGGGGAGGACCTGGCTTTAATCCTTTACTTACAGTCCCTGGCTGTCAGTAATCTGACCTTGCACGCTGTGTGCTTCTGCGTCCTCTGTCCTTCAACAGATAGATGGACCATGCCTGGCAACCCTATTTTAAGCACAGGTAAAAGTAGGCAGTACAGGGAACAAAAATGTGGAATTAAGGGGTAATTGAATACACAGTGAAAAGTTGAAATAGGGCCACCAAGGTGATATTAATCACCACAATCCAATACTCCAAAAAAAAAAATATATATGACAGTTATACTTTAAGGGCAAATTGTGGGTTCAGCATTGATATATCTGTGAACAAACAAGGAGCGTGATATATATACAGTACAGACCAAAAGTTTGGACACACCTTCTCATTCAAAGAGTTTTCTTTATTTTCATGACTATGAAAATTGTAGATTCACACTGAAGGCATCAAAACTATGAATTAACACATGTGGAATTATATACAGTCGTGGCCAAAAGTTTTGAGAATGACACAAATATTAGTTTTCACAAAGTTTGCTGCTAAACTGCTTTTAGATCTTTGTTTCAGTTGTTTCTGTGATGTAGTGAAATATAATTACACGCACTTCATACGTTTCAAAGGCTTTTATCGACAATTACATGACATTTATGCAAAGAGTCAGTATTTGCAGTGTTGGCCCTTCTTTTTCAGGACCTCTGCAATCCGACTGGGCATGCTCTCAATCAACTTCTGGGCCAATTCCTGACTAATAGCAACCCATTCTTCCATATTCACTTCTTGGAGTTTGTCAGAATGAGTGGGTTTTTGTTTGTCCACCCCCCTCTTGAGGATTGACCACAAGGTCTCAATGGGATTAAGATCTGTGGAATTTCCATCCCATGGACACAAAATGTTAACGTTTTGGTCCCTGAGCCACTTAGTTATCACTTTTGCCTTATGGCACGGTGCTCCATCGTGCTGGAAAACTCATTGTTCTTCACCAAACTGTTTTCATGGCTGTGTTTTTGGGCAAAATTGTGAGTGAGCCCACTCCCTTGGATGAGAAGCAACCCCACACATGAATGGTCTCAGGATGCTTTACTGTTGGCATGGCACAGGACTGATGGTAGCGCTCACCTTTTCTTCTCCGGACAAGCCTTTTTCCAGATGCCCCAAACAATCGGAAAGAGGCTTCATCGGAGAATATGACTTTGCCCCAGTCCTCAGTAGTTCATTCACCATACTTTCTGCAGAAGATTAATCTGTCCCTGATGTTTTTTGGAGAGAAGTGGCTTCTTTGCTGCCCTTCTTGACACCAGGCCATCTTCCAAAAGTCTTTGCCTCATTGTGCGTGCAGATGCGCTCACACCTGCCTGCTGCCATTCCTGAGCAAGCTCTGCACTGGTGGCACTCCGATCCTGCAGCTGAATCCTCTTTAGGAGACGATCCTGGCGCTTGCTGGACTTTCTTGGATGCCCTGAAGCCTTCTTAACAAGAATTGAACCTCTTTCCTTGAAGTTCTTGATGATCCTATAAATTGTTGATTGAGGTGCAATCTTAGTAGCCACAATATCCTTGCCTGTGAAGCCATTTTTATGCAACGCAATGATGGCTGCAAGCGTTTCTTTGCAGGGCACCATGGTTAACAATGGAAGAACAATGATTTTAAGCATCACCGTCCTTTTAACATGTCAAGTCTGCCATTTTAACCCAATCAGCCTGACACTGAGTTAACAAGACGATTACTGAAATTATCTCAGCAGGTCCTTTAATGACAGCAATGAAATGCAGTGGAAAGGTTTTTTGGGGATTAAGTTAATTTTCATGGCAAAGAAGGACTATGCAATTCATCTGATCACTCTTCATAACATTCTGGAGTATATGCAAATTGCTATTATAAAAACTTAAGCAGCAACTTTTCCAATTTCCAATATTAATGTAATTCTCAAAACTTTTGGCCACGACTGTACATAGCAAACAAGTGTGAAACAACTGAAAATATGTCATATTCTAGGTTCTTTAAAGTAGCCACCTTTTTCTTTAATTACTGCTTTGCACACTCTTGGCATTCTCTTGATGAGCTTCAAGAGGTAGTCCCCTGAAATGGTTTTCACTTCACAGGTGTGCCCTGTCAGGTTTAATAAGTGGGATTTCTTGCCTTATAAATGGGGTTGGGACCATTAGTTGCGTTGAGGAGAAGTCAGGTGGATACACAGCTGAAAGTCCTACTGAATATACTGTTAGAATTTGTATTATGGCAAGAAAAAAGCAGCTAAGTAAAGAAAAACGAGTGGCCATCAGTACTTTAAGAAATGAAGGTCAGTCAGTCAGCCGAAAACTTTGAAAGTAAAGGGCTATTTGACCATGAAGGAGAGTGATGGGGTGCTGCGCCAGATGACCTGGCCTCCACAGTCACCGGACCTGAACCCAATCGAGATGGTTTGGGGTGAGCTGGACCGCAGAGTGAAGGCAAAAGGGCCAACAAGTGCTAAGCATCTCTGGGAACTCCTTCAAGACTGTTGGAAGACCATTTCAGGGGACTACCTCTTGAAGCTCATCAAGAGAATGCCAAGAGTGTGCAAAGCAGTAATCAAAGCAAAAGGTGGCTACTTTGAAGAACCTAGAATATGACATATTTTCAGTTGTTTCACACTTGTTTGTTATGTATATAATTCCACATGTGTTAATTCATAGTTTTGATGCCTTCATAGTCATGAAAATAAAGAAAACTCTTTGAATGAGAAGATGTGTCCAAACTTTTGGTCTGTACTGTATATATAATTATGCTAAATTGAAGGGGGGGGGGGGGGGGAAATCCACACCATTCAGTTAAATATTTTGAACATTTTAAATATTTGGAATGCATTATTGATTAATCCACATACTTCCCATGCTTTAAGGTGATGTAGATTTTATATACATTGAGTGCATAGTGCTACGTATATTGATGCGACTATTTGTATTAATTATCTGTAAGCTTTTTATATAGGTTTTTATACATGTTTTTTATATACCAGTTGTTTTAGGATTAAAAATCTTTTATATTGCCATCTGAATATTCCCTATGTCATCTAGATATTTTGTGTGCCCTCCATTTTCTTCTCCTGTTCTTGCTCTAGTATTTTTGGGGCTGAGGGGGTAGCCCTGTGAGTGAGCACCATACCTGTAGGTAGTGCCGTTTGGTGAGCCACTATATACAATTTTTAACCATATGGCTGAGACCTGACCACAGGTGTTGGCTCTTCTATGCTAGGCCAAGTGTTGGTGTAGGTGTGGTTTCCCCAATGTACAATTCTTGGCACTCCTCACCGCACTGGACTACATACACAATATTGCTTTTCTTGTGTTGGGTCTTTTGGGTGAACCATTTGTTGCCGGGTTTCAAGCAGACAGGGATGTAATGTTTTTCAAACACAGCAAGTTCTTCCATCTGCCCTGATCCGCACCTTTACCTTCACGTCAATCTTGTAATTTTTTCCTCTTTTAACAAAGGCCCCGTCTGAATACCCACAAGTTTTAAGGGCCCCTCTCAGGTGTTTGAATTCCTTTGTCTTAGCCTCTATGTAAGTTGAGATCTTCTTTCTCTGGTGGGTAATGGACAGTGTCGGACTAGGGTTACTTGGGCCCACCAGATGGAAATTATTTCTAGGGCCCAACCCCCATATCATTGATAAACTTGAATACGTTTTGAATAAAAAAAGAACAAAAAAAAAAAACAACAGACTATTGGGGCAAGTGATTAGCTTCAAAGAGGCTCCACATGTGATTTTTCTTCTGGGACTTTGGGGCCCACCAGTCTGAATCTGGGTATGGAGAAAAAATACAAGTCCAGTTACTCTGACGTATTACCTGGATGAATGAGAACCTTCACAGACTTTCTGGGTATTAGTTTCACAAACCCTAAATTTCAGGTCACCCCACAGATAACAGTTGCATACCCTTAGGGTTAGTGACCGTGGAGGCCACAACCCTTTTATTCACCACACGTTCCTGTAATGACCGGCGTCACGCACAGGGAGGGAAAAGGGAAAGCCCTGCCCAAGGGAGAGGGAAAGGTGGTGACCCCTGACTCACCTTGCGGCTGGCACCTGACTGCCCTGACGTCCCTAGACGGGTTCCTCACCCGTGCGGCGATCACGTGCCTAAACCCTGGCTTTCCCTAAAATGAGCCCTAGATAGTGAACGGGCCGGTGGGATCGCTAGTCCGCACCACTGACACTAAGAGGGAAACACCAGGGAGAGGACAGACAATACAGACAAACACATACACCCAGGTGGGCGACCACAGCAGACCACAAAGGTCCAACAGGGATCCGGAGGGTAACGTTCTGGACCAACAACCAGAGAACGCAGCAACACAGCTCCAGAGGGTCAGAATAGAAGTCCAGGCAGGAAACTCTATATCTGGCAACCAGAGAAGTGTGAGAGGGGAATATAAGGAGGTTGGGAGTGCTGGACAAGGAACAGCTGAGGAGAAGGAGCTACGGATCCCTGAGTGAGCCAAAAAGGGTTGCAAAGCAAACCCAGAAAGCTACCATAAGGAAACAGCCCTATCTTACATAGAGCGCGCAGCCAACCGCTGCGACTTCCTGACCCCGGGTATAACGGAGTCAGGCGTGGTTCTTGACACCCTCGTGACAGTTCCCCTGTGAATGCTGCATAGACTCGGCACAGGGACACATGCGATATATAGCAAGTCGTCCCGTCTTGGTGATATATGCAATACTCACGCTCATTATCTGATAATTGTGCATCGAAATGCTGGAAGACGTCTTTTTACTGTGTACCCATAGCCGCGCGCGAAACACAGTTTTTTGGATCGTGCAGAGGCTGTTGCTGCAACTTGTGTCAATTTTCTGTGTGCCCAGACTAATTCTGTGAATTTACACAATGCAGCTAGATGGAAACGCGCTTCATCGGACATGATAGGTCATGTTGGGTCTAAATGTCCGTCCACAATCACATACAGTAGCATACTTGCCAACTATTCCGAATTTGGTGGGACTGTCCTAGGCCCAAAAAATGGGCGGGGTTAGCATAAACTCGGCCCATAAGTGGGTGTTCTCTGCAGAAATCTGGGTGTTCCTGGGGGGTGGGGTTTATATGCCCCGATTTTACCAATCGAAACGTTGGTAAGTATGCAGTAGCAATACGCAGCAGACTCCTGACACTTCGTATGGCTTCAGGTGAAGTGATTTCAGCACTCAACAATACGTGCACCTGCTAGGATCAATTTGTGTCGACTACTTTCGGCTTCTCTCATCCTCAGTCTTCTTCTGGATGTCCGAACACTTGGTTCCTGTATTACGCCTCTTGCACACCAAACAGTATATAACGTTTTTATTAGAACAATTAGATCTGGAAACTGACCAATCGTGTGTTCTTGGGAATGGGTGTCCACTCTCACAATATGGACACGCACAAAATATCATACTGGGGTTCCCTGGGCCATCAAAGGAAATAATTTTAGGGGCCCAAACCCCATATCATCAACAGTCTAAGGCCTCATGCACACGACCGTATGCATTTTGCATTCCGCAAAAAATACGGATGGCGTTCGTGTGCATTCCGTATTTTGCGGAACGGAACAGCTGGCCCCTAATAAAACAGTGCTATCCTTGTCCGTAATGCGGACAATAATAGGCCATGTTCTATTTTTTTGAGGAACGGAAATACGGAAACTGAATGCACACAGTAACTTCTGCTTTTTTTGCGGACCTATTGAAATGAATAGTTCCATATACGCAAAAGAATTGGAACAGACACGGAAAGAAAATACGTTCGTGTGCATGAGCCCTAATTCAAAGAAGATTTTGATTCAAAGAAAAAGTGTGGCTCCAAATGATTTTTTTTCTTCTTGACCTTTGGGGGTCCACTATGGTACAAGACCCTGGCCCCACTGAAGGATCATCAGGTGGGTCAGTCCGACGCCAGAGCCACACACAACACTACTGCCCTCCAAAACGAGAACCACTGCACTGGCAGGGAAGGAGACCATAGGCCTCATTCACTTGTTACACTGCTGAGGTAAAATGAAAGCTGAGCTCTGATTGGCTGCTGTGAAAGCTGAGCTATGGTTGGGTGCTGTGAAAGCTTAGCTCTAGTTGGCTGCAGTTTTAGCTGAGCTCTGATTGGCTTCTGTGAGAGCAGAGATCTGGTTGGTTGCTATGGGCAACAGTTTAGATGACTGAGGCCTTATAAGCATTATTAGTGGCAAGTTATTGGCTCCAAATGTTTTTCTTTTTTTCTGGACCTTTGGGGCCTACAATGGCATCAGAGCCTGGCCCCACTGGAGGATCCTCGGGTGGGTCAGCCCGAAGCCAGACACACACACAACAATACTGTCCTCCAGAACAAGAAACACTCCACTGCCAGGGTAGGAGACTATAGGCCTCATTCATTTCTTATACTGCTGAGGTAAAATGAAAGCTGAGCTCTGATTGGCTGCTATTTTAGCTGAGCTCTGGTTGGTTGCTATGAAAGCTGAGCTCTGATTGGCTGCTGTGAAAGTAGAGATGTGGTTGGGTGCTATGGGCAACAGTTTAGATGACAAGTTATTGGCTCCAAATTTATTTTTCTTCTCTTCTGGACCCTGCCCGACGCCAGACCCACACACAACACTAATGCTTTCCATAACCAGAACCACTCCACAGGCAGGGAAGGAGACCATAGGCATCATTTACTTTTTACACTGCTGAGGTAAAGTGAAAGCTGAGCTCTGATTGGCTGCTGTGAAAGCTGAGCTGTGATTGGTTTCTGTGAAAGCTGAGCTCTGGTTGTCTGCGCTGAGCTCTGGTTGGCTGCTGTGAAAGCTGAGCTCTGATCTGATTGGTTTCTGTGGAAGCTGAGCTCTGATTGGCTGCTGTGAAAGCTGAGCTCTGGATGGCTTCTGTGAGAGCAGAGATCTGGTTGGTTGCCATGGGCAACAGTTTCGATGACTGGGGCCTGATAAGCATTATGCTGTGTACACCAGGATGCCTCCGCTGTATAAGAAGTTCAGTTTACTTCAGAAGACGCAAGTGTCCGAGTTTTTTTTTTATCTGCGTTAAATACATGTTCCTCAAAACGCTGCCAAAAAAAACCTTATCCCTCATAAAATACAGCAACATCGGCGTAACAACAAGTGCTTTGGTCCTTAAGGGGTTAAGAATTCAGGAATTTCACAGAACGCAAGGCGGAAATGGAGCTAAGGTGTGTGAATGGAAGCTGTGACAGGGCGGGCTATCTCCCATAACCCCGCCCCGCTGTCTCTCCTACAGCCAATCATCGGCGAACGGGTCAGTTTCCCGCCAAACTATAAACCGCGCCAACTAAAGAGCGCGGGAGTTCTGTACGCACTTCGCCTGTGTAGCGCCCTGTCACGTTGGGGAGCAGTCCGAGAGAACCCGGGCCACAGCCTAGCAGCCTGAACAGACACCCGACACCGCGCTATCACTACACCTCCGATCATGTGGATCCAGGTGCGCACCATGGACGGCCGGGAGACTCACCGCATTGACTCCCTGTCTAAGCTGACCAAGGTGGAGGAGCTGCGGGAGCGCATCCATGAGGTGTTCGGGGTGGAGCAGGACCGCCAGCGGCTCTTCTACCGGGGGAAGCAGATGGAGGACGGACACACGCTCTTTGATTACAGCCTTGGCCTCAATGACATCGTGCAGCTGCTGGTCCGCCAGCTCCCGCCTCCCCCGGGGCCTGCTCCGGTCACCGCGGAGGACACCGACGACACCCACATGTCCGAGACTGATCCCGAAGAGCTGCGGCCGAAGGAGGAGGAGCAGCCGCCCGCCGAGCCCCCCGCCCGCGGCCTGTACCGGGTGAAGGAGCTGGTGGACGCCCGGGACCTGCACATGGGCGCCTGGTTCGAGGCTGAGGTGGTCAGTGTGACCCAGGGAACCCCCGCCGATGACGTCATCTACAACATAACGTACGAGGACTATCCTGATCAGGGGGTGGTGCAGCTGACGGGCAAAGATGTCAGACCCCGGGCCAGGACCAAGTTATCCTGGGAGGACCTGCGTGCTGGACTAGTGGTCATGGTCAACTACAACCCGGATGACCCCAAGGAGAAGGGCTACTGGTACGATGCTGAGATCCTCCGCAAGAGGGACACCAGGACCATCAAAGAACTGTACGCTAAAGTCTTACTGGGGCAGGTGGGCGACTCGCTGGATGACTGCAGGATCAGATTTGTGGATGAAATTTATAAGATTGAGGAGCCCGGCAGCAACGCCCAGTCTTCAGAGCCTCCCCCGAAACGTCAGAATGGTCCCGAATGTAAGCACTGCAAGGATAACCCCAGGGTAAAGTGCCGTATGTGCGCCTGCCACGCCTGCGGGGGCAAACAGGATCCCGGAAAGCAGCTGCTGTGTGACGAGTGCGACATGGCCTTCCATATGTACTGTCTTGACCCTCCTCTTACTTCTCTGCCCCAAGACGATGAAGACTGGTACTGCCCTGAGTGTAGGAACGATACCAGCGAGGTGGTGCTGGCCGGTGAGAAGCTGAAGGAGAGCAAAAAGAAAGCCAAGATGGCGTCTGCCAGTTCATCCTCTCAGAGAGACTGGGGTAAAGGCATGGCATGTGTCGGGCGCTCCAGAGAATGCACAATTGTTCCATCCAATCACTATGGCCCGATACCCGGCGTACCCGTTGGCACCATGTGGAAGTTCAGGGTGCAGGTCAGTGAGGCGGGGGTGCACCGGCCTCATGTGGCCGGCATCCACGGAAGAAGCCACGATGGCTCCTATTCTCTGGTGCTGGCGGGAGGTTATGAGGATGATGCTGATAATGGGACTGAGTTTACCTACACCGGGAGCGGAGGTCGTGACCTCTCGGGGAACAAGCGGACTGCAGAGCAGTCATGTGACCAGAAGCTCACCAACACGAATCGGGCCCTGGCCCTCAACTGTAATGCCCCCATCAATGACAAGCAAGGGGCAGTCTCCAAGGACTGGAAAGCGGGTAAACCCGTGCGTGTTGTGCGCAATGCCAAGGGGCGGAAACACAGCAAATACGCCCCAGAGGACGGCAACCGGTACGACGGCATCTACAAGGTGGTGAAGTACTGGCCTGAAAAGGGCAAATCCGGCTTCCTTGTTTGGCGCTACCTACTTAAGAGAGATGACGACGAGCCAGCACCATGGACCAGGGAGGGCAAAGAGCGCATGAAGAAACTAGGCCTCAGCATGCAGTACCCTGCGGGTTACTTAGAATCCATCGCCAACAAGGAGAGAGAGAAGGAAAACGCTGGTGGTAATGGCATGGAGGAGACGCCAAGCAAAGGCAAGAGAAAGAGGAACTCTGAGAATGCCAAAGCTCTGACTCCCTCAACTGGGACCCCGAAGAAAACTAAAGTAGAACTCTACAAACTGACCCCAGAGCAAAAAGAGCTGATCAAAAAGGATGAGCCGAACACAAAACTGTGGAATGAAGTGAAGTCCTACCTGAAGGAGGGGCCAAAGTTCATCAGCAAAGTGGAGGAGACCTTCCTGTGTATCTGCTGCCAGGAGGTGGTGTACGAGCCCATCACCACCGAGTGTCTGCACAACATCTGCAAGAGCTGCCTCGACCGCTCCTTCAAAGCCTCCGTGTACAACTGTCCGGCCTGCAGGCACGACCTGGGCAAGAACCACAACATGCATGTGAACAAGCCCCTGCAGACCCTTCTCAGCCAGCTCTTCCCCGGCTACGAGAGGGGACGGTAGAGCTTCCCAATGACAATGCTGCCCAGGATGTATAGCCAATCATGCTCTTCCTAGTATTCCATTATCTGTTCCGGGGTTAAATTATCAATGTAGTACGTCATCCTTTTGTGTCTGCAAACCCCCCCCCCCCCCCCTATCCCTCGTTCACTGCCTTTTGTCCTGTCTCTCCAGACTTGCTCTGTGTATTCTACCTCTGTGTATCCTCTCCCACCATAGCACTCTTAAGTGTTCTTTTAGTGCCTAGTGAGAATCTATGCATCCTATATTGTTTTTATGACTTTTACCTTGCGGGGCATTTTGTTCATCACTTACAGCTGCACTGATAACGGAGCGCTAAATTCGGTTATCTCCCATAGTAACGAATAGAGTGTCTGCATGCATGCCCAACCTGCTGCTCTATTCATTTCAGGTGGGGTTTGCAGCGGCTGTGGGGTTCCCAGTGGTAGGATCCCCACCGACTTAAGTTTTATAGGATAGGGGATAACTTTAAATAACCGGAATACCCCTTAGGCTGCACTGAAGGTGTCAGGACTGCTGTGCATGCATTTGTGAGTCCTCCCCACTATATTAGCGCATCAGTCCAGTATATTATTTCAGCGCAGCTTTGACTGACAGTGGGGCAATGGGAAAAAAATAAATGGTGATACGGATTCCTTATGTGCTGTCCACTAGGGATGAGCGAATCGACTACGGATGAAACATCCAAAGTCTATTCGCATAATACTATGTTTAAATGCTGTACGGAGCAGGAGCTCCGTACAGTATTAGAATGTATTGGCTCTGATGAGCGGACGTTATTACTCGCGAGACTTCGCATAATAACTTCATAAATAATAATAAATTTGTACTTTGGGGAAATGTTTTTTTTTTTTTTTTTTAAAGTACAAATTTATTTATGAAGTCTCGCGAGTAATAACGTCCGCTCATCAGAGCCAATACATTCTAATACTGTACGGAGCGCTCGCTCCATACAGTATTTAAACAAAGTATTATGCGAATGTTTTATCCAAAGTCGATTCGCTCATCCCTAATGTTTACCATGGTGGTGATGGATTCCCTTTAAAGGGGTTACTTATGTGCATAGTGCTAGAACGTGGTAATGCTGGTAAGTGGCTGTGGTTCTGGGAATCTCATCGCAGTGGATTTGCAGCTCTACAGCAAAGGGCATCGTGGGATTTGTAATTTTGTAACAGCTGCAGAAAGCATTGTTCCTAGCTTGTGGCTTTTATACTATTGCAAAACTACAGCTCCATTCAGTCTTGCTGAGAGTTGTAGTGTCACAACAGCTACAGAGCCATAGGCTGAAGAGAATTACTGCTGCATTCAGTTTTTATATCAGGGCTAACTTAAAGGGGTTCTGCACTTTGTTTAAACTGATGATCTATCCTCTGGATAGATCATCAGCATCTGATCGGCGGGGGTCCAACACCTGGGACCCTCGCCGATCAGCTGTTTGAGAAGTCGGCAGCGCTGGCAGTAGCGCCGCAGCTTTCTCACTGTTTACAGCTGGCCCAGTGACGTCACGACTAGTATCAACTAGCCTGGATGGGGCTAAGCTCCGTTCAAGTGAACAGAGCTTAGCCGCGCCCAGGCAAGTTGATACAAGTCGTGACGTCACTGGGCCGGTGGTAAACAGTGAGAAGGCTGAGGCGCTGCTGACTTCTCAAACAGCTGATCAGCGGGGGTCCCAGGTGTCGGACCCCCGCCGATCAGATTCTGATATTTCATCAGTTTAAACAAAGGGGATTGAAGAGCGTCTCTGTTGCTCCGGTTGTGCCTGGAATTGCCACTAAATGTGCTAGAGCTGTAATGCCTGTCATAACCCATTGACAATGGTGGTGCAGTTTCTAGAATAAAACATAGCAGATCCAGTCTTCAAACCTCCCAAAGCCCCTTTAAATTACCTTGCCACAGTCCAAGGGATCAGCCTTTTTTGATAACCCCTTTGTTTGCAGTCCTTCAAGCCTTTAGGTCATTTGTTTAACTTTGGCAGAAATGTGATCTACCTCAATCAGACAAGGTCCGCCTCACGAGACAACTATATTATAATATTTTTCATCTAGGGCCCGATAGGAGCCAGAACTGTATATAAGAGCGTGCAGATTTTTAATGAAGACAAGAGTCTTGGCTTTTGTGCTGCAGATGATCGTTCAAGGCCGGTGTGACTGAAGGTTCAGAGGTATTGGTGACAGTTTTGGGAAGTGATGAATTTGATGTCCCCGTGTGATCTTCTGTTTTTGTTTTATATCTGTTACAAATTTGGCTGCATTGCTAGGAAGTGTCATGTTATAAAGTGGTCCCGTCTTATTGGGAAGAGGTAAAAATGACAAGTTTGTTCCCCCCGCAATCTTAGAGCAAACTGCATCCCACAGACTAAGGCCCGATTGAGACGACCATATGGTGGGACTGCAGAACCCGGGCATCGGCCGTGTGAACTCCGTGCTGAATTGACCAATGCAACATACGGCATATGTTTTGCTGTGCGGAAGCACTAAGCTCTTCTGTGGACTTCCAGGTCCATGCCTCCGCACCGCAAAAGATAGGACTTGTCCTTTCTTCTGCTTTATGTCGTGAATTCCGGACCCTTTCAAGTCAGTGCCTGTGTTTTGCAGACTGGGTGTTTGTGGTCTGCAACACAGCAGCCATACGACCATCTGAATGGGGCCTAACTGTTCACTTGTTCTGATCTGGTTCTAGATCTTCAACTAGAACTCCTCAGAAGGCCATAACTGCGTGATGGGAGAGGTGGCCTCACAGCAACTGGAAAACTGTTAGTGGCATGTATGATAAGCAAATTATTAAATTAGTGGCCTTGAACTTGTGGTTCTTCAACTGTTGTAAGACTACAGGCTGCAGCTGTTAGGACATGCTTGGGGGTTGTAGTTTCATAAAGGCTCAATAATAGTAGCTTAGACTGACTAGTAAAGGTTTCCCTTATTTAGTCTTCCAAGGGTTTTGTTTCTGTATTGTCTGCCTTGTGTGTGAGATGTCGGCTGAGTTTTATCAAATTTGGTTTCATGATTTCTGTCCCAGGTATTTAGTTTTTATCATTTTACGTCACATTGGAGATGTGCAGAAGTTCTATAGAATGGTGTGTTTTGTTTTTTTTTTAATATAACTTTTACACTTTTGTAAATTCTGATTGAAGCAATAAAAATTTTTTTTAAAACCCTTTGTGAAGTCTTTCACTTGCAGATTTTAAAAGTACAATAAATTTTAGCAGTCTTCCCACTAACATTACATCTAGCTGGAAAGTATGCTGACATGCACGATTAAAGGGGTTTTCCGGGATGTTTAATATTGATGATTTATCCTCTGGATAGGCCATCAGTATCCAGTTGGTGGAGGTCCGGCACTTCCTCCAATTCGCTGATAAGGGACACTGCCTATTGCTGTTGCACTTGGCCATGTGACAGATGAACGTGACGTTACTGGCCTAGGAAGAGGCTGATGTGGTCTCTAAAACAGCTGATTGGCAGGGGTCCGACTCCTGGCAATTCTGCCGATCTATAGTGATGACCTATCCGAACCTCAATATCAAACTCATGGAGAACCTCCTATAAAATTAATAAATTAATGTCTATTCTGTTATATTGATGACTAGGGGTGAGCGAATACACTTCGAACGAAACATCTGAAGTCGATTCACATAAAACTTTGTTCCAATACTGTACAGGACAGGAGCTCCGCACAGTATTAGAATGTATTGGCTCTGATGAGCTGAAGTTGCTGCTTCGACTTCGGGTAATAACTTCATAAATTTGTACTGTAAAAAAACGTTTACCAAACTCTGGTTCGGTTCCAAGTGGTACCTTAGAAATAAACCAGAGTTCGGGAAATATGTTTTTACAGTACAAATTCATTTATGAAGCTGTTACCCGAAGTCTTGCGAGACTTCGCGAGGCAATAACTTTGGCTCATCGGAGCCAATACATTCTAATACTGTACGGAGCTCCTGCCCTGTACAGTATTGGAACGAAGTTTTATGCGAATTGACTTTGTATGTTTCATCCGAAGTCTATTCACTCATCCCTAATCATGACCTCAAAATCACTAGTGGAGATGAGCGAATTTCATATTTTGAAATTTGTTCACACTTCGTTTGGTGGTAAAAGCAGAACTGCGTTATGCATTCTGTTACCACGGACCATAACGCAATTCTATGACTGAATGCATAACGGAATGCCTTTAGGCTACTTTCACATTAGCGTTTTTCTTTTCCGGCATAGAGATCCGTCCTAGGGGCTCTATACCAGAAAAGAACTGATCAGGCATATTCCCATGCATTCTGAATGGAGAGTAAGGGCTCTTTCACACTTGCGTTCTTTTCTTCCGGCATAGAGTTCCGTCGTCGGGGCTCTATGCCGGAAGAATCCTGATCAGTTTTATCCTAATGCATTCTGAATGGAGAGAAATCCGTTCAGGATGCATCAGGATGTCTTCAGTTCCGGAACGGAACGTTTTTGGCCGGAGAAAGTACCGCAGCATGCTGCGCTTTTTGCTCCGGCCAAAAATCCTGAAGACTTGCCGCAAGGCCGGATCCGTAATTAATGCCCATTGAAAGGCATTAATCCGTATCCGGCCTTAAGCTAAACGTCGTTTCGGTGCTTTGCCGGATCCGACGTTTAGCTTTTTCTGAATGGTTACCATGGCTGCCGGGACGCTAAAGTCCTGGCAGCCATGGTAAAGTGTAGCGGGGGAGCAGCATACTTACCGTCCGTGCGGCTCCCGGGGCGCTCCAGAGTGACGTCAGGGCGCCCCAAGCGCATGGATCACGTGATCGCATGGCACGTCATCCATGCGCATGGGGCGCTCTGACGTCATTCTGGAGCGCCCCGGGAGCCGCACGGACTGGAAGTATACCGCTCCTACTATGGCAACCAGGACTTTAATAGCGTCCTGGGTGCCATAGTAACACTGAAAGCATTTTGAAGACTGCTCTGTCTTCAAATGCTTTCAGTACACTTGCGTTTTTCCGGATCCAGCGTGTAATTCCGGCAAGTGGAGTGCACGCCGGATCCGGACAACGCAAGTGTGAAAGAGGCCTAATCCGTTCAGGATGTCTTCAGTTCAGTCATTTTGACTGATCAGGCAAAAGAGAAAATCGGTGAAAAAAACTGAAGACTTGCCTGAATGCCGGCATTTTTTTTCCATAGGAATGTATTAGTGCCGGATCCGGCATTCAAAATGTATGAATGCCGGATCCGGTCTGCGCATGCGCAGACCTCTAAAAATTTGTAAAATAAATACTTGATGACACCGAAAAAACGGATCTGGTATTGCAATGCATTTTTATGCCTCAGGATCCTGATCAGTCTAAAAAAATGCCTGATTAGTCAGAAAAAATGACATACATTTGCATACAGTTTGCCTGATCAGGCAGGCAGTTCAGGCAACGGAACTGCCTGCCGGAATCAAACAACGCAAGTGTGAAAGTACCCTAAGAGGCATTCTGTTATTCATTCCGTCATAATAGAAGTCTATTGGCTGAAAAACGTATCTGTTCCGTTAGGCAGGGGAGTCCTCTCCTGCATAACGGGGACGGATACGTTTTGCAGCCAATAGACTTCTATTATGATGGAATGAATAACGCAATGCCTCTAAAGGCATTCCGTTATGCATTCAGTCATAGAATTGCGTTATGGTCCGTGGTAACAGAATGCATAACGCAGTTCTGCTTTTACCACCAAACGAAGCATTAACGAATTTCAAAATATGAAATTCTCTAATCTAAGCTAGTACTGGAGGATCTCCGGTTCTCTGCTAGTCATCAACACATCCTGTGTTTCAGAAGCACTCGGGATTCATGTAAGTGACTATAATAGGATTCCCCTAGGGGTGGGTGAGGAGGTATTTACATGGATCAGATGAGCTCATAAATATTCATGACTCATCATTATCAGCTGGAGCTTTTCAATACGAGATGTTGGCAGATTGACTGGGTCAATTAAAGAAAGTGACCCAGCATTGTGCTAAGAGAATCAGTCACTTATTTATGTTGCTCTTAGTTAGGACACCATAAAACTAATGACAGGTTCCCTTTAAGGACTTGGCCGTTTTTTGCAAATCTGACCAGTGTCACTTTAAGTGCTGATAACTTTAAAACACTTTGACTTATCCAGGCCATTCTGAGATCGTTTTTTTTGTCACATATTGTACTTCATGACACTGGTAAAATGAAGTCAGAAAAATTCATTTTTATTTATAAAAAAAATACCAAATTTACCAAAAATGTGTAAAAATTTCAAATTTCCAAGTTTCAATTTCTCTACTTCTATAAAACATAGTAATACCTCCAAAAATAGTTATTACTTTACATTCCCCATATGTCTACTTCATGTTTGGATAATTTTGGGAATGATATTTTATTTTTTGGGGCTGTTACAAGGCTTAGAAGTTTAGAAGCAAATCTTGAAATTTTTCAGAAATTTTCAAAAACCCAATTTTTAGGGACCAGTTCAGGTCTGAAGTCACTTTGCGAGGCTTACATAATAGAAACCACCCAAAAATGACCCAATTCTATAAACTACACCCCTCAAGGTATTCAAAACTGATTTTTACAAACTTTGTTAACCCTTTAGGTGTTCCACAAGAATGAATGGAAAATAGAGACCATTTCAAAATTTCACTTTTTTGGCAGATTTTCCATTTTAATAAATTTTTTCCAGTTACAAAGCAAGGGTTAACAGCCAAACAAAACTCATTATTTATGGCTCTGATTCTGTAGTTACAGAAACACCCCATATGTGGTCGTAAACTGCTGTACGGGCACACGGCAGGGCGCAGAAGGAAAGAAACGCCATACGGTTTTTGGAAGGCAGATTTTGCTAGACTGGTTTTTTTGACACCATGTCCCATTTGAAGCCCCCCTGATGCACCCCTAGAGTAGAAACTCCATAAGGCTGGGTTCACAGGGGCGTTGAGGGAAAGGGTGCGTTGCGGGAACATGCGCGATTTTTCAGCGCGAGTGCAAAACATTATAATGCGTTTTGCACGCGCGTGAGAAAAATTGGCATGCTTGGTACCCAAACTCGAACTTCTTCACAGAAGTTCGGGTTTGGAATCGGGGTTGTGTAGATTGTATTATTTTCCCTGATAACATGGTTATAAGGGAAAATAATAGCATTCTGAATACAGAATGCATAGTAAAATTATTCAGAGTGCTTAATAGAACTGATTAGATGGAAGGCCTGGAGACTTTTATCTAAGGCCTCTTTCACACAGGCGTCATGTTTGTAGCCCGGATAAGATGTGGGTGTGTCGCAGGAATATGTGCGATTTTTTTTTCCACGCGAGTGCAAAACATTTTAATGCGTTTTGCACGCGCGTGAGAAAAATCGGCATGTTTGGTACCCGAACTTCTTCACAGAAGTTCGGGTTTGGGTTAGGTGTTGTGTAGACTGTATTATTTTTCCCTTATAACATGGTTATAAGGGAAAATAGCATTCTTAGTACAGAATGCTTAGTACAATAGGGCTGGAGGGGTTAAAAAATAATAATTTAACTTGCCTTAATCCACTTGTTCGCGCAGCCCGGCTTCTCTTCTGTCTTCATCTGTGAGGAAAAGGACATGTGGTGACGTCACTGCGCTCATCACATGGTCCATCACATGATCCAGCACCATGGAGCGCAGTGACGGCAGCCTAGTCTAAGCGCTACACAAGACTCCCATGCAACAAAGAGCAGGAGCTCACCTCTCTCGTGACAGCCTGATTTCTGCTCTAACGGCCCAAATTGGCAGAATCGCAGATCCCAAGAGTTTAACAGCTTAGATGCTGCAGTCATTAGAGACCGCGTCATCTAAGTGATTTCAGAAGGAGGGGACATACCTCTGTAAACTATCGGCACCCCCTCACAAATGAGATTGTAGGGTGCTGATGTCTGTACACAGTAATCGGGGGCCTAATAAGTGCCTTTTTGGCCGTGTCAGAGGCACAGCCTAATAAGTTGTCTGTCAGTATCTTACTGAAAGCATAATTCCGTGCAGCACATTAACAGTACAGTATCATGGAAGTCCCCTTGTTCGTACTCCAAAATAATACCAGTGAAAACTACAAGTCATCTCGCAAAAATCAAGCCTTCACACCGCTCCGTAGAAATAAAAAAAAAAAAGTTAAGTATCCTGGGGTGGGGCAATTTTCCCCTGGGGTGGGGCAAGGGGGTTTATTGTGTAAAAATAGTAAAGTCTATATATATTTGGTATCACTGTAAATCATACTGACCCAGACAGTAAAGTGATTGCGGGGCATTTACTATTGGCAGTTTGACATAAAAAAAAAAAATTCTCTTTTTTTTTACGGCTGTGCATCAAAATTTTGCCACGTGGCGTTTTTTCACTGCCGTGGGGCCAGGGCCATCATTTTACTTCAGGAAATTGCACTTACACTGCGTGCAGAATTATTAGGCAAATGAGTATTTTGACCACATCATCCTCTTTATGCATGTTGTCTTACTCCAAGCTGTATAGGCTCGAAAGCCTACTACCAATTAAGCATATTAGGTGATGTGCATCTCTGTAATGAGAAGGGGTGTGGTCTAATGACATCAACACCCTATATTAGGTGTGCATAATTATTAGGCAACTTCCTTTCCTTTGGCAAAATGGGTCAAGAGAAGGACTTGACAGGCTCAGAAAAGTCAAAAATAGTTAGATATCTTGCAGAGGGATGCAGCACTCTTAAAATTGCAAAGCTTCTGAAGCGTGATCATCGAACAATCAAACATTTCATTCAAAATAGTCAACAGGGTCGCAAGAAGCGTGTGGAAAAACCAAGGCGCAAAATAACTGCCCATGAACTGAGAAAAGTCAAGCGTGCAGCTGCCAAGATGCCACTTGCCACCAGTTTGGCCATATTTCAGAGCTGCAACATCACTGGAGTGCCCAAAAGCACAAGGTGTGCAATACTCAGAGACATGGCCAAGGTAAGAAAGGCTGAAAGACGACCACCACTGAACAAGACACACAAGCTGAAACGTCAAGACTGGGGCCAAGAAATATCTCAAGACTGATTTTTCTAAGGTTTTATGGACTGATGAAATGAGAGTGAGTCTTGATGGGCCAGATGGATGGGCCCGTGGCTGGATTGGTAAAGGGCAGAGAGCTCCAGTCCGACTCAGATGCCAGCAAGGTGGAGGTGGAGTACTAGTTTGGGCTGGTATCATCAAAGATGAGCTTGTGGGGCCTTTTCGGGTTGAGGATGGAGTCAAGCTCAACTCCCAGTCCTACTGCCAGTTTCTGGAAGACACCTTCTTCAAGCAGTGGTACAGGAAGAAGTCTGCATCCTTCAAGAAAAACATGATTTTCATGCAGGACAATGCTCCATCACACGCGTCCAAGTACTCCACAGCGTGGCTGGCAAGAAAGGGTATAAAAGAAGAAAATCTAATGACATGGCCTCCTTGTTCACCTGATCTGAACCCCATTGAGAACCTGTGGTCCATCATCAAATGTGAGATTTACAAGGAGGGAAAACAGTACACCTCTCTGAACAGTGTCTGGGAGGCTGTGGTTGCTGCTGCACGCAATGTTGATGGTGAACAGATCAAAACACTGACAGAATCCATGGATGGCAGGCTTTTGAGTGTCCTTGCAAAGAAAGGTGGCTATATTGGTCACTGATTTGTTTTTGTTTTGTTTTTGAATGTCAGAAATGTATATTTGTGAATGTTGAGATGTTATATTGGTTTCACTGGTAAAAATAAATAATTGAAATGGGTATATATTTGTTTTTTGTTAAGTTGCCTAATAATTATGCACAGTAATAGTCACCTGCACACACAGATATCCCCCTAAAATAGCTAAAACTAAAAACAAACTAAAAACTACTTCCAAAAATATTCAGCTTTGATATTAATGAGTTTTTTGGGTTCATTGAGAACATGGTTGTTATTCAATAATAAAATTAATCCTCAAAAATACAACTTGCCTAATAATTCTGCACTCCCTGTATACACGCACTCATCACATACATGGACACACTAAAACATGTGCTCACCACAAACATGGACATGCCTATACACACAGTCACCACATATATGACCATATATATACACGCACACATTCCACACACCTAAACATACAGCCAGGTCCATAAATATTGGGACATCAACACAATTCTAACATTTTTGGCTTTATACACCACCACAATGGATTTGAAATGAAACGAACAAGATGTGCTTAAACTGCAGACTGTCAGCTTTAATTTGAGGATATTTACATCCAAATCAGGTGAACGTTGTAGGAATTACCACAGTTTGCATATGTGCCTCCCACTTGTTAAGGGACCAAAAGTAATGGGACAGAATAATCATAAATCAAACTTTTTCACTTTTTAATACTTGGTTGCAAATCCTTTGCAGTCAATTACAGCCTGAAGTCTGGAACGCATAGACATCACCAGACACTGGGTTTCATCCCTAGTGATGCTCTGCCAGGCCTCTACTGCAACTGCCTTCAGTTCCTGCTTGTTCTTGGGGCATTTTCCCTTCAGTTTTGTCTTCAGCAAGTGGAATGCATGCTCAATCGGATTCAGGTCCGGTGATTGACTTGGCCATTGCATAACATTCCACTTCTTTCACTTAAAAAACTCTTTGGTTGCTTTTGCAGTATGCTTTGGGTCATTGTCCAATGAGTTCTGAAGCATTTGGCTGAATATGAGCAGATAATATTGCCCGAAGCACTTCAGAATTCATCCTGCTGCTTTTGTCAGCAGTCACACCATCAATAAATACAAGAGAACCAGTTCCATTGGCAGCCATACATGCCCACGCCATGACACTACCACCACCATGCTTCACTGATGAGGTGGTATGCTTAGGATCATGAGCAGTTCCTTTCCTTCTCCATACTCTTCTCTTCCCATCACTCTGGTACAAGTTGATCTTGGTCTCATCTGTCCATAGGATGTTGTTCCAGAACTGTGAAGGCTTTTTTAGATGTCGTTTGGCAAACTCTAATCTGGCCTTCCTGTTTTTGAGGCTCACCAATGGTTTACATCTTGTGTTGAACCCTCTGTATTCACTCTGGTGAAGTCTTTTCTTGATTGTTGACTCTGACACACATACACCTACCTCCTGGAGAGTGTTCTTGATCTGGCCAACTGTTGTGAAGGGTGTTTTGTTCACCAGGGAAATAATTCTTCGGTCATCCACCACAGTTGTTTTCCGTGGTCTTCCGGGTCTTTTGGTGTTGCTGAGCTCACCGGTGCGTTCCTTTTTTTTGAGAATTTTCCAAACAGTTGTTTTGGCCAGGCCTAATGTTTTTGCTATCTCTCTGATGGGTTTATTTTGTTATTTTCAGCCTAATGATGGCTTGCTTCACTGATAGTGACAGCTCTTTGGATCTCATCTTGAGAGTTGACAGCAATAGATTCCAAATGCAAATAGCACACTTGAAATGAACTCTGGACCTTTTATCTGCTCATTGAAATTGGGATAATGAGGGAATAACACACACCTGGCCATGGAACAGCTGAGAAGCCAATTGTCCCATTACTTTTGGTCCCTTAAGTGGGAGGCACATATGCAAACTGTTGTAATTCCTACATCGTTCACCTGATTTGGATGTAAATACCCTCAAATTAAAGCTGGCAGTCTGCAGTTAGAGCATATCTAGTTTGTTTCATTTCAAATTTATTGCGGTGGTGTACAGAGTCAAAAATCTTAGAATTGTGTCAATGTCCCAATATTTATGGACATGGCTGTACATAACTCACAAAAAGTTAGGGTTATTTGGCTTGTGGGTGAAATTTCAGGATGAACCTAAAATGCTCTCTTACCTTTACAGGTGAACATAATGTGACCTTCTCTAAACTTCTAAATGCACATGTCCAACTCTGACAAACAGCTCAACGGCACAATTCACAACAGGTGTTTGATCCACGAAACGCCCAATAAATTCCTGGTTCAATTAGAATTGGTATTTAAACAGTCCTCCTCATCATGCTGTTCACATTTTGACATCATGAGACCAAGACGACACCTAACAATTGATCAGCAGTACCTCGCCATTGTGAGGCTTCAAGCAGGATGTTCTCAGACGGAAGTGACCACTGAGCTTAGAGTGTCAGAGTGTCATCCGCAGTTGTATCAGAGAGACTGGAAGAGTCACAGAAAGGCGGAGAAGTGGACTTCCTTTGGCCACATCTCACACTGATGACCGCTTCATTGTGAACAATGCCCTGCGGAATCAGATGATGAATGCCACACAACTCCAGGCACATTTAAGGGAGGTGAGAGGCACCCAAGTGTCATGTCAGACCATTCGAAACCGTTTCCATCAGCGTGGTCTGCATGCTAGATAACCTGCTAGGGTACCTGACCACACCACCAGGCACAGGCATCATTGTTTTGCATAGGCCAGGGAGCATCTACGCTGGACGAGGCACCACTGAGCCTCAGTGCTGTTTACTGATGAAAGTCTATTCACACTGGGCAGAAATGATGGCTGCCAACAATGCTGGAGACGTCAAGCGCTATGTATCAGCCACTGTTGTCATCAGACGAGCCTTCGGTGGTGGTGGTCTTGTTACAGTGTGGGCAGGTGTGTCTAGTCAATACAGAACTGCCCTACACTTTAATGGTCCAGTGACAAGCCCACTTTGGTTTGGTTTGCAAGGAAGGACACGGATGGTATGTTGATCCGCAGGGATGATAGGCCTGAGGTCGGCATCATAAATCGCAGTAATGTGGAAGCTCAGGATGGGGTGAAAGATGTTAAGGAGGGCAAATGATATGGGAAATCATGTAGTATACATCAGCTCCCAGATTCATATACATAATACAATACATACGTATAATATACAGTAAGCTATATAATCGTACTAAAATACGATATTGTGAAGACTACATCCTATAGATGGGAGGTACATAGCAATCTTATCTGGTTGAGCCGCATGGATGGAAGAAAAAGCGTAGAGTTGAAGTGCCCACAGTGGGTTGCAGTTTGCTTCAGTAGTATGGGGCTCTGTGGCCCTGGTTGGCGTGGGCTAGAATAAGGCAGTGGCCTAAAAGAAAGGGCGCCAAATCGGTGGTGGTGTATCTCGCCATTAAATAGAGATCACGCTGAAGAGGAAGTTGGGGGGCGGGGTCTAGCTGACGTAGTCCCGGTTGGTATGTCATAGGCATATGCAATGGGATAAACAAAGATGGCGGGCGCTACTGAATGTAGATACGGCGCATGCGTATGTTTTAACGGCGCATGCGCAAGAAAACCCAAGAGATAGGATCGTGACTGGCGTGCAGTGGGCATGCGCTAGATAGCAGCGCATGTGCAAGAGTAACTTCATAGAAGGCGGTGTCAGATGACGTAGATTGGAGTCGTCATGTGCAGTAGGGGTGGACAGTAAGATGATAGAAGATAGCTGCTGTGTAGGCACGGAGCATGCGCACAATACCTGAGAGTTAATGGAGTGCATGGAGATGACAGCGTGAGAATTAGAATAAAACATTGAAAGTGCAAAGATAGTAGATACTTATACCAAAGGATATAGAGAATGCGGCTCCAGCCAGGGGGGGATATTCAATATCTGGTCTGAAATGAATGAAGATAGGGACATGGTTAGTTATAATTCCTAATGTATAGATAATTCTTATGAAATAGATGCTTACAAATCACATCTAGTATCAGTATGAGCATGTAATCTATAACAGATAGTTTTTAAGATAGCGTTCCATATTGATAGAGAGTTTGTCACATGCAATAGAGTAAGCTTATATTGGAATCAGAGAAAACTGCCAACTTCATATTCTCGGTTGAGCCCCTTTGGTTCCAAGGTTTGTAGGCGGTGGATCCAGAGCGCTTCCCTGTTCATGAGTATGCGGGATAAATCCCCGCCTTTTCTAGGGACTGATACTTGTTCCACCACCTGGAAACGTAATTGAGCAATGGTATGTCGCTTAGCTGCAAAGTGTGCGGGGATAGGTAGATGGTTGTTTTGACAACGGATATTGGATTTGTGTTGGCATATCCTGTCTCTAATGGTCTGTGTGGTTTCACCAACGTACGCTAAACCACAGGGACATTTGATTATATACACGACGTTGGAAGAGTCACACGTGAAAAAAACCCGTACAGTGAGCCCTTTGCCAGTTAGTGGATGGTAAATCTTGTCCCCTTTTGTGACGTGGGAACATTGTGTACAGTGAAGGCTGAAGAACGGAGCAGAAGAACGGAAAGGCTGAACTGTGATGTGAACGAAGCCTTATACATACACTGCTCAAAAAAAATAAAGGGAACACTTAAACAACACAATGTAACTCCAAGTCAATCACACTTCTGTGAAATCAAACTGTCCACTTAGGAAGCAACACTGAGTGACAATCAATTTCACATGCTGTTGTGCAAATGGGATAGACAACAGGTGGAAATTATAGGCAATTAGCAAGACACCCCCAATAAAGGATTGGTTCTGCAGGTGGTGACCACAGACACTTCTCAGTTCCTATGCTTCCTGGCTGATGTTTTGGTCATTTTTGAATGCTGGCGGTGCTTTCACTCTAGTGGTAGCATGAGACAGAGTCTACAACCCACACAAGTGGCTCAGGTAGTGCAGCTTATCCAGGATGGCACATCAATGCGAGCTGTGGCAAGAAGGTTTTCTGTGTCTGTCAGCGTAGTGTCCAGAGCATGGAGGCGCTACCAGGAGACAGGCCAGTACATCAGGAGACGTGGAGGAGGCCGTAGGAGGGCAACAACCCAGCAGCAGGACTGCTATCTCCGCCTTTGTGCAAGGAGAAACAGGAGGAGCACTGCCAGAGCCCTGCAAAATGACCTCCAGCAGGCCAGAAATGTGCATGTGTCTGCTCAAACGGTCATAAACAGACTCCATGAGGGTGATATGAGTTCCCGACGTCCACAGGTGGGGGTTGTGCTTACAGCCCAACACCGTGCAGGACGTTTGGCATTTGC
Source organism: Bufo bufo (assembly GCF_905171765.1). Taxonomy (NCBI): domain Eukaryota; kingdom Metazoa; phylum Chordata; class Amphibia; order Anura; family Bufonidae; genus Bufo; species Bufo bufo. The sequence goes on from NC_053393.1 coordinate 527,610,330, forward strand.
CAGAGAACACCAAGATTGGCAAATTCGCCACTGGCGCCCTGTGCTCTTCACAGATGAAAGCAGGTTCACACTGAGCGCATGTGACAGAGTCTGGAGACGCCGTGGAGAACGTTCTGCTGCCTGCAACATCCTCCAGGATGACCGATTTGGCATTGGGTCAGTAATGGTGTGGGGTGGCATTTCTTTGGAGGGCCGCACAGCCCTCCATGTGCTCGCCATAGGTAGCCTGACTGCCATTAGGTACCGAGATGAGATCCTCAGACCCCTTGTGAGACCATATGCTGGTGCGGTTGGCCCTGGGTTCCTCCTAATGCAAGACAATGCTAGACCTCATGTGGCTGAGTGTGTCAGCAGTTTCCTGCAAGACGAAGGCATTGATGCTATGGACTGGCCCGCCCGTTCCCCAGACCTGAATCCAATTGAGCACATCTGGGACATCATGTCTCGCTCTATCCACCAACGTCACGCTGCACCACAGACTGTCCCAGGAGTTGGCAGATGCTTTAGTCCAGGTCTGGGAGGAGATCCCTCAGGAGACCGTCCGCCACCTCATCAGGAGCATGCACAGGCGTTGTAGGGAGGTCATACAGGCACATGGAGGCCACACACACTACTGAGCCTCATTTTGACTTGTTTTAAGGACATTACATCAAAGTTGGATCAGCCTGTAGTGTGTTTTTCCACTTTAATTTTGAGTGTGACTCCAAATCCAGACCTCCATGGGTGGAAAAATTTGATTTCCATTTTTTTATTTTTGTGTGATTTTGTTGTCAGCACATTCAACTATATAAAGAACAAAGTATTTCAGAAGAATATTTAATTAATTCAGATCTAGGATGTGTTAGTTTTGTGTTCCCTTTATTTTTTTGAGCAGTGTATAATACACAAAAAAAGAAGAATCATAAGGAACAAGGATCATAGGATGCAAAAATCGAAATCTCTATTTAGTCCCTGTGGAGCGAGAGTATTGAGTTCAAATATCCAATACGCTTCCCATTGTTTCAGGCGTGCGGTTCTGTTGCCTCCTCGTCTCGCGGGAGCTACTTGTTCTAAGATTTGACATATGAGTTGACTGATTTGATGTTTGGCAGAAATGAAATGGTGTGGAATGGGTTGTTCTATTTTTTTGGCAGCGAATATCTGATTTGTGTTTGGAAATGCGGTCTTGCACTCTTTGGGTGGTTTCACCCACATATGCGAGGCCGCATGGACATCTAATTAGGTAGACTACATAGGAGGAGGTGCATATGCACCTGGGACGTAAAAACCCAAGAGCAGAATATAAAACCAGTGATACAGTCCTAACCTCAGTATCTGAGGAAAGGGATTTAGGGGTCATTATTTCAGAAGACTTAAAGGTAGGCAGACAATGTCACAGAGCAGCAGGAAATGCTAGCAGAATGCTTGGGTGTATAGGGAGAGGCATTACCAGTAGAAAGAGGGAGGTGCTCATGCCGCTCTACAGAGCACTAGTGAGACCTCATCTGGAGTATTGTGCTCAGTACTGGAGACCATATCTCCAGAAGGATATTGATACTTTGGAGAGAGTTCAGAGAAGAGCTACTAAACTGGAACATGGATTGCAGGATAAAACTTACCAGGAAAGATTAAAGGACCTTAACATGTATAGCTCGGAAGAAAGACGAGACAGAGGGGATATGATAGAAACTGCTAAATACATAAAGGGAATCAACAAGGTAAAAGAGGAGAGAATATTTAAAAGAAGAAAAACTGCTACAAGAGGACATAGTTTTAAATTAGAGGGGCAAAGGTTTAAAAGTAATATCAGGAAGTATTACTTTACTGAGAGAGTAGTGGATGCATGGAATAGCCTTCCTGCAGAAGTGGCAGCTGCAAATACAGTGAAGGGGTTTAAGCATGCATGGGATAGGCATAAGGCCATCCTTCATATAAGATAGGGCCAGGGGCTATCCATAGTATTCAGTATATTGGGCAGACTAGATGGGCCAAATGGTTCTTATCTGCCGACACATTCTATGTTTCTATGTTTCTATATGTAGAAACCTTTTGAGTGATAGATTTTGCCTGAATGAGGATGGACAATTCTAGTAACATAGTAACAATACATAAGGTCGTAAAAAGACATTTGTCCATCCAGTTCGGCCTGTCATCCTGCAAGTTGATCCAGAGGAAGGCAAAAAAAAAAAAAAACCTGTGAGGTAGAAGCCAATTTTCCCCACTTTAGGGGAATAAAAAATTCCTTCCCTACTCCAATCAGGCAATCAGAATAACTCCCTGGATCAACGACCCCTCTCTAGTAGCCATAGCCTGTAATATTATTACACTCCAGAAATACATTCAGGCCCCTCTTGAATTCCTTTATTGTACTCACCATCACCACCTCCTCAGGCAGAGAGCTCCATAGTCTCACTGCTCTTACCGTAAAGAATCCTCTTCTATGTTTGTGTACAAACCTTCTTTCCTCCAGACGCAGAGGATGTCCCCTCGTCACAGTCACAGTCCTGGGGATAAATAGATGATGGGATAGATCTCTGTACTGACCCCTGATATATTTATACATAGTAATTAGATCTCCCCTCAGTCGTCTTTTTTCTAAAGTGAATAACCCTAATTTTGATAATCTTTCAGGGTACTGTAGTTGCCCCATTCCAGTTATTACTTTAGTTGCCCTCCTCTGGACCCTCTCCAGCTCTGCTATGTCTGCATTGTTCACAGGAGCCCAGAACTGTACACAGTACTCCATGTGTGGTCTGACTAGTGATTTGTAAAGTGGCAGGACTATGTTCTCATCACGGGCATCTATGCCCCTTCTGATGCAACCCATTATCTTATCTTATTATTCTGTTGCCTTTAATGACATTAGTGCATTGTGCACAGTTGAGGCATGGGTAAGTTCCTGTTTTTTTAGGTGCCAGTGTTATTGGTTTCAGGGCGGGTTTGAGAGGGCCAATGTCTGCCTGTACTAATTTATCCTTAAGATTTTGAGGTCTTTTGTAACACATTCTAATGGGATTTTGAAATTCTGCAATATCTGGATATGATTATTGAGGAATGGGCCAATGTTTTTGTATTATAAATTGAATTTTTGGTATTATGGGGTGATTAGTAACCACCAATGGAAGACAAGGAGGGGGGGGGGGAATGGCATTGGTGGTAGGTGGTATGCTTGGAGAAAGGGATTGTTCTCTTTTGAGTAGCGAGGCTGGGTAGCCCCTCTCTTTAAATTTTTGTGACATTTCTTCTAAACGTTGATTACGTAGGACGGGGTCTTTGACTATTCTGGAAACTCTTTGGAATTGTGAACGGGGTAGCGATTTTTTTTGTGGTATGTGGATGGCAGCTTGAGAAATGGAGGAGAGTATTGCGATCAGTAGGTTTTCTATGTAGATCAGTGGTCAGGGTACCGTGTGGTGTTTTGATGACTATTGTGTCTAGGAAACTAATGGAATGCAGATCGGTATGAGATGTAAATTGTAAATCCTGGTCTATCCCATTTATATAGAGGAGGAAATCAGAAAAAGAATTCTTGTCACCCTTCCAGATGCAGAATACATAGTCGATACATCTGTACCATGTTATGGCATATGTTGAAACAGGTTGTTGGGGTAGATCCAGTCATTCTCGAACTTGGCCAAAAAGGCGTTGGCATAAGGTGGCGCTACGTTCGCACCCATTGCGGTCCCCTTCCTTTGAATATAGAAATTGTCCCCAAACATGAAAAAGTTGTGTTGTAGTACAAATCATAATAGTTGTATGCAAAAGGTCTGGGCTGATGGGGATAGTTCAGAGGTTAGTAGGAGTGTTGTAATGGCCTGAATACCTTTCTCGCGAGAGATGGAGGTATATAAACGGTTAACGTCACGTGTCACAAGCATGCTTTCGGGGGTTATATTTTGTAGGCTTGAGATGATAGATAAGAAGTGGGAAGTGTCTAGAAGCCATCCTGCATACAGCTCACCACCATATCTAAGGCCGTGAACAAGATCTAGGTTAGACCGAAACATTGGCCAGTGGCTAAATATAACTTTTTCTGGATGGATTGAAAATAAAATAAAAAGTTCATGTAACAGAACTTAGAGCTATGCCGTGGTTTGTTCTAAAATTAACAGAATTCCCCTCACTGCAATAAAGTCTAAATAGCTTGGGTAGCAGGATGCCTTACTGACTCCAATGCTGTTCGGCCATGCCGTATTCAGAACCTTCTTTTCTTTCACTCATTCTTCCTTTCTGTAGATCATCCAGAGATTGGTGAGTCTCTGTAGCTTTAAACCAGTCCTGTGAGGAATAGAGTACATGGAGTTGCTTCCTCACTCTTCCTCTACTAGCTAACTCCAGGCTACTCTCTAGACAGCAAGTGGCAGATCCAGGATCCACACCCAAGCTTCCTGTAGGGGCTGTGCCACAGTTGAACAACTCAGTCACTTCCATACATTACCATACTAGGTAGACATGGCATTAGATGACATTAAATAATATGACGAGCATTAAACAGCAAGCAATTTGCAAGTACCCCCAGCTCACACCCCTTTTAAGAGTAAAGTCATTTGGTGCCTGAATCAACTTTGGTAGCAGGATGCATGACCACAAAGATGCAGGTATCAGTTGGCTCCTTTTCCTTGTTCTTTAGCTGCAAGGCAAAAGTCTAAGGCACATGCAAAAATAAAAAATAGACTTCCGGTTCCAGAGCTGGGGATGTAAGACGATGGTTGCACGTGCTCCCCATCCACCCAGCCACTGACCTTCACCTAGCAGACCTCCGGTCCATGCAGTGCTCTCGAGGGTGCTTATATTTAACTCTAGGAAGAAGCCTAGGGCAGACAGACCACTGTCCACATGTATCCACAAACTTATGGGGCATCCATCTTGTATGTGTGGTGGCAGTGCTACAGCCTTAGTGAAGACCCACGAGCGGCATGAACACAAGGCTTATCAGCTGCACCAGTGGTCGGACAACAGGTATCCTATATACCCTATACGTCCACACCAAAATGGGTGTATGCCGCAAACTCTTGGAGCTACAGGCTAGACCAGGAATGGCTGGACTGAACATACGATCAGCTCTACAGCATTATAGAGGAGAGACATGGAAACTTCCAATAGCTCAGACCACTGCTTAGTGCATACATATGTATGCTCAGGTCTTATCTCCCCCACCCCCAGATGCAACATAACACTTACAATTCTTTGCATTGCAGAAACTGGACAATCTTAGAAAACTGTGAAGTTCAGAGAGTGCAATTACAGAATCTGGCCACAAGGTGTCACCACAACCCACTGTCTCCAAGTTATACTTAGGCTTGGTTCCCATCTCGAAAAGAAAAATCACTGAAAATACTGCACTCATACAAAATAGATTATATATGGACTAAGCCCTCAGTCTGATATTGATAAAATCTGAGACTCTCAGGCAAACTAGTGTGATTTAAAACATGTATGTGCCCGCCCACCAGCGCCAATGTGGTCTCAGTCAGGCAGTCCTACTCTAAAACTACATATGCCCAACAGTTTCTTTTTAGGGTCTCCAACACAGTCAATATGGCCACTGGTTTAGTAGGACACAGAGGATTTTGATCCTCTTCAAGATGACAATTTTTATGCAGGAGCTGGAGTGGAGGATGGGATGTGGTAGCGGCTCTGGCTGTCACACTAGCTTTCCTCCACCATTGCTCCTTGGGGCCTTGGCAGTGAAAGAAAGGTGCACCCTTTCTTCCCCCAGGGCACACCCTGGTTCTGGGGCTCCTGCCTTATCGTAGCTTGGGTGCTGATGATATTAGGTGTTTGGATGTAAGGCAGGGAGTGTAGAGTGCCAATGGCTGACATATAATGCTGGAGTCAGTAACCTGACCAAAATGTGGCAGAATAAACATTCTCTTTTACTTAAGTGCAAAAATGGGTTGTTGTAGTACATCGGATAGCAGAAACAGTTCCCACAATATACAGTGCGAATCTCCCCAGACAGTTTTTTATGGAAATTTAATCCTACTCTTATCCTCTCTATCTATTCCTGAAGAATCTCTCATCTTTGCAATTGTGCCTCTAATTCGCAACTTAGGCATATTCCCCTCACTGCAGTAAGTCTAAATAGCTTTGGTAGCAGATTCCTTACTGATTCCAATGACCAGCAGTGCAGATTTCTGAACTTTCTATCTTCCTTTCTGTAGATCATCCGGAGGACTCAGTAAATTTCTGAAGTTTTAGTCCAGTTCCTGTGAGAAAAAGAGTACATGGAGTTGCTTCGTCACTAGCTAACTCCAGGCAGAACTCCCTAGACTCAGCAAGGGGCGACAGGAGCTGTGGCCAGAGTGGATAACTCCATCAATTCTACCACACTAACATACTGGGTATAAAGAGCATACAATGAAAACATCAAATAACATGAAAAACATAAACAGCAAACAATTTGCAAGTCCCCAGTTCTGTGGTACTGCATAAGAAGGAACTTATTCCTGACAAAGTCCTTAATAGTTTACAGAGGGTGATTAGATGTGCAAATGCTCATAACTTTGCTAGTGAAAATCCCTAAATATGATAGGGGTTATATAAACTCCCTGATTGGTAAGGGAAGTGATAACATGCAGAAAAGTTTGGGTATCCTTCCCCTCCCCCAGGTCACTGGAGGCTGCACAGGGGGAGAGTTGACAGTAACAGGCTGTGATTGGAAAGTGGGGTGTTAACATGATTAAAAGTTCCTGTATCCCCTTGAGATCACTCGAGGCTGTAAAAGGGGGAGAAATAATGCTGCCAGGGATGGTGACATGAAGTTCCTGTATTTTACCCGCAGGGTCACTGGAGACTGTTTGGATAGAGAGATGACCGTAACAGACTGTAAGTGGGGTGTTTACATGAATAAAAGTTCCTGAATTCCCTTGAGATTATCGGAAGCTGTAAAGGGGAGGAGATGATGGTACCAGGGGTGGTAACCTGAAGAAAAGTTCCTATATTTTACCTATAGGGTCACTGGAGGCTGTATGGAGGGACACATGACCTTAATAGGATATGATTGGTAAGTGGGGTGTTAACATGAATAAAGGTTCCTGTTGTCCCCTAGATATCAATGGAGGCTGTAAAGGGGGATAAATGGCCAGTTCCGGGGGTGGTAATATGATAGAAAGGTTCCTGTATTTTGGAGGAAGTACGGTGGGAGAGATGACTATAACAATAACATGCTGGTGATGTTTTCTTCTCATTTACACACACACACAAAGAACCAAGGAGTAAATCTCATCCTGTTCCCTCATCCTTAAATGAGTCCTGCTCCCCGCAGCAGATATAATTCATGATGTAATACGTACTGTACGTCCATGGGCAGTTAAAGGGGGTTGCCTCATGATGCCACAGGGGGAATTGATTAGCTGTCTATTAGAATGCATGGGCGGGCCGGGTCCTCCAGAGTCAAGATGTGGGACCTTCCTTAATGGAGTCCATGTGCCCTTAGAAGGGGATATGTACGGACAGGGCCTTTTTCTTGAGACAAGAACCATAGGAAATAGACTTACCAAAAGGAAAGAATTAGATGTAGTGAGAAACCAAGGCAAAATCTGTCCATGGGGGTGGCATTCAGGGCAAAGTACAATTTCTGTGTAGTCATACCGTGCTATGCACATGTAATAATTAACCAGGTACGTTATCGGTATACTGTACTGACTCAGTAGGTCCTCTGTAGTGCGGTTACCTAAGGAGACATTATGGTTCAACTTCTTATCTTACTATTGTTTCCGTTATTTTGCATCTCTATTGCACAACCATCCTCTACTCCTATGTATAGTCATAACGCACATGATGAAGGATCAGCAACTAACTCCTTAATCTTTGTGTCAGCTCTTGGAGTTAATAGAGGGGATTCATCTCTTCAGGACCATCTCTTGGTCGGAGTGGAGAGCAGTTGCCAAGATCATCTCTTTCTCTGGAGGACCTGTCCTGTCCTGCATTACACAGACATCCCATTATTTTGAATGTGCATTGCGTAACGCCTCCTGTCTCTCCTGCGGTGGCAATGCAGGAGAACAGAACACTTTCTGCATAGCCCCTGAGATGCCCACAGCGGCGGACCTCCAGGATGACCCCACAAAATAGAGCTGGCCATGACAAACTCTACTCCTGGCTAATCAACCCTTCCATGTAGTTGCCCCATCTCATCAGAGTCCTCTTCATCCATAGCAAGATGGTGGCCACATTAACCAAACATGGTGCCATGGTTAAATGGGATTCATTTTATAGCTCCATGTTCACAAGGCCATCATCTCTTGGTTTATGGTGGGTGCACCCCCTTAAACAATGCAGCAAAATACGCCAAATTTATCAATGGTTTCGGATGCGTTTGGCACCTCATTAGGCATTTTTGTAAAGTGACTAGAAAAGGGGGAATGGCAAGGTGGATTCATAAAATGCAGCAGATTTATTAACCCTTTCAGGGCCTAACCACTTTAATTGGCAGCCATTTCATCATATTTTGTAATGGCGCTGTTTAATGTTCCATAAAGTGTATTGAGAAACTGTCCAAAAAATTGTTGTGATGTGAAATGTCCCCAAAAAAATTTGGGGCGCAAGCAGTTTTTTTTTCTTTGCGTACACTGACTGTGCTCGGCACTCTTAGCATCCGGCCACTGTTAGCGCATCGCCCACCCCACCGAGTTTGAATTTTATAATTATTTTTTCCACATTTTTGGGGCTTTTTATTTATTTCGTTTTTTTTTTCTGTTCGGTTTAGGGATAAGTAAGCAAACACCCGTGCCCCCACATACACGCACACTAATTAAAGTTTTCCACGCACGCACACACACACACAAGCACACACACACTCCCCTATGGCCCACCGGAGTCCGAGAGCCCCAGTGAGGACGAGGATGACCCCACTTTCCTTTTGTCATTCGCGTCCTCCTCATCATCTAGCGATGATTATGAGCCCCCAAGGCGGCTGAGACGCCGCCAGGCGGAGCAAGGGGACCGCCATGCCAGGGACCCTGTGGCCCACACTAGTACGAGAACCTCTGGGGCTCGTACTAGTTTTCCGGCCCACCAGATAAGTCCATCTGAGCCCCCTACCGGTGAACTTGCATGGTGTACCCCAGAGGATTTTGAGCTTGTGATTCCTGATTTTGTTGGCCAACCAGGAATCCAGATTCCCACAGTGGGCTTCACTGAATATGACTATTTTAGTCTTTTATTCAGTGACCACTTTGTGAATCTGATGGTGGAGCAAACGAACTTGTACGCCCAACAGTTCATTGCTCAACACCCTGGCTCCTTTTTGACTAGACCCGGTGGCTGGACTCCGGTCAGTGCAGCCGAGATGAGGACGTTTTGGGGCCTTGTGCTGCACATGGGCCTAGTCAAAAAACCCAGTGTCAGGCGTTACTGGAGTGGGGATATCCTCTACCAGACCCCACTCTACTGTATGGCCATGACACGTTCCCGTTTTGAGGCCATTCGGAAATGCCTGCATTATGCAGATAATGCAGCATGTCCCACCCAAGGTGATCCTGCCTATGATCCTGCCTACTCCCCCTAGATGGCTGAGCACGACAGACCCGAGGGTGGGGATTATGATGGCCCTGGCCTGTTGTTTGAGGCCTTCGCAGAACCGAAGTTCGGAGATGCTGGAGAGTCCCGGTTCTGGGATATCTATGACTACAGGGAGGCTATGCATGACTGGGCTACAGTGAGAGAGGTGAGACAAGATCTGCCATCTCTAGTGTCAAAGGAGTGGGAGCTGGAGCAGGATTACCAATACCTCTTCAGCTCAATTCGGTCCCAATATACACTGCCAGAGAGCTGGGTGGCAGTCCCAGACCTACAACCCTACAGCTGGGAAGACCCGACTGAAGTATCCCCTGCTTCAGTACCAGCTACAGAGGTAGGGGACCTCATAGACTGGTCCTGGGGGGAAACCCATATGGCAGGTGGAGATGGGACCGAGATCTCTCCACCGGCCCTACAGGGATGCTGGGCAGTCGGCCCAGATCCCCAACGGCAGCCGGAGTTTCAGGGAGTAGGGACAGTTGGTCCTGATCCCCAGCGGCAGTGTACTTTGAAGGGAGAGGAGACAACCGGTCCCTCTCCCCAACCACAGGGGGACAGCACCCCTAACTCCAATGATGCAGATGGGACCGCAGTCTCTGCACCAGGCCTACCGGGATGCTGGACGGCCGGTACAGAGTCCCCACCAACCCCGCAGGAATGCCAGGAGGAGAAAGTAAGCGATCCCTCCACTCCCCAGCTGATCCGCAACAAGGTCCCGGGGGTAGGATTCCCTGACCCCATCCCAGCGGAAGAGCTGACATCTGGGCAGAGCGCAGTTGGCCTCTGCCCTCCTCTATCCTCTTCTCCAGAGGTTGACTCCACACCGGCTTCCCCAGCGGAAGAGCTGGCATCTGGGCAGAACACAGTTGGCCTCTGCCCTCCTCTATCCTCTTCTCCAGAGGCTGACTCCACACAGGCTTCCCCAGCGGAAGAGCTGGCATCGGGGCAGAACACAGTTGGCCTCTGCCCTCCTCTATCCTCTTCTCCAGAGGCTGACTCCACACCGGCTTCCCCAGCGGAAGAGCTGGCATCGGGGCAGAACACAGTTGGCCTCTGCCCTCCCCTATACTCTTCTCCAGAGCCGGACTTCCCACAGGTACCCCAGCGGAAGAGCTGGCATCTGGGCAGAGTGCAGTCGGCCTCTGCCCACCAAGTACCTACAGCTCCAAGCTAGAGAACAACAAGGAAGCAAGGATTAGCAGATGCCCCCTCAACAGCTGGGGACATACAGAACAGAGCCAGGCCCCAAGATTCAACAGGTCCAGTATTGGGTTGTGGGTGGACTGCCAGACTAACTCAGATACCGACCGGCGTGAGGTCAGGTATCTGGTTAGTCTTCCCTGGGAGGGGGAGATGTGTGGCGAAACCAACCTCGCCACTGGGTTTTGGAGGGGCCTGGCTACCAGCCTCTTGCCCCAGGATTATGGGCCCTCTCATCAGCCAGGCTTCCTTTGTTCACAAAGGACTTGTACTAACTTGAACCCCTGGTCTAATTCGTGCCATTTTGGAAAAGTTAAATGACTATGTGTATTGAAAAGGGTGGGATATTGTATACGCTGAGTAGTGAGGTCTGTTCCATTGTCTCTCTGTGTGAATTGGCGATGTCCTTTGTCCTGAGAGATAATTGAATTGCGTCTCGGTTGTCTCCAGGACAGAAGACATTGTGTATTCCCCTGCCTGTGATGATTGCATCAACCCAGAGTGAGGTAATTGGGTCACGGCAGAGGGGAGGATTTTGTGTGGGAGTGTCTGAGTGTATTGTATGTGGTTATTGGCTGTTTTTACAAAACCCTGTGGGCGGTACCCTTGTTGGAAAATGTGTATAAATCAGTGCCTGTGTGTTCAAATAAAGTTTTCCTGTTTTACCCTTCATCATGTTGAGGCTGGTGTTTGGGTAACTGATCGACACTGGGGGATTGCTATACGCTGAAGATTTGCTATACTCCCCTGGCATAACTACTAGCTCTTGTAAGAGCTGTTCCTGCTCTCGGGATTTGGGAGAGGTTCACCCACTGGAGCCTTGTCGTAGGTCCAGGGTGGGTAGGAGACGGTGAGACCTCAACCAAGCTTCGGCGGTTCGTGGGGTCTGCAGTGTCAAGTGGAGTGCTTGGAGTCCTCTGGAAGCACTAGGAGCACCTATCGACGGAGGTACCCGGTCAGGGTGCTAGGAGATCCGTTACATCCCCCATACTGGAAAGAAGGGACGGAACCAAAAAAGGTGCAGAGCGTGTCACAGGAGGAGGATACGGAAGGACACCACCACTCAGTGCGACACGTGCCCCGATCATCCGGGCCTCTGCATTATTGGTTGCTTCAGGGAGTACCACACTTCCATGGAGTACTAAATTTATAATCCCCTTCCCCAATTTTAATTCCATTTAGCCACTGACAATCGGAAAAAAAAAAATATGGTTCTCAGACTTGAGACACTAAAAGCAAAAACATTATTTTTAAAAAAAATATTATTTAGTAAAACTAAAATAAAATAAAAAGTATCGCCGCGTCCGTAAGAATCTGCTCTATAAAAATACCCCATGACCTAACCCCTCAGATGAACACGGTAAAATTTTTAAATAAAAACGGTGCAAAAAAAGGTATTTTTTTGTCTCCTTACATCACAAAAAGTGTAATAGCAAGCGATCAAAAAGTCATATGCCCCCCAAAATAGTGCCAATAAAACCGTCCTCTCATCCCGCAAAAAATGAGATCCTACCTAAGATAATCGGCTAAAAAAATAAAAATAAACTAACTCAGACTATGGAGATACTAAAATGTTTTTTTTTGTTTAAAAAAGGATAATATAGTGTAAAACCTAAATACATTTAAAAAAGTAGACATATTAGGTATCGCCGCGACCTAACCCCTCAGATGAACACGGTCAAAAAAATAAAATAAAAACGGTGCCAAAACAGCTATTTTTTGGCAAATTTTCAATTTTAATCAGTTTTTTCCAGTAACAAAGCAAGGGTTAACAGCCAAACAAAACTTTATATTTATTACCCTGATTCTGAAGTTTACAGAAACACCCCATATGTGGTCGTAAACTGCTGTATGACCAAACGGCAGGGCGCAGAAGGAAAGGAACGCCATATGGTTTCTGGATTTTGATAGCCTTTTTTTTCGGCACCATGTCCCATTTGAAGAACCCCTGATGCACCCCTAGAGTAGAGACTCCATAAAAGTGACCCCATCTAAGAAACTAAACCCCTCACGGTATTCAAAACTGATTTTACTAACTTTATTAACCCTTTAGGTGTTCCTCAACAGTTTATGGCAAATGGAGATGAAATTTCTGAATATCTATTTTTGGTAACCTTGCCTCACAAAAATGTAATATAGAGCAACCAAAAGTCATATGTACCCAATCAATAAGTACAAATCCCCCCCCCCCCCCCCCCATCCCTTTATTCTTTGACCTCTCTTCTTTCTGCCCTCTGTATCTATTTGGGGTTATATCCCCATGCAAGAGACTAAGAGAGCATGGTTGTATAAAAACTAGGTATCGGGATGTATAATGTATATATCAACAGTATAGAACTATGTCCTTCCATATTGAATAGTACCTGCTTTTACTTTATAAGTGACCTGTTGATGAGCAGTAATAATGAATCACTAGCTTAGAATATATCATGTAGTACTATCAACATACTCGGTTTCTTTTCTCTCTCTGTTCCTGTGTAATTGCTTTTTAGCTACCAGGACAGACAGGGTTAATGCAATACGGGCTTCTTTCTAGCCCGTCTGAATACCTCCTTCTTTCCTCAATGTTGCGCACAGCTTAAAATGATATTGATACGACGTGATCGTAAGCAAAGTCTTGCTGTATTCCGAATCAGCCGGGGACGCGGAGTAAGGTCCCCATAGTAACAATCTACGCCCACTGACCACGTCACTTCCGGCTAGTAACGGAGTGCAGCGAGCCCGGCCCTGCAAGAGGCGGTACCTCGTGACTGCCCGTCTCCGTGCGGAATTGGCTGGCAGTTTCAGTGGGAGCAGTCCGTGTACGGCACACACACAGGGCCTATTGGTTGATTGAAGTGTGGGTGGAGCCTAGCGCATTGAAAGAGACTCCAGCAAATGAACACATTGCCTCTGCCGCAACATACAAGCAGAGCGCTGCCACTGCTCATGGTGCTCTGTAATATATCCATGTCCCTGAAGAGCCAATCTTTCACTTGGCGAAACGCGTCGGGTGATGGAACAGAAAATGATCTACTAGGGAGGTAAGCGTTTAGGGAACTTTAGCACAGGCCTGAGGTTCCAGAGGCTGGGGGTCATCCTTTTCAGGGCGGGTGCCCCGATTACAGCCATTGAGGATTCCCTGCCCATAGACTAGGTGACACAGAGATAGTGCTTAGGGAGATAGTTACCCGCCTCATCACTAGGCCACCCCCCCCCCCCTGTATATAAGGAACTACACCAGGCCACTTTTGTGACTATAGACCCTGTTTACCCTCCAAATAAGTGCAGTATTTCACTCTATTTAGTGTCTCATTTATTTTATTAGAAACAAATAAAAGTTATATCTTAACTTTAAACAATAAGGCATACTCAGTTCAGTATATATAGTTAGAGACCACTGAGATTATTTATTAGTAGGTCCATCTACCTTAGACCTTTACAAAAAAAAAAACGGATTACATATTTAGATTTACCTAGAACGCAAATGGCAGGTTTCCTTTCAGCAAGTCCTAATCTGGAAGCTTGGGCTACAGAGGCTAGAAATGTGTTCTCGGAAACTGAATATATTCAAACCACCTCATCTAATAGTATCAAAAATGTGTTCAAGGATTTGACAGGGGCCTATAAAGAGGTAATCGTGTCCTGGTGGGAAATACAATCACTGGACCACTACCTGAAAGAAAACATTGTACCCAAAGGCCTGAGAATCAACCTGACTCCTGCAGATAGATTAAGGAATACAGGTCTGAACAAAAAGTGGGAAGAGGAAGCCACATACATTTATGCGCCTGCTCCTAGAGGAAGAAAAATTGAATCTTGAATCCAAACAGAAAAAAGTGAACAGTCTGAGAGAACAGGCGCTTAAATTTAAGAACGAGGCGCAATTTCAAACAATAGAGGAGTACTTACAAAACACCATTGATAGGTTCCACTATACTATTACGGAACGCAAACATCAGCATTACGTAAGGGACTCCACAGAATTCAAAGAAAATAGGGCGTACCTTTTCCTGAATAAGACACAACAAAAAGAGGTACAGAGTGAAATTTCATCCTCAGAAGCAGAGGGTTCAGAAGCTGAACAGGGCAGAACAAGAGGAGGAGGTAGAGGCCAGAGATATAGGGGCAGAGGAGGAAGGGGGCGACCCAGAGCCGTTAGTAGGAATACCTATAGTGAGGGATATCAAACATGTACCGCACTAGGACCCACATCTATTCCTTCATCATCAGCCTCACCCTCTACTTTTTTGGCCCAGGCCCCCACACAGATGCCTTATCAGTTGAGAAACAAAGTGTAGGGGCATATGGACAACAAACAAACACGGCTAGCAAATTGCAAATTATAAATCTCTCCTCACATAATCTGTCCTCCAGTGACATATCTCTTTTGAGTAAAGGCTTATCCTTTGTTCCCACAGTTAGATATGATACCTTTGAGTGGAGCAAAGATGTAGCCCTATTTACACGTAAACTGCTCTGGCACAAACATTTTTGTCTTCAAGATCGTAAGAAATGTGAAGAGCTAAATATGAACCCCCAGGAATTAGAAGCTACACGTACACTTGTTAACTTGATGGAGGAAGGTGAGAGAGACAGAGCAGAGGGTCCATTCACACAGCTGAAATTGAAAAGTACCCAGATGCCACCGCCTCTACCAGATTCAAGTGTATCTATCTTCCAGAAATTAGTCTCTAGGGACCTAGAACTATTCAATACCACGAGAGGAGTATCAAATATGAGCAAAGATTAACATAAAGCCCTAATGAGTCTAGAACGTGACCGGAATCTAGTAATAAAACCCTCAGACAAAGGGGGTAACCTAGTTATAATGGATCAGGGTGTATACAAAAAAAACGTGTTTGGACATCCTGGAAGACAGGGAATCATACGAAGTATTACTGAAAGATCGCGGCCCCACCTTTCTCTCTGAATTGAGGAGAATTCTAACTAAAGGTTTAATGGACAAACTAATTGATCAGGCAGAATTTGATTTTCTTCTTCCAAAACACCCGGTCACGGCTACCTTTTACTCCATGCCCAAGATTCACAAGGGCACTAGGCCACTAAAAGGCCGCCCTATTGTATCAGGGGTAGGAAGTTTGGGGCAGAATATTGGCATCTACGTTGACAAAATTATCCGACCCTTTGTGGAATCACTTCCATCATACATACGCGATACATCGGTTTTGCTATTGAGACTCAATGGCGTATGTATGGATGATAAAACCATGTTTGCCTCCATAGATGTCAAGGCCCTATATAGCTCAATCAAGCATCACCTGGGCCTGAAGGCAGTTGAAAGCTATCTATCAATGAGGGACAAAAGACGCTCTTTACACAACCAGTTCACATTGGATCTATTGAACTTTAGCCTAACCAAGAACTACTTTATCTTTGATGACCGATACTACCACCAGCTCAGGGGTACCGCGATGGGCAGTTCTTGCGCACCGTCGTATGCAAATTTACTCCTGGGCTGGTGGAAAGCCAACTATATCGGATCAGATAGGCTGGAGAAATGGCAAGACAGGGGCGTAGCTATAGGGGGTGCAGAGGTAGCAGTCGCTACCGGGCCCAGGAGCCTGAGGGGCCCAAAGACCCTTGTGGTGCATAAGAAGACACCAGTATTATATAAAGTCCATGCTGGTCGATTTACACCTCTGGATCAAGGGAAGTGGGTTAAATCAAGAATTTGACATGGGGGCATGGGTGCCGTTTCAATTTTAGCCTCGGGCAGCACGAAGGCTATGCGCTTCCTGCCCTTGGCCGCAAAGCACTGAGCGAAGGGGGCCCAAGCTGAACTCTTGCACCAGGGCCCATGAGCCATTAGCTACGCCCCTGTGGCAAGATATGGTAGTTCTGTGGCTAAGGTTCATAGACAATATCTTTGTACTCTGGAGAGGGACTGAAGACGCATTTGCAGAATTTATGGAGGTGATTAATGATAATGATCTTGGTTTAAACTTTACCTCTGAACATCATCATGATTCATTACCATTCCTTGATGTGTTAATAGAAAGAGGTATGGATAACAACATAATCACCTCCGTCTACCGCAAAAAGACGGCAACCAATAGTCTCCTCCGCTGGGAAAGTGCCCATCCCTATGCCCTACGAAAAGGTATCCCCAAGGGACAGTACCTTAGGCTCCGTCGAAACTGCTCGACCATGAAGAAATTCAAAGGTCAAGCTAGGGATCTAAGAAATAGGTGTAGGGAAAGGGGGTACCCCGACGGAGTTTTGATAGTGTCCGGATTATAGGCACTTTTGATGATGCCCATCAACAAGTAAGATAGGTGCTATCCAAGTACTGGGACATACTAAAAGCAGACCCAGATTTGGATGAAATAATAGGACCGTATCCCCAGATAACATACAGGAAGGGAAGAAGCCTAAGGGACAGACTAGTAAATAGCCACTACCAGCCTCCTGCAAATCCTGGTAATTGGCTTTCAAGAAACCCCCTAGGAACATTTAAGTGTGGTAGGTGTATGGCCTGTAGTCAGGTATTGAAAACTAAGACGTTCACTGGCTCTAACACCACTAGAGAGTACACCATTCGTGATTTTGTAAACTGTCTTACTACAGGCGTAGTATACCTGGCACAATGTTCTTGCCCCTTTGTCTATGTGGGCAAAACGAAGAGAGAATTTAGACGTCGTATTAGAGACCATATAAATGATGTCCAAAACCAAAAAGACACGCCAGTGGAATGTCATATAAACCAGTGCCACGGTGGGGACATTACTTGCCTTAAGTTTATAGGCATTCCACATGTCCCCAAACCAAGGAAGGGTGGAGATTGGGACAAAATGATCCTGAAGGCGGAAGCGAGATGGATATACAGACTTAATTCCGTGACACCAAATGGTTTAAATGAATACCTGTCGTATAAACCTTTCCTGTAAATAATCCATCTATTAAGGAAATATTCCTGTATATACCCAATCAATAAGTACATCCCCCCCCCCCCCCCTTTATTCTTCGACCTCTCTTCTCTCCCCCCTGTGTATCTATTTGGGGTTATAGCCCCATGCAAGAGGCTAAGAGAGCATGGTTGTATATAAACTAGGTATCGGGATGTATAATGTACAATACAGACCAAAAGTTTGGACACACCATCAAAACTATGAATTAACACATGTGGAATTATATACATAACAAACAAGTGTGAAGCAACTGAAAATATGTCATATTCTAGGTTCTTCAAAGTAGCCACCTTTTGCTTTGATTACTGCTTTGCATTCTCTTGATGAGCTTCAAGAGGTAGTCCCCTGAAATGGTCTTCCAACAGTCTTGAAGGAGTTCCCTGAGATGCTTAGCACTTGTTGGCCCTTTTGCCTTCACTCTGCGGTCCAGCTCACCCCAGACCATCTCGATTGGGTTCAGGTCCGGTGACTGTGGAGGCCAGGTCATCTGGCGCAGCACCCCATCACTCTCCTTCATGGTCAAATAGCCCTTACTTTCAAAGTTTTCCCAATTTTTCGGCTGACTGACTGACCTTCATTTCTTAAAGTAATGATGGCCACTCGTTTTTCTTTACTTAGCTGCTTTTTTCTTGCCATAATACAAATTCTAACAGTCTATTCAGTAGGACTATCAGCTGTGTATCCACCTGACTTCTCCTCAACGCAACTGATGGTCCCAACCCCATTTATAAGGCAAGAAATCCCACTTATTAAACCTGACAGGGCACACCTGTGAAGTGAAAACCATTTCAGGGGACTACCTCTTGAAGCTCATCAAGAGAATGCCAAGAGTGTGCAAAGCAGTAATCAAAGCAAAAGGTGGCTACTTTGAAGAACCTAGAATATGACATATTTTCAGTTGTTTCACACTTGTTTGTTATGTATATAATTCCACATGTGTTAATTCATAGTTTTGATGCCTTCAGTGTGAATCTACAATTTTCATAGTCATGAAAATGAAGAAAACTCTTTGAATCAGAAGGTGTGTCCAAACTTTTGGTCTGTACTGTATATATCAACAGTATAGAACTATATCCTTCCATATTGAATAGTACCTGCTTTTACTTTATGAGTGACCTGTTGATGAGCAGTAATAATGAATCACTAGATTAGAATATATAATGTAGTACTATCAACATACTCGGTTTCTTTTCTCTCTCTGTTCCTGTGTAATTGCTTTTTAGCTACCAGGACAGACAGGGTTAATGCAATACGGGCTTCTTTCTAGCCCGTCTGAATACCTCCTTCTTTCCTCAATGTTGCGCACAGCTTAAAATGATAGTGATACGAAGTCTTGCTGTATTCCGAATCAGCCGGGGACGCGGAGTAAGGTCCCCATAGTAACAATCTACGACCACGTCACTTCCGGCTAGTAACGGAGCGCAGCGAGCCCGGCCATGCAAGAGGCGGTACCTCGTGACTGCCCGTCTGTCACGGAACCATGAACCAGACGTACAACAAGAGATAAGTGAAAATAAGAAGGCTTTATTGAAAATAAAGCTGTAAAGCAAAAGTCCAAGCGGATGGCGAAACCGAAGCAGAGTCTTTGCGAAGCCAGAGGTCAGGAACCAGAAGGGTAGTCAGACGAAGCCAGGATCAGGAACCAGCAGGGTAGTCGGACAAAACCAGGATCAGGAACCAGCAGGGTAGTCGGACGAAACCAGGATCAGGAACCAGAAGCAGCAGCAGTCTAGAAGCATGTGAACACAGGAGGACCAAGCAAGGAACTGAAGCCACAGACCTCCTATATATATGAGCTAGGCATCCAGCTCCTCCCAGTGGGAAGGAGGAGCCGCAGGGTGGGAGGCTACAAGAAACCCAGAAACCAAGATGGCCGCCAGCACATGTCAAACGAAGGAGAACAGCAAGAAGGTAAGACCATGACAGTACCTCCCCCTCAAGGGCCCCTCCTCCGCGGAGTAAAGAACGGTTTCTGAGGGAAGCGTGCGTGGAAGGCTCGGAGCAAGGCAGGAGCATGGACATCTGCGGAGGGAACCCAGAAACGCTCCTCTGGACCATAACCAATGGACCAAAAACTGCACCCGACCGCGGACCAGGCGTGAGTCCAGGATATTGCTCACCTCATACTCCTCACGATTACCCACTTGGACCGGACGAGGCCGAGGAACCGAGGAAGTGAAACGATTACACACCAGTGGCTTCAACAGGGAGACATGAAACACGTTGGAGATCCGCATGCCAGGAGGAAGCGCAAGGGCATAGGCTACCGGGTTTACCCTGCGAAGCACTCGGAAGGGACCAACTAAGCGAGGCGCCAGCTTGGGAGTGGGCACTCGAAGGTTGAGGTTGCGGGTGGACAACCATACACGGTCTCCGACCTGGTAGGAAGGAGCAGGCGCTCGTCTGCGATCAGCCTGGAGTCTCTGGCGCTGCGCAGAGACCTCAAGGGACTTCTGGATCAGTACCCAAGAAGCACGTAGGACGGAAAGGTGATCCTCCACAGCCGGAATATCCTGGGGAGAGAATACCTCCGGTAACACGGCAGGTTGGAACCCATAATTGGCCATGAAGGGAGACGTCCCAGAGGAAGAGTTCACCGCCATGTTCCTGGCAAACTCAGCCCAAGGCAGGAGGTCAACCCAATTGTCTTGGTGATCGGAGACATAGCAACGAAGGAATTGCTCCAAGGCCTGATTGGATCGTTCTGCGGCCCCATTGGACTGAGGGTGGTAGGCCGAGGAGAAGGAGAGATGAATCCCCAACTGGGAGCAAAAGGCGCGCCAGAACCTGGACACAAACTGACTCCCCCGATCTGACACAATCTCCTTGGGCAAACCATGCAACCGGAAGACCTCCCTGGCAAAAATCGTGGCCAACTCTTGTGCAGAGGGTAACTTCTTGAGAGGAACACAGTGGCACATTTTGGAAAACCGATCCACAATCATGAGAATGACCGTATGGCCTCGGGATGCAGGGAGGTCCACAATGAAATCTATCCCCAGGTGTGACCATGGGCGCTCCCCGGTGGCTATGGGTTGCAGAAGGCCCAACGGAAGGTGCCGAGGGGACTTACTCTGGGCACAAACGGAGCATGCCGCTACATATGCGGCGATGTCGGAACGTAGGGAAGGCCACCAGAACAGACGTGAAACAGCCCAGGACAGCTGATTCTTTCCAGGATGCCGCAACTCCTCAGGCACAAAACATCTGCCGTTGGGTCTCCCAGAGGGAGCACCAGATTGAGCCGCCAAAATCTGCTCACCCAGGGGAGAGGTCAGGCTGGTGCGAATGGCGGCCAAGATCTGATTCGGAGGTATGACCGAAGTCGGAATCGACTCCTCCCTGGACAGCTCGGAGTACTGCCGTGATAAGGCATCCGCCCTGATGTTCTTGGAACCGGGTAGGTAGGAGACCACGTAATTAAAACGTGACAAGAACAGAGCCCATCTGGCCTGACGTGGTGTCAATCTCTTGGCCTCAGAAAGGTAGGTCAGATTCTTGTGGTCCGTCAGGATGAGGACCGGAACCACCGAACCCTCGAGCAAGTGCCTCCATTCTTTAAGGGCCTGCACGATGGCCAATAACTCCCTGTCACCAATCTGATAGTTGCACTCCGCGGAAGACAGTTTCCGGGAGTAAAACCCACAAGGAAGCAGAGGACCCTCTGGTGTTCTACGCTGAGACAGAAGGGCGCCTACTCCCGTCTCAGACGCGTCCACCTCGAGGACAAAGGGCAACCCAGGGTTGGGATGCGACAGAATCGGAGCCGACACAAAGGCGGACTTTAGAGCCTCAAAAGCTCGGATGGCCTCGAGCGGCCATACCTGGGAATTACTGCCCTTCCTGGTCAGATCCGTGAGAGGCTTGGCTAGCATGGAAAAGTCCCTGATGAACTTCCGATAATAATTGGCGAAGCCCAAAAAGCGCTGCAGGGAACGAAGACCACTGGGCTGGGGCCACTGTAAGACAGCCGAAACCTTCTCAGGATCCATGGAGAACCCCTCAGCGGAAATGATGTAACCTAAGAAGGTTACCTGGGATCGGTGAAATTCGCATTTCTCAAGCTTACCGAACAGCTTGTTCTCTCGTAACCGTTGCAACACTCGTCTGACATCCAGAATGTGGGCCTCCATGGATTCAGAATATACCAAGATGTCATCCAAATAGACCACCACACACTGCTGCAACAGGTCACGGAAAACATCGTTGATGAATTCCTGAAAGACTGCGGGCGCATTGCACAACCCAAAGGGCATAACCAAGGATTCATAATGACCGGTCCTGGTGTTAAACGCGGTCTTCCACTCATCGCCCTCCTTGATCCTTACCAGGTTATATGCCGCCCTCAGGTCGAGTTTGGTAAAGACCGTGGCCCCTTTAAGGCGATCGAACAGCTCGGAAATCAAGGTTATCGGGTAAGCGTTCTTGATCGTGATGCGATTGAGACCCCTGTAATCGATGCAAGGCCTCAACTCACCGCCCTTCTTTTTCACAAAGAAAAATCCAGCCCCTGCCGGGGACGAGGAGTTGCGAATGTGTCCGCGTGAAAGCGCCTCCCTCACGTACTCCTCCATGGCCTCATTCTCCGCTACCGACAGTGGATAGACTTTGCCACGAGGAGGAACGGCACCAGATTGTAACTCTATGGCACAATCGTATGGGCGGTGCGGAGGTAGGGCAACCGCGCGCACCTTATCGAATACATCCCGGTACTCCTCGTATTCAGGAGGCAACAGAGAGTCCGAGGAAGTACACAGCAACTTGACAGACCCATGGATGCAACTAGCCCCACACTGCGGTGACCACGAGAGGATCTCGGCCGATCTCCAATCGAAAGTCGGATTATGCTTCCGGAGCCAGGGGTACCCCAAGACCACCGAGTAGTGTGGAGACGAAATAACCTGGAGGCAGACCGACTCTCTGTGAACGGCACCAATGGCTATCCCCACTGGAAGGGTCTCATGAGTCACGTGTGGCGGCAGAAGGGGTCTGCCGTCTATCGCCTCAAGAGCCAGTGGGGAACCTCGAGCCTGCAGAGGAATGGAATTGGCGGCAGCGAACACATTATCAATGAACAAACCACCAGCACCAGAGTCCACCAACGCCTGGGTCGTCACCGAGCCCCCGACCCAGGAGAGGACAACAGTGATCAGTGGTTTGTCAACACGGAAAAACCGGGGACGAGGAGACTCCACCCAAGATCTGCCAGGATCTCAGGTGCGAGCGTTTCCCGGACGGTTCGGACATGCCAACCGAAAATGCCCACCGAGACCACAGTACATGCATCGGCCCTCGCGTCTCCGGAGTACCCTCTCCCCCTCGGACAGGCGAGCAAACCCCAGCTGCATGGGTTCACCCCCAGACAAGTCATCCCCAGGAGGCGTGGGAGGAGAGGGAGGCACGGGTGGGACAGCAAACGTAGGCGCCAATCTGTTAGAAAACCTCCGCAGGCTCTCCTTAAAGGAAGGTCTTTCCCTGAGTCTGGTGTCAATCAAAATCAGGAAAGAAATAAGAGACTCGAGCTCCACTGGTAGGTCCTTAGCTGCAACCTCATCCTTCAAGGCATCCGAGAGACCATGAGAGAAAGCAGCGACCAGAGCCTCATTATTCCAGCCCACCTCTGCTGCCAGGGTACGAAACTCAATGGCGTATTCAGCTACGGATCGTGAACCCTGTCTGATGGACATAAGGAGCTTCGCAGCAGAGGCAGCACGAGCCGGCACATCGAATACCTTCCGAAGAGAAGCAACAAAACCGGAAAACTCGGCAACCACCGGATTGTTGTTCTCCCATAAAGGGCTGGCCCAGGCCAAGGCCTTGTCCGAGAGCAGCGAGATCAAGAAGCCCACCTTTGATCTCTCAGTGGGAAAGGCATGTGGCAGCAACTCGAAATAAATGCCCACCTGGTTAAGGAAACCTCGGCACTGAGTTGGCTCTCCCCCAAAGCGCTGTGGAAGAGGGGCAGAACCGGTCATACCCCGAAACACCGCAGGTGCAACAACAGGTGTCGGGGTAGACTCTGGCGCAACAACCGGAGCGGCAGTAGGAGCGGGCCCAGGAGCGACAACCGACCCATCGGCAACGGGAGCGAAATGAGCCGTGCGTTCAAGCAGGGTTTGCAACGCCACAGCGAACCGACCCAACAGGTGATCCTGCTGATCAAGTCTGGCAACCAGCGTGGGTAGCGAGGATGGCCCTGTACCGTCAGAATTCATGGCTTGGTCCTAATGTCACGGAACCATGAACCAGACGTACAACAAGAGATAAGTGAAAATAAGAAGGCTTTATTGAAAATAAAGCTGTAAAGCAAAAGTCCAAGCGGATGGCGAAACCGAAGCAGAGTCTTTGCGAAGCCAGAGGTCAGGAACCAGAAGGGTAGTCAGACGAGGCCAGGATCAGGAACCAGCAGGGTAGTCAGACGAAGCCAGGATCAGGAACCAGCAGGGTAGTCGGACAAAACCAGGATCAGGAACCAGCAGGGTAGTCGGACAAAACCAGGATCAGGAACCAGAAGCAGCAGCAGTCTAGAAGCATGTGAACACAGGAGGACCAAGCAAGGAACTGAAGCCACAGACCTCCTATATATATGAGCTAGGCATCCAGCTCCTCCCAGTGGGAAGGAGGAGCTGCAGGGTGGGAGGCTACAAGAAACCCAGAAACCAAGATGGCCGCCAGCACATGTCAAACGAAGGAGAACAGCAAGAAGGTAAGACCATGACACCGTCTCCGTGCGGAATTGGCTGGCAGTTTCAGTGGGAGCAGGGCCTATTGGTTGATTGAAGTGTGGGTGGAGCCTAGCGCATTGAAAGAGACTCCAGTGAATGAACACATTGCCACTGCCGCAACATACAAGCAGAGCGCTGCCACTGCTCATGGTGCTCTGTAATATATCCATGTCCCTGAAGAGCCAATCTTTCACTTGGCGAAACGCGTCGGGTGATGGAACAGAAAATGATCTACTAGGGAGGTAAGCGTTTAGGGAACTTTAGCACAGGCCCGAGGTTCCAGAGGCTGGGGGTCGTCCTTTTCAGGGCGGGTGCCCCGATTACAGCCATTGAGGATTCCCTGCCCATAGACTAGGTGACACAGGGATAGTGCTTAGGGAGATAGTTACCCGCCTCATCACTAGGCCACCCCCCCTGTATATAAGGAACTACACCAGGCCACTTTTGTGACTATAGACCCTGTTTACCCTCTTACCTCACTTTTATGGAGTTTCTACTCTAGGGGTGCATCAGGGGGGCTTTAAATGGGACATGGTGTAAATAAACCAGTCCAGCAAAATCTGCCTTCCAAAAACCACACGGCGCTCCTTTCCCTCTACGCCCTACCGTGTGCCCGTACAGTAGTGTACGACCACATATGGGGTGTTTCTGCAAACGACAGAATCAGGGCAAAAAATATAGCGTTTTGTTTGGCTGTTAACCCTTGCTTTGTTACTGGAAAAAATTGATTAAAATGGAAAATTTGCCCAAAAAAAAATCTAAATTCAGAAATTTTATCTCCATTGCCATTAACTCTTGTGAAACACCTAAAGTGTTAACGACGTTTGTAAAATACGTTTTGAATACCTTGAGGGGTGTAGTTTCTAGAAAGGGTTCATTTTTGGGTGGTTTCTATTATGTAAGCCTCACAAAGTTACTTCAGACCTGAACTGGACCTTAAAAAGTGGGTTTTTGAAAATTTCTAAAAAATTTCAAGATTTGCTTCTAAATTTCTAAGCCTTGTAACATCCCCAAAAAATAAAATGTAATTCCCAAAATGATCCAAACATGAAGTAGACATATGGGGAATGTAAAGTAATAACAATTTTTGGAGGTATTACTATGTGTTATAGAAGTAGAGAAATTGAAACTTGGAAATTTGCAAATTTTTCCAAATTTGGTATTTTTTTGACTCCATTTTTGACTCCATTTTACCAGTGTCATGAAGTACAATATGTGATGAAAAAACTATCTCAGAATGGCCTGGATAAGTTAAAAGTGTTTTAAAGTTATTCACACATAAAGTGACACTGGTCAGATTTGCAAAAAATGGCCTGGTCCTTAAGGTGAAAATGAGCCCGGTCCATAAGGGGTTAATAAATCTACCAAACTTGGCATCTGAGGAGTTAAATGGCCAGGATCAGAATGTAGTTCAGCTCCTCAGCCCGCTCCATACATTGCTCGCGCCCTTGTGATGCATGTGTTAGTCAGGGTGAGCAAAGGGGCTAATGGAGTTCACAAGCTTTTTTAATACAAAATAATTATTAAAAAATAAGCCAAACCTAAAGGGGTTTTTCAGTGTTATGGGTGTTTTTAAATCATAATCACGTGCTCCCTGCTGCTCCATTCCTCCAATTTCTGGTGCCCAGCCTGTAAACTTCCGGGACGTCACTGCTGGGTCATGTACTGCTTGGGGACACACCCCTGCTGAGGCCACACTGCAGTGGTGCACGTGACCCCATCCGGAAGTTTACAGCCCAGGGACCAGAAGTCTTCTTATAATGTTCACCCTCAGTCACTATGCCTTCTTCGCTGTGCCTCTTATGGCTGTTTCACACGAGCGAGTCCATTGCAGGAATCACGCTCTGTGTGTGAACGTGATCTTCTGTTCTGAACTCTGCTCGTCTTGCAGGAGCGCACAGCATTAGGCCTCGTGCACAACGTCCATGCGGCGGCCGGGACGGATCGAGACCCATTCAGCTTGAACATGCTCTATTTTTTTGCGGTGCGGAGGCACGGACAGAAACACTACGGAAGCACTCTGTAGTGCTTCTGTGGTGTTCCGTGCCTCTGCTCCACACCGCAACTCCGGATTGCGGACCCATTCAAGTGAATGGGTCCTCATCCGTGATGCGGGGACCACACGGCCGGTGCCACTGTTTACGGGCCGCAATGCATGAGGCCTTATACTGATTTATAATGCTATGTGTCTCTGCATGACCTTACTTCTACAGAATCATAGTGACATAAAGCTGTCAGTATGATCCTGCAGAAGTAAGGTCACGCAGAGACACATAGCATTATAAATCATGATAATGCCGTGCGCTCCTGCAAGACGGCCAGTGTCCAGAGCTGAGGATCAGCCTCACACACGGAGCGGGAATCCCACAATGGACTCTCTTGTGTGAAACAACCCTACGACTAGGAATAGAAAAAAGTTTTTCTTTTTGTTTTATTTTTTCCCCCAATGCAAAAAAGCAAAAAAAAAAAAGAAGCAAAACAACAGCACCACCAGAAAAACAGACCCTGTTTTTGAATCCTGTAAAACCCCTATAAAACAAAAGTACATAGACCCAATAAGTCTCAGGTCTGTTCTCCTGTAATGGAAATAAAAGAAGAGGAAATTCATTTGTTTAAAGTCCAAGATGGGACATAGTCCAGAGGGTGAGCTGATTGGAACCATTAATGCCTGATTCACCATTTCCATCACGTGTGAATGAGGCATAATTTATAGCAAGTCTCCTCTTCTCTGGTAGTCTATGAGGCTAGATTTACACCACCGTATGTGTTTTGCGGTCCGCAAATTGCGGATCCGCGAAAAAAAACAGATGACGTCCGTATGGCATCCGTTTCTTTTGCGGATCCATTGTAACAATGCCTATCCTTGTCCGCAAAACGGACAAAAATAGGACATGTTCTATTTTTTTTGCGGGGCTACGGAACGGACATACGGATGTCGACAGCACACAGTATGCTGTCCGCATTTTTTGCTGACCCATTGAAATGAATGGGTCTGCATCCTATCCGCAAAAAAAAAACGGAACGGACACGGAAACAAAATATGTTTGTGTGAATGTAGCTTGAGACTCACATCCCAGATCACATAGACTGTTGCAGGTTAGCTTGCCGATCACGTGACCAAACGGCGGACCTGAGCGGAGACGGTATTCTGCAGAGGATGCACTGGGTGAGAGAACTCACCATACCACAGTTTACCTAAGTAATTAAAATATTTTGTCCAGATGTCCCTTTAATAAGGGGGTTGTACAGAATTAGAAAAATATGACTACCGGTCCATGGGTTTTGTCTGGTACTGCAGCTGAGATTCATTGAAGTGAACAGGGCTGAGCTGCAGTACCAGATACTACCTATGGACAAGTGTGGCACTGTTTTATTACTTATTTTCCTAGTTTTCTCAGTGAAAGTTTTGTAGTTCCCCTTGGCATTAAACCTGACTGCGGTTACCTCCAGCGTTCATCTTCCCTTCACGTAGGTTCAGAAAGCTGAGATACAGGGAGATGTTTGTTGGGGTCCTCACACTGCATTCTGTTCTTATGTCTTTTTGTATCAGGGAAAACATATGAATTCTTCCATCTGCCTTGGCCCAATTTCATTTTTTGGGCAAATACATAAATCCATGGTCCCTCAGTATATATTTCATTACATATATAACTACATATTCTGATTTTAGAGGAACCAGCCAACAATGTGTATGGGGGCCCTCCGACTCTCCCCTAGCAGCAGATGTTGGGGTTAGGTAAGGGTCAGAGAGTTGGATTTCAATTGACTGATTCTTTTATTTTTTGACGAGGTAAGCTGAAGGTGTTTGGTTGTGACTTTCTTCCCATTCACAACAAGTGTAGGTATGTGCAGTAAGCCCCCTGAAGAGCTGGTGTAGAAGATAAGAGTGGTAGTGGCCCTGATGAGATGTGTCATGGTGTACTTCCTCAGGCCATTGCTCCTTGGTGATTTGTGCAGTGGAAAGGTGGTTTGAAGAATGAGGCAAGAAGTAAATGTATACAAGTCTCTCTATACTTAATGCAAAATATAACTTGTGACACTGTACCGCATAAAAGGTTAGTATATAAAATGAGAATGCTCGGACTGGGAGAAAACATCTGTATGTGGGTAAGTAACTGGCTGAGTGATAGAAAACAGAGGGTGGTTATTAACGGTACACACTCAGATTGGGTCACTGTCACTAGTGGAGTACCTCAGGGGTCAGTATTGGAGGGGTCACTGTCACTAGTGGAGTACCTCAGGGGTCAGTATTGGAGGGGTCACTGTCACTAGTGGAGTACCTCAGGGGTCAGTATTGGAGGGGTCACTGTCACTAGTGGGGTACCTCGGGGGTCAGTATTGGGCCCTATTCTCTTCAATATATTTATTAATGATCTTGTAGAAGGCTTGCACAGTAAAGTATCAATTTTCGCAGATGACACTAAACTGTGTAAAGTAATTAACACTGAAGAGGACAGTATACTACTACAGAGGGATCTGGATAGATTGGAGGCTTGGGCAGATAAGTGGCAGATGAGGTTTAACACTGATAAATGTAAGGTTATGCACATGGGAAGGAATAATGCAAGTCACCCGTACATACTAAATGGTAAAACACTCGGTAACACTGACATGGAAAAGGATCTAGGAATTTTAATAAACAGCAAACTAAACAGCAAAAACCAGTGTCAGGCAGCTGCTGCCAAGGCCAACAAGATAATGGGTTGCATCAAAAGGGGCATAGATTCCCGTGATATGAACATAGTCCTACCACTTTACAAATCGCTAGTCAGACCACACATGGAGTACTGTGTACAGTTCTGGGCTCCTGTGAACAAGGCAGACATAGCAGAGCTGGAGAGGGTTCAGAGGAGGGCAACTAAAGTAATAACTGGAATGGGGCAACTACAGTACCCTGAAAGATTATCAAAATTAGGGTTATTCACGTTAGAAAAAAGACGACTGAGGGAAGATCTAATAACTATGTATAAATATATCAGGGGTCAGTACAGAGATCTCTCCCATCAGCTATTTATCCCCAGAACTGTGACTGTGACGAGGGGACATCCTCTGCGTCTGGAGGAAAGAAGGTTTGTACACAAACATAGAAGAGGATTCTTTACGGTAAGAGCAGTGAGACTATGGAGCTCTCTGCCTGAGGAGGTGGTGATGGTGAGTACAATAAAGGAATTCAAGAGGGGCCTGGATGTGTTTCTGGAGAGTAATAATATTACAGGCTATAGCTACTAGAGAGGGGTCGTTGATCCAGGGAGTTATTCTGATTGGAGTCGGGAAGAAATTTTTTATTCCCCTAAAGTGGAGAAAATTGGCTTCTACCTCACAGGGTTTTTTGCCTTCCTCTGGATCAACTTGCAGGATAACAGGCCGAACTGGATGGACAAATGTCTTTTTTCGGCCTTATGTACTATGTTACTATGTTACTATGTTACTATGTTACATCCAGCAGTATAAAGTACAACGTGCAGTTTCTGTCACCAGGTGATGAGATATGGTGGCTTGGATTTGTGGCAATTAAATGGCACTTGCAGGCACTTGTGGATATAGGTGTTCACTGTGTGATATAGGCTTGGAGGTAGACTGGCCTTGAGGTGGTCTATGTGATGGGTGTCTGAGCTGTAGTCCCTCACCTGCAGCAGGGTCTGTAAAGCTGTGGTTTTGCTGATCACTCTCCTGACTAAGCACACTGAAGCTTTTTGGAAACACTCTTCTTGACTCAGTCTGGACTCGATCGAACCCTCCTGGCAGGAAGCTGGACCAGCCCATTCCTACCAAATGGGGGGAAACAGGGTGATTAGCCTTGTTCCTGCCAACCATACCTTAATTGCTGCAGTACAAGGAAGAAACACATTACATGACAATGATAAAAAATATAACAAACAATTGCAGATACCCCCAGGTCTGGGGTCCTGCACATGCTCGTTTGAGCAGGCTTTTTTATGGCAATTCGCCGTTGGCCAAAAAAGTGTTTGATATCTCATATATATGACCAGCTTCATAAACTCCATGCAAAGGTCGTCATTGGTTGAATTGAAACCCAGGACCCCAGAGCTGCAGGGTAACACTACTATCCACGGAGCCACACTGCTGCCCCGTAACACTGTAACCAATCTCAATGACTGTAAAGCAAGTATACAAATGACATGATGACATCTAGATAATGTCATGTAATTACAGTGGCCAATTTTGACGCATAATATGATGCCAGTGTTGACATGACGTCCACCCACTGGCAGCCACGGACATGTCACTAGAACGTATCATCATTATATACAAATTATAAAAAAAAAGACAGTTCCGCAGGGGTGGGATCAGTGATGCAGTAACAACACTGAACCAATGTGGTAAATGTATTACTTAAACATACATTTTCCTCAAATGAAATTTAATTTTTACAATATATGATGATATACATGTGCAATCCTCTATATCTCTCCTGCTGGTCCTCCTCTTTCTTTTTAATAAAATTGTGGCAAATGGAAATGTTTGTTGTTAGTGATAGACGAACATCTGCCGGGACGATTCGCGATCGCGCGAACGTGATCAAATGTTCGCGAACTGCAAGTTCGCGGCGGGTCTTATTCATTTTAATGGCAGGCGAACCTGAAAAACCTTCAGCTCATATTTGCAGCCAAGAAATAAATTACTAGAAGTGCACAAATAGTCCCACAACATGGACAGTGACATACCAGATGTATTATTCGAAATTTGCGATCTCCATTCACTATTTTTTTCAATGCGAAATATCAGCAATATAATTTTCGCGTACGCGCATGCGCAAATGCACTATTCAGTACCCAAATGCACTATAAAGACAGTATATTGGTATATAAGACCCCGCTTCAATCAGTTTTTTTGGGGGGCGACTGGTATATCACACCAGTAGAGATTATTTGTTCCAATAACGCTTGTCCCTCTATATACCTGCAGTATCGCAGCAGAACCGCACACAACTGCCGCACAATACAAATGCACTATAATATACAGTTGCAAGAAAAAGTATGTGAACCCTTTGGAATGATATGGATTTCTGCACAAATTGGTCATAAAATGTGATCTGACCTTCATCTAAGTCACAACAATAGACGATCACAGTCTGCTTAAACTAATAACACACAAAGAATTTAATGTTACCATGTTTTCATTAAACACACCATGTAAACATTCACAGTGCAGGTGGAAAAAGTATGTGAACCCTTGGATTTAATAACTGGTTGAACCTCCTTTGGCAGCAATAACTTCAACCAAACGTTTCCTGTAGTTGCAGATCAGACGTGCACAACGGTCAGGAGCAATTCCTGACCATTCCTCTTTACAGAACTGTTTCAGTTCAGCAATATTCTTGGGATGTCTGGTGTAAATCGTTTTCTTGAGGTCATGCCACAGCATCTCAATCGGGTTGAGGTCAGGACTCTGACTGGGCCACTCCAGAAGGCGTATTTTCTTCAATGCTTTGGGTCGTATTTTCTTCTATGCTTTGGGTCGTTGTCCTGTTGCAACACCCATTTTCTGTTGAGCTTCAGCTGGTGGACAGATGGCCTTAAGTTCTCCTGCAAAATGTCTTGATAAACTTGGGAATTCATTTTTCCTTCGATGATAGCAATCCATCCAGGCCCTGATGCAGCAAAGCAGCCCCAAACCATGATGCCCCCACCACCATACTTCACAGTTGGGATGAGGTTTTGATGTTGGTGTGCTGTGCCTCTTTTTCTCCACACATAGTGTTGTGTGTTTCTTCCAAACAACTCAACTTTGGTTTCCTCTGTCCACAGAATATTTTGCCAGTACTGCTGTGGAACATCCAGGTGCTCTTGTGAAAACTGTAAACGTGCAGCAATGTTTTTTTGGACAACAGTGGCTTCCTCTGTGGTATCCTCCCATGAAATCCATTCTTGTTTAGTGTTTTACGTATCGTAGATTCGCTAACAGGGATGTTAGCATATGCCAGAGACTTTTGTATGTCTTTAGCTGACACTCTAGGATTCTTCTTCACCTCATTGAGCAGTCTGCGCTGTGCTCTTGCAGTCATCTTTACAGGACGGCCACTCCTAGGGAGAGTAGCAGCAGTGCTGAACTTTCTCCATTTATAGACAATTTGTCTTACCGTGGACTGATGAACAGCAAGGCTTTTGGAGATACTTTTATAACCCTTTCCAGCTTTATGCAAGTCAACAATTCTTAATCGTAGGTCTTCTGAGAGCTCTTTTGTGCGAGGCATCATTCACATCAGGCAATGCTTCTTGTGAAAAGCAAACCCAGAACTGGTGTGTGGTTTTTTTATAGGGCAGGGCAGCTGTAACCAACACCTCCAATCTCATCTCATTGATTGGACTCCAGTTGGCTGACACCTCACTCCAATTAGCTCTTGGGGATGTCATTAGTCTAGGGGTTCACATACTTTTTCCACCTGCACTGTGAATGTTTACATGGTGTGTTCAATAAAAACATGGTGACATTTAATTCTTTGTGTGTTATTAGTTTAAGCAGACTGTGATTGTCTATTGTTGTGACTTAGATGAAGATCAGATCATATTTTATGACCAATTTGTGCAGCAATCCATATCATTCCAAAGGGTTCACATACATTTTCTTGCAACTGTACTTTCTAACATAGAAAGTATATTATAACATTGTACAAGGAAGGCAATCCATTAGAATATACATAAAGATAAAAGGTAACCTTTAATAATGTTACTATGAGGGTCCATTCACACGTCCGTAGGTGTTTTGCGGATCCGCAAAACACGGACACCGGCAATGTGCATTCCGCAATTTGAGGACCGCACATCGCCGGCACTATAAAAGAAAATGCCTAATCTTGTCTGCAATTGCGGACAAGAATAGGGCATGTTCTAATTTTTTCGGAAACGGAAGCACGGATGCAGAAGTGCGGATCCGCAAATGGAGGAAGGAGGGGTGTAGGAAGGAGGGGTTTGGGTTCCTGGAGAACTGGGCCGACTTCTCTATCGGCTACAGGCTCTATCGTAGGGACGGGCAGCACCTCAATGGGGAAGGGGCAGCTGTGTTGGGGAAGAAGATGGCTAGAAGGTTGGAGGAGTGTTTAAACTAGGGACTGGGGGGGGGGGGGGGGGGGGGGGGAATTACACTATAGGATGGGAAGATAGTGCAGATAGAGACCGGGGGCAAGGTAGTGGGACTGGGGGAGGAATGGAAGGAGGGACTAGAACAATTCAGAAGGAAAGGTGTAGGGTAAAAAATATACATAAACCTCTCAAATGTATGTATACTAATGCCAGAAGCCTGACTAATAAAACTGGGGAACTGGAATTAGTGATGTGTGAGGAGGATTATGACATAGTGGGAATAAGTGAGACATGGCTGGATGATAGCTATGACAGTGGGAATAACTGAGACATGGCTGGATGATAGCTATGACAGTGGGAATAACTGAGACATGGCTAGATGATAGCTATGACTGGGCGGTTAATGTACAGGTTTACAGTCTGTTTAGAAAGGATCGTCAAAACCGGAGGGGGGGGGGGGGGGGTTGCCTTTAGGTAAAGTCTAAAACCCACATTCCCCATAAGTGAGGGACATGAACATGTGGAGTCACTGTGGGTAGAGATACATGGAGCTAAAAACAATAATAAATTACTAATAGGAGTTTACTATAAACCACCTAATATACCAGAGTCCAGATAAAATCTACTACTAAACAAAATAGACAAAGCAGCAAATCATAATGAGGTGGTTATTATGGGGGACTTCAACTACCCAGATATAAACTGGGAAACTGAAACTTGTACATCTCATAAAAGAAACAGGTTCTTGGCAATAACTAAAGACAATTACCTTTCCCAACTGGTTCAGGACCCGACTAGAGGGACGGCCATACTGGACTTAGCATTAACCAACAGACGTGCAGGTTGGGGGACACCTGGGAAATAGTGACCATAAAGTAATAACCTTCCAATTATCATTCAAAAGAGCGTTTCTACAGGGAGGAACAAAAATACCAAACTTCAAAAAAGCTAAATTTAGCCAACTAAGAGAGGCCATAGGCCTAACTAACTGGGACAAAGTCCTCAAAAATACAGCCACAAAATGGGATATCTTTAAAAGCATCCTAAAATCTCATTGTGAGAGGTACATACCGTATGGGAATAAAAGGTTAAGGAACAAAAAGAAACCAATGTGGATAAACAGAACTGTAAAGAAAGCAATAAATGACAAAAAGAAAGCATACAAAACACTAAAACAGGAGGGTAGCACGGAAGCACTGAAAAACTATAAGGAAAAAAACAAATAAAAGCGGCCAAACTAGAGACCGAGAGATTAATTGCCAAAGAGAGTAAAACTAACCCTAAAATGTTCTTTAATTAAATAAATGTTAAAAAGTATAAATCTGAAGGTGTCGGCCCTTTAAAGAGTAATGAGGGGGGAGTCGCAGAGAGCGACGAGGAGAAAGCAAAGCTGTTATTTTTTTCTCTAATGTATTCACTGAGGAAAATAAACTGTCAGATGACATGCTGAATGTAAAAATAAATTCCCCATTAAAAGTGTCCTGTCTGACCCTGGAGGAAGTACAACAGCGACTTAAAAAGATTAAAATAGACAAATCGCCAGGACCGAATGGCATACACCCCCGTATCCTAAGGGAATTAAGTAATGTCATAGCCAGACCCTTATTTCTGATATTTGCGGACTCTGTACTGACAGGGAATGTCCCACAGGATTGGCGCATGGCAAATGTGGTGCCAATATTCAAAAAGGGTCCAAAAACAGAGCCTGGAAACTATAGGCCGGTAAGTTTAACATCTGTTGTGGGTAAACTGTTTGAAGGTTTTCTGAGAGATGCTATGTTAGAGCATCTCAATGGAAATAAGCGAATAACGCCATATCAGCATGGCTTCATGAGGGATCGGTCATGCCAAACTAATTTAATCAGTTTCTATGAGGAGATAAGTTCTAGACTTGACAGCGGCGAATCAATGGATGTCGTATATCTGGACTTCTCCAAAGCATTTGACACTGTACCACATAAAAGGTTAGTATATAAAATGAGAATGCTCGGACTGTGAGAAAACGTCTGTATGTGGGTAAGTAACTGGCTCAATGATAGAAAACAGAGGGTGGTTATTAACGGTACACAATCAGATTGGGTCACTGTCACTAGTGGGGTACCTCAGGGGTCAGTATTGTGCCCTATTCTCTTCAATATATTTATTAATGATCTTGTAGAAGGCTTGCACAGTAAAATATCAATTTTTCGCAGATGACACTAAACTGTGTAAAGTAATTAACACTGAAGAGGACAGTATACTACTACAGAGGGATCTGGATAGATTGGAGGCTTGGGCAGATAAGTGGCAGATGAGGTTTAACACTGATAAATGTAAAGTTATGCACATGGGAAGGAATAATGCAAGTCACCCGTACATACTAAATGGTTAAACACTGGGTAACACTGACATGGAAAAGGATCTAGGAATTTTAATAGACAGCAAACTAAGCTGCAAAAACCAGTGTCAGGCAGCTGCTGCCAAGGACAATAAGATAATGGGTTGCATCAAAAGGGGCATAGATGGGGGCGGAGCCTGACCGCGGACTGGAATGGCTGTGTGAGTCTGAGCTCTCCCGCCTCACACACACTCATATAGCCCGGAATACCCTATTTTTAGCTTGAAGATGGGCAAAGTTGGACGTTTTCAGCAGGGGGAAAGCAGAGCTCCTGGTAAACCGTCTGCAAACAAGGGGGATGTTGCCGATTTCTTCGAAAAACGACACAAACAAATCCCCGCGTCTCCCTCCAAGATGGCGCAGCCAGAGCGGGAAGAGGAGAGACCCTCGAGTGACGACGAGGAAACGAACAGAGAACAGGTTCTCACAGCAGCGGTCTTGAAAGAGACTTTGCGGCAGGCACTTCAGCCGGTGAGAGACGATCTAGCTGATATTAAAGCGGATCTTCAAGCCATAGGCACCCGTACAGAGGCCTTGGAGAATAAATGCCTCAGCCTTACCTCTCACGCAGAGACCCTCGCTGCCAGATCGAACCAACTAGAGGTACATGTAAATACTGCCCTCACCCTGATAGAAGATCAGGAGAACAGGAGCCGTAGGAGAAACATAAGATTTAAAGGGCTCCCTGAATCCTGGACAAGAGACGCTCTCCCCAAGGTGGCTTTAGAAATATTTGCCGGCCTGCTAGGCCCAGAGCGCGCGTGGATTGCTATCATATGTGGACACTGCTCTTATACTACAAAGTGCAAGGGAGCAAGCCCCAATACATTATGGAGAAGCAGAGGTGGCCCTTTATCAGGACATAGCACTGTCCACACTGCGGAAACGCAGAATACTAAAGCCGCTGCTAGACCAACTTAGAGCAAGAGACTTGCAGTATTCATGGCTATTTCCTTTCGGATTGTCGATCCTTAAAGAAAATAAACGCATTATCATAAAAACTCCCTCGGACCTTGAAGAAGCCTGGCAGAAGCTGGAGATGGCCCAGATCGACATACCTTCCTGGTCGCTTGAAATGGATGTAGAGGCCTTACCCTCCTTACCTACAAGAGAAGAGTGGACCACTGTGACGCGACCTAAGCCTCAGAGACCCAAGCCTTACAGAGGAGCCACATCTGCACCACATCGCTGAAAAGAGCGACGACGAGTTATACCTCTCTATCTTTTCCCACTCTTGTGATGAACACTCAAGAAGTTACCCAAGAAGTGGCCTAAACTGTTTTCAGGAGGACGCTTAACCTGCAGGCTGCCTACAGAAGGAGCAGAGCCATCCACCCTTACAGTGCCGAATCACGTACAGTATTATAATGTTACGCTGAAACACAATTTTCTACCCTGTCTTCCCCCCCCTCCCCTTCTCCCCCCCCCCTTCCTACACCCTCTTCACCCTGTTATAGATCATATGGGGTGGTATGTATAGTTCTAATATATAGACAGATAATATACTGCAGTGGAGGTCACCTGATAGTTTTATGCTGGTTAATTTGCAAACTGTTGTTTTTTCTTTTTATTACCCCTCATGGCTGCTGTTTGGTTGCCGAGTGGTAGTTAACGCTCCAGAAATGTTCACTGAGTGGCCTACCTTTATTTATTTATCTCATAAAAAAACTGCCTCTCTCTTCTAGTGAGAGCTACCCACACGCTGAACCTCACCAGCTACCCTAATATAGGGATCCTGATGAGCTACAGTGGAAACACGACAGAGGTTGCACTGTTTGGTACTAATTAATGTGCATTTGTTTGTAATATTAAATGTGCAGAGATGTTCTCCAGAGTTTATATGGTTAGTTAGATGCTGTCTGGTGAGGCCCCTTAAAACTATAACCCAGCTGCATTAGTTGAGTCACAAATAAATGCAAATTTAGGGGCAATGTGCTCAGCTGCACATTAAGATCAGTTAGATTGACAAGTGGAGCAAGAGAAGTTTACAAGGCTCTTATCAGAAGGTTACTTCAACTTTAAACTTGCTAAGATATCCCCTCTCTCATTAAGCCATAAATGGCACTGAACCCATATTCTAGGGATCTGCCCCTAGTTGTAGCGCTATATGAGTGTGTGCCACAGGTCAAGGCACATAAACTAAATTTGACCGACCCCCCCCCCCCCCTCATTTCTGAACAAATATACCGGTTGAAGATAAAAGCAGCTCCTATCTGACCTCTCTAGGTCAAGTTACAATTTGCCGATTGCAAATTTTTTCTTCATCCTCTACTGTGTAAACCTTTCTTTTTTCTTTTTATTATTCTTTTTATTCTTTCTATCTCTTCCTTACATCACCATCCCTAGTACCTACCCTTATCTCTTCCCCACTCGCCCAACACCGCATTGAGTGTCTCTTTGTGATACGTAGTGGGAAGCCACAATTTTTGGTCGCTCCTCTAAAAACCCGGAACACCTTTAGTAGTAAGTCGCTGATCCACCCCCCCCCCCCCCCCCACACTATTACGAAGCCCAACT
Source organism: Bufo bufo (assembly GCF_905171765.1). Classification (NCBI taxonomy): domain Eukaryota; kingdom Metazoa; phylum Chordata; class Amphibia; order Anura; family Bufonidae; genus Bufo; species Bufo bufo. The sequence goes on from NC_053393.1 coordinate 527,648,602, forward strand.
ACTCATTATCTGCCATTTCAGGGGGATAAGAAGCAGAAAGATCATGAGCGGCCTAGGAATAGTTTCCTTTAACGTTAGAGGATTGAATACTCCTAACAAGCGGTACTATGTTCTAGATATTGCTAAGAAATTGAAAGCCTCTATAGTTTTCCTACAGGAGACACATTTTAAGCAGACTAAAATACCCAAATTGCCTATGAAATCATTCAATAGTTGGTTTCACTCATGTCACCCTTCCTCCGCCTCTAAAGGCGTGTCAATTGCCATACACAAATCTTTGCCACTAAAAGTCACAGGTCAGTACACTGACTCCGAAGGTCGTCTACTTTTTTTAAGGGCTCAGATATACACAACAAAAATCACGTTAGCAAACATATATGCTCCCAACCAGGACCAAGTACCCTGGCTGCTGAAGGCGCTGGAAACACTTCAGCTATTTGCAGAAGGACCAATCATACTAGGCGGAGATCTCAACACACTACTCAATCCTTTGCTAGACTCATCTACCGCCAGATCGTCTACCTCCAGCATTAGCTAAATTACGCTCTAAATTGTCTGATCTTTCTCTTTTAGATGCCTGGCGTACCTGGAACCCCTCCGCCCGTGACTACTCCTTCTTCTCGCAGGTGCACAATTCTCACCAACGACTTGACTATTTACTAGTACATAAGTCGCTCCTTCCGTGTATTACAACCACAGGTATCTCGGTCATCTCCATCTCAGATCACGCCCCAGTACATTTATCCCTTGATTTGACAGATCTACTGAAAAAAATGTGCCGTTGGAGACTTAGAGAATGTATTCTGGAGAACGTTGCTGCTTCGGCAGATGTTGAATCCCAGCTAGCAGACTACTTTAAATATAACAATGACTCAGGACCTTCAATACCGTATGTATGGGAGGCCCACAAAGCTTTTATAAGAGGTATTTTTATTTCCTGGGGTTCAAAACTAAAAAAGGATAGGCAAAAAGAAGTAGACACCTTGTTAAACCAGATAGCAGAGTTAGAGAAGGAGCACAAACGTACCAGATTACTTAGTACACAATCCGAACTAAAAATACTGAGAGAAAAACTTATTTCGGCCCTTCAGAATAAGTCAGCAAAGGCATACCTGCACTATAGATATAAGTTATACGCGCACGGGAATAAAGGTGGGAAACTTATGTCCTCCCTCCTAAAAAAGGAAAGATCAAAGCAACACATCCATGGAATTAAGAAAACATCAGGGTTGATGACCTCATCTCCCCTGGAGATGGCTGAGGCATTCCGTCAATACTATTCAGCCTTATACAACCTAGAACAGGAGTCCCCCCCAGACGAAACCCTCCCAGACGAAAGACCAGGCAATGGCTAGTTCGCTTTTAGCCCCAGTAACCGAGGAGGAGGTACGAGCGGTTGTTTCGTCCTTCCCCCCGGGCAAGAGCCCCGGACCTGATGGTTTGCCTCTGCTTTATTACAAAAAGTTCAATACAATCTTGATACCCTAGCTCACCAAATTATGTGAATCCCTAATGAGAGGAGAATCCCTACCAAAACAGTCGCAAGAGGCACACATCACACTTATTGCTAAGGAGGGTAAGAACCCTGTGGACTGTGGAAGTTATAGACCTATTTCACTCCTCAACCTAGATATCAAAATTTGGGCAAAACTCCTCTCGATTAGGATTAAAGTGCTTCTCCCGCATCTGATCGGGGAGGAACAGTCAGGATTTGTCCCTGGTAGGGAAGGCAGAGCTAACACCGCTAAACTTCTTTCAGCAATACAACATGTTCACTTGTCAAATGTCCCGATGGTCCTTCTTTGTGTAGATGCCGAGAAGGCATTTGATAGGGTGAGCTGGGCGTTCCTGAAATCTGTCCTTCTCAAGGTGGGATTCCCAATCCCTTTTTTGGACGCGATATTTACCTTATACTCCCAACCATCAGCCTCCATAATAGTAAACTAACACCTTTCTGCCCCCTTCTTAATCACTAATGGCACACGCCAAGGGTGTCCACTGTCTCCCTCACTTTTCATCATAGCGATGGAAGCTTTGTTACAAAGCGTTAGACAAAACCCCATCATCAGTGGAATCCGTCCACTTAAGGGTGAGCTTAAGATGTTAGCGTTCGCAGACGACTTGCTATTCCTCCTTTCGGATCCTTAAAAGGGTCTTCCGGAGTTAGTGCAGATATTCGATAGCTTTAGTGATGCTTCAAACTTCAAGGTGAACGTGTCAAAATCGGAGATTTTAAACATAACACTTGACAGACGACGTGTAGAGCTACTCAAAAATAGCTCCCCGTTTACATGGGCTACGTCAACTATTAAATACCTAGGGGTCCATATCCCGTCCAAATTATCTAAATTATATGATACCAACTTTAAGCCCCTATTAGAGGAAATAAAATCAACCTTGGCAGATTATGACATCCCTCTAATATCATGGATAGAAAGGAAAAATGTTATACAAACGTATGTAATCCCCAAGATAACCTATAAACTACAGATGCTCCCAATTGTTCTCCCGCAGTCCTTCTTCAAAGCTGTGAAAACTACCTTCTCGAGATACTTGTGGAAACAGAAGAAGCCGCGTTTAGCTCACTCACTACTAATCAAAACTAAGGACAGAGGTGGACTTGGACTGCCTGATGTCCAGACCACTTATAAAGCTATACAACTGGGACGATGGTTGACTCTGGCCTTTCCTCAGGATTATAACCCAAACAAAACAGAGATGTCAGACACTTTGAAAGGGCGTGCTCTCAAGGATCTATGGCTACCCCCCAAACATCGTAACTGAATTAACAAATCCAAAGAGGACTTGCTGATTAGAGGGCCCTCACAAACCTGGCACTCACTCTCCCCACATATAGCCCCTTCTACTTCACCATTACTTCCGGCAAGCCTGATACCTGTGGTTGTGGGGAGAGACTCACCATCCTTCGAGCCAATGTGGGAACATTTCAGTCACATGCCGGTTGGGGAGTTCCTTGCGGGCGAAGTGGTTCCTGACCTGGCGAATCTAAAAGAATACCTATTAAACTTTTCACTCACATTTCTGCACATTGCTCACTTCAATAGCTGTTGCAAAGAGTTTATTGGCAGTTTCTTCCCTTTAAGGGAAAAGACAGATTTTGAGCTATCCATATCCAGACCTGAATGTCGCGAGAGGAAATTGTCAAAACTATTGCACATATGCAGGGAAGCTACGGACACTGGCGTTCCGGGGTTCATCGCCTCTTGGGAAAAGGAATTAAGCATCACGCTCTCAAATGCAGATAAAAACCATATACTTCAAAACTCTCATGGTTACTCCAGGTGTGTTCGGTTGCAAGAGACTCAATATAAGGTTACCTCAAGATGGTATAAGACCCCTGAATTCCTTTATACACACGGATTGTCGCCCACAAACCTATGTTGGAGATGTAAGACACAGATTGGCACACTCACCCATATATGGTGGTCTTGCTCTGAGATTAGACCCTTTTGGAGTGATGTGGAACGAGTGATAAATGAATTCAGAGATAAACACTTGTATTTAACCCCTATTATAGCTCTGTTGAATGGTGTCTCGGAAAATTATAGACCTTCTGCCTCAAATTTAACAACCCATATGTTGGTGGCAGCCAGGTCTCTGATCCCCCTGAGATGACTAGATACCTCACCTCCCACATTAGATCAATGGTTGGAGAAAGTAGGACAAATATGTAGATTCGAAGAGATGTGTAGCAGATCATCCAGATCTCACCACAAATACCTTCTAGTTTGGGCTCCATGGATATCATCCCCCTATGGCATGGGAAATAAGTGATAAATTCGGAAACTGAACTGGTACGCTATTAGTCGATTTCATGACGACCCCCCCCCCCCCTTCACATCCCTAATTTCTCCTTCTTTCTTTCTTTCTTTCTCTTCCACTATAGTTTTTATTTCATTCTCCACTTTTGAAGCTCTTCTATACCAAATCTCATTATTGTAGCACTTAAACCGAACACTAATAGTCCGTAGAGTATTTGGTTTCCACTGATTATGTTGATGCATATGTAACTCAATACTTACATTGGTCAGTATAAGTACCAGTTGTCTGAGAGAAAAGAGACTGTCCTTATGCATATGATATACTCTGTAAATGTCTGACACTGTTGTATTGGAGTCTGCGAACTCCTTTATCATTCTTATTTTATCTGATCTAATGTAAGATGTAACTACTGTTTTGATGTCAATAAAAACATAGTTGATAAAAAAAAAAGGGGGCATAGATGCCCGTGATGAGAACATAGTCCTACCACTTTACAAATCATTAGTCAGACCACACATGGAGTACTGTGTACAGTTCTGGGCTCCTGTGAACAAGGCAGACATAGCAGAGCTGGAGAGGGTCCAAAGGAGGGCAACTAAAGTAATAACTGGAATGGGGCAACTACAGTACCCTGAAAGATTATCAAAATTAGGGTTATTCACTTTAGAAAAAAGACGACTGAGGGGAGATCTAATTACTATGTATAAATATATCAGGGGTCAGTACAGAGATCTCTCCCATCATCTATTTATCCCCAGGACTGTGACTGTGACGAGGGGACATCCTCTGCGTCTGGAGGAAAGAAGGTTTGTACACAAACATAGAAGAGGATTCTTTACGGTAAGAGCAGTGAGACTATGGAGCTCTCTGCCTGAGGAGGTGGTGATGGTGAGTACAATAAAGGAATTCAAGAGGGGCCTGGATGTGTTTCTGGAGTGTAATAATATAACAGGATATAGCTACTAGAGAGGGGTCGTTGATCCAGGGAGTTATTCTGATTGCCTGATTGGAGTCGGGAAGGAATTTTTTATTCCCCTAAAGTGAGGAAAATTGGCTTCTACCTCACAGGTTTTTTTTTTTGCCTTCCTCTGGATCAACTTGCAGGATTACAGGTCGAACTGGATGGACAAATGTTACTATGACCCCGCCCGGAACCTTACCCTATATAAAAATGGCCCTAGTAAGCCTCTAGGCCCCTGACTTCCAGGTGATCACTGTAAAGATCTATGTGTTTTTGACTCATTATAAAAGTATATTATAAGTATATCGCACCCCTCTGTGTATTACACCTATCGATAGCACACCTATACTAGTCCTTAAAAAGACTTTTGTGGCCCTATTAGAAAGCGTTTGGTGTCCCTAACAGCCTGTCCCTGCTCCACACAGCAACCTCTCCCTACACTGGCAAAACACTGAATGTAAAATGGCGGCCAGATCAGGTTTATTTATAAGGTGAGGGAGTATGTCCATGTGCTGAAACGTCTCAATTGGCTGTCCTGTGCCACCTGATGGATGTGTCATGGGTCAAAGTTCTTCACAATGTAAAAGAATATGGTGGGCGCAAATATCTCCGTATGTTCACATGTTCGGCAAATCGCGAACACGCAAAGTTCGCCGCAAAACGACCGCCGGGCGAACCGCAACGCCATCTCTATTTGTTGTACCTATTAAAGGGATTTTACAGTTACATAATGATTTTTTTAAATCTGCCCAGGTATCCCAAACATTGCATACCCCTCCCTCCATATACCTGCATTTCATGTTTACAAGAAGAATCTCACCATCACTGCATCCTGGCAGGATGTTTACAAGCAGAATCTCAGCATCACTGCATCCTGGCAGGTTGTTTACAAGCAGAATCTCAGCATCACTTCATCCTAGCAGGATGTTTACAAGAAGAATCTCAGCATCACTGCATCCTGGCAGGATGTTTACAAGAAGAATCTCAGCATCACTGCATCCTGGCAGGTTGTTTACAAGCAGAATCTCAGCATCACTTCATCCTGGCAGGATGTTTACAAGCAGAATCTCAGCATCACTGCATCCTGGCAGGATGTTTGCAAGCAGAATCTTAGCATCACTGCATCCTGGCAGGATGTTTACAAGCAGAATCTCAGCATCCCTGCATCCTGGCAAGATGTTTACAAGCAGAATCTCAGCATCACTGCATCCGGGCAGGATGTTTACAAGCAGAACTTCCTGTTTTCTTCAGTTCCCTGCTGCATTTGCTAACAAATCCCAGCATTCTCTGCCTGGCTAAAATGAAGAGTAGCTGTGTAAGGGGTGTGACTTCTGCAAAAGGAACAGTGTGGCAGGCAGAACAAGCCCTGAAAAACATTATAGAGCCTAGCACTGGATTACAGCCCACCGGGCCCCTGTATTGCTGCAGAGATTACACATAAGTATGTCCGCCCATGGCAGTTACAAAACAGCGCCACCTCCAGTTCATAGGTTCTGTCTAGTATTACAGTGCAGCTCCACTAAAGTTAATGGTGCTGAGTTGCAATACTACATATAACACAAGGACAGGCGTGGCACTATTTTTGGACCAAAGCAGCCATGTTTTTCCAATCCTGGACAACCACACAGTGATATGAAAAATTACATAATTTTCCGGATGTTTGCTTTTTTTTACTGGAATTCCCCTTATTTTATCAGATCTGCAGAAATATTCATAGTCATGGTTTAGGTGACATTGTGCAATGACCATTACATATCACTGAACATAGAACGTATCTTAGGCGTGGTGATATCTTAGGCGTGGTGAGTTTCTGCTGGCAAATCCAATCAGTTATGTGAATCAATGAAACCATGAAGCTGGAATATTACTCCCTGCCCCCAAATCATCATTCATGACTGCAGAATTGGGTGCATCACATACAGGCAATAGCAAAAGCCAATACTTATATTGCTTACTGGATTTTACTAAAGCTGAGGCGCAACCGAAAGAACAAGCAGATATACCATGTGGGATTTAAACTGGCCACAGCTTTATTGAATAATAACAACACATAAATCGTGAAAACGGTATGCCTGCCGCAGCGAGCCGCTGCCGGCACGATGTTATAACCCAACTTCCAAGAGTCTCCAACCGAGAGATGAACCCATGGGGTACCACATCTCAGTATTAACTCCCGAAACTCCATAAGTTCTGGCCTCACAACCCGCCAAAATAAAGCGGTGACAAAACAGTACAATATAGAAAATAGTATCAATATATGTATTTTTGCATTCAAATCTTTTTTTTTTATATAATTTTTCTTTTTATTATAATTTATTTATTTTTTAAATAATAACAAACTGATATTTTTAAAACATAAACTATGGGAAGATGCCTAAACTATGGGAAGATGGATTGTCACCTTGAAAGGCTGAAGCTGCAATGCACTTTGTGCTGAAGAAACTAACACTGAAAGTAGGAGCAAAAAAAAAAAACTCCCTACAAAGGGGGCTGACCAATAAGGAGAGGGAAATCAAAGCTAGGGCCTTGCTGGATGCTAGGGTTAGTCTTGACCTCCGTGGCCACCATACAGAAGCCCCGAAAGTCACTGTCCTGACCCCCCAGTCTTCACTTCAGGATCCCGTGGATCTGTGTTGTATGATTGTATAATTCAGTGCTCATGTCTCTGCCCTTGTGGCAGCCTACATCTCATGCTGTATTAAAGCGGATCCTGCCAACCCACCTTAATTACAGTACACACAACTCGTCTGTAAAAGAACGTTTGTAATATACTTGATGTTGCATGGATTGGCCGCCGGAAAACCCAGTCATGTGACGCTCCTCTTCTGAAAATTCTGCTTTCGCCAATGTCACATCCTTTACAGAGTTTCCATCTGGGACTATGGATGGGACATCCAGGGGCGTAGCTAAAGGGAAAGCGGCTGCTTTGGGAAACAAACTCAGAAGGGGCCCACCCCAGGAGGAGGACTAAAAGATTTCATTGTCAGGTCCTCTCAACAGTATTATACATTGACATTGTATACAGTGACACTGTAGGAAACCGAAAGAGCGGCTGTGGACATGGTCACAACTATCCCTCACCCTGTCACGTGTGCAGATGGGATTCATTTATGTCACGTGTGCAGATTGCGGCGCAACAGTTACTGCTAGGGGTGCACCGAAATGAAAATTCTGGTCCGAAACCGAAAATTCAGGATGCCCTTGACCGAAAACCGAAACCGAAACCGAAACTGCCTTTTTGCCCAAATACTTTTAAAATACTTTTTTTTAAATGATTTTATTAATAATTCTTTTTCATGAATGAAATTCATCTGTGGGTGGCGCTGTTATGGAGAGGGGGATCTGTGGGTGGCGCTGTTATGGGGAGGGGGATCTGTGGGTGGCTCTGTTATGGAGAGGGGGATCTGTGGGTGGCGCTGTTATGGAGAGGGGGATCTGTGGGTGGCGCTGTTATGGAGAGGGGGATCTGTGGGTGGCGCTGTTATGGAGAGGGGGATCTGTGGGTGGCTCTGTTATGGAGAGGGGGATCTGTGGGTGGCGCTGTTATGGAGAGGGGGATCTGTGGGTGGCGCTGTTATGGAGAGGGGGATCTGTGGGTGGCGCTGTTATGGAGAGGGGGATCTGTGGGTGGCGCTGTTATGGAGAGGGGGATCTGTGGGTGGCGCTGTTATGGAGAGGGGGATCTGTGGGTGGCGCTGTTATGGAGAGGGGGATCTGTGGGTGGCGCTGTTATGGAGAGGGGGATCTGTGCACTGTTATGGAAAGGGGATATGTGCACTGTTATCGGCATAACAGTGCACAGATCCCTTTTCCCATAACAGTGCACAGATCCCTTTCCCCATAACAGTGCACAGATCCCTTTCCCCATAACAGTGCACAGATCCCCCCTCCCCATAGCAGTGCCATAGACCGATCCCCCTACCCATAACAGCCCCGGCCCTGCTGCTCACAGCATCACTTACTGCATCTTTATTTTACCTTACAATCGTGACGCTCCGGTAACAACTCTGCAGGCAGAGCGGAGGGCGGCGTAACGTCACTTACTCACGTGACGCACCTGCTCCGCCCACTTTATGAATGAAGGAGGCGGAGCAGGCGCGTCACGTGAGTAAGTGACGTTACGCCGGCCTCCGCTCTGCCTGCAGAGTTGTTAGTTACTAGAGCCTCACGATTGTAAGGTAAAATAAAGATGCAGTGACAAAGTAAACCGCCCGCCCGGCGCCCGCCCGCAGATGGTGGGTGACAAATCCCACACCCCATATTTTCGGCCGATATGTAACAATATCGGCCGAAGTGGATTAGGTGCATTTTCGGCCGATATTTTCGGCTGCCGAAATTTCGGTGCACCCCTAGTTACTGCGACTTCTCCCCGCTCATGCCAGGTCTATTTACCATCTCAGTTAAAAGGTCTAAATGTAAGACAGCAAGGAAGCTGTCTTACATTTAGAACTGGCGCTGGATGCGCCAAAGTTACAGAGAGGCCGGTCTAAAACGCCGGTCTTAATAAATGCTGCCCCATATGTTTTATTTAGGAGTTTATATATGCGACAGGCGAGAGCAATGACTTGGCCCCATCCACAGCAGAAGTACACCTCGTCTATTGTCAGGCCGGAAACTCGGAGCGTCACGTGACTAAGTCCCCAAGTGGTGATCCATGCAATTAAGGATGGTAGGTAGGTACGGTATATTACAAACCTCTTTTACAGGCAAGTTATATGTATTAAGGCAGCTTTGCAGGACCCACTCAGAGCCGATTCTAGTTACTTTGCTCAATGCCCCCCTGAATGCCCTCAAAATGTAGTGATCATTAGTGCTCCTAACAGTAGTGATGACCCCACAACTGTGGATATGTCCCTGATTGCCCCCACACAGTAGATATGCCCCCTTAGTGTCCCACACACAGCACAATGCCCCCTCACAGCAGTGAAACTATATTGTTAGTTAAATAAAAATGAACACTCACCTCACCCCCTTCCCCGGCAATGAAGAACATCCTGCTCTTCCCAGGCACGATGAAATCAGGTTATTGCACCTTCTGTGCACAGGTTGAGGGATGATCTTCTTTTCCCTGGCTGAGCACTCTGTTATTTAGCCCTGCAGGCGCGATGATGTCACTGCATCGCGCCTGCTGGGGACAGTACTTGCTGGCTACAGGACGGTTAGAAGGTATGCACTACTTACAGGTGTAGTGGTGTTTGGTGTATATGAGAACCTGCCTCACAAGTAACTCAAGTTGGCTGATACCGGAGAGTGCACACATAAGACTGTACAAAAAGCACAATTTTAAAATAGGTATGATTTCCCTTGGCCATGGCTTTTTCCCCATTCACAACAAATGTATGTGCAGCGAGCCCCTGAGGAGCTGGTGTAGAAGATGAGAGTAGTAGTGGCCCTGACAATGTACTTCCTCAGGCCATTGCTCCTTGGTGACTGGTGCAGTGGAAAGGTGGTTTGAAGAATCAGGCAAGAAGTCAACATAAAAAAGTCTCTCTATACTTTTTTTTTTTTTTTTTTTAATTTATAATTTTTTATTTTAGAAAGTCAAAAATATTAATACATAAAACAAATATTGAACCACATTGAAGTACAGTAGTATATCAATCATACCTTCATTATAGATGTATTATATGCGTCAACTTAAGTTCACACCTAAGATAATAGAAATTCTAGATATATATATATCCCACCCCACCCTCCCCATTGGCTGTCGTCCACACCGAATTAAGATTTGAATATCATGCATATCACTTCGTAGTTATGCGTGTAACTCTCCGCTTTCTTTCAATATCTTCATAAATTCTAATTTGTTGAAGGTATAAAGCCCACTCCCTGATCGAGGGCGGGGAGACAGAGCCCCAATACTTGACCAATATAGCCTTAGCCACCATCAATCCACCCATCCAAAACCGTCTAACCCTGACGTGAGACCTTCAATTTCAGACGAGTCTATCCCAAATCACTGTCAGAATCCCCGGATTATAATTCGTTAGGGACTCCTTTTGTAAAGTAGAAAAAACCTCATCCCAGTATTTTTTCTCTCTATACTTAATGCAAAATATAACTTGTGGCACATCCAGCAGTATAAAGTACAACGTGCAGTTTCTGCCACCAGGTGATAAGATATGGAGGCTTGGATTTGTGGCAATTAAATTGCACTTGCAGTTGTGGATATAGGTGTTCACTGTGTGATATAGGCTTGGAGTTAGACTGGCCTGAAGGTGAACTAGGTGATGGGTGTCTGAGCTGTAGTCCCTCACCTGCAGCAGGGTCTGTAAAGCTGGGGTTTTGCTGATCACTCTCCTGACTAAGCACACTGAAGCTTTTTGGGAGCACTGTTCTTGACTCTGGCAATCTTATTGGAGTAAGAAGGTTTGAGAATCCAGACCGGACCTTAAAGAGGAACTATGAGCTCTCCTGTCTAATTCTGGAACATCTTTCTTTATAATTCAGCATTTTGCCTCTGCTATAACTCTTGGGAATGTATGAGCAAATTGACAACTGGATATTACCATAGTCACATGGTAAGTGGGGCATGTCCCTACACACTCAGATACTGTCCAATCAGAGATTAAACAAGGACATGTCCTATAGATGAGGGGAATAGGAACACCCAGTGGTCAATTTATTCATATGTTTACAGGAGGGACTGTGGACGTATCTGCCATATTGGTGTGTTCTCCGTTTTAGTTTATAGCTTCAGGCCTCCTTCACACGAGCGATACTGATTGTGTTAGGATCTGTTCAGGAAAAACTGATGATTTTGCACACAAGTTCATGTAGTTTTCTCGGCGATTGCGTTCAGTGTTTAAGTTATTTCTGCCCGGGTGCAATCAGTTTTTGATGCGTTTTTCACGTGAAGAATAACAATCTACATCTCCTAGCAACATCAGTGAAAAAACACAATGCATCCGGATAAAAACAGTTTTTCCAGCCACACCTCCCCGCTCCATTCTCGGTGTAGGTGCGGGTCCCAGAGGTGGGACCCGCACCTATCAGACAATGGGGACATGTCCTAGCGATATGCCCCCATTGTCTCAGATGGGAATACCCCTTTAAAGTTTAATTGCTTAGAATATGAAAACGTAATTTAAATGTTAAATGTAGTCCCAATTGTAGAAAATTCAGGGTCAAATTTCCATTATGTGTAGATGCAAATTTCAGAGAATAAGTTTATGTTTTAAGTTATATGTTTCAGATATTATCCCTTACCCTTTAAGAGGTTTTTCGATATATGTCCCCTCTGTTAGAGCAAGTTGTCGTGACGCCAGTTGCATTGAAGCAACGAGGACATGGATTCCCCTTTAAGTATAGTGGTGTTGGTACCCAGATGTAGGATTGCCAGAGTGTGTATAGTGACCTACAATGTCCCTGTAGATGTTATAATCACGTGTCACGGGGCTCCTCCTGCATATGCTTGGATCCCAGACATGGTCGCCCGTAGCAGTGCAAAAAGGGGTGATTAACTTGGAAGGTATGATGAAAGAACTGAGTCCAGACTTTGTATATACACTGAACAAAAATATAAACGCAACACTTTCGGTTTTGCTCCCTTTTCTGCATGAGCTGAACTCAAAGATCTGAAACATTTTCTACATACACAAAAGACCCATTACTCTCAAATATTGTTCACAAATCTGTCTGAATCTGTGTTATTGAGACTTCTCCTTTGCCGAGATAATCCATCCCACCTCACAGGTGTGGCATATCAAGGTGCTGATTAGACAGCATGAATATTGCACAGGTGTGCCTTAGACTGCCCACAATAAAAGGCCACTCTGAAATGTGCACAGTTTTGCCTTACTGGGAGGGTCAGAAAACCAGTCAGTATCTGGTGTGGCATTTGCCTCATGCAGTGCAACACATCTCCGTCGCATAGAGTTGATCAGGTTGTTGATTGTGGCCTGTGGAATGCTGGTCCACTCCTCTTCTATAGCTGTGCGAAGTTTGCAGAATATTTGCAGGAACTGGAACACGCTGTCGTATACGCCGATCCAGAGCATCGAAAACACCTGTGACATGTCGGTGAGTATGCTGGCCATGCAAGAACTGGGATGTTTTCAGCTTCCAGGAATTGTGTACAAATCCTTGCAATATGGGGCCGTGCATTATCATGCTGCAACATGAGGTGATGGTCGTGGGTGAATGGCACAACAATGGGCCTCAGGATCTCGTCACGGTATCTCTGTGCATTCAAAATGCCATCAATAAAATGCACCTGTGTTGGTTGTCCATAACATACGCCTGCCCATACTATAACCCCACCGCCACCATGGGCCACTCAATCCACAACGTTGACGTCAGCAAACCGCTCACCCACACAACGCCACACACGCTGTCCGCCATCTGCCCTGAACCGTGAAAACCAGGACTCATCCGTGAACAGAACGCCTCTCCAACATGCCAGATGCCATTGAATGTGAGCATTTGCCCATTCAAGTTGGTTAGGATGACGAACTGCAGTCAGGTCCAGACCCCGATGAGGACGACGAGCATGCAGTTTGTGCAGAAATTCTTTGGTTATGCAAACCGATTGTTGCTGCAGCTGTCCGGGTGGCTGGTCTCAGACGATCCTGATGGTGAACATGCTGGATGTGGAGGTCCTGGGCTGGTGTGGTTACACATGGGCTGCGGTTGTAAGGCCGATTGGATGTACTGCCAAATTCTCTGAAACACCTTTAGAGATGGCTTATGGTAGAGAAATGAACATCATTGCACGGGCAACAGCTCTGGTAGACATTCTGCAGTCAGCAATGCAAATTGCACGATCCCTAAAACGTTGCGACATCTGTGGCATTGTGCTGTGTGATCAAACTGCACATTTCAGAGTGGACTTTTATTGTGGGCAGTCTAAGGCACACCTGTGCAATATTCATGCTGTCTAATCAGCACCTTGATATGCCACACCTGTGAGGTGGGATGGATTATCTCTGCAAAGAAGCGCTCACTGACACAGATTTAGACAGATTTGTGAACAATATTGAGAGTAATGGGTCTTTGGTGTGAGTAGAAAATGTTTCAGATCTTTGAGTTCAGCTCATGCAAAATGGGAGCAAAACTGAAAGTGTTGCGTTTTTATTTTTGTTAAGTGTAGTTCCAATGCAGCTTTACTTGAATAAACGTGTTCCAACACAATTCACAGAACTCGTCTTGATTTCCAATAGGTTTTAGCATTGACTTGGCAGGCAAACACTTCTGCAACAAACTTCTCTATGCTGTACCTTTAGTGAGTCGCTTTCTCAGCTGTGCTATGTCAGCAATATTAAATAGGAATCTTTTCCTTCAGCTTGCTTTCTGCTGCAACTTCTAACTTTTCTGTAGTCTGTCTCTCACTGTAATCCTAGGAAAACCTCTTCCTGGCTTCAAGCTTACTTAGCTTGGCTTTAGGCAATGCAAGCCCAGGAGGGGACATGCAACCACTTAGAACCTACAGACAGATTAAGGCCTGCTTCCTTCCCCAGCAGGGGAAGAGCTGGACACACAACCTCTCCCCAGGAGTGGTAGGCTGGAACTCACTCCTAACTAATCTCCTCCCTAGAGGGAGCAAGAGAGATGAAATAGAGGTTCCACCCTCTGCTAACCAGAACTGCCACGTGTTGCTGCACCTACTGGTGAACCAGGATATAGCATGACATAACCAGTAATATTAAAATGAGTACACAGTGTGCAGGATCTAGGAATAGCTATACAAGATGATACAGGTTCACCATTAAGGATAGCGAAGGGGTAAAAAGCGTGGTAATGCCCCCTTGCAGGGCGTTACATATCTTCCCAAGGTTTATATGTTTCTGTATTATCAGCAATGTGCTGACAAGATAGCCAGTTGTATTGGCACCATGTCCCGTATTCTTCTGTTACAGGCAGTGATGTAAACTGTATCTGTAATATATTCATTCATCTATATTACTACAAAAATGACTGGTATGATGTCATAATACACTGTGTTGTAACCATCTAATCATTGTTTTGGTTTAAATAAACGAGTTAAAGGGGTTGTCCCACCAAACAATATTCTACATTTTTCAAACCAGAACCTGGATCTGAATACTTTTGAAATTGCATGTAATTAAAAATTCCATATAGCCACTGAGTTATTCACTGAAATCTGTATAGCGCCACCTGCTGTTTGCTCTTTTTCTATTTTCTCTGTCCAGCTCACTGAGGTTGACATACATTCAGTTCCATCCTTAAACTGCCACCAACTGCAGCAGAAAGGACGCACCCCCCTGAGAAAGTGCACGCCTCCTAAGATGTCAGCTTGAAATAAATCTAGCAGAACAATTGGAGCAATGAATGGGGAGATCTCCGGACCCATGTGAGGTACAGGGCTGGTCCTAGCTTTATTAGAGATTGTCATGTACTATATGATGTCATTTTTTACATTACTCATGGGATAACCCCTTTAAGCGGAATTGTCCCCAGAGCTGTTTTAATATTCACTCAATTTCATTTTTGCTCTCCAGCCGTGATATGGGGTTATCCCATAATTGATGTAAACATGAAAATCAGACATCGTATAATACATAATAATCTCTTTCTAACAAAGCTAGGACCAGCCCTGTACCTCACATGGATCCAGAGATCTCCACATTCATTGCTCCAATTGTTCTGCTAGATTTATTTCAGCCTGGCAGCTCAGGGGGTGTGTCCTTTCTGCTGCAGCTCAGGGGGTGTGTCCTTTCTGCTGCAGCTCAGGGGGTGTGTCCTTTCTGCTGCAGCTCTCTCCCTGTAACTGCCACAGCATCTAACAGAAAATATGGCTGGTGGCAGTTGAAGATTTAAACTGGGCGTGTGCGACACCAGCTCAGTGAGGTGGACAAGAAATAAGGGGAAAAAACAAACAGCAGGTGGCGCTTCACAGATACATTTTATTTTATTTTTGCATTTTGTGGCAGCAAATTACTTTACACTTTATAATGAATTCTAAACTTCACTACAGACAAAGCATTTTAATGGTGTTTTGCATAGTTTTTTGTGGCTTTAACAAAACGCAGCATGTCCTAGGTATGTTTTTTTTCCCCTTATCTGTGGGACTTTGCAACTTTTTAAAAATCCATTTGGACAAACATTTTTGTGCCAATGGTGTTTTATTGCATCCCTCTCCACTTTCCAAAAAAGGGGCCATGGCAGAGGTGTGGTGTTGGCAGATTTATCATCATTTATGCCAGTTTCCTGGTCTACGGCAGTTCATAGGGCACACAGACTGCCGGAGAATGCGCTTAAAAGGTTTTTGCAAGACTTTTATGCTCTGGACAGGCTATCAGTATCTGATCTGTGGGGGTCCGACACCCAAGACTCCTGCCGATCAGCTGTTTGAGAAGGCAGCGGCGCAGTAGCTTTCCCTAGGCCAGTGATGTCACATTCATCAGTCACATGACCTAGGTGCAGCTCAGCCCTATTGAAGTGAACGGGACTGAGCTGTGATACCAAGCACGGCCACTATAGAATGTACGGCGCTGTGCTTGCTGAGCAGAGAGAAGACCGCAGCGCCAGTGCCTTCTCAAACAGCGGCGGGGATCGGCAGTGGCCTCAGGTGTGTTGGACCTTCACTGATCAGACACCGATGACCTATCCAGAGGATGGGTCATCAGTTGTAAAGTCACAGAAAACCCCTTTAATTTATGATGAGGCGTGCGCCTTGTCCTAAATAAAGCATATCCTAAAGCAGCATAGGGGGGATATCAACACCGACTTTGAAAACACGGGTCTTGATAAATCTCCCCCCATTATGGCATTTTTTGATGTCTAAAATAAACCTTTTCTTTGTTGCCCATGGCAACCAATCACAGCGCACCTTTCATTTCTTACAGTGCTTTTGACAATGAGAGCTGTGCTGTGATTGGTTGCTATGGGCAACAAAGGCAGTTTTAATTTTAGACAGTTGGCCCTGTGTGTAAAGGCGGCCTAATGGAAATACAGGATCCATTAATGGCGCCAATGGATTCCAGACTGGTGTAAACATCAGTGATCATGCGACCAACCATCGCAGTGTAGCAGAACAGCCATTGAAGTAAATGGGGTCACAGTGCGACTAGCAAGTGGCCGCAACTGCAGAATCTCAACATTTCAGGGGGTTGCTAGTTAACCACCTCAGCCCCCAGTGCTTAAACACCCTGAAAGACCAGGCCACTTTTTACACTTCTGACCTACCCTACTTTCACCGTTTATTGCTCGGTCATGCAACTTACCACCCAAATGAATTTTACCTCCTTTTCTTCTCACTAATAGAGCTTTCATTTGGTGGTAATTTCATTGCTGCTGACATTTTTACTTTTTTTGTTATTAATCGAAATTTAACGATTTTTTTGCAAAAAAATGACATTTTTCACTTTCAGTTGTAAAATTTTGCAAAAAAAACGACATCCATATATAAATTTTGCTCTAAATTTATTGTTCTACATGTCTTTGATTAAAAAAAAATGTTTGGGTAAAAAAAAAATGGTTTGGGTAAAAGTTATAGCGTTTACAAACTATGGTACAAAAATGTGAATTTCCGCTTTTTGAAGCAGCTCTGACTTTCTGAGCACCTGTCATGTTCCTGAGGTTCTACAATGGCCAGACAGTACAAACACCCCACAAATGACCCCATTTCGGAAAATACACACCCTAAGGTATTCGCTGATGGGCATAGTGAGTTCATAGAACTTTTTATTTTTGTCACAAGTTAGCGGAAAATGATGATTTTTTTCTTTTTTTTTTTTTTCTTACAAAGTCTCATATTCCACTAACTTGTGACAAAAAATAAAAACTTCCATGAACTCACTATGCCCATCACGAAATACCTTGGGGTCTCTTCTTTCCAAAATGGGGTCACTTGTGGGGTAGTTATACTGCCCTGGCATTCTAGGGGCCCAAAATGTGTGGTAAGGAGTTTGAAATCAAATTCTGTAAAAAATGACGAGTGAAATCCGAAAGGTGCTCTTTGGAATATGGGCCCCTTTGCCCACCTAGGCTGCAAAAAAGTGTCACACATCTGGTATCGCCGTATTCAGGAGACGTTGGGGAATGTGTTTTGGGGGTGTCTTTTTACATATACCCATGCTGGGTGAGATAAATATCTTGGTCAAATGCCAACTTTGTATAAAAAAATGGGAAAAGTTGTCTTTTGCCAAGATATTTCTCTCACCCAGCATGGGGATATGTAAAATGACACCCCAAAACACATTCTCCACCTTCTCCTGAGTACGGAGATACCAGATGTGTGACACTTTTTTGCAGCCTAGGTGGGCAAAGGGGCCCATATTCCAAAGAGCACCTTTCGGATTTTCACTCGTCATTTTTTACAGAATTTGATTTCAAACTCCTTACCACACATTTGGGCCCCTAGAATGCCAGGGCAGTATAACTACCCCACAAGTGACCCCATTTTGGAAAGAAGAGACCCCAAGGTATTCGCTGATGGGCATAGTGAGTTCATGGAAGTTTTTATTTTTTGTCACAAGTTAGTGGAATATGAGACTTTGTATGAAAAAAAAAAAAAATCATTTTCCACTAACTTGTGACAAAAAATAAAAAATTCTAGGAACTCGCCATGCCCCTCACGGAATACCTTGGGGTGTTCTTCTTTCCAAAATGGGTCACTTGTGGGTAGTTATACTGCCCTGGCATTTTCCAGGGGCCCTAATGTGTGGTAAGTAGGTAAATGACCAGTGAAATCCGAAAGGTGCTCTTTGGAATGTGGGCCCCTTTGCCCACCTAGGCTGCAAAAAAGTGTCACACATCTGGTATCGCCGTATTCAGGAGACGTTGGGGAATGTGTTTTGGGGTGTCTTTTTACATATACCCATGCTGGGTGAGAGAAATATCTTGGCAAAAGACAACTTTTTCCATTTTTTTATACAAAGTTGGCATTTGACCAAGATATTTATCTCACCCAGCATGGGTATATGTAAAATGACACCCAAAACACATTCCCCAACTTCTCCTGAGTACGGCGATACCAGATGTGTGACACTTTTTTGCAGCCTAGATGCGCAAAGGGGCCCAAATTCCTTTAGGAGGGCATTTTTAGACATTGGATACCAGACTTCTTCTCACGCTTTGGGGCCCCTAGAATGCCAGGGCAGTATAAATACCCCACATGTGACCCCATTTTGGAAAGAAGACACCCCAAAGTATTCAATGAGGGGCATGGGCGAGTTCATAGAAATTTTTTTTTTTTGGCACAAGTTAGCGGAAATTATAATTTTTTTCTTACAAAGTCTCATATTCCGCTAACTTGTGTCAAAAAATTTCAATCTTTCATGGACTCAATATGCCCCTCACGGAATACCTGGGGGTGTCTTCTTTCCGAAATGGGGTCACATGTGGGGTATTTATACTGCCCTGGCATTCTAGGGGCCCTAAAGCGTGAGAAGAAGTCTGGAATATAAATGTCTAAAAAATTTTACGCATTTGGATTCCGTGAGGGGTATGGGTGGTTCATGTGAGATTTTATTTTTTGTCACAAGTTAGTGGAATATGAGACTTTGTAAGAAAAAAAAAAAAATTCCGCTAACTTGGGCCAAAAAAAAGACTGAATGCAGCCTTACAGAGGGGGGGGGGGGATCAATGACAGGGGGGTGATCAATGATAGGGGGGGTGATCAATGACAGGGGGGTGATCAGGGAGTCTATATGGGGTGATCACCCAACTGTCATTGATCACTCCCCTGTAAGGCTGCATTCAGACGTCCGTATGATTTTTACGGATCCGATCAGTCTATCAGTGGATCCGTAAAAATCATGCGGACATCTGAATGGAGCTTTACAGGGGGGTGATCAATGACAGAGGGGTAATCAATGACAGGGGGGTGATCAGGGAGTCTATATGGGGTGATCACCACAGTCATTGATCACTCCCCTGTAAGGCTGCATTCAGACGTCCGTATGATTTTTACGGATCCGATCAGTCTATCAGTGGATCCGTAAAAATCATGCGGACATCTGAATGGAGCTTTACAGGGGGGTGATCAATGACAGAGGGGTAATCAATGACAGGGGGGTGATCAGGGAGTCTATATGGGGTGATCACCACAGTCATTGATCACTCCCCTGTAAGGCTGCATTCAGACGTCCGTATGATTTTTACGGATCCGATCAGTCTATCAGTGGATCCGTAAAATCATGCGGACATCTGAATGGAGCTTTACAGGGGGGTGATCAATGACAGAGGGGTAATCAATGACAGGGGGGTGATCAGGGAGTCTATATGGGGTGATCACCACAGTCATTGATCACTCCCCCTGTAAGGCTGCATTCAGACGTCCGTATGATTTTTACGGATCCGATCAGTCTATCCGTAAAAATCATGCGGACATCTGAATGGAGCTTTACAGGGGGGTGATCAATGACAGGGGGGTGATCAGGGAGTCTAGATGGGGTGATCACCTCCGTCATTTATCACTCCCCTGTAAGGCTGCATTCAGACGTCCGTATGATTTTTACGGATCCGATCAGTCTATCAGTGGATCCGTAAAAATCATGCGGACATCTGAATGGAGCTTTACAGGGGGGTGATCAATGACAGGGGGGTGATCAATGACAGGGGGTGATCAGGGAGTCTATATGGGGTGATCAGGGTGATCAAGGGCTAATAAGGGGTTAATAAGTGACGGGGGGGGGGGGGGGGTGTAGTGTAGTGGTGCTTGGTGCAACATATTACTGAGCTGCCTGTGTCCTCTGGTGGTCGATCCAAACAAAGGGGACCATCAGAGGACCAGGTAGCAGGTATATTAGACGCTGTTATCAAAACAGCGTCTAATATACCTGTTAGGGGTTAAAAAAAATCACATCTCCAGCCTGCCAGCGAACGATCGCCGCTGGCAGGCTGGAGATCCACTCGCTTACCTTCCGATCCTGTGAACGCGCGCGCCTGTGTGCGCGCGTTCACAGGAAATCTCGCGTCTCGCGAGAGGACGCACCGGCGCGTCCACCCAGAACAACAGGACCGCCGCAAAGACGCAATCCTGCGTACGGCGGTCCTGAGGTGGTTAAAGGGAACCTGTCACCTGGATTTTAGGTATAGAGCTGAGGACATGGGTTGCTAGATCACCGCTAGCACATCCGCAATACCCAGTCCCCATAGCTCTGTGTGCTTTTATTGTGTAAAAAAAACCCGATTATATATATATGTAAATGAGGCTACTAACGTTTCCGGATTCCAGCCACGCCCACTGTGAAGGAGCCCAGCACCGCCCCGCAGCCTCCGAATCTCCTCCTTTCTCCCCGACGTCACAAAGCTAGAGCGCCGTAATCTTGCGATGCGCGAGCTCGCGCATGCGCAGTGTTGGCATAGTGTTCCTTCCCTGTGCTGGCATCAGCCTCAGGGAACGAACTGCGCATGTGCTAGCTCGCACATCGTGAGATTACTGCGCTCTAGCTTTGTGACGTCGGGGCTCCTTCACAGTGGGCAGAGAACGCTGGACTCATCTCTGAATCATGGAGGAGACAGGACTCCTCTAAGGTTCATTTACATATCTATAAAATCGTTTTTTTGACACAGAGAGCTATGGGGACTGGGTATTGCGGATGTGTTAGCGGCCATCTAGCAGCCCATGTCCTCAGCTGTATACCAAAAATCCAGGTGACAGGTTCCCTTTAAGTGATTTAGGCTACTTTCACACTCGCGTTTGGTGCGGATCCATCTTGGTTCTGCACAGACGGATCCGTTCAGATAATGCAACCGTCTGCATCCGTTCAGAACGGATATGTTTGTATTATCTGTAACATAGCCAAAACGGATCCGTCTTAAAAACCATTGAAAGTCAATGGAGGACGGATCCGTTTTCTATTGTGCTAGATTGTGTCAGAGAAAACAGATCCGTCCCCATTGACTTACATTGTTTGTCAGAACGGATCCGTTTGGCTCCGCATCACATGTCTGAGCGGATCCTTTTCCATTCAGAATGCATTAGGGCAAAACTGATCCGTTTTGGACCGCTTGTGAGATCCCTGAACGGATCTTACAAACGGAAACCAAAATGCCAGTGTGAAAGTAGCCTAAGCTGCACACCCTAAATGACTTACCTTGATTTGTATTCAAGTTCAGTAGCAGAAATAAACAAAATCCCGCCATAAAGTTTCTATTTCCTTACTACTGAAGGCTGAATCCATGCAGGGACTGTGTGTAATGTGACGGTGCCATCACCACGCTCTTATCTGGGCCTTGTGCAAACATCCCGCTCCAATGACATCACGGCTGCTCCATAAAAGGTTAACGAACTTTGACACCGCCACAGACTGCGATTAATAGCGCAGTGCGAACAATGACGACTGACACTGCCCGGCACTGAGAATCTAAGGCACCAGCGAGGCGAATCTCTGTAAGTGACAAATCTCTGCTCTTTTCTACATATTATTATATTTGTACTATGGTTGTTATTATAATTATTAGTAGTAGTAGCAACATATTATTTGTAGTATATTATTACTGTTAGTAGCATTATTATTTTATTAGTATATTAGTATTATTGTTAATAGTATTATATTATTATTTGTAGTATTACTATATTATTGTTATTATTATTATTAGTAGTAGTAGTAGTAGTAGTAGTAGTATTTAACTATTTTTAGTATTACATTATTATTTGTAGTATTACTATATTATTACTAGTATTATGTTATTATTTTTAGTATTACATTATTTGTAGTAGTATTATTATAATAATATTATTGTTAGTATTGTATTATTATTGTTAGTAGTATTATATTATTAGTAGCAGTATATTAGTATTATTGTATGTAGTATTATTATTTGTAGTATTACTATATTATTATTATTATTAGTAGTAGTAGTAGTATTTTATTATTATTGTTAGTAGCAGTATTAGTCCTCATGCACATGACCATAGCAGGTCCGTGCCTGTATTGTGGCCCGCAAACAGCAGGTCCACAATAGACGGGCATCGACCGTGTGCGCTCCGTATCACGGATGGAGACCCATTAACTTGAATGGGTCCGCAATCCGGAAGATATGGTGCGGAACGGAGACACGGATAAGGAAGCCCACGGAAGCACTCCGTAGTTTTATGTCCGTGCCTCCGCGCCGCAAAAATACTGCATGCACTACTTTTTTGCAGCGCGGACCGCCGGATGTGAATCGCAGACCCCATTCAAGTCAATGGGTCCACGCCGTCAGACAGCGAGCACGCGGTCGGTGCCTGTGCATTGCAGACCGCAATTTATGATCCGCAGCATGGGCATGGCCGGCACACAGTCGTTTGCAATGCACGAGGCCTCATATTATTATTAGGGCTTATGCTCACGACCGTATGTATTTTGCGGTGCGCAAAATACGGATCCGCAAAAAAATACGGATGATTTCTGTGTGCATTTCGTATTTTGTAGAACGGAACAGCTGGCCTCTAATAGAACAGTCCTATCCTTGTCCGTGATGTGGACAATAATAGGACGTGTTCTATTTTTTTGCGGAACGGACATACGGAAACGGAATGCGCACGGAGTAACTTCCATTTTTTTTGCAGACTCATTGAAATGAATGGTTCCGTATACAGTTCACAAAAAAAACTGAACGGACATGGAAAGTAAATATGTTTGGGTGCATGAGCCCTTAGAAGTAGTACTAGTATATTAGTATTATTGTTAGTAGTATTATTATATTATTATTTGTAGTATCACTATATTATTATTATTATTATTATTATTATTTTATTACTGTTAGTAGTAGTATAATATTATTATTTGTAGTATTACCATATTATTAGTATTGGGACCACGGCATCTGAATGGTCTTTTACTGGAAGCGTACTGCTCCCATTGAATGAGCAGCCCCCCCTGCGACGAACGAGTGAGGCACCCAGGCCTGCAATAGCAAACTTCATATAAAGTCCTGCAGTGCTTAAAGGGGTTGTCCAGGACTAGAAAAAGATGACTGCTTTCTTCCAAATACAGCACCACACTTGTCCATAGGTTCTGTCTGGTATTACAGCTCAGCATCATTCGCTTCAATGGAGTTGAGCTGCAATACCAGATACAACCCATGGACAGGGGTGGTGCTGTTTTTGGAATAAAGTAGCTATATGTTTCTAATCCTGGAGAACCCCTTTAAAAGGAACGCAGCAATTTTACCATAGGCTGAACTCGTAAGTCTATAGCAGAAGCAATATAATGATTGTATGCAGTGATGGCCAGTTCGCTGTGTTCGCCCGCGAACACATGCGGGCTGCCATCTTAACTCACAAGTCCGGCGATGCACAGGTAAGTCCTTACCTGTGCCGGGAGCCGGTCTGAAACAAATGCGGTCAGCGGGAGCAGACAGTTCCAATGATGGCATTGTTTTTTGCAGGTCTGGTTGTAGTTTTAGCACCATTTTTGTTAAAATTCCTTTAGGCCTCTTTCACGCGGGCGTCCCGAATTTGCTCCGGATGCGTCCCGGGTGCATTGCGGGAAACCCACGCGAGGGCGCACGCAATTTCAGTCAGTTTTGACTGCGATTGCGTTGTTCAGTTTTTATCACGCGGGTGCAATGCGTTTTGCACGCGCGTGATAAAAAACTAAATGTGGTACCCAGACTTCTTTACTGAAGTTCGTCTTGGGATCGGTGTTCTGTAGATTTTATTATTTTCCCTTATAACATTGTTATAAGGGAAAATAATAGCATTCTTAATACAGAATTCTTACTAAAATGTCGATTGAGGGGTTAAAAACTAAAAAAAATTAACTCACCTCATCCACTTGATCGCGCAGTCTGCATCGTCTTCTTTCTTCTTCTTTGAGGACCTGCAAAAGGACCTTTGATGACCACGTGGTGAGCGCGGTGACGTCAGCGCAGGTCCTGCTGAAGATAGAAGATCCCGACGCCTCCGGCGCTCACTATACTCTTTCTAGTGCTGTTACATGCTTAGTGCCAGGGTTATATGTGCTGCCGATAGGCTGACAGAGGGAACCCCTTGTCAAACACTCAGGCATCTAAGGGGTTAGTCTGCAGGTATCTCTGGTCACTGTAATTGTGGTCAGAACATGGCTGTGCCTTACACCCGCACTCCTGCCGGTACAACCTCATCAAGATTTTATAAACGACTTCATCAATATTTTTGGCGATCATGTGGTAGCCATACCAGGTTATGTCAATTAGTTACAGAGGACCTCTCCCCTCTCCGGACAGGTCTGTTTTATTGACTACTTGCACTCCCCATGTAATAACAATTCTGCAGCTTCTTATGGCTCTATGTTGTGCCATTCCTCTATTATTTGTACTAGAAGTTATGAATGAATAGCCAGCAGTCTGCAGTAAGGCCTGTTTCACACCGGCGTTTACTCGGTCCCGCAGGCTGTTCCGGCAGGGGAACAGTCTGCTAGATCCGTACTACAGTGTACACTCGTGAGCTGCCAGAAGTCCGCCCGGCACCATTCACTATAATATGCGGCTGGACAAAAAAACACTGCGGCTCTGATACCATAGTGGCCCCAAAGTCCAGGAGAAAAGAAAAAAAAAAACATTTGGAGCTGCTTTTGGAGATAATCACTAGACACCAGGGTCTACTTTATTTCTTTGGCCCCTTTCAGACCAGCGAGTTCCATGCTCCAGACTTTTCAGCATGTGTCTGCAGCAGCTCCCATCCTGACCTCCCGGCACTGACGGGGTCGCATAGCATTATATTGATTTATGATGCTATGTAACCCTTAGAGGTCTGGAATGTATTGGATAACACTGACATAATGCTGTCAGTGTTAGGCCTCATGCACCTGGCCGTTGCCATATTGCAGCCCGCAAACAGCGGGTCCGCGATATGCGGGCACCGGCTGTGTGCTCCCCACATCACGGACCTATTCACTGCGGACCTATTCACTTGAATCCGGAGCTGCGGTGTGGAACGGAGGCATGGAATCCAACAGAAACACTACGGAGTGCTTCCGTGGTGTTTCTGTCCGTGCCTCCGCACAGCAAAACAATAGAACGTGTTTTATTTTTTTACAGTGCAGAAGGATCACGGACCCGATCATGTTGAATGGGTCTTGATCCGTCACGGATGTTGCCCGTGCATTGGGGACCGCAAATTGCGGTCCCCAATGCACGGAACGGCCACACGACGGCCGTGTGCATAAGGCTTTATTCAATACATTCCAGAATTGTAAGGGTTATATAGCATCATAAATCAATATAATACTATGCGACCCCAGAAGTGCTGGGAGGTCAGGATGGGAGCTGTCTCATACTCACGCTGCGAGTCCGGAGTGTGACACTCGCTCGTCTGAAAAGGGGCTTTGAAACCTATTAGACGTTATTGATGATTTGGGGTTTTTGCCCTGAGAATAATTTCCTCTGGTGGGCACAAGGAACCCAAGTCCGATACTGGGCGAATAATGTCAACCCCAGTTATAGGAGAAATCAGCAATGTCATAATTTTTTATGTTACTTGCCCCCCAAGGTTTTGTCTGTAATGCCTCATTCACACAGTCAGTGGGGGAGATTTATCAAAACTGGTGTAAAGGAAAACTGGCCTTAGTTGCCCAAAGCAACCAATCAGATTCCACCTTTCCTTTTCCAAAGAAGCTCTGAAAAATGAAAGGTGGACTCTGATTGGTTGCTATGGGCAACTAAGGTCAGTTTTCCTTTACACCAGTTTTGATAAATCTCCCACAGTGTTCGGTCAGTGATTTCCATCAGTGATTTTGAGCCAAAACAAGGTGCGGCTCTAAACCCAGAACAGGAGCAGGTCTTTCCCTAAGGCTGGGTTCAGACCTGAGCGTATTTGATATGCGCGTTTAACGCGCGTTTTTGTCGTGCGTTTTTATGCGTGTTTTTTGCAATAGTAAACGCGCGTTCGACGCGCGTTTGTGTGATTGACTGCAGTGTCCTATGGCCACAAACGCGCGTCAAAACGCCCCAAAGAAGCTCAAGAACTTGTTTGAGCGTAGGGCGTTTTTCAGCGCGTTCAAAACGCGCTGTAAAACGCTCAAGTGAGAACCAGGGCCATAGGGAAGCATTGGTTTTCATGTGTTGAGCGTTTTACAGCGCGTTTGAATGCGCTGTAAAACGCTCAAGTGTGAACCCAGCCTTATACCTCATGTCTGTGCAGGCTTCACTCCTGGTTTTGGCTCACAATAACTGATGAAAATCACTGACTAAGGCCTAGTTCACACGAACGTATGGCTTTTATAGTTTTTTGCAGTCCGTTTTTCACGGATACGTTGTTCCATTTTTGAGTTCCGTTGTGTTTCCGTTTCTGTTCCGTTTTTCCGTTCCGTTTTTCCGTATGGCATATACAGTAATTACATAGAAAAAATGGGCTGGGCATAACATTTTCAATAGATGGTTCAGCAAAAACGGAACAGATACGGAAGACATACGGATGCATTTCCATATGTGTTCCGGTTTTTGCGGACCCATTGACTTTAATGGAGCCACGGAACGTGATTTGCGGACAAATATGTTCTATCTTTCAACGGAACGGAAAAACGGAAATATGGAAACGGAATGCATACGGAACACATTCCGTTTTTTTTGCGGAACCATTGAACCATTTTTTTTGCATTTCAATGGGTCCGCAAAAAAAACTGAAGTTACTCTGTGTGCATTTCGTTTCCGTATGTCTGTATTTCGATTCCGCAAAAAAAATAGAACATGTCCTATTATTGTCTGCATTACGGCCAAGTATAATACTGTTCTATTAGGGGCCAGTTGTTCCGTTCTGCAAAATACGGAAAATACATACGGTCGTGTGCATGAGGCCTAAGGGCACCACAGTATGTATTTTGAGGTCCACAAAACACGGATCCGCAAAAAAATATGGATGACGTCCATGTGACATCTGTTTTGCATCTTTTTTTTTTTTGCGGATCCATTGTAACAATGCCCATCCTTGTCCGCAAAACGGACAAGAATAGGACATGTTCTATCTCTTTTGCAGATCGGCCATGAGGTCATAAGGGGGATGGGGGGGGGTGCAAATTAGTCAGTGAGCGGGCGTTTCTTTAGGAATCTAGGGCTATAAACTTGTGTGATTCAGTCGGGAGGTATGAGTCTGTCTGGTGTACTAGTTCTAGTTTTATCCAACATAAAATGGCTGCTGACAAATAGGTCTACCCAAAAGATGGGTGCAAGTTTGATGGTTTGACTTGTTTTTACCCTCCATTAACCCAGTTTGCGTCTATTCCAGACATAAGAAAAAAAATGCAGAAGAGCGGTCCCCACAGCGACTATGATAATCTACCGATGAGTTATGTACAAGCGGTTCAAAACCCAGCCTACCCTCCACAGGCGCCACCATACTCCTCCACCTACATGCCAGCTGCACCACCATACAGTGAACAAAACCCCGCACTGGTGGGTGCGCCAGGTTATAGCGCCTACCCTCCTCCTCCTGACCAGCCTCATTATGGTTTCCTTGGTGAAGGTGGTCCCAAACCAGAGGTAGAAATGCCACCGGAGTACACGGCCGGGATTGAGGATATCAACCCATTCTCTGAACGTGCAGTCAGAAGAGGTAAGAAAATCCCAAAAGAAAAGTCACCACCGCTATCTCCATTCCTGCCGTTGAGACCACCGAGTGAGCAATTGGAGTTTTGCATTTTTTGTGGTCTTACATGCTGGGGGTAGTAGTTTTTCAACACATCTAAAGAGCCATAGGATGGACACTACTGTTATACGGTGCATTTATCACAAGGGCAGATGCCCTCAACTTTGAAAATTTTCCTAATACACTTGGCTAGTGTCGGCATCCGCACACCCAAATGGTCAGAAATTGCAAGGGGGCCCACATGTTGGTGATTTCCTGCCTTCGTAACCTCTTCAAGCAGCTTGGAGGCCGTTGCCTTGCAGCAACGGGGTCCAGGGTTCTAATTTGACCAAAGTGTCGGTATATTTGTCCCATTTTTGCTTCACTTTATTACGAAGTTGTGTGGATTGGCTGCTCGGGAACCTGGTCTACTGAAAATCCCGACGTCAAGTCTCTTACCAGGTTTATGGTCTGGGCTATGGATGGGATGTCACTTCCTCAACCCAAGACAAGGAAGATGCTGTGAAGGAGACCAGAACTATTTATTTCCCTGGTGCATGTGCAGATGAGGTGGATTCAGGAGTTTGCGCATGCACCAGGGATATGATTGGTTTTGGGCCTGTCCACAGGACCTCCTCTGTCCTGGGAAATGACATTTCCTCTATAGCCCAAACCGGAAACCTGGCGTGATGTTGGCGGATGCAGGATTTCCAAAAGAGGTGCCTCACGTAACTAGGTGGCTGGTCCACGCAACTTTGAGAAGTTTCTTCTACAGGTGAGATATGCGTAATTAAGAGGGCCTTTTTTTGTTTGTTTTTCTCCCAGAAACATCGCCACTCCTGTCCATGGGCCATATCTGGTATTTCAGCTCAGCCCCATTCAGATCTCTTCTGGCAGTGACTCTTAGTTTGACACCTTACATGTGAGAATGGGAGCAGATAACAATCCTTCTTCCCACAGCTAATGTTTAACCAATAGGTCAATGTTAGGCTCTTATATAAGATTCCTTTATAGTCCTTTATTCAGGTGCAATATTGAATTCCAGAACACGTACAAATATTCAGGGGTCAAGACAGAAATG
The DNA here is from genome assembly GCF_905171765.1 of Bufo bufo. Classification (NCBI taxonomy): domain Eukaryota; kingdom Metazoa; phylum Chordata; class Amphibia; order Anura; family Bufonidae; genus Bufo; species Bufo bufo. The sequence continues at coordinate 527,677,861 of NC_053393.1, forward strand.
ATAGGGCCCACATGGCATAACTCAAAATTTGCCCTGGCCACAAGCGTAATAAATTTTTTTCCATAGAAACTATTGGGGTAATTTATTAAGACCAGCTTTTTAGGCGCTGCTCTTAATAACCCTGCGTCTCTCCATGTGTCTCTCCTGCGTAACGGAAACCGGACGGATCCGTTATGCTGGCCATAGACTTCTATTATGACGGAATGTATAATGGAATATCTTAAATTGCGTTATGGTCTGTGGTAACAGAATCCATAACGCAATTCAGCGTAAACCCGAAGTTTGCTCATCCCTAATGGGGAAGAAGTTGCAGATTTGGCCGCAAATCCTCTTTGCCACCGAATCTGTGAAAGATATACGCCAACATTCATAAATGACTCCCTATAAGTGCATTTTCTCTAGGTAGGTGTCAAATTTTGAACCATCAGAATATCCCATAATCCAGCATGTCAGAGGTCCTGATTTTGCTTGGTCAGGTTCACTTTCAGTAGGGGACGGATATATCCCATGTGCCCAGTGCCATAGACTTTAAACGAAGCAGCGGGGGGCATGCAAACCTTTGCTCCATTCGACTCCTCCTGGCCACAGCCTTGCAATGGAGGAAAAGAGGACTTAAGGTGCCCTATTCTGCTAATTAGTAGTTGTCCCATCTGTCGGACTCCCACTAATCCAGTAGATAGGTGGTAATTGCTCATGATGTCATTACTGGTAATTGGGTACCAGAAATGGAGCCCCCCCCCCCTATACTGTTGATATGTACAGACCACCACTGGAAGGAAAGCCCAGTTGAGCCAGTTCTCTCTGCTCTGCACTGATGAGGGACAATCACCCCAAAACCACTGTCTGCAGATGAAGTACTGGCTTGGCTACAATCCTAAATTATGTCTCAAGGCTTGATTAAAAGTTCAAACATTGACTTATAGGAGTTTTCTTTGTTTCTTTTCTTTTTGGAAAGAGAGATCATTTGCATACCTTTTTCCCAGAGACCTATAAGACTCCTTACACCTACTAGGCACTTTCCACAAGAAGAAGTAGTACCCCCATGATCCTGACAAATGCCTCTCACCAGTTAAAGGGGTTTATCAATTTATCAGATAGGTCATCTATCTGATCCAGTGGGGGTCCGAGACGCAGAAATCCAGAGACCCTGCTATTCTGCTGTTTGAGAAGTTACCAGTGCTTGCAGTAGTGCCGTGGCCTTCTCTATCAGCCTTCCCTAAGCCAGTGATGACACGTTCATCGGTCCCGTGGCCTAGGAGCAGCTCAGTCCCATTCAAATGTATGGGGCTGAGCTACAATACCAAGCACAGCCACTATACAATGTACGACGCTGTGCTTGGTGACCTGAGAGAAGGCCACAACACTACTGTTGGACCCCCACCGATCAGATACTGACAACCTATCCAGAGGTTACGTCATCAGTAAAAAAGTGCCAAGATTCTCTGCTCTAAAAGGTCAAACATTGACTTACAGGATAGCTACATTCCAGCTAAGGGTACTTTCACAGTAGCATCATTGTTTTCCGGCATTGAGTTCCGTCCTAGGGGCTCAATATCGGAAAAGAACTGATCAGTTTCATCCTAATGCATTCTGAATGGAGAGCAATCTGGTCAGTATGCATCAGGATGTCTTCAGTTCAGTCTTTTTGACTTTTCAGGACGCAGATAATACCGGCATTTTTTCCCATTGACATGCATTAATGCCGGACCCGGCATTGGTGTCTGCGCATGCTCAGACCGCAAAAAATTTGAAAAAAATTTATGCCGGATCAGTTTTTCCGAATGACACCGGAGAGACGGATCCGGCATTTCAATGCATTTGTCATACGGATCAGGATCCTGATCTGTCTGACAAATTCGATCAGTTTGCATACGTTTTGACGAATCCGGCAGGCAGTTCCAGCGACGGAACTGCCTGCCGGAATCCTCTGCCGCAAGTGTGAAAGTGTGCAAACGTGTGCAAACAGATAGCATTTGTAGACGGATGCGGATCCGTCTAACAAATGCATTGAGACACCGGATCCGTCTCTCCTATGTCATCCGGAAAAACGGATCCGGTATTTATTTTTATTTGCATTATTAAAGGTTTGCGCATGGGCAAATCCGTTTTGCCGAAACACTTGGTGCCGGATCCGGCATTCCGGCAAGTGTTCCGGAATTTTGGACTGAGAAAATACCGCAGCATGCTGTGATATTTTCTCCGGCCAAATAACCGTAAGAGGGACTAAACTGAAGACATCCTGATGCATCCTGAACGGAATGCTTTCCATTCAGAATGCATGGGGATAAGGCCTCATGCACACGGCCGTTGTGCGGCCGTTTCGTGCATTGGAGACCGCAATTGCGGTCCCCAATGCACGGACAACATCCGTGCAGCGGGCCGGACCCATTCAACTTGAATGGGTCCGTGGTCTGTCTGCACCCCAAAAAAATATGACATGTCATATTTATTTGTGGTGCGGAACAACGGAAAGAAACACCACGTGACTCCGTTCCGCGTCTCCGGAATTTTCATGTGTTAGGCTACTTTCACATTAGCGTCAGCAGTGTCTGGCAGGGGAACAGCCAGGGGTGCACCACCAATGAGGCGAGGTGAGGCAATTGCCTCAGGCAGCACCAGGTAGGGGCAAGGGTAGAAGGGGGATTTTCCTGCAGTATAGTATTGGGAAGCACAATGGGCACAGTATGTGGGGCTGTAGTACCCTGTATGATTAGTAGAGCTGTATGTAATGTTTTCCAAGTATGTCTTTACCAGAGACTGGAGAGAAGGGGTTAGGTTAAGAAATTGACAATGGAGGGTTGGGGCGCCATTTCAGTTTTCACCTCAGGCAGCAGAAAGGTTAGGTGCACCCCTGGGAACAGCCTGCCGGATCCGTACTAATGCTAGCCCCAGGGGCGGACTGGGAACTTAAAGTGGCCCTGGAGAAAAACTAAAGCCTCATGCACACGTCCGTGGAACACGGACCGTGTGATACCGGCCTGGATTTCTTCTGAGTGCAGGAGCGCACGGCGTCATTGGTTGCTATGACGCCGTGCGCTTTATGCTGCCGCCGCAGTACAGTATTGCACTGGTATATATCATACCAGTGCACTACTGCACTGCGGCGGCAGCAGGAAGCGCACGGCGTCATAGCAACCAATGACGCCGTGCGCTCCTGCACTCAGAAGAAATCCAGGCCGGTATCCACGGACGTGTGCATGAGGCTTAAAAGTGGCCCCATTATGTAGTTAGGTCCAAACTGATGGAAGGCAGGGCCAGAAATATCATATTGTGGCACATTATACTACCCCAACAGAGCCAGATACCACAGTCTATCACAAAATACATCCCCCAAAAAATCGGCCCACCGGGAAGCTTCCCTGTAAGGTCTATGGCCAATCCGCCCCTGGCTAGCCCATGTGTGCCGCTGGAAGTCCACATGCTGCAGTTTTTGTCCGGTCGCCTCTTGGCATGTTTGCCGTGCTGCGGCCGCATCTTCCGTCCGTCCCAATTATAGTGAATAGGGCGGGAGAGGACTTCTGGCGGCACACTTGGGCTAACGCTAATGTGAAAGTAGCCTTACTCTCTCCACTAATGGTAAAGATCTCATATAAATTGTAGTGGAATGCTGCCCCCTGATGGCCACTAAAGGAACTCTTATAATTGTAGGCCTTGTAGTACCTGCCTGTTCATCATCTCACAGTTATATCAAATATTGACTTGTATTTTGCTGTGTCCCAGCCTTTATCCGAAAGGTCTACATCACACTGACCATCCAGCTGGTAATAACTTTTGGACTCGTGTTCATGTTTACATTTTGGTAAGCTGATTTCTATTAAATTCGGTTGTATGTAACTAAATAGCTATATATGTATGTGTGTCATCTATGGACTTGGTTCCAGTTGTTTACTGGGGTTGATCTCCCTTAAAAAGTTACACTGGTTGACTGTACAGTCCCTCCCAATGGGAGTTTCGGGGTGCTGAGTCTCGAATGGGAGTTAGTGGGCGCTGAGTCTTCCAAACAGACATTGAGGGTGTCATACTGCTTCACATAAGGGATGTAGCCTTCTCTAAAAGAGGGCATGGTTTGAAAAAGGGGGCATTGCCACACACAGAAAAAATGTATGGTGGCACGCAACACACGCCAGAACATCTAGCCTCCCAGAGCTGGCAAGTGTGGCTAATAGGCAATTATTATAAAAAAGTAAGAAGTTAAGCCATAGTGACTGTGATAAGCGGGGTCCAGAGCTGAACTGCTTCTCCTGCTCCCAACAAAAGATTCATGGCATTTTCCCTGCAGCCATCACTAGGGAGAGATTCTTTGCAGCTTCCATTGATATCAACCGTAGCTGTATGCATTTTTTGGCATTGAGCCCCCTCTAGTGGAGGTTGCAGGCAGAAAGTCTTGTAATATGTGATGGGAAACGGTGATTTAGAGCTGTATAGAGTTATCAATGTATTTATACCAGTTGTCTATTGTGAATACACTGGTGTTCCTATAGGGTGCCTATATAGATTCATAGGTAATAATCCAACCGTATATGTGACGATCTTGCACCAATTCTTTTTTTTATGATTTTTCTCGTAATCTGTTTCCTATTAGGCAAACACTGAGGCAGTGGACATGGCAAAATCCTTATCTTGCATACGCCCTTCTGTAAGTATTTATTTCTATTTTTTTTGTGTGTGCCTATAGTGATTGCAGTGATTGATTTTTAATTTAGTAAAAGTAAATGTCACATAGATTGAAATGGAACAGTGTCCCCTGGTGGCCTGTAGTGGAACATCTCATTCTCAGACTTGAACTCAAGTAGTATTTGTCCGTGATCATTACTATCTCCATTTTTATAAGATTCTTGACATCCACCTAAATGATATGAATTCTTCCCAATTCTGGATTACCAGAGAAGAAAGGGGGATGGCGCTCTTTAGGATAGGTCAGCAATATTAGATTTTTAGGTTTCAACTTTTGACATCCAACCGACAAGCTCAATGATGGGAACGCAACCCCCTTTATTGTTAATACCGGCCGAGCGCCATACACATGGTTGTGACGGAGCCTGGTACTGCACCCTTGGTCCCACTAAAGTACCGTGACACCACCTACATTCAGCAAACTTTGGAGTTATGGCACATTTACCAACATTCTTGTAGGAACATTTGGGGCACTTACACCCCATTTTCGGAAATGCCCCAAAATCTGCAGGGAACATCCACTTAGGGGTTGGGCTTATTTTCTACCTGGATTTAGTCGGGACCGTCTCTGAATTAAGGACAGTCCTTGTAAATTCGGGACTGTTGGCAACTATATTATTCATGGCCTACCCTAAGGAATGGGTATTAATATTAAACTTCTAGAGAACCTTGACCTCCAATTACTATTAATATTTGGAGGCAATAAACAGATGACTGATAAGTGAATGTCCACTTTGTAACACCATGCCCTGTTCCTGATTAACTTCTTAATAATTATTACGCCCAGATATATTGTTACATCTGCCACCACTAGGGGGAGCTTAAGCGCTTGCTACATACTGTTTTGGTATGTATGGGCCCTTGTCTATCCCCCACCTTCAGCTTGGCAATGTAGAGCATGACTAGGAGGCCCGTGTTTTGTTGCTAGTGATACCAACCCTGTAAATATTTTTTCTCGGCATATCATCATATCCCCTTCATCTCATGTTCTGCTGTGTTTCTTCCTACAGACCTAGTACTTTCATTCTGATTATGGTGCTTGCTTGCTGTGACCAGGCTCGTCGGAGAGTTCCATTAAACTTCATACTCCTTGGAATCTTTGTAAGTTCAATGTCGGCAATGCTTATCATTAAAAGAACCCTTAAAAAGGTATTTCAGGATTTTGACATTGATAGCCTATCCTCTAGATCGGCCATCAATATCTGATCGATGGCGGTCTGAAACCCCGCACCCCCACCAAGCAGCTGCTCCAAAATAGCTCAGGCGCAGGAACTAGGCTGCTTCATCCATTGAGTAGCTGGAGCAAGTTGCTGGAGCGCTGCTCCCACTAATGGGAATGCTGCAGTAACCAGCTCTGTCCACTACATAACAGATGGAGCTGTGCACATCCAGCAGTGGAGCTATACTAAGTAACAGCTGATCAGTGGGCGTGCCAGGTGTTGACCCCCGATGATCAGATATTGAGGATAGGCCATCAATTTTAAAATCCCCTTTAAATAGGTTTTCCCACAGGATAGAGTCTAACTATCCGATCACTCTTCAGTGTATAACTGCACCGAGGGGAGCTTGAATGAAGCACAGGTAGAGCATGAGCGCTGCTTCTCCATTCAAAGACTATGGGACTTACGTGGATAGCCAAATACAGCGTTTGGTTATCACCATCAGACTCCACAGACTTTGAATAGTGGAAAGGAAATAATCTACATTTTGGGGGGGATATATTAAGACTAGTATTTCTGACCCCAGTCTTAATTAGAAACCCCACTGGTGTACGGTCCTCTCTTAGAGGCATGCCTCTTAATAATTTTGGGAGCAAGTTCCATGCATATTTCTGGCACACGTATTGTTAAAGGGGTTCTCCAGGAATGATTTAAAAATCCCGCCAGCACCCTGTTCTAGAATGTGAGTAGGACTGGTTGCCTCCCCTTTTAGAGCTGACTAGGGGTGAGGGGATGAGGCCTCACTACTCACCATGCCCTGCCACTTGCATTTACTACACATTGGTGAGTGTTCCTGTCAGGCTGCTCAGCCATGATGGTATATCGTAGGCAGGATCACATCATTACCATCTGTTGTGAGGCAGTGTCGTTCTGAAGTTCCTTGGGTCCACCAGACAAAATGATTCTGAGGGCCCACCCTCCATGGATATAGGGCCTTAAGGGCCCTGTTTTATTAGGGGTCCATTATTGTCAGAGCTTGGGCCCAATAGAGGATCCTCTGGTACTCTGGTGGGCCAGTCCGACCCTTTAGTGAGGCCTCACCCCCTCAACCCCCAGGCAACTCTGCAAGTGGAGGCAACCAGTCCTGCCCACATTCTAGAACAGGTTGATGCTAGCCATTTGAAGCCATTCCCAGAGAACCCCTTTAAATGTGTTGGCCTGTGGAGGTCCCACCAACACAACATCCCTCCCACCCATTTTTTTTTTCTTTTATTAATTTTTTTAAGAAAGTGGCAAGGGTGGCAAACTTTGACACAAAATGTGAGTTGCACCAAAATGTATGACTTTTCTACACCAGAAAACTGCCGTGTCAGGATAATAAATTCCCCTCTGTCGTGTTTTCTCCAAAAAAAAAATTGTCACCTCTTGGCAGATCTTATAGTAGTTTGAGTCTCTTTAAAGGGGTTGTCCACCGCCCCCACCTTAATTGTAGTTATGTGCTGAAATCTGCTCTGCCTAAAGAAAGAACGTCACATACCTAGTCACCAGCACCAAGGGTCCCATTCACGTTGCTTCCAGTCTCTTTAGGTCTGCCCTCACATCCATTGTCGCTTGCACCGATGCAGCTATTCACTCAGTGGTGACATATTGAGGCCACTGAATGTCTACAGCAGTCCATGTGACGACAGATGGGGCATCACACTTCGGTCACACAGGGGACCTGAAGCAGCGGAGAGGGGACCCTCAATATATAGAGCAATGGTGACCAGGTAAGTGCTTCTCTGTTTTCTTTAATCAGAACAGATTCAGGCACATAACTACAATTGTTACAGGGGTCGGACAACCCCTTTAAGGGCTCGTTCACATGACCGTGACGTTTTTTGCGGTCCGTAAAAACATGGATGGCGCCCGTGTACCTTCCGCAATTTCCGGAACGGAACAGGAGGCCTATTATAGAAATGCCTATTCTTGTCCGCAAAACGGACAAAATAATTTTTGCGGGGCCACGGAACGTTGCAATGGATGCGGACAGCACACAGAGTGCTGTCCGCATCTTTTGCGGACCCATTGAAATGGATAGTTCCGTATACGGACCGTATGCGGCACGCAAAATATGTTTGTGTGAATGAGCCCTAAGTATCAGAGTTCTCTCATAGTTGAGCAGCTCACTTGAATTCCCTCAGGGTCCCCTTATTTGCCCCCCACCTATATGTTTGGCGTGTTAGTAACTCTGTCTCTCCTTGTTTTTACAGACTGTGTTTGAAGGCTGTTTGCTTGGATCGCTTGCAGCGTGAGTTCTTCATATACCTCATTTATTACTACATCAGATTTTACCCTTAAGGGCTCGCTCACAGCCGTTTTGGACGCTGACTGCGACGTGTGACTTGTGGCGGGTCGGCACACATTGCACACCATGGCAAGCAAAAATCTGAGGCTCAACCTTAGCCTCCTGCCGTGAGCTCCCCAGGTTCTGACAACTACAGTATTCCCTTAGTGTTCATTCACATATAGGATTTTTCATGCAGTTTTTTATTTTTGTGATAAAAACAAACCATGAGTTTTTACAGTCCCCCCCCCCCCCCATACAGAGTTTTTCCACTCCCACAGAGATGACTAATGGAAAACTGCTCAGAAACGTCATGCCTACAGCACACTGTGCAAATGTGCTAAAAACAGCATATCAGTAGTTAATTATTATAAAATCCACTATAGACTAGTAACATCTGGATGCATTAAAAACCACCTCCAAAATGTGAGAAACACACACAAAAAATGCAAAAAATACTATGAGGGGAATTTATGAAAGGTTCCATGAAAAGTTACAAACTAATGAAGCCTATAAGTGGAGGTGGTAGGGGTCTGTCACCTCCAAAATCGGTTTTGAAATAAGCATACCACCCTGTAGGGAAGGTGTCCTAAAACAAGAACTTCCAAGTTTGAAACATGTTAACCTGTGGTGGAGGGTGGTGAAGATTGAAGCATGTACTGTTATGCCGATCTACAATAAAGACGACCAATACTGACGGATGCTGGAGAATATTCCTTTATTGTCCTAAAACATAACCATACCTTTCTTGTAAAAATCTGGTCCTCTAATCCTGAGACAGGCTTCTTTTTATTTTATGTGATTAAGGTTTTTGGTGCACCATGGGCAGGACCACCTTTTTCGATGCCCTAGGCCTCCTTTGCTTCATTGCTACCAGCTTGGAGATGTTAGGGACTGTCACTCAAATAAGAGGGGAATAGCACTGGTTGGCATGTCTGGCGGAGCGATGGTGTACCAAACATATAGCCCCGCCCATCCTTATTTGCATAAAAATAAAAAGAAGCATTTCTCAGAATTAGAGGAGTGGATTTTCACAAGAAAGGTATAGTTATATTTCGGGACTCCTATTCTACATGGCAGTAATGCTTACTTTGAAACCCATTTTGGCTTAAGAGTTACTCTTTAAAGCATATGTGCAGTTGCTTACAAGATTTCATACCTTGTCCCCAGGTTCTTTGATGCTGATGCCGTGATGTGGGCCACCGGAGCCACCATACTTGTCACTTTGGGTCTGACTATTTTTGCTTTGCAAACAAAGGTAAGACATTGTTTATATTGGGAGGTCCTAATATTACCATTTATCACTGTCCTATAATTGCCTGTGCTAATCCAGTCAGCAAACTTCTAGACCAGTGGAGGCGAACCTATGGCACGGGTGCCAGAGGCGGCACTCAGAGCTCTCTCTCTGGGCACCCGCACCCTGGAAAAAGTCTATGGTGTACCAATATGCCTTAGACTTTTCCTGCCCTTCATCAGTGCAGGGTGCACTATGAACAGCACAATAAATGTAGGCAGGGTGTTATAGCTAAATTATAAAGTACATGGAAGATGTACTATATTGGTATTCAGGTGAAATTGCCGTGTTGGCACTTTGCGATAAATAAGTGGGTTTTGGGTTGCAGTTTGGGCACTCGCTCTCTCAAAGGTTCACCATCACTACTGCTCTAGACCATACTTTAAAGAAGTTGTTGTGTTTGGATAAAGCATTGCAAGGCCTCTTTCACACGGGCGTTGCGGAAAAATGTGCGGGTGCGTTGCGGGAACACCCGCGATTTTTCCGCGTGAGTGCAAAACATTGTAATGCGTTTTGCACTCGCGTGAGAAAAATCGCGCGTGTCTGGTACCCAAACCCGAACTTCTTCACAGAAGTTCGGGCTTGGGATCGGTGTTCTGTAAATAGTATTATTTTCCCTTATAACATGGTTATAAGGGAAAATAATAGCATTCTGAAAACAGAATGCTAAGTAAAACAGGGCTGGAGGGGTTAAAAAAAAAAAAATAATCATTTAACTCACCTTAATCCACTTGCTCGCGATGCCCGGCATCTCCGTCTGAGTCTTTTACTGTATAGGACCTGTGGAGAGCATTAACTATAGTTTAAGGACCTGGGATGACGTCACTCCGGTCATCACATGGTACGTCACATGATCTTTTTCCATGGTGATTCACCATGGTAAAAGATCATGTGACGTACCATGTGATGACTGGAGTGACGTCATCCCAGGTCCTTAAACTATAGTTAATGCTCTCCACAGGTCCTATACAGTAAAAGAGTCAGACGCAGATACCGGGCATCGCGAGCAAGTGGATTAAGGTGAGTTAAATGATTTTTTATTTATTTTTAACCCCTCCAGCCCTGTTTTACTTAGCATTCTGTATTCAGAATGCTATTATTTTCCCTTATAACCATGTTATAAGGGAAAATAATAAGGTTCGGGTCTCCATCCCGATCGTCTCCTAGCAACCGTGCGTGAAAATCGCACCGCATCCGCACTTGCTTGCGGATGCTTGCGATTTTCACGCAACCCCATTCATTTCTATGGGGCCTGCGTTACGTGAAAAACGCACAAAGAGGAGCATGCTGCGATTTTCACGCAACGCAAAAGTGATGCGTGAAAATCACCGCTCGTGTGCACAGCCCCATAGAAATGAATGGGTCAGTATTCAGTGCGGGTGCAATGCGTTCACCTCCCACATCGCATCCGCGCGGAATACTCACTCGTGTGAAAGGGGCCTAAGGGATCCCCCGATGATGAGTTCATCTCTGAGGCCTGCTGGTGGGATCTTCTCCTATCAGCCTATATTGGTAGTTGAGCACTGTCTAATAGAGGTTGCTCTCCCGTGAATTCTGAGATAAAGGAATAACAAGGCTTAATGTAGAAAGGGTTCACTAAGAAGTGATAAAAATTTTAAGTAACAATCATTTAGCCATCAACAATGGGGAGACCCATTGACCAGTTCTTTGGAACATGGTCGACACATCATGGTAATACATGAGAGAGATAGTCAGAATACATCATCTTACCCAATCAGTCACAACTCCTACAATAAACATGTGTGCACCCAGACCATTCGAAGTCCAAAACGATCATAAAGTATCAAAAACCTTTATTTCATATCATATAAATACAATTAAACCATACATAAGGGTCCACATTACAAGAGGGACCACTAGAAAAGGCTAGCAATAGGGCTCTATATATCAGAGCAGGCAAACGCCATAGTGGCAAGTAAGTACAGTCGTGGCCAAAAGTTTTGAGAATGACACAAATATTAGTTTTCACGAAGTTTGCTGCTAAACTGCTTTTAGATCTTTGTTTCAGTTGTTTCTGTGATGTAGTGAAATATAATTACACGCACTTCATACGTTTCAAAGGCTTTTATCGACAATTACATGACATTTATGCAAAGAGTCAGTATTTGCAGTGTTGGCCCTTCTTTTTCAGGACCTCTGCAATTCGACTGGGCATGCCTGTCAACTTCTGGGCCAATTCCTGACTGATAGCAACCCATTCTTTCATAATCACTTCTTGGAGTTTGTCAGAATTAGTGGGTTTTTGTTTGTCCACCCGCCTCTTGAAGATTGACCACAAGTTCTCAATGGGATGAAGATCTGGGGAGTTTCCAGGCCATGGACCCAAAATGTAAACGCTTTGGTCCCCGAGCCACTTAGTTATCACTTTTGCCTTATGGCACGGTGCTCCATCGTGCTGGAAAATGCATTGTTCTTCACCAAACTGTTGTTGGATTGTTGGAAGAAGTTGCTGTTGGAGGGTGTTTTGGTACCATTCTTTATTCATGGCTGTGTTTTTGGGCAAAATTGTGAGTGAGCCCACTCCCTTGGATGAGAAGCAACCCCACACATGAATGGTCTCAGGATGCTTTACTGTTGGCATGACACAGGACTGATGGTAGCGCTCACCTTTTCTTCTCCAGACAAGCCTTTTTCCTGATGCCCCAAACAATCGGAAAGAGGCTTCATCAGAGAATATGACTTTGCCCCAGTCCTCAGCAGTCCATTCACCATATTTTCTGCAGAAGATCAATCTGTCCCTGATGTTTTTTTTGGAGAGAAGTGGCTTCTTTGCTGCCCTTCTCGACACCAGGCCATCCTCCAAAAGTCTTCGCCTCACTGTGCGTGCAAATGAGCTCACACCTGCCTGCTGCCATTCCTGAGCAAGCTCTGCACTGGTGGCACTCCGATCCTGAAGCTGAATCCTCTTTAGGAGACGATCCTGGCGCTTGCTGGACTTTCTTGGACACCCTGAAGCCTTCTTAACAAGAATTGAACCTCTTTCCTTGAAGTTCTTGATGATCCTATAAATTGTTGATTGAGGTACAATCTTAGTAGCCACAATATCCTTGCCTGTGAAGCCATTTTTATGCAACGCAATGATGGCTGCACGCGTTTCTTTGCAGGTCACCATGGTTAACAATTATTTCAAGCATCACCCTCCTTTTAACAGGTCAAGTCTGCCATTTTAACCCAATCAGCCTGACATAATGATCTCCAGCCTTGTGCTCGTCAACATTCTTACCTGAGTTAACAAGACGATTACTGAAATGATCTCAGCAGGTCCTTTAATGACAGCAATGAAATGCAGTGGAAAGTTTTTTTGAGATGAAGTTAATTTTCATGGCAAAGAAGGACTATGCAATTCATCTGATCACTCTTCATAACATTCTGGAGTATATGCAAATTGCTATTATAAAAACTTAAGCAGCAACTTTTCCAATTTCCAATATTTATGTAATTCTCAAAACTTTTGGCCATGACTGTACATCATATTTCACAAAGAAAAAATAATGTAATCAATATAGTAAAATAATCCTAGATCTAACAATAAGATTAGATTGTGAGCCATGTGCATACCCAAAGTATCTCTGCCATACCAGTCTCCCTCACTTATGCAACGCGTTTTGCCCAATGGCTTCGTCAGGGGAAGTGAGGGGCAGTGAGATGGTTGTCTATATATACCTTCACAAACCAAAAAAATCCATGAATCTCCTTGAACGGGTCACCTAAATGTCAGGCGCAGCATGATGCAGAGAACGCCATGATTGTAAAGCGCCAAGTCCTATCCCACCATAGCACGTGATCTCCAAGCTTCCACTCACACATCTGCTGTGCGGGAAGACGTTACAATAAATATTGTGATGATTCCCAGGCTTTGTGGATATCTGTAAGTCCACTAAATCAAATACCCACATTAAAGATGGCCACCGCATGTGTTGTGAGCATGCCCAGACGGAATGGGAATTCCCACAACACAAATGGATGCCTAACATTGCACCAGCGTATCACGTGATCGCCGGAGCATGTACGTCTCCTAATATCCAGATATGAAGCCCGGTCACAAATATAAAGTCCGGAGCTCCGCCTAGACATACTATAGTCATACTATAGCCAATATTGCTAGTTGAGCACTAATAGAGGTTGCTCTCCCATGAGATACGGGAATAACAAGGCTTATTGTAGAAAGGGTTCACTAAGAAGTGATAAAATACACACGTATATATACATACAGTGGATATAAAAAGTCTACACACCCCTCTTAAAATGTCAGGTTTCTGTGCTGTAAAAAAAAATGAGACAAAGGTAAATCATTTCAGAACTTTTTCCACCTTTAATGTGACCTATAAACTGCACAACTCAATTGAAAAATAAACTGAAATCTTTTAGGTAGAGGGAAGAAAAAATATAAAAATAAAATAATATGGTTGCATAAGTGTGCAGACCCTTAAACTAATACTTTGTTGAAGCACCTTTTTATTTTATTACAGCACTCAGTCTTTTGGGGTATGAGTCTATTAGCATGGCACATTTTGACTTGGCAAGATTTGCCCACTCTTCTTTGCAAAAACACTCCAAATCTGTCAGATTGCGAGGGCATCTCCTGTGCACAGCCCTCTTCAGATCACCCCACAGATTTTCAATCTTCTTCTGATGAAGCCATTCCTTTGTTGATTTGGATGTATGCTTTGGGTCGTTGTCCTGCTGAAAGATGAAGTTCCTCTTCATGTTCAGCCTTCTAGCAGAAGCCTGAAGGTTTTGTGCCAATATTGACTGGTATTTGGAACTGTTCATAAATTCCCTCTAGCTTAACTAAGGCCCCAGTTCCAGCTGAAGAAAAACAGCCCCTTGGCATGATGCTGCCACCACCATGCTTCACTGTGGTATGGTGTTCATTTGGTGATGTGCAGTGTTTTTGGTTTCATCAGACCATAACACCTTTTCCCACATGCTTTTGGGAGACTTCAGATGTGTTTTTGCAAAATGTAGCTTGGCTTAGATGTTTTTCTTCGTAAGAAAAGGCTTTCGTCTTGCCACTCTTACCCATAGCCCAGACATATGAAGAATACGGGAGATTGCTGTCACATGTACCACACAGCCAGTACCTGCCAGATATTCCTGCAGCTCCTTTAATGTTGCTGTAGGCCTCTTGGTCGCCTCCCAGACCAGTTTTCTTCTCGTCTTTTCATCAATTTTGGAGGGACGTCCAGTTCTTGGTAATGTCACTGTTGTGCCCTATTTTCTCCACCTGATGATGACTGTCTTCACTGTGTTCCATGGTAGATCTAATGCCTTGGAAATTCTTTTGTCCCCTTCTCCTGACTGATGCCTTTTAACAATAAGATCCCTCTGATGCTTTGGAAGCTCTCTGTGGACCATGGCTTTTGCTGTGGCATGCGACTAAGAAAATTTCAGGAAAGACCAACTAGAGCGGCTGAACTTTATTTGGGGTTAATCAGAGGCACTTTACATGATGGCCGGTGTATGCTGACTCCTATTTTACATGATTTGGAATGTGATTGCTTAATTCTGAACACAGCTACATTCCCAGTTATAAGAGGGTGTGCACACTTATGCAACCACATTATTTTAGTATTTTTTTAGTTTTCTTTTTAACAGGGGTGTGTAGACTTTTTATATCCACCATATATATATATATATATATATATATATATATATATATATATATATATATATATATATATATATATATATATATATATATATCTATATCAAAGAAAAACGGGTGCACGTTCAGGGGGAATGGACTTCTTACCCCAACCAATGGATCCAGAAAAAGAGCGGCACTCCGGTAAGATAAAAGTAAGTGATTCCTTTATTCACCCATACAGTGCAACGTTTCGGCTCCAAGAAATGAGCCTTTTTCAAGCCTTGGAAAATGCTCATTTCTTGGAGCCGAAACGTTGCACTGTATGGGTGAATAAAGGAATCACTTACTTTTATCTTACCGGAGTGCCGCTCTTTTTCTGGATCTATATACAGTACAGACCAAAAGTTTGGACACACCTTCTCATTCAAAGAGTTATCTTTATTTTCATGACTATGAAAATTGTAGATTTGACACTGAAGGCATCAAAACAATGAATTAACACATGTGGAATTATATACATAACAAACAAGTGTGAAACAACTGAAAATATGTCATATTCTAGGTTCTTCAAAGTAGCCACCTTTTGCTTTGATTACTGCTTTGCACACTCTTGGCATTCTCTTGATGAGCTTCAAGAGGTAGTCCCCTGAAATGGTTTTCACTTCACAGGTGTGCCCTGTCAGGTTTAATAAGTGGGATTTCTTGCCTTATAAATGGGGTTGGGACCATCAGTTGCGTTGAGGAGAAGTCAGGTGGATACACAGCTGATAGTCCTACTGAATAGACTGTTAGAATTTGTATTATGGCAAGAAAAAAGCAGCTAAGTAAAGAAAAACGAGTGGCCATCATTACTTTAAGAAATGAAGGTCAGTCAGTCAGCCGAAAAATTGGGAAAACTTTGAAAGTAAGGGCTATTTGACCATGAAGGAGAGTGATGGGGTGCTGCGCCAGATGACCTGGCCTCCACAGTCACCGGACCTGAACCCAATCGAGATGGTTTGGGGTGAGCTGGACCGCAGAGTGAAGGCAAAAGGGCCAACAAGTGCTAAGCATCTCTGGGAACTCCTTCAAGACTGTTGGAAGACCATTTCAGGGGACTACCTCTTGAAGCTCATCAAGAGAATGCCAAGAGTGTACAAAGCAGTAATCAAAGCAAAAGGTGGCTACTTTGAAGAACCTAGAATATGACATATTTTCAGTTGTTTCACACTTGTTTGTTATGTATATAATTCCACATGTGTTAATTCATAGTTTTGATGCCTTCATAGTCATGAAAATAAAGAAAACTCTTTGAATGAGAAGGTGTGTCCAAACTTTTAGTCTGTACTGATATATATATATATATATATATATATATATATATATTAGAGAGAGAGATAATAAAGTAAGTAACAATCATTTAGCCATCAACAATGGGGAGCCCCCATTGACCAGTTCTTTGGAACATGGTTGACACCTCATGGCAATACATGGGAGGGATAGTCACAATACATCATCTTACCCAATCAATACTATCAGTGGAGCTTAAAGGCTATATACACCTGCAGGGGCATATTTTTTTTATGATTGCATTTTACTCATTTTGTGCTAAAAATAATTTTTTCCATTGGTCTGTATTAAAACTTTTGAGCCGTTCTGTCACAAAGGGTTAACTGTTCTACCTGTGTGAATATTACTTTTTACTTTCACTTTGTAGCAACCAATCAGATTCCACCTTTCATTTTTCAGAGCTTCTTTGGAAAATGAAAGGTGAAATGTGATTGGTTTCTAGGGGCAACTAAGCCAGTTTTCCTTTACACCAGTTTTGATAAATCTCCCCCCTTATCTCTAAATTACTAAAAAGGTCATAAACACTTAGTTATGCCACATTCATATCCGTAACATAAGAATTGAGCTATAATGAGTGTTTCCAAGGTCCGAAACCAGAGAGATCAGCTGAGCTGCCTGACGGAACAGAGTGAAAATTGAGATTCTGCTACTAGAGAAACTGAAGGCTACGCAAAGACAGTGGTTCAAAATTTTTAATAGAGACCAATTAAAAAAATTATTTTTAGCTAAAAATTAGTATTATGCAATAATAAAAAAGGTAATAGTTAAAAGGGAAAAAAACAATTATAACAACCAAAAATAGCTTTGATACACAGAGGTAGATCTCAAATGTTTCTCCAATTTAGAGCCCTATAATCACTGCTTCAGTTTACTAAAATATTTTCTCCTGTATTTTGTCCTTATTCATACCTTTTTATCTTCTAGTGGGACTTCACCATCCTGTCAGGTGGTCTTATGGTTGCTCTTTTGGTTTTGCTGTCTTTTGGCATATTAGCTGCCATTTTCAGGTCATTGGTAAGTACAACAACAAAGCATTGGGGCAGATCTACTAATGAAAACGTGTCAGGACTGTGGCACAAACTGAAACAAAATTCTAGCGCAGATGTTGTGTGCCACATGTATTAAAGGGGTTGTTCCATTTCACCATTTCCATGGTGAGATGGGACTAAGCAAGGGCACTAGGTGGACCGGCTGAGCAGGCCAGCGCTCCGCTATTTCTGAAACTCCTATTGTAGTGAATGGGAGCTACTAGGAAAACAAGCTACGGGTGGTTCTGTAACAGCCGTGTCCGTAAGCCCAGCCACCAAGGGCCAGTGCTTAGTCTCATCTCACCGTGGAAATGGTGAGAGATAGGACGGAGCCGTGTACTGATATGTGAGACATACAAGGTATAATAGTGCAGTGTGTACAGATATATGTGGTCAGTTATATATTATGGTCACTATGTGAGGTACATGAGGTAATAGAGGTTGTAATTGTCTGCAGTACTATATATATATATATATATATATATATATATATATATGAGATATTAATAAATATAGGGAATGGGGGGACAATTAAGAGAAAGGAAGGGGACCTCCTCTTACCACTCCATTCTAGTCTCAATGGAGAGCTCCTCTTCTGTGCTGTTGGGGGTTGAAGGACCTGTAATGATGCTCTGCAGTTCTTTTACTAGATATACAGGACCTGTCATGATGATGATGTCATCATAGGTTCTGGCAGATGCTCCTATCAAACCAGGGAACTACACCATGCTCTGTGCAGTTCCTTTACTGGATGTACGGTACCTGTGATGCTGAAGATGAAGTCATCACAGGTCCTGGCAGATGCTCCTATCTAACCTAGGAACTACACCATTCTTTGTGCAGTTCCTTTACTAGATGTACAGGACATGTGATGACATCATCAAGCTTTCTCCACTGATGTTAGGGATACTATACTGGAGCTGGACCTAATTAGTATAATTAGGGGAGGGGGCCTATCCTCCACTGCAGGACCCTTTTCCCCACGGACCCCATAGCAGCTGCATGGTCATTGCCCCCACTGATTGGGGCAATGACAGGCAGATCAAACATCTTATTAAGGCAGACTAGATAATTGGCTTTTGCTGACTCTTGTGTTTGCTTTTACAGTGGCTAAATATTGTCTATGCATGCATTGGGACCTTCATTTTTGGAATGGTAAGTTACATTTATTTCTCTGATTTTACAATTAATGGGAAAATACCAAAAAATGAATATCTGTAAAAAAAAATATTCTTCAGCCTGCTTTCTCCTATAACACCCCTTGTTCTGCAGCCCAATGTTATCATGGGGCCATTGGAATCCATAACAACCAATTAAATATCGTTTTGCTTTTCTTAATTTTGCTAGAAATGATGTGGAGTCTACTTGGTATAAAGCACAGCATCCCTCCGGGCCTTGTACCAAGTAGAAGTATACCATAGTGGAAGGATATGTTTTCATGAGGACACAGGCACAGAACAGTGGAGGTTTACACCTGCTTTGTAACATATCTTCTTAGTTTTAGCACTTTGATAACTTCTAACGCTGTTTTCTTTCCAGTACTTGGTTGTGGACACGCAGTTAATCACAGGTGGAAAGCACCGTTACTCAATCAGCCCCGAGGAATACATCTTTGCTGCTCTGAACATTTATGTGGACATCATCAATCTCTTCATGCTCCTCCTGCAGATATTTGGATTGTGTCGTTAATTACTTTGAAAGGTTTACCTCATCTTACAGCATGATTACTAGATAAAGACGAAAGAAGGGGCATGTACGGTGCCCATTACTGTACCCCACAGTCTCCAATGACACAAATACAGATGTAATAAGGACAATCTACTGCATACATTCCTTATATTAATTTGTTGGACTTATTGTTCCGTTATTAAACTTGTAGATTATTTATTTTTTATTGAGATTGTAACTGGTTTTTTAAATATCCTTTGTAAAACTTAATTTGTGTAGCAATTATAAATTTTGTTCCAAATGGTTGCACACAACATTCTTGTGTTTGCTTTTTAAGATGGGTCTAGTCTTTTTTAAAACTGCTCTCTGTATCTGCCATTACTACCTCTAGAATCAATGCATTCTCCAAGTTGTTCTTAATAGTCACTCATTTTTTATTGTTTACCTATAAAGTAGGTTTCCAAAATTGCAGTTCATGGAAGACCATTGAAAGTATTTCAATACAGACCCAAGTAGTAAGCGACTATGTCTTTGACATTTCTGTCCTCTCAAACCTTAAAGAGGCTGTTTGAGTTAAATCAAAACTCGGGCAAGCCCTGTAAAAGGCCTAAACTAAAATATGAATGGCTACTCTTACGACTGTAGGAAGGGGCAGACAAGGACAGTGAGCCCTAAGGCTAGAACCCAGCCCGCTTTCCCTAACTACTTGCAGTACAAGCCCTAGATAGCTAATCCCAACTGGTCAACGGTCCCTACGCTATTTAAGTGCAGACTGACAAACAACAATCACAATACCAGAGTCGTACGTAAATGGGTCAGAACCTGACAAGCTAAGCAGAACCAAAGAGACAGAGAGTGGTCAGAAGACAAGCCAAAATCAGAAACAGCCTGACAACGCAGTACCAAACGAGAGACAAAGAATGGTCAGAATACAAGCTGGGGTCAGAGGAACAAGCAATCCAATAAGCACAGGAACAAGGAACACAGCTAGTGAGTCAGAGACTATCACTGGCACTGGTGTATGGCCAGGAAGGGTTTTAAATAGAGCACAGAGTCCCTGGATCAGAACCTGATAGGTCTATGACTTGGCGCTCCATTAGTCAGAATCACTAGCACATAGTAATAGAGCAGCTGAGCAATCAGCCCACTGCTAGTCTCCTCTAGCACACACCCGCTGTGGGGAGAAACAGAGCATTGCATCCTGTTACTAAGGACGCTGTTGCGTCACCAAGGGGTGTGGCTCAGCAGCACATCTCCCCCAGTGCGGCTGTGCCAAGGCTGAGGATCGCGCCGCTGGAGCCCAGACAGGTACTTTTTTTTTTTTTTTTTTACAGATACTCACCCATTTTTCTCCCCTGCTTCATCCAGTGCTGAGCTCTGGTCCTCCTGCTGACACCATCTTCTAGGCTGCAGTGTTGCTGCTCTTTGCACACAGGTCACTACTGCAGCCAATCACTGGCCTCCGCAGTGCATGGGTGCAGTCATTGGCTGCAGCAGTCACCTGTGTGCACAGAACGTCGCCACTGCAGGCAGGAAAACAAAGAGCGGTTGTGAGGACCAGAGCTCAGAACAGCAAAATACAGGGGAGAAAACAGGTGAATATTTCATTTATACTCACCATGTCCCAACTAGTCACTAGGGTGGCCACTCAGACCACCCTAAAGTCGGACTTTACAACCCCACCCCCGACTCCACTAAAGCACGCCCCAATCCTGTTAGGCCACACACAGCCGACCGAGACTTAAAAGATTAAATGCAAAACCAACTTCAGGTCAGCTACAGGGGGTGACTTAATCTCTGCAGCTCATGCTTAGACAGCACAGTGCTGTTGTCTGAGCGCGAGCTGTTAAAAAGGACACCCCTAGGTCCGTCGAGGCCCTGCGCCGGATGGAGGACAGAGGGTCAGAAAGCCAGACTGTCCGGCCTAAAACCGGACCTCTGGCCATCCTACTAGTCACTATGAGAATGTACTGTTTCAATTGATCTGAAAGCATAGTATAAGTGTTTGCCTTTTAACTTTCTCTACATGATAAATGTCATTTGCTGAAGTGACATAACCCCTTTAAAAAAAAGTTAACTAAATTGATAATAAAGGCATGGAAAGGGAATGCATGGGAAATCACTCCTGATCTATTAGGAAGATTTATGAAAACTGTTTTAAAATTGTGATTCTTTACAAAGGGAAATTTACACAAGCAAAATTGATTTCCATTGTTCTGCTCAGTTCCAGGAGCAGAGCAACGAAAATGATGGAAGTGCCAGGTGTGCACATAATTGAACCAAATGGGATCCATTCGGGAGTCCATTTTTTTTAGTGGAGAAAAAAATTCCTGCGTCAAGGACATTTCTCTCCGGAAACTGTGATGGAGGCCCCGAACTGAGTCTCCAATGCAGATGTGAACGCTTACTTGTGTAGAAAGTAGTGATTTGTTATACGGCATCTGTCAGCAGTTTTGTCCCTATGACACTGTCTGACCTGTTACATGTGCACTTGGCAGCTGAAGGCGTCTGTGTTGGTCCCATGTTCATATGTGCCCCCCGCATTGCTGAGAAAAATGATGTTATGATATATGCAAATGAGCCTCTAGGAGCAACGGGGGCATTACCATTACACCTAGAGCAGACATCCCAACCTGCAAAAACAAATTTCAGGGAGCTTTTTTTTTTTCTTTCACGAACTTTTTATTACATTTTCCAAACATATGCAGTATCTGCACACTTTGCTCTATGGTGTGGAGGACTGGGCTCATCACCCTGCCACAAATTATCATATTTATGTATATGATTAAAGGGATTCTGTCCCCACCTATAAGCCCTGTGAGCTAAACATCTGCTCATGTCCAGGGCAGCATTCTGATTTCTAAGGTGGCCTTATAAAAGCTATTTGTGGCTTTATTCTGCGGAAAAACAGGTTTTACTAACCTGTCAATCATTGAATTAAGGTGCCCAAGCAGGGGAGGTCTGTGGATGCATGGTGCCCGGCCGCACGTATCGCCGTTCGTGCCCAGCGCCGCCTTCTACTCCTCAGTGCCGCCTTTCCCTCCCTCCCCCTCCTCCCGCTTTGAGATCCCGCGCGTGCTTACAGGCTCAGCCTGATGCGCCGTTGCGGACTGCTGGCATCGGCCTCCTCTTGCACTGTGCGCACGTGCCGAGAAGGGGACACTGCTACAGGTTGCCGGAAAGGTTTACTGCGAGTAAACTAGAGATGGGAAGTTCGGATCTTTCACATGAACTGATTCATGAATTGAATCTTCGGTTCATTCGCTGAGCTGACATTCGCTGAGCAAGTGAACCGAAGCTTAGGTTGCGCAATGCGCATGCGCTGATGACGGAAGCTTGGATTCACTTGCTGACTCGCTGAGTCGGCTCTTGGTCTGAGTCAGGAAATTTATTCTTTAAAACCCTGTGTGTAATTATCTACCCCACTGTAGGAAAAAAACAAGCATCCAGGGGGTGTGAATTTAACACTGGGGTAAATAATATAATTAAAATGGAGGGTTAAATGTGTAAATGTATTTAAAAAAAATACATCTCTCTCAATAGTTCTATAGCTACTGAATGAGACAGAAGAAGGGATGCCTTTAACATATATATCTCCTTGAGAAGCCAATTTGACCATAAAGGGTTAATTAAACCTGTAATCTAAACTCTGTGTCCTGTCACTTCTCTTATCTCTCTGCTCTACTATCAGTAAACCTTTCCGGGATCTAATAGCGGGAGACTCCCTGATCGTCCGGGAGACTTGAGATCCCTGCCTAGAGGCTCTGCTCTCTCTGCAACTGCTGCACTTTGATTGACAGGACCTGGCAGTGTAAACTTCATCACGTCTGGCCCTGTCAATCAAAGTGCAGAGGGAGTGGCAGTTACAGAGAGAGCAGAGCCTTTGGGTGTAACAGTAACGCCCCTGTTGCCCCTAGAGGCTCATTTGCATGTATTAAAACATCATTATTCTCAGCAATGCGGGCGCATATGAACATGGGACCAACACAGATACCTTCAGTTCATATGTGCCCGCATTGCTGAGAATAATGATGTTTTAATACATGCAAATGAGCCCCTAGGAGCAACGGGGGCGTTACTGTTACACCTAAAGGCTCTGCTCTCTCTGTAACTGCCACTCCCTCTGCACTTTGATTGACAGGGCCAGACGTGATGAAGTTTACACTGCCAGGTCCTGTCAATCAAAGTGCAGAGGGTGCAGCAGTTGAAGAGAGAGCAGAGTCTCTAGGTGTAATGGTAACGCCCCCGTTGCTCTTAGAGGCTCATTTGCATATATTAAAACATGATTTTTCTCAGCAATGCGGGCACATATGAACATGGGACCAACACAGATGTCTTCAGCTGCCAAGTGCACATGTAACAGGTCAGCCAGTGTCATAGGGACAAAACTGCTGACAGATGCCCTTTTAAGAATGTACTTTGGGTCATTTATAATAAGAATGGTCAACCTATGAATAGTGAATAAAAATAGGATTTAAGTAGCACCAACATATTCTACAGTGCTGTATACACAGATCACTCAGAGCAGTCCCTGTACCTGGTAAGGCTTACAATCTAATGTCCCTATCACAGAGACATATTAGGGCTGATTTCATAAAAAGTCGCCATCAGTCAATTTTTGTAGTGTGGCAGGAAATTGGTATGAAGATAGAAGATACGCACATGGACACATCATCGCCAATAATGAATAAGAAGTTACATAGATATGTGTGTATCCCAGGCAGCAACCACATCTGCTGGAAGTCTGGTCCAAGCATCTACCACTCTTTCAGTAAAATAATATTTTCTGTTTAAATGAAGATGGGGCAGGCACCACCTAATAAAAAATGTCCTATGGGTGCTGTCCGGCACGTAACAGACACCAGGCATGCAACAACAAAAAAGCTTTCCCTTGCACGGGATTTGATTGTTGCTGCGTTTTGTGGGGGCTTTCTCCACAGCAGGGTAAATAACCCCGGGTTGTTTGTTTTTCTGCTGTGGAATGTTTTTAGTGTTTTTAAAATTGACCCAATAAAGTTAGAATTCTCGGAGTGCATCCTTAGTTTGGCTTGATGTGTTCCTTTCTTTTTTTGTTGCATAAATAATATTTTTTGACATTTCTTTCTGATCTTCCCCTCCAACTAATTTCAGATCATGCCCCCTTGTTCTCGCGTTCAGATTCCTTTTCTACTTACACGTAACCCCAGAGAAGCCTGCGCACGATGTGATGTATCAGATCAGGATCTCAGCACTTACTATAGTTATACATATCAGATATAGGTTTCCTGAACCTGACCATTGTGACAGGACCAGAAAACGATCTCATGTCTCTATCCTGATGGCAATGTTGATGAAGAGAACGACTGGGCTGTTCAATTTCAGTATGTACAATCCTTTTTTCCTAGAAATATATGCTACCACCCAAGGTGTCTAGCAGTGGCGTAATCTACTGTCCCTATTGAGCACACACCTCCTGGCAGGATACATGTGTAGAGGTTGGAAAAAATGGCATACGGACAACAGCCATTTAAAATGTATGGTCAGTCTTAAGGTGCGTTCACATCTGCGCTACCTGATCTGGTCGTCTGTTATGGCGGAGGAACAGACTACCTTATTTCACCCGTATCCGCCATAGCCTAGTACTGCAGTTGACCGCAGGACCCTAATGACTATAATGGGATCCGGACGGTTTACAGCATGACGAGCAAATACCGCTGCATGCATTCGTTTTTGTCCAGCTAAAACCTGGCAGGTCAATGGGGTCCAGTGGTGAATGGCACTATCCGTTCAAAGCCGACAGTCTGTTCCTCTGCCGCAACATACTGCCGAATCAGTGAGCCCAGATGTGAAAGTAGTCTTAGATTACGTGTATAAAAGAGGATCTCTCCCCTCTCCTGACATGCTTGTTTTAACAACTACTTGCATTCCCCATGTAATAACGATTCTGAAGCATCTGTTCTTATGACTCTATGCTGTGCCATTCATCTTCGTTTCCTGCTAAAAGATATGAATCAATTACTAGCAATTTGCAATGAAGGGCCAGATGGGCGTTACCAGTTGGGGTTGTGTCCCTGCACAGTCTGACACTATCCAATCAGTGCACTCAAACTGGTAACACCCATCTGGACCACTGCAAACTGCTAGCAATTCCTTCATAACTTCTAGCAGGAATAACAGATTTAATGGCACGAGAGGTGAGAGGTCCTCTTTAAGTAGGAAGACTTATCTCTGATGGGTAAATGAAGCACTACCCGGGGGGACACCTGATACAAGACCTGCAGGACCTGTACCAGACACTAAGGAACATGAAAGATAAGGTTGCAAGGACATGGCTGTAACATGGAAGGGGAATTAATGAATGTTTGGTCAGGTGCTTGGGACACAAGGGAGTGGAGCAGGACCATCTATCCTAGGAGCGGACAGACTCTGTAGGCGGTGAGGTAGATCTTCTGGGCACTGAGCTCTTCTTTGCTTTGCCTAGTGTATGCATTTAAAGGGGTTGGCCACAATTTAGTTACTGTTGACCAATGTGCTCGTAAGATGATTACATGGCACTTAGTAATATGGTCTTTGTAGAAATTCTGTGCCATTTTCTATATTTCATAAGGTATGCCCCATTGTTTGCCAAGTCTTTTGTGCTGTCCACACAGAGGTCCTGTCCACAAAATGGCTGCCGACGGAGGGTCATGTGATCAGGCAAATCACCTCCTTGCGATGTCTCCTCTGTTCAGATACACTGCACCTGCCAGCTCCTCTTGAAATGGCGGGAGTTTAGTGCAGGTGCAGTGTGTCTGAACAGAGAAAACATCCCATGGAGGTGATTTGGCCGGTCACGTGACCTTCCATTAGCGGCCACCTTATGGACAGGACCTCTGTGTTGACGGCACAAGAAGATTTACCTAACAAGGGGACATGGCGTATAAAAAATATAGCAAACGACACAGAATATCAACATTGGCTATATGAGTTATTGCGATATAGTCATCATACATACACATTGGTCACAAGTAGCAAGAAAGTGGACAACCCCTTTAACTAATATCATGTAGTGCGTAAAAACCCTCCGTTGCAGTTTCGGATAC
This sequence comes from Bufo bufo, assembly GCF_905171765.1. Lineage (NCBI taxonomy): Eukaryota > Metazoa > Chordata > Amphibia > Anura > Bufonidae > Bufo > Bufo bufo. The sequence goes on from NC_053393.1 coordinate 527,704,012, forward strand.
GAATAATACTGTATACATAAAGTCCATCACAAAACTATCTTCTGTCATCAAAGGATATTCTTTGCCGGGCAAATAAACTGATGGTGAAGGAGAGAGGATTTATGAGTGAAGCTATTCCCGCAGTAGGAGCAGGAAAATGGTTTTTCCCCGGTATGAATTTTCTGATGCTCATTAACGTATTCTTTCCGCGAGAAATTCACGCCACAATCTGAACACGAAAAAGGCTTCTCTCCCGTGTGAGTTCTCTGGTGGCAAACAAGAGACGTTTTCCCAGCAAAATGTTTCCCACACTCCGAGCACCCATATGGCTTCTCCCCGGTGTGGGTTCTCTGGTGGCTTAGAAGACCGACTTTGTGTCTGAAGCATTTTCCACACTCGGAACAAGGAAACGGCTTCTCGCCGGTGTGAATCCTTCGGTGATCCAGGAGACTCCGCTTATGGATGAAGCTTTTGCCACATTCGGAGCACACGAGCGGTCTCTCCCCGGTGTGGGTTTTCATATGTATAGAAAGGCTTTTCTTCAGTTTGAAGCATTTTTGGCATTCAGGACATGGAAAGGCCTTTTTAACAGTGTAAACCGTGTTCTCGGAGATAAAGGTTGGAGCCGGGAGGACACATTCATCGGATTTAGGGTGCACCAGCAATTCAGTACTGTGAGGGATGTGGTCAATAATATCCGATGGAGATCTCCAGTACAAATCGGAAGTAAATGTAGCTGCGTAGAGTAGTGGGATACTGGGGATTACTTCTTGAACTTCCTGTGCGATTGCTTTATTGTCATTTAAACGTTCAGGAGACACAATTTCACGATTCTCTGTAGTTTTCTTGTCTTGTTCTGATAGAAATAAAAGAAACATATAGTGATGTTCAATTCTACAAAATGCATCAACTTACTAAGTACAGGGGTTGAGTAGGATTAGAAAAAATATGGCTGCTTTCTTTCAAAGACACTGCCACCCTTGTCCACAGTTTGAGACACAACCCACGGAGAGGTGTGGCCTCATTTCTGGAAGAAAGCAGCCATGTTTTTCTTATACTGAAAGCCTTTGAACTTAGAGAGCATCTATCAGCAGTTTTGTACCTATGACACCGGCTGACCTGTTACATGTGCACTCGGCAGCTGAAGACATCTGTGTTGGTCCCATGTGAAAAGTGATGTTTAAATATATGCAAATGAGGGGAGTTGCCTTTACACTTAGAGGCTCTGCTCTCTCTGCAACTGCGGCGCCCTTGCACTTTAAATGACAGGGTCAGGCAGTGATGTGATGACGTTTTAGAAGTGCAGAAGGTGCAGCAGTTGCAGAGAGAGCAGAGCCTCTAGGTGTAATGGCAACGCCCCCGTTGCTCCTAGAGGCTCATTTGCATACAGTCAGGTCCATAAATATTGGGACACCGACACAATTCTAACATTTTTGGCTCTATACACCACCACAATGGATTTGAAATGAAACGAACAAGATGTGCTTTAACTGCAGACTGTCAGCTTTAATTTGAGGGTATTTACATCCGAATCAGGTGAACGGTGCAGGAATTACAACAGTTTGCATATGTGCCTCCCACTTGTTAAGGGACCAAAAGTAATGGGACAATTGGCTTCTCAGCTGGTCCATGGCCAGGTGTGTGTTATTCCCTCATTATCCCAATTACAAATAAAAGGTCCAGAGTTCATTTCAAGTCTGCTATTTGCATCTGGAATCTGTCAACTTTCAAGATGAGATCCAAAGAGCTGTCACCGTCAGTGAAGCAAGCCATCATTAGGCTGAAAAAACACAACAAACCCATCAGAGAGATAGCAAAAACATTAGGCGCGGCCAAAACAACTGTTTGGAACATTCTTAACCCCTTAAGGACACAGCCTTATTTCACCTTAAGGACCAGGCCATTTTTTGCAAATCTGACCAGTGTCACTTTAAGTGGTGATAACTTTAAAACACTTTGACTTATCCAGGTCATTCTGAGATAGTTTTTTCGTCACATATTGTACTTCATGACACTGCTAAAATTGGGTCAAAAAAGTTAATTTTTTTGCATAAAAAAATACCTATTTTACCAAAAAATTTGAAAAATTTGCAAATTTCAAAGTTTCAGTTTCTCTACTTCTGTAATACATAGTAATACCCCCAAAAATTGTGATGACTTAACATTCCCCATATGTCTACTTCATGTTTAAATTATTTTGGGAATGATATTTTATTTTTTGGGGATGTTACAAGGCTTAGAATAAGTTTAGAAGCAAATCTTGAAATTTTTCAGAAATTTACAAAAACCCAATTTTTAGGGACCAGTTCAGGTCTGAAGTCACTTTGCGAGGTTTACATAATAGAAACCGCCCAAAAATGACCCCATTCTATAAACTACACCCCTCAAGGTATTCAAAACTGATTTTACAAACTTCGTTAACCCTTTAGGTGTTGCACAAGAGTTATTGGCAAATGGGGATGAAATTTGCGAATTTCATATTTTTGCCTAATTTTCCATTTTAACCCATTTTTTCCACTAACAAAGCAAGGGTTAACAGCCAAACAAGACTGTATCTTTATTGCCCTGACTCTGCCGTTTACAGAAACACCCCATATGTGGCCGTAAACTACTGTACGGCCTCACAGCGGGGCGTAGAGTGAAAGGTGCGCCGTATGGTTTTTGGAAGCCAGATTTTGCTGGACTGGTTTTTTGACACCATGTCCCATTTGAAGCCCCCCTGATGCACCCCTAGAGTAGAAACTCCATAAAAGTGACCCCATCTAAGAAACTACACCCCTCAAGGTATTCAAAACTGATTTTACAAACTTTGTTAACCCTTTAGGTGTTGCACAAGATTTAATGGAAAATAGAGATACAATTTCAAAATTTCACTTTTTTGGCAGATTTTCCATTTTAATATTTTTTTTCCAGTTACAAAGCAAGGGTTAACAGCCAAACCAAACTCATTATTTATGGCCCTGATTCTGTAGTTACAGAAATGCCCCATATGTGGTCGTAAACTGCTGTACGGGCACACGGCAGGGCGCAGAGGGAAAGGAACGCCATACGGTTTTTGGAAGGCAGATTTTGCTAGACTTTTTTTTTGACACCATGTCCCATTTGAAGCCCCCCTGATGCACCCCTAGAGTAGAAACTCCAAAAAAGTGACCCCATTTTAGAAAGTACGGAATAGGGTGGCAGTATTGTTGGTACTAGTTTAGGGTACATATGATTTTTGGTTGCTCTATATTACACTTTTTTGCGGCAAGGGAACAAGAAATAGCTTTTTTGGCACGTTTTTTATTTTTTTTATTTACAACATTCATCTGACAGGTTAGATCATGTGGTAATTTTATAGAGAAGGTTGTCACGGACGCGGCGATACCTAATATGTATACAATTTTTTTTATTTATGTAAGTTTTATACAATAACTTCATTTTTAAAACCCCAAAAAAAATTTAGTGTCTCCATGGTCTAAGAGCCATAGTTTTTTCAGTTTTTGGGCGATTATCTTGAGTAGGGTCTAATTTTTTGCGGAATGAGATGCCGGTTTGATTGGCACTATTTTGGGGTGCATATGACTTTTTGATCGCTTGCTATTACACTTCTTGTGACGTAAGATGGCAAAAAATGGCTTTTTTTACACCGTTTTTATTTTTATTTTTTTACGGTGGTCACCTGAGGGGTTAGGTCATGTGATATTTTTATAGAGTCGGTCGATACGGACGCGGCGATACCTAATATGTATACTTTATTTTTATTTATGTAAGTTTTACACAATGATTTCATTTTTGAAACAAAAAAAATCATGTTTTAGTGTTTCCATAGTCTAAGAGCCATAGTTTTTTCAGTTTTTGGGCGATTATCTTGAGTAGGGTCTAATTTTTTGCGGGATGAGATGACGGTTTGATTGGTACTATTTTGGCGTACATGCGACTTTTTTCATCACTTTTATTACCTTTTTTGGGAAGTAAGGTGGGCAAAATTAAAATTTTCTCATACTTTTTATTTTTTTATTTTTATGGCGTTCACCATGCGGGGAAAGTAACATGACCGTTTTATAGATCAGGTCGTTACGGACGCGGCGATACCTAATATGTGTAGTGTATTTATTTATTTTTATTCAGTGATAAATGTTTTTTTTTTATCTTAACTTTTTTCACCTTTTTTGTTTACATTTTTTTGACCCAGACCCACTTGGTTCTTGAAGATCCAGTGGGTCTGATGTCTGTATAATACAGTACAGTACAATATATATTGTTCTGTACTGTATTTTACTTACACTGAACAGATCTATGCTTTTAGCATAGATCTGTTCAGCACCATGGACAGCAGGACGCCTGAGCAGGCGTCCTGTTGCCATGGGAACCTTCCCCGTCTGCCACAACTTCGCAGACGGGGAAGGGTGAGTACGGGGCTTCGGGGGGCTCTCTCCCTCTCCATCGGGGGGCTGCAAAGGCACAGCAGCCCCCCGATGGGAGAGGGAGGGAGCCCCTTGACCCTGACAGTTAACCTTTTCCATACCGCGGTCCGTACGGACCGCGGTATGGAAAGGGTTAAACGGCTGACATCTGCACAGATGTCAGCCGTTTATACCAGGGTGTCAGCAATGTGCTGGAACCCTGGTATACCCACTAGAAGCCAACGAATTTTCAAGGGGAGGCGGGCGGGGGATCGCGATCCCGCCTCCCGCAACGCCCCCACCGCCTGCGACACCCCCCCTGCACCACCCGCCGGCATCAAATCGTGCAGGGGTGCAGGGGGGGGTGCAAAATCTTGATTTTAGGCACTCTAAAGTTTCTGATCCCCGCGGGGATCAGAAACTGCAAAAAGCGCAGCAAACCGCAGGTCTGAATTGACCTGCGGTTTGCTGCGATCGCCGACATGGGGGGGGGTCACATGACCCCCCCTGGCGTTGTGACAGGATGCCGGCTGAATGATTTCAGCTGGCATCCTGTTCAGATTAACCCCTGGGGCGCCGGAATGCCTATTTAAAGTTAGGACGTACCGGTACGTCCTGTGTCCTTAAGGACTCAGGAAATAGGGCGTACCGGTACGTCCTGTGTCCTTAAGGGGTTAAAAAGAAGGAACGCACCGGTGAGCTCAGCAACACCAAAAGACCTGGAAGACCACGGAAAACAACTGTGGTGGATGACCGAAGAATTATTTCCCTGGGGAAGAAAACACCCTTCACAACAGTTGGCCAGATCAAGAACACTCTCCAGAAGGTAGGTGTATGTGTGTCAGAGTCAACAATCAAGAGAAGACTTCACCAAAGTGAATACAGGGGGTTCACCACAAGATGTAAACCATTGGTGAGCCTCAAAAACAGGAAGGCCAGATTAGAGTTTGCCAAACGACATCTAAAAAAGCCTTCACAGTTCTGGAATAGAGTTGAGCGAACACCTGGATGTTCGGGTTCGAGAAGAAGTTCAGCCGAACTTACCGGAAATGTTCGGGTTCGGGATCCGAACTCGACTCGAACTTCGCCCCGAACCCGAACCCCATTGAAGTCAATGGTGACCCGAACTTTTCAGCACTAAAAAGGCTGTAAAACAGCCCAGGAAAGAGCTAGAGGGCTGCAAAAGGCAGAAAAATGTAGGTAAATCCCCTGCAAACAAATGTGGATAGGGAAATGAATAAAAATAAAATAAATAAAAATTAACCAATATCAATTGGAGAGAGGTCCCATAGCAGAGAATCAGGCTTCACGTCATAGCAGAGAATCAGGCTTCACGTCACCCAAAACTGGAACAGGCCACTGTCAGATATTTAGGCCCCGGCACCCAGACAGAGGAGAGGTTCATTCAACTTTGGGTTGCCCCGCAATATAATGGTAAAATTTAAAAAAGAGGATTGAATCAAGTGCCCTGGAGTACAATAATATATGGTTAAGGGGAGGTAGTTAATGTCTAATCTGCACAAGGGATGGACAGGTCCTGTGGGATCCATGCCTGGTTCATTTTTATGAACGTCAGCTTGTCCACATTGGCTGTAGACAGGCGGCTGCGTTTGTCTGTAATGACGCCCCCTGCCGTGCTGAATACACGTTCAGACAAAACGCTGGCCGCCGGGCAGGCCAGCACCTCCGAGGCATCAAAGGCTAGCTCTGGCCACGTGGACAATTTGGAGACCCAGAAGTTGAATGGGGCCGAACCATCAGTCAGTACGTGGAGGGGTGTGCACAGGTACTGTTCCACCATGTTAGTGAAATGTTGCCTCCTGCTAACACGTTCCGTATCAGGTGGTGGTGCAGTTAGCTGTGGCGTGGTGACAAAACTTTTCCACATCTCTGCCATGCTAACCCTGCCCTCAGAGGAGCTGGCCGTGACACAGCTGCGTTGGCGACCTCTTGCTCCTCCTCTGCCTTCGCCTTGGGCTTCCACTGGTTCCCCTGTGACATTTGGGAATGCTCTCAGTAGCGCGTCTACCAACGTGCGCTTGTACTCGCGCATCTTCCTATCGCGCTCCAGTGCAGGAAGTAAGGTGGGCACATTGTCTTTGTACCGGGGATCCAGCAGTGTGGCAACCCAGTAGTCCGCACACGTTAAAATGTGGGCAACTCTGCTGTCGTTGCGCAGGCACTGCAGCATGTAGTCGCTCATGTGTGCCAGGCTGCCCAGAGGTAAAGACAAGCTGTCCTCTGTGGGAGGCGTATCGTCATCGTCCTGCGTTTCCCCCCAGCCACACACCAGTGATGGGCCCGAGCTGCGTTGGGTGCCACCCCGCTGTGAACATGCTTCATCCTCATCCTCCTCCACCTCCTGCTCATCCTCGTCCTCCTCGTCCTCCAGTAGTGGGCCCTGTCTGGCCACATTTGTACCTGGCCTCTGCTGTTGCAAAAAACCTCCCTCTGAGTCACTTTGAAGAGACTGGCCTGAAAGTGCTAAAAATGATCCCTCTTCCTCCTCTTCCTCCTGGGCCACCTCCTCTTCCATCATCGTCCTAAGTGTTTCCTCAAGGAGACATAGAAGTGGTATTGTAACGCTGATAACGGCGTCATCGCCACTGGCCATGTTGGTGAAGTACTCGAAACAGCGCACACAGGTCTCGCATGGAGGCCCAGTCATTGGTGGTGAAGTGGTGCTGTTCCGCAGTGCGACTGACCCGTGCGTGCTGCAGCTGAAACTCCACTATGGCCTGCTGCTGCTCGCACAGTCTGTCCAGCATGTGCAAGGTGGAGTTCCACCTGGTGGGCACGTCGCATATGAGGCGGTGAGCGGGAAGGCCGAAGTTACGCTGTAGCGCAGACAGGCGAGTAGCGGCAGGAGGTGAATGCCGGAAGCGCGCACAGACGGCCCGCACTTTATGCAGCAGCTCTGACATGTCGGGGTAGTTGTGAATGAACTTCTGCACCACCAAATTCAGCACATGCGCCAGGCAAGGGATGTGCGTCAAACCGGCTAGTCCCAGAGCTGCGACGAGATTTCGCCCATTATCGCACACCACCAGGCCGGGCTTGAGGCTCACCGGCAGCAACCACTCGTCGGTCTGTTGTTCAATACCCCGCCACAACTCCTACGCGGTGTGTGGCCTGTCCCCCAAACATATGAGTTTCAGAATGGCCTGCTGACGTTTACCCCGGGCTGTGCTGAAGTTGGTGGTGAAGGTGTGTGGCTGACTGGATGAGCAGGTGGAAGAAGAGGAGGAGGAAGCTGAGTAGGAGGAGGAGGAGACAGGAGGCAAAGAATGTTGCCCTGCGATCCTTGGCGGCAGAAGGACGTGCGCCAAACAGCTCTCCGCCTGGGGCCCAGCCGCCACTACATTTACCCAGTGTGCAGTTAGGGAGATATAGCATCCCTGGCCGTGCTTACTGGTCCACGTATCTGTGGTTAGGTGGACCTTGCCACAGATGGACCTTGCTGACAAAAGCAGCAGGATGAATTCTGAAGTGTTTCGGGCAATATTATCTGCTCATATTCAGCCAAATGCTTCAGAACTCATTGGACGGCGCTTCACAGTGCAGATGGACAATGACCCAAAGCATACTGCAAAAGCAACCATAGAGTTTTTTAAGGGAAAGAAGTGGAATGTTCTGCAATGGCCAAGTCAATCTCCTGACCTGAATCTGATTGAGCATGCATTTCACTTGCTGAAGACAAAACTGAAGGGAAAATGCCCCAAGAACAAGCAGGAACTGAAGGCAGTTGCAGTAGAGGCCTGGCAGAGCATCACCAGGGATGAAACCCAGCGTCTGGTCATGTCTATGCGTTACAGACTTCAGGCTGTAATTGACTGCAAAGGATTTGCAACCAAGTATTAAAAAGTGAAAGTTTGATAAATAATAATTATTCTGTCCCATTACTTTTGGTTCCTTAACAAGTGGGAGGCACATATGCAAACTGTTGTAATTCCTGCACCGTTCACCTGATTTAGAGGGAAATCCCCTCAAATTAAAGCTGACAGTCTGCAGGTAAAGCACATCTTGTTTGTTTCATTTTAAATCCATTGTTGTGGTGTATAGAGCCAAAAATGTTACAATTGTGTCCATGTCCCAATATTTATGGACCTGACTGTATATTAAAACTTCATCTTTCTCAGCAACGCGGGCACATATGAACATGGGACCAACACAGATATCTTAGAAACATAGAATGTGTCGGCAGATAAGAACCATTTGGCCCATCCAGTCTGCCCAATATATCTGAATCCTATGAATAGTCCCTGGCCCTATCTTATATGAAGGATAGCCATATGCCTATCCCATGCACGCTTAAACCCCTTCACTGTATTTGCAGCTACCACTTCTGCAGGAAGGCTATTCCATGCATCCACTACTCTCTCAGTAAAGTAATACTTCCTTATATTACTTTTAAACCTTTGCCCCTCTAATTTATGCATCTTCAGCTGCCAAGTGCACATGGAACAGGTCATAGGTACAAATCTGCTGACAGATGCCCTTTAAAACAAAAGATACAAGACAGTCTATCTGGAAATGTGCGATATAGAAATGTGTTTATGGATTTTCTTTTTTAATGTTGTCCCAGTGTATCAAGAAACATGGCTTTAGCTGTCTGTACATTTACACTGGTTATACATTTCTCCTGAATCTATGAACAAGAGGAAAAAAGGTCTGCCACACAGATGTTCACCTATGAGATATATTTGTGCAAGGGGGAATTAGAAAATTTGGGAGGTAAACACCAGCAGAACGTGACAATTGTCTTCTAGCATCTGCCTATCTTTTGACGCATTTATTGGCAAAGTATACAGTACAGACCAAAAGTCTGGACACACCTTCTCATTCAAAGAGTTTTCTTTATTTTCATGAATCTGAAGGCATCAAAACTATGATTTAACACATGTGGAATTATATACATAACAAACAAGTGTGAAACAACTGAAAATATGTCATATTCTAGGTTCTTCAAAGTAGCCACCTTTTTTGCTTTGATTACTGCTTTGCACACTCTTGGCATTCTCTTGATGAGCTTCAAGAGGTAGTCCCCTGAAATGGTCTTCCAACAGTCTTGAAGGAGTTCCCAGAGATGCTTAGCACTTGTTGGCCCTTTTGCCTTCACTCTGCGGTCCAGCTCACCCCAAACCATCTCGATTGGGTTCAGGTCCGGTGACTGTGGAGGCCAGGTCATCTGGCGCAGCAACCCATCACTCTCCTTTATGGTCAAATAGCTCTTACTTTCAAAGTTTTCCCAATTTTTCGGCTGACTGACTGACCTTCATTTCTTAAAGTAATGATGGCCACTCGTTTTTATTTACTTAGCTGCTTTTTTCTTGCCATAATACAAATTCTAACAGTCTATTCAGTAGGACTATCAGCTGTGTATCCACCTGACTTCTCCTCAACGCAACTGATGGTCCCAACCCCATTTATAAGGCAAGAAATCCCACTTATTAAACCTGACAGGGCACACCTGTGAAGTGAAAACCATTTCAGGGGTCTACCTCTTGAAGCTCATCAAGAGAATGCCAAGAGTGTGCAAAGCAGTAATCAAAGCAAAAGGTGGCTACTTTGAAGAGCCTAGAATATGACATATTTTCAGTTGTTTCACACTTGTTTGTTATGTATATAATTCCACATGTGTTAATTCATAGTTTTGATGCCTTCAGTGTGAATCTACAATTTTCATAGTCATGAAAATAAAGAAAACTCTTTGAATGAGAAGGTGTGTCCAAACTTTTGGTCTGTACTGTATATATACACATTTATCCCTCAAGATACAATGGCCTCATGATACAATATTTTTAACATACAATGGTCTTTTCTGACCCATCGTAAGGTGAAACTAGACTCAACATACAATGTCTCAGAATTAGATCTAACCAATCCAGGCCACTTCTTTGGTAAAATAGCTGAATTACTTGCTAGTTAGCAGCTATTCCTGACTGTTATATTTAAAGGGATTCTGTCACCTCTTTTTACCCTATAGAGATGCGGACATGCACGGCTATATTGGCGCTAGCATGTCCGCAATATACCTGTCCTATATCTCTGAGTGGTTTTATTGAGTGTAAAAATTTATTTTATATATATATGTAAATCAGCCTGGTAAGGAGCCCAGCACTGCCTATATCCAGGAATCTCCTCCTTGCTCACGAAGTCAGATTGCCGTAATCTCGCGATGTGCGAGCTCGCGCATGCGCAGTGCCGGCATAGTGTTCCTTCCCTGTGCTGGCATCAGCCTCAGGGAAGGAACTGCGCATGGCCGAGCTCGCGCACAGCGAGATTACGCAGATCTGACTTCGTGAGCAAGGAGGAGATTCCTAGACACAGGCGGTGCTGGGCTCCTTCACAGGGGGCCGTGGCTGGGCTCCAGAACAGTTAGTGCAGCCCCTTGGGCTACTTACCAGGCTGATTTATATTGAATATATATATATATATCCATAGAAAATCAACGCAGCACTCTTCTTGTAAAAAACGCAGTGTCTTTATTCACACATGGGACACAAAAAAGGCAACGTTTCAATCCCCTTCCGGGATCCCTCTCAAGCCAAGTGCCCTTGGCTTGAGAAGGAACCCGGAAGGGGATTGAAACGTTGCCTATTTTGTGTCACATGTGTGAATAAAGACACTGCGTTTTTTACAAGAAGAGTGCTGCGTTGATTTTCTATGAATATACTCTCTAAAGTGAGTGCTGCCGGAATTCACATACTAATATATATATATATATATATATATATATATATATATATATATATATAAAATCATTTTTTACACTCACTAAAATCACTCAGCGATATGGGACAGGTATATTGCGGACATGCTAGCGGCAACCTAGCTGTGCATGTCCGCAGCTCTATGGGGTAAAAAGAGGTGACAGAATCCCTTTAAGGACTTGTTTTATCTGTCTTAGTTATCTGCTTATCTTGGGTGACATTTTTGGGCTTTGGAACCGATTACTCAAGTTACATTGGTTTTCAACATACAATGGTCGCCCTGGAACCAATTAATATTGTAACTTGAGGGGACCACCCTGTGTGTATATATTTTTTTTAATTTACTTACGGGAGGATTTCTTTGCAGGACAAATGCACTCATGTTGGGTAAGAGTGGATTTATGGATGAAACTCTTCTCACAATAAGAACATGAAAATGGTCTTTCACCGGAATGAATTTTCTGATGCTCAGTCAGATACTCTTTTCGCGTGTAACTTGCGCCGCAATCAAAACACAAAAATGGCTTCTCTCCAGTATGCACTCGCTGATGTCGATTACGAGCCGTTTTCCCTGCAAAAAATTTCCCGCACTCCGAACACCCATATGGCTTCTCCCCCGTGTGCGTTCTCTGGTGGCTTAGAAGACCGACTTTATGTCTGAAGCGCTTTCCGCACTCAGAACAAGGGAACGGCTTCTCCCCGGTGTGGATTCTTCGGTGATCCAGGAGACTCCGCCTGTGGATGAAGCTTTTCCCACATTCAGAACAAGACAATGACCTTTCCCCTGTGTGGGTTTTAATGTGTATCGAAAGACTATTTTTGTATTTAAAACATTTACCACATTCTGGACAGGGAAAGGTCTTATTCAAGGTAAAAAGGGCTTCCTGGGATAAACCTGTTGGGTTCTGGATGATGCATTCATTAGGCTCGGGAGGTGTGAACAGTCCATCACTGTCTGATGTATCAAGAGAAGGTCTGAAGTGTTCATGAGAATCTAAGGACTCTGCCGCGGTGGTGGAAAGTGGGATATTAAGGTTTTCTTCTTTAAATTCTTGTACTGTTTCTTCACCTTCCCATGTATAGTCAGAGGACACAATTGCATAATTTTCTATGTTGTTTTTTCCGCAATGTTCACCTAAAATCAAAAAAGAAAGATTTGAACTATTCAAAAATTTAGGCAACATCTTCCAAATATTGGAAAAGATAATCTTTTTATTATATAAAAACGTTTTACATTAAGGCTACATTCACACGTCCGTTTTTTTCTACATCCCGATTTTCGGTCCGTTTTTTGCGGATCCGTTGTTCCTGAAAATGTTTCCGTATGTCATCCGTTTTTTGCGGATCCGCAAAAAACGGAAACATGTGAAAACTCAAATCCGACAGTATATTCTAACACAGAGGCGTTCCCATGGTGATGGGGACGCTTCTAGTTAGAATATACTGAGAACGGTGTCCATGACTGCCCCCTGCTGCCTGGCAGCACCCGATCTCTTACAGGGGGCTATGATATGCACAATTAACCCCTCAGGCGCAGCACCTGAGGGGTTAATTGTGCAGATCACAGCCCCCTGTAAGAGATCGGGTGCTGCCAGGCAGCAGGGGGCAGTCATGTACACCGTTCTCAGTATATTCTAACTAGAAGCGTCCCCATCACCATGGGAACGCCTCTGTGTTAGAATATACTGTCGGATCTGAGTTTTTCACGAAGTGAAAAATCAGATCTGTAGAAAACTTACTGGAAATCCGCACTGCCGCACTGGCCACCAATGAATATAGAGGGAGGGGGGCACATTTAATACTGGGGAGGAAGCCTAATTTCCAGGAACGGAATCCGCATAAAACGGATGACATACGTAATGACATACGAATGTCTTCCGTTTTTTGCGGATCCATTGACTTTGTATTGGTCCAGGATCCGATTTTTCAGGACAAGAATAGGACATGTTTTATATTTAAACGGACATGCGGAACGGAACAACGGAAACGGACAGCACACATTGTGCTGTCCGATTTTTTCCAGGACCCATTGAAAATGAATAGGTCCAGATCTGGTCCTGATCTGTTCCTGAAAAAACGGAACAGATCAGGAAAGAAAAAACGGACGTGTGAATGGACCCTAAAGGGGATGTAAAGTTTTGATTTGTACACCAGCCTGGAATACCTGTGGAGAAATTCATTCTCACCTGCTCCTCTCCGGCTGTGTGGCTAGGTTTATTTTTTGTAGTTCTTTCCCTTTAATTATTTCCTACTCTTTTAATGTAGTGAGATTCCTTGTAATGTAGTGAGTTAGAGAACATATAGGCCCCTACTGGTCTACAGCTATCAGAACTGGTACCAGAACACATTCCTAAGGATTGAGGTAACTGTACATTTGCTGTACTGCACACTGAAGACCTTTAGGAAGGGCCAGGAAGTTAGAAAGAATAAAACTTCTATGTATATAACAAAGAGCTCAACTCCATTAAGGACATCATGAGGGTTATAGCGAGATTTTGTGAAACTCACCTGTAAAATCTGTTTCTCGCTTTATTCATTGGGGGACACAGACCATGGGTATAGCTGCTTGCTGCCACTAGGAGGCGACACTAGGCTGAAAACTGTTAGCTCTCCTCCCCCGCCAGCTTAACCCCCTCCGGCCAGGAGAGAGCTCTCAGTTTGTGCAAAAGCAGTAGGAGAAGCAGAAGGATATTAAAACAACAACTAACGCACACGGTGAACGGACCCAAACGGGGGTGGGTGCTGTGTCCCCCAATAAATCAAGCGAGAAACAGATTTTACAGGCGAGTTTCACAAAATCTCCTTTTCTTGCTTTTATCATTGGGGGACACAGACCATGGGACGTCCCAAAGCAGTACCTGGGGAGGGAACACAAAACAGAGTGAAGAAGGTAGAGAACCTCGTGACAGTCATCACACCGCAGCCTGCAAGACCAGGTGGCCCAGAGCGGCGTCCGCAGAAGCGAGAGTGTGAACCCTGTAAAACTTCGTAAAAGTGTGGAGGGAAGACCACGTCGCGGCTTTACACAACTGAGCCGCCGACACCTGGTGGAAGTGAGCCCAGGAGGACCCAAGTGCCCTGGCAGAGTGGGCCGTGATCCCCGGAGGGGGCGTCCTGTCCTGAACGCGGTAACATTCCAAAATAGTGGAGCGAATCCACCGGGAGATCGTCACCTTCAAAGCTGCCAATCCCTTCCTAGAACCCTCCGGAAGGACGAACAAGGCGTCCGTGCGCCGAAAGGGGGCCACGGCCGAAAGGTAAATCCGCAGAGCCCGCACCACATCCAAACGGTGTAACGACACCTCTCTCGGATGGGAGGGCCCAGGACAAAAGGACAGCAGGACAATGTCCTCATTGACGTGAAAAGCCGACACTACCTTGGGTAAGAAGGAAGGGACCGGACGGAGGACTACCTTCTCCTGATGAAAGACTAGGAATGGTTCACAGCATGACAGAGCTGCCAGCTCTGAAACTCTTCGTATGGATGTGATGGCTACCAGGAAAGCCACTTTCCAGGACAGCAGGCGGAGGGAAACCTCCCGCAGGGGTTTGAAGGGAGAAACTTGAAGAACCCCCAATACCAAGTTGAGGTCCCACGGATGTAGCGGGGGACAGTAGGGCGGAGCGGTGTGCGCAACGCCCTGAAGTAAGGTCTTAATAGGACCCATTCCCGCCAAGGATCGTTGAAAGAAAATAGAAAGGGCCGAGACCTGGCCCTTCAAGGAGCTGAGCGCCATGCCCAGTTCCAGTCCAGACTGAAGGAAGGCCAGAACGACCGGCAGGGAGAAGGATCTGTGAGACAGGTCCCGCTCTTCACAGAACCGAAGGAAGGACTTCCAGGTTCTATAATAAATCCTGGAAGAGGTATGTTTCCTGGCCCAAATGAGGGTCCGAACCACCGCATCGGAAAAACCCTGCTGCTTTAAAAGGAAGGTTTCAAGAGCCACGCCGTCAAACGTAGAGTATCTAAACTCGGGTGGAAGACGGGCCCTTGCGACAGAAGATCACTGAGATGGAGCGGGTACGGAGCGTCCCCTAGTAGGAGGACAATATCCAAATACCATGCTCGGCGCGGCCAGTCCGGAGCGATCAGCAGGGTCTGAACGCCCTCCCATTTGATCCTGCGGAGAATCCGAGGCAGGAGGGACAACCGCGGAAAGACATAGCGGAACGCGTCCCACGGCGCCACGAGAGCGTCCACCCCGCAAGCTGCGGGATCCCTTGCGCGGGCGAAGTAGCACGAAAGCTTATGATTGACAGAGGGCGTCGAATACTTCCGGATGGAGAGACTATTCCCCGGGGTCTATCGTCGTCCGGCTCAGGAAGTCTGCCGTCCAATTGACAACGCCGGGAATGTGGACCGCCGACAGAGCCGGAACATGGGCCTCCGCCGACCTGAGGATCCTTGCCGCTTCCGAAATGGCGGTCAAGCTGCGAGTCCCCCCCTGATGGTTGACATACGCCACCGCTGTGGCATTGTCCGACTGGACCCGAACATGAAGGCCCCGCAGGAGGGGAGACCAATGGCGCAGTGAGAGGAAAATCGCACGAAGCTCCAAGACATTGATGGACAGTCTGGACTCCAACGGAGACCATACGCCCTGGACTGTCCGAGTGCCGAAGACCCCTCCCCAACCCTGAAAACTGGCGTCGGTCGTAATGACCGTCCACCTGATCGGAAGGAAGGACTTCCCCACCTCCAGGTGAGTTGGGGAGAGCCACCAATGGAGGTTCGACCGAACCTGTTGAGGAAGGGAAAACCGACGATCCAAGGACTCCTGGGACTTGTCCCAGGCCGAGAGGATCGCTCGCTGAAAGGACTGTGCGAAATTGAGTGAATGGCACCGCCTCGAACGAGGCCACCATAAGACCCAACACCCGCATACAAGCCCAGATGGAAACTGTGCGCTGCCGAATCAACCGGAGCACCGCGCTGCGAAGGTCCTTCACCTTGTCCGCTGGAAGACGCACCCGGGCTGCCCCGGAGTCCAGAATCATACAGAGGAACCGAATCTGAGTGGACGGGACCAGGGAGGACTTCCGAAGGTTCACTATCCACCCAAAGCGGTCGAGAGTGTCCAAGGTGATCTGAAGACTCTCCTCGCACTGCCGGATCGACGACGCTTTGATGAGAATGTCGTCCAGGTACAGAAGCAAGGTGATGCCTCTGGAGCGAAGAAGGCCCATGGGCGGAGCGAGCACCTTGGTAAACACCCTCGGCGCAGTTGCCAGACGGAACGGCAGGGCGACAAACTGGTAGTGGTCCGAGTGGACCGCGAAGCGCAAAAAACGCTGGTGGGCGATCGCGATGGGGACGTGTAGGTAGGCGTCCTGGATATCCACGGAAGTCAGCCATTTCCCTTGCGCCAAGGAAGCTATCACGGAGCGAAGGGACTCCATGCGAAAACGGCGCACTCGAAGGTAACGGTTTACCATCTTGAGGTCCAACACCGGGCGGACCGCTCTCTCCTTCTTGGGCACAATGAAGAGGTTGGAGTAAAAACCGGAAAACCGCTCCCTCACCGGAACTGGGGAGATAACTCCCCTGACCAGCAGATCGTGAACCGCCTGAAAGAAGGCCCCCGCCCGAGACGGCTCCCTGGGGGAACGGGACAGAAAAAAACGGTTTGGAGGAATGGATTCTAACTCCAACTTGTAGCCCGAAGTGACCACCTCGAGCGCCCAGGCGTCTGAGATGTGGGCCTGCCAAACCTCCTGAAAATAAGGGAGCCGACCCCCCATTCAGGAAGGTTGGGGTGCACCTTCATGCTGGGGACTGCTTGCCAGAGGAAGAGCTCTGAGGCTGCGCTCGGGAACGCCAGGCGGGCTGTGGTTTGAACGAAGGCTTCCACCTTTGCTCCTGGGTGGACTGCCTCGCGGTCGAGGGAGCCGCCGGGTGGGTGCCCGTGAAGCGGCGAAATGATTTCGTCAAGTTTGGGCCCAAAAAGACGAGAACCAGCGAAAGGAAGAGATAGAAGGGAGCGCTTGGAAGAAGAATCAGCCTGCCAGGACTTTAGCCAAAGTTCCCGCTGAATGGAAACGGCAAAGGCAGAGGACCGCGCGACCATGGAGCCCGCGTCCAAAGCTGCCTCGCAAAGGTACTTCCCCGCCTGGGAAATCTGGATCACCAGAGTCTGGAGTTCTGTGCGGGAAAGGTCCAAGTCTAAGTCCTGATGTAAGCGCAGAGCCCATTCAGAATCCGCCTTAGCCATCCACGCCGAAGCGAAAATGGGACGGAGTGCCGAAACGGTGGCTGAAAAGACCGACTTCGCAAGCGATTCAACCCGTCGGTCCACCGGGTCCTGCAGAGAGGAGCCGTCCGCAAGCGGAATAGTGGTATTCTTGGCCAGGCGAGCCACCGGCGGGTCCACCTTTGGAGGGGAAGACCACTTACCCACCCAATCCGGGGGAAACGGATAAAGAAGATCCAGCCGCTTGGGGGATCAGGAAACGTGAACCTGGCTGTTCCCATGCTTTAGTGGTGAGAACGGAAAAGTCGTCGTGGACCGGGAACGATTTAGGAGTCTGCTTGGTACGCAGGAAAGAAACTCCCTGGTGACTGGAGGAGAGGCCCTCCTCTTGAAGTTGGAAGGTGTCCCAGATTGCCGAGACCAGACTGTCCACTAAGGCAGCCATATGGGATGACCGGTCCGGATCCAGATCCGTATCCGACTCTGCGAGATCCCCTTCGGAGGACGAAGGGTCCCCTGGGACGCTTGCTGGAGTGCCTGCTCCTGGATGGTACGCCCTGAGAGAGAGCAGATTGCGCAGGTGACGACGTCTCTACCCATTAAGGAAAGGTTGGATTGGGAGATCTTGGATAGGTCAGTCACCGCCCGGGACAGGGATTTGACCCATTCCGGTTCCATACTTCCAGCAGAAGGGTGCACGTCAGTGAACTGCGACTGAGGCGGCACGCTCTGGGTGGCCTGGCATAATGCACAGAGGGGGTTCGCCTGACCCCTAGGAAACTTCACATTACGGGAAGTGCAGGCATAATGGGTAGCCGTACCGAGGACCTGGGGCGCGGGATCCGCTGGGTCTGATGTGACAGGTGTCAGGGAGCCAGAGAGGGTACAGAGGAGGAGAGCAGCGCTGGTCCTACCAAAGTGGAGCAGAGTTAACCCTTGCTGGACGTGTCCCCAGGAGCAGGATGCAGTGGGTTGAGGTGGTCTGCAGCGAGCTGGACAGTCTGGAGAGGAGGGAGCAGACCCAAGAAGATGTCCCTCTCAGGCTGGGAACCGCATGCACGGCCGGGTACTTCCGGATGGAGAGCAGGCAGGAAGGGAAGCGCGGCGGGAAAAGTAGGCTCTGCCCCCCTCCAGTCGCCTGGCAGAAGAACGGAAAGACGGAGCGAAGCCACGCCCCACGCTGTGGCGCTGCCGGGATTCCGGGATAAAGAAGGGGTCCCGGCCAAGCAAGAATATATATATGGGAGATCTCTCCCAGGACCAGAAAAAGAGGGGGGAGGGTGGCAGCAAGCGCAGCGCCGCCGCCCGCGAATCGCTGAGGCCGGTGGGGAAACCGCTGCACGTGCAGAATTAACCCCTGCAACCCCGTGCCGGTGGTGCCGTGCAGACAGGTCCCCTCATGGAGAATCTCCATGCCCTAATAGAGAGTCCAGCCCCTGGATGGCCCTGATCGAAGGACTTGACACACAGAACACAGACAGACATACTCACCTGCCTTCATCTGTGTTCTTCACCCTTCTGACATGGACCAGCAGAGCCACCTCTTCAGTCCCTGGCACAAATGACAGGAGGAACAAGTGGCCCCATGGCTGGGGGGAGCAGGAAGGTCAAGCCCTCCTGGTCCACTTTGTCTTCTTGTGGGAGGCAGAGCGGTGGAATAAGCTCTTAATAGCCCTGGACCCCCAACCTAAAAGGGAAAAAAAAAATTAAAAAAATAACAGCCACCCTGCAGAGCAGGGGGTCTGCCTCCTACAACACTAAGCTAAAAACTGAGAGCTTTCTCCTGGCCTCAGGGGGTATAGCTGGCGGGGGAGGAGCTAACAGTTTTCAGCCTAGTGTCGCCTCCTAGTGGCAGCAAGGAGCTATACCCATGGTGAGAAATGTGAATGTCAAAAGATGATAAAAAATAAAAAATGGAGACAGCATGTCCAAAAACTGAATTTATTCCAGATGCAACGTTTCGGCTTAGTGATAGCCTTTGTCAAGCATAATATGTGTCCTGTGATTATCACCGCTCTTTGTATCAAATGGGCGTTGTTCAGATGCCATGTTGGGAACTGGTCAGTGGGCAGCTCGCTTGTTCACAGCCTAGGTGACTGTTACTTTACTCTGTATGTTATTCTTTACATACATTGGTTATGTATTTTATCATAGTTTAGTTAACCTTTTATTCACTGAAGCCTTGTCAAGCCTATTTTATTCCCAGATCTCAGAATTCACGGTAAAACACCAGTCGCTACATGCGCAGCTGAAGCCAATGAATGGCTTTAGCAGTGACATTTCCCCAAGTACTCCAGCAGTGACGTGCCACTTGGGGATATTTCACCGCTGAATCCAGTCATTGGCTTCAGTGATGGACTTGACCCTGTCCATGTGGAAGTTGACAGATGGTAACCAAAAAACCATCAAAGAGAGCCAGGAAGCCAGGGAACTGGAACACAGTAGCAGGGAGCAGGTGAGTATGGATTTCTCCACAGGTATTCCAGGCTGGGAAGCAAATTAAAAAAACCTGGACAACCCCTGTAAATTTCTATATGGTCCACCAAGAAATAAAAGGTCAAATGATCCTGTGAAACCCTACACAACTGGGCAGATCAGGGTACATCATATACACTAACGTCTACCTACAAAATGAGCATTAGTGTGTGTATGGTCCACTTTGAGGTATCTCAAGTATTGGAACAAACTAGGGATCGACCGATATTGATTAAAAAATCAATATCGGTCGATCCCTAGTTTGTTCCGATAATTTGTGAACTTTCAGGCCGATAGCAGATAATTTATACCGATATTCTGGGAATTTTCATTTTTGAAAAAAAAATAATTTCCTACACAAATCTGCTGAAAATTAATATGTTTATTGTTAACGTTTTTTTTTTTTTTTTTTGTAAATCTTTCTTTTTCATTTATACTTAATATTTTTGTGTTTTGTTTTTTTATTAACTTTTAGCCCCCTTTAGGGACTAGAACCCTTGTCTTATTCACCCTGATAGATCTCTATCAGGGTGAATAGGATCTCACACTGTCCCTGCTGCTCTGTGCTTTGTGCACACAGCAGCATGGAGCTGAACATGGCAGCCAGGGCTTCAGTAGCGTCCTGGCTGCCATGGTAACCGATCGGAGCCCCAGGATTACACTGCTGGGGCTCCGATCGGAGGAGCAGGGGAGAGGGGATCCTGTGGCCACTGCCACCAATGATTAATACTGGGGAGGGGGCTTGGGTGGGGGGGGCGCACTGCGCCACCAATGTTTTTAATACTGGGATGGGGGTGGGGGGCGCACTGCTCCACCAATGATTAATACTGGGGGGCTTGGGGGGGCGCACTGCGCCACCAATGAAGAGAAATCTCTCATTAATTCATATACAGGAGGCGGGAGCTGGCTGCAGAATCACATAGCCGGCTTCCGACCTCTATGAGCGGTAGCTGCGATCCGCGGCACCTAAGTGGTTAACTACCGCAGATCGCAGCTACCGCTCATAGAGGTCGGGAGCCGGCTATGTGATTCTGCAGCCAGCTCCCGCCTCCTGTATATGAATTAATGAAAGACTTATCTTCATTGGTGGAGCGGTGGCCACAGCCCCTCCCCTCCTCTTGTCTTCTCTCCTTTAATTGGCGGCAGCGGCAGCAGCATCACAGGAGGAGGGAGACACTGCTTCCTTCTCCCCTGTGCTGCTGAGGAAACACGGAGAGAGCTGACAGCAGCGCGTTCTGTGTTCCCCAAACGTTATCAGTATATCGGCAAAATAGATGCCGATACCGATAACTGTCAAAATCCTGAATATCGGCCGATAATATCGGTAAAACCGATAATCGGTCGATCCCTAGAACAAACAGTGTCAGATTTCAAGACCTCAGTGATCAACATAGAGAATAGATTTAAGAAATTCCCATTTATTGCAAGTGTAGAGCATAACCGGAACACAACATTACCCAATGGTGAGAGCTGGTCCCCATCCATCAAGATGTCCTTGTACACACTCTTGTGTTCTTCTACATAGTCCCACTCCTCCATGGAGAAATAAACCGTTACATCCTCACATCGTAGAGGAACCTGGAGAAACACAAAGATAAAGTCATAAATCAATAATGGTAAAGGTCACGCGGAGATCACTTGGGGTATATCTGCCCCAACAGGTGGAAACGTCTCAGAAGTTGTAGGACAATCTCTTCCGGCTCATTCTACCTCTCCAGAGATCAGCTGAGTGATTTTGTTGGTGAGTTGTAGAATCTTCTTATCATAATTCTCCTTTTGTATCACTGAGGTCGGCGGAGGGATGGTGATGTCTTCTTCTGCCTTCTTCGCTATGGTGTAGTCCTGTGTATGGAGAGCAGAGCGATATAGAAGCTATACAATACGGGTGTATGAGATAGTGATGGCCTCACTGTCACCTTCTCAGAATTCCTCACCTCTCCAGTCAGGAGGTAGATGATCTCCAGGGTTACTTTCAGGACCTCCTGGCACAGGTGACTGCTGGCCATGTCCATCCCAAATTCTCATATGTAAGTGTTCGAGGGTGGAAGTGATGGTAAACTCTGTAATTGGAAATTGTTTGTTATAATGGAGGTAAACTCTCACATAAAAGAAATTTATCTCTTTAAAAAGTCTAGCGAAGAGAAATTGATCATAAAAGAATCTGCTGCTGGGACCTCCAGGAAACAGTTGTAAACTTTGAGAGAACCCAGCGGGAAGTGTACTTCTCTTCTGAGTGACCACCGCTCCATTCACTGGCTGAGGGACTGATGGAGATACCTAATGACGGCTCAGATATCTCCTTCGGTCCCATAGACAAGGAATGCAGCAGTGGTCCCACAGACACATCAATGTTCTATTCAAACAGGGGACCCCCGTTCTCATGATCAATGGGGGTCCCGGTGGTCGGACTTCCAGTGATCATACATTTATCATCTACCCCCTTTAAATGGATGCTCATGATTAGTGCTTTAGAAAACATCTGATACTCATGAAGCAAAGGTGCCTTAAAGGCTATGGACACCTTCGGTGCATTTTTTTTAGATTGCATTTTACTCATTTTGAGCTAAAAATCATTTTTCAGTTGGTCTTTATTAAACATTTTCAGCAATTTTTGATATACGGGGGTTACATTTTAGTCTATTTGCAGGCCGTCTACGTCATTTAGTCTGAATCCCATCATCTGAGGGCTCATGTGTAGCTCTTATCTCTGATCTCCTGACTGCATAAACCCTCAATATAGCTCAACTCTTATCAAATTGATAAGACTACGTTTCAATAAGTGTTTATGAGGTCAGGAGACTAGAGATAATGAGTATACCTTGTGTCAGATGACAAGATTCAGAGTAAACAGAAAGTGACAGCCTGCAAACAGACTAAAATTTAACCCTTGTATGACTAAACATTTTTTTTAAAAACCAGCTGAAAAAATGATTTTTAGCCCAAAATGAGTAAAATACAATCAGAAAAATTCCCCCCCCCCCCCCCCCGGAGGTGTCCATAGCCTTTAAATGTTCTACGTCAGGGATGCCCAACGTGCTGCCCTCCAGCTGTTGCAAAACTACAACTCCCAGCATGCCTGGACAGCCTACAGCTATCAGCCTACAGCAGGGCATGATGGGGGTTGTAGTTTTACAACAGCTGGAGGGCCGCAGGTTGAGCATCCCTGTTCTACGTCATAAATGTCTGATAGGAAGTCTCCCCGCAGGGACCCATACTTATCTAGACAATGGGGTTCTGCAGATGATGTGACTGTCTCTCTCCACTTCAGGGAATTACGGGAATTGTGTGACCACCTCTCTTTTCATGCTCTGGATGCAGCAGGAGGACAGGGGTCAGGAAACCTCCCAGAGGAGGGACCAGCGCCTATCAGACATTTATGGCATATACTGTGACCCACGGCGTCAACCAAAAACAGGTTGAGCATTACTTCTAGGGGATAATACAGAATGGAGGCGCCATCCAGAGAACCTACCAGTCTATAATACGGGATGATTGTTCATGAGACAATTCTAATGACGCAGCAGCGGAAAATTGGGGAAATTTAATCTCTGGCCCCCTCCCCCGCTACAGGCAATGTAAAGGGAGTGTTTACAATAACAGGACATATGGAATTGTTATCTATGCGATTGTTCAACCTGTAATTCTGATAATAACATTATGTATGGGAATTGCTATACAAGCAACCGCTTAACATGCGCGTGCCCGGGTTGTAAGGACTAGTTCACACTGCAGATTTCTGCCTTTTCCGCGTCAGAACCTCTTCTCAGTCTGACTGCGGTGGATCTGCTCTTGGCGTAGCCCCGCTGACTAGGGCTAAACTGCGAGCGGACACACGTTGCGGGTTCCTGGACACACGTTGCGGGTTCCGGTGTGCCGTCCGTGCGGATATCGCTCCCAGAAAAGACGTGTCCTTTCTTGTCGTGGTAGCAAAAGGTAACCTGCCACGTGAACATGCAAAAAACTATGAACTAGCCCTAACAATAAATAATGGTGATATCTGTATATTATGGAATTGCTATCTAAGCCATTCCCCAGTATACACATAGGGGGAGATTGATCAAACCTGGTGTAAAGGATAACTGGCTGAGTTGCCCATAGCAACCAATCAGATTCCACCTTTCATTTTTCAGAGCTCCTTTGGAAAATGAAAGGTGGAATCTGATAGGTTGCTATGGGCAACTAAGCCAGTTCTACTTTCCACCAGTTTGCTATATCTCCCCCATTATGTAATCTCATAGCCATACTGGGAACTGTCCTTCAGTAACAGTACACGTCCCTTCACTGACAGCAGTGCGTTACCTAAGCCGCAGCGTCTTTTGGGGGAGTCACATGTCCGGCAGCAGCAGGGTGAGGTCGCCTCCTCCTATGCAGTCGGGTCATTACAACAGTCGCCCAGGAGATGCTACATAATAGTAAAAGCTAGAGGACCTTCCACTTCTAGGCTCCAGGACCTGCCATGACATCACGATCATGTGATCAGTCACATGATCAGAGGGAGAGCAAAGCGAAAGCGGCTTTGATGACGTCACAACCACGTGATCAGTCACTCTGGCAGAGGAGTGAAGCTGCTGTAGTAGCTTGAGAGCGGCCCCAAGCGGACGGTCTGTGAAAGTACAATTAGCAGAATTGATAAATGTTACTGTGTGCATGATGCCTCCCTACCAGCTGCACATCATGTGGGGACTCTCCGCCCTGAGGCTGATGGGACTGGTGGAAAGTTTAGGTGACACCTGAACACTATATACGGTGTCCCCAATGCCAGCCCTTCCAAGTTTTCATTGTCCTACCTCTGGCAGCGCTGTAGATCACGCGGAGTACACAGGATTATTACTGCATACACTTTAGTGGTTGTTTTGAATGTTTGTTACTATTTAACCCTTAAAAGGAACCCCAGATTTTCAATTTTTGCGTTTTTTCGTTTTTCATTCCCTGCCTTCCCAGAGACGTTATTTTTCCGTTCACGTAGCCGTATGAGTGCTTGTTTTTTTGCAGGAAAAGTTGTACTTTCTAATGGCACCATTTAACATTGTATATGATGTAATGGGGAGATGGAAAACAAATTCCAAATGGGGTGAAACTGGAAAAATAAATAAATAAAAAATTCGCCACAGTTATGTGTTTTTTTTTCTACATTTTCTATTAGGAAAAATTGACCTGTTGCCTTCATTCTCCAGGTAATTACAATGATACCATACTTCTATAGTTTTTATTGCATTTTAATACCGAAAAAAATAAATAATAAATAATTTTTTCTTTTCGTTACCATAGTCTAACCCCTATAACTTTTTTGTACTTACATGTTCGGAGCTGTGTGAGGGCTCATATTTTGCAGGGTGATCTGTACTTTTCAGTGATACCATTTTGTAGTGCGTGTGACTTTTTGATCACTTTTTATTCCATTTTTTTAGGGAGTTGAAGTGACAAAAATGGCGAATTGGCTATTTTGAATTCTTTTCTGTTACGCCATTTGTCGTATAGGATAAATATTGTTATATTTTAATACTATGGACCTTTTTGGACGCGGTGATGCCTTTGATTTATTTTTATTGCTTATTTTTATTTTGGATAAATGGGGGGTGATTTGAACGTTTATTTTTAAATTTTTCTATTTTTAAAAACTTTGTTTTTTAAAGTCATCCTGGGTGAATATAACTAGCAATCACTAGATTGCCAATTGTATTTTTTGATAGGTATATATCCATCACAGAACACACCAATCACTGTATACCAATACAGTGCTGCCACCTGCTGGCCTGTATTGGTATATACCAGTGATGGGTATCGGAGCCTACTTGAAGCACTGAGCCATCACAGGCATATAACAGCTTCTCCTATGGCAGCTGGGGAACGCTAATATGGTTAGGAGCTCCTGCACCTTCACCGCTCGGATGACGCGGTCACATTTAACCGCAGCATCTCAGGGGTTAAATGTCTGCGATCGGCCTCTGTCACGAGGGTATCAAGAGCCACGTCTGACTCCGTTATACCCGGGGTCAGGAAGTCGCAGCGGGTGGCTGCGCGCTCTATATCTAAAGATCACGTTGTCTTTTAGTGATTGTTTTCTGTGTTTGCCTTGCTATCCTTTTTGTCTCTCTCAGGGATCCGTAGCTTCTCCTCCTCAGCTGTTT
This sequence comes from Bufo bufo, assembly GCF_905171765.1. Lineage (NCBI taxonomy): Eukaryota > Metazoa > Chordata > Amphibia > Anura > Bufonidae > Bufo > Bufo bufo. The sequence continues at coordinate 527,729,883 of NC_053393.1, forward strand.
CTTGTCTGCCACTCCCTACCTCCTTATATTCTCCCCTCACACTTCTCTAGTTGCCAGTTATAGAGCTTCCTGCCTGGACATCTATACTGACCCACTGGAGTGGTTAATCCTGGTTGTCGTTCCTGAGTGCTACCCTCCGGATCCCTGTTGGGCTTATTGTTGTCTCCTGTTGTCGCCCACCTGGGAATATATGTTGAGTCTGTGTTGTCTGTCCTCCCCTTGGTGTTTTCCCTTAGAGTTAGTGGTGCGGACTAGTGTTCCCATCGCCCTGTTCACTACCTAGGGCTCAGCTCAGGGAAAGCCAGGGCTTTAGGCACGTGATCGGCGTACGGGTGAGGAACCCGTCTAGGGACGTCAGGGCAGCCAGGTGCCAGCCGCCAGGTGAGTCAGGGGTCACCATCTTCCCTCTCACTTGGGCAGGGTCTTCCTCGTTCCCTCCCTCTGTGTCACGTATGTGATAGCCACGCCGACCGTGATAGCCTCATGGCTGATCGCAGACATCCGCCACGGGCCTTTGCTGTTTGAAACAGCAGAAACCCGTCGGCTATGGCGCCCGCTGCCCTTGCGAGCAGGCACCCTCTTTAAAGTGCTAACTTCTGCCGTACGTGTACGGCAGAGGTCGCGATGGCGTTAAACATCTTTATACCTGTTCTTAAAGGGGTAACTAAACCTCAGATACTGCTCACAGCACTCTGCCCCTTCAGATTTCAGCGGCTCTGCTGGGCTTTTGGAGCATGCCGAATACAGATCCACAGAAAGTATATGGGAGCTGTACTCCACACACTCCAACAGAGCAAATGAAATCAGAAGGTGCAGCGCAAATGTTAGTTGCCCTTTAAACATGACTTGGCCATTGTTGTGGCAGCCATCTTATTTGTGCACATATTGTTCCACTAGGCTTATCTGTGCTGAAACTCCTTCGGGGAGATTTATCCAAGCTGGTGTAAAGGAAAACTGGCTTAGTTGCCCCTAGCAACCAATCAGATTTCACCTTTCATTTTTCAGAGCTCCTCTGCAAAATGAAAGGTGGAATCCGATTGGTTGCTCTTGGCAACTAAGCCAGTTTTCCTTTACACCAGTTTTGATAAATCAGATGCAGATCTCATGACGTCACTGGCTTGCGGGAAACATCAGACCAGTGAAGTCATGACTATTTCACGGCACGGGCCTAGGTGCGGCTCAGCCCCGTTCACTACTACGAGCTTTACTGCCTTCTCCAACAGCTGTCAGACCCCCGCCAATCAGATACTGATGACCTATCCTGAGGAAAGACCATCAGTAATAAAAAGGTACAGAACCCCTTTAAAGGGCATCTGTCAGCAGTTTTGTACCTATGACACTGGCTGACCTGTTACATGTGCGCTTGGCAGCTGAAGGCATCTGCGTTGCTTCCCGTGTTCATATGTGCCCGCATTGCTGAGAAAGATTATGTTTTAATATATGCAAATGAGCCTCTAGGAGCAACGGGGGCGTTACCGTTACACCTAGAGGCTCTCTCTGCACGTTGATTGACAGGGCCAGGCAGTGAAAACATCCTCATGCCTGGTCCTGTCAATCAAGGACAGAGGGGGCGGCAGTTGTAGAGAGAGCAGAGCCTCTAGGTGTAATGACACTGAAGGTAATTGTAATCAATATCAGATCGATGAAGGTCCGACTCCTGGAAAGTGAACGGGACAAGCGGTTGTAATTACTCTGCAACCCCGCTACAAGGGAGACGGCGTGCAGTTAAACTTTGAAGCGGGCGCCGCGCTCACACAGGCCCAGCGACCCCTTCAAACAGATGATTGTTTGGGTCCTGGGACCCCTGCTGATTTAATATTGGCGATAGGTCATCAATACTATACCACTGCACAGCCCTTTGCACTTTCGGCCTTCTTATCTCATGTATCGGGGGCTTGATAAAGTTGCATAGAATAACTCCAGACCTTTTTTTCTTTTGTAAGCACCTAAAGGGGTTGGCCCATCTGGGGTATTGATGGCATATTGCTAGGATACGCCATCAACGTCCGGTATCTAGAGAACTGGGTCCAAAAGCAGCCGAGCGAGCGTGCTTGACTATGTAGGGAAATCCCATAGATGTGAATGGAGAGCGCACTGCGCATGCCCGACCGTCTCTCTATTCACCACTATGAGACTGCCGGAAATAGCCAGCGCTCAGCTATTTTTGGAACTCCCATAGAATTGCTCTCTGTTGACTTTGGGAGCCCCTTTTTGGAGAAAAGAGTGGGTCCCAGAGGTAGGACCCACACCTATCTGACATTGATGGCATATTCTATCGATATGCCATCAATGTCCCTGATGGGAATACCCATTTAAAGTGGCATGTATTTTCTGGGAAGCCTTAATGGGGTACAGCAAGTAAAAAAATAAAATAAAAAAATCTGTTCCAATGTGTCTGAAAATAAAATGATTGCTCTTGCTAATATATTGCTCAAACCAGACGCAAAGAATCAGTTTGCACTAATATATCGCAAGTTTTTTTTTTACATTATTGTATTATTTTATGCACTTGACATATTCTGCAGAGCTTTACAGACATTAGCATCAACTTGTCCCCAATGGGGCTCACAATCTAAGTTCCCTATCAGTATGTTTTTGGAGTGTTGGAGGAAACCGGAGGAAACCCACACAGACACAGGGAGGACATACAAACTCCATGCAGATGTTGTCTTTGGTCGGATTCGCTCAGAACCACTGGGCCGCCGTGCTGCCCTGTTCAACATAACCAGCAATATAAAAGGTCCTCACGTCTCACTACAGACTTTGTCACAGGGCTGGGTAAGAGGACTTGCTGAAGAAGAAGGAATTCTGTAGGGAGGTTCTCATGTACATGCGCCAGACCGCTGCTAGACTGCCGTGTCACTTTAAGAAAATGCCCGTCGCTGACTCAATACATGGTGATCTTGGTCGTGCGCAGGTTTCACGCCCAAGTATCACAACGTAGCAGGGCGTCCATAGAAATGAATGGGGTCGAAACGCGACCTGCACATTTGGTATATATAAACGCGGAACCTGCATAACGGCAAGTGGCTTTTCACCCTAAAGGCTCTTCAGTGGCCTGGTGCTGTTGAAGGATGAATGCCCCCCACCAAACCAGGCTCATGATCTGAACCAACAAAGGTCCAGGGTGTTGTGAGTAACCTGACATCAGGATTTTCTCTTTCTACACCTTTGAAAATTGGCTGATCCTTCTCTCAAGGATTCATCCTCCTCTGTAAACCCTAAGCCTAGAAAGTGTGGGATTTGAGCTAAACGCTCACCAAGTTCGGGTTCCAAGCCTTTATGTAAGGAATGTTCGGCTATGGTGGTGAAGGGAGAATCAACCAGTTTTCTGGAAGATATCAGAATGTTGGTCAGAGAGAAAGTACAACCTGCCCTTTCATCCCAGGATTTAGCCACCACCTCTAAGGCCTCTGCTGTTTCTGTTAAGTTACACCAACATTTGGATAGTGACTCTAATTCAGAAAACCTGGAATTGTCGGATTTAGATTTTTCTAGGTTCTTCAGATTAAGAGAAAGAATTACAAGTTTTTTTTTGTTTTTTTGTTTAATCTGGATTATATAGACCAGTGTTCCTCAACTCCAGTCCTCAGGGCCCAACTGCCGGTCATTTTCCTGGATTTCCTTAGTATTGAGCAGGTGATATAATTAGCGTCAATACATCAGGACTTACCACAGGTATTCATTTTGTGCGATATTCTCAAATCGTGACCGGCAGGTAGGCCCTGAGGATTGAAGTTGAGGAACACTGATATAGACGATCTAATCAAAGCAATCAGAGCTAATATCCAGATGGAAATTCCAAAGAAACCAAGATCGGTGCAGGAAAAAATATTTTTCCAGTCATGGATAATATAGAGACATTAATTTGGGCTGAATGGGCTAAACCAGAGTGGGATTCCTTTTTTCCTAAGGGTATCAAAAGGAGGTGTCCTTAAAGTGAAGAAGATTGTGCGGATTTGGAATCAATACCTAAGGTAGATTCGCCAGTAGGTAAGCGTACTGTTCTACCCTTTGAAGATGCAGTCCAACTAAAAGATCCCATAAATAGGAAGGCGGAAAAATCCTGTAAAGCAACTGCAGCATTACTAAAACTGGGGGTAGCGGCTACTTGTCTAGCCCGTACCCTCAATTTGTGGTTGGAGCAGCTGGAAATTCATCTAGTCAATAAAACACCTAGAGATCAGATCCTGGAAAGTCTGCCTTTATTAAAGGGGTATTCCCATCACAGACAATGGGGGCATATCGCTAGGATATGCCCCCATTGTCTGATAGGAGCAGGGAAATGAACGGAGGGCGCACTGTGCATGCACATCCGCCCTCCATTCATTTCTATGGGGCCGCCGAAAATAGCTGAGCACTGGCTTGGCTATTTCCATCTGCCCCATAGAAATGAATAGGAGCAGGGGCCGCGCGTGCGCTCTGATTCACTTCTATGGAAGAATTGGGGAGCAGCGCTTAGTGGTGGACATACCCCGGAAAAACCAAGCTCCTCCAGCCACAGCTCTCCCCGCTCCGTTCTCATTGTAGGTGCAGGTCCCAGAGGTGGGACCCGGACCTATCAGACAATAAGGGCATATCCTAGCGATATGCCCCCATTGTCTGTGATGGGAATACCCCTTTAAAAACGGCTATTAGCTTTCTTGCCGATGCTTTAAAAGAAATGGTTAGGTTTTCAGCCTGCACTTTATTTCTTTCAAATACAACCAGACAAGTACTCTGGCTCAAACCATGGTCAGGCATTATCACCTCAAAGAATAAATTAATATCTCTGCTTTTCATGGGCAATATGTATTTGACCAAGACTTAGCTAAAATCCTGGGAAATCATACGGATCATGCGTTGTAAGGGTATTTTACAAGAAATAATTGGCATTTGACATACCTAATTAATTTGTTCTTCCCCTTTAATTTTTATATTACCTTCTGTATTCCTTATAATGTAGTGAGCTAGGCATAGTTACTTAACATATACAAAGCCATAGTTCTGTGTCCAATGACCACTAGACCACATTCCAGACTGGTTAACCCAGTGGTTCTCAACCTTTCTAAAGCCGTGACCCCTTAATACAGTTCCTCATGTTGTGGTGACCCCCAACCATTACATTTTTTTCCTTGCTACGTCATAACTAATTTTGCTACTGTTATGATGACCCACCAAAAACACGCACAGACACCAATACACCAAATGTTAATTCAAATACACAAGTATTCATTCATAACCACAGAACTTTAGCATAAATACAAAATATTTGTAAACCAAATAAATAACTTTAAAATAAATAATAAACAACAAATACCCCCTAATAAATAACTCAGTGGTGCTCACAGTACCCCCCCCCCCCCCCAAAAAAAAAAAAAATAATCAGTGGTGCTTCAAGTCCCCCCCCAAATAAATAAATCAGAAGTGCTCAGGGTCCCCCAAATAAATAAATCAGAAGTGCTCAGGGTCCCCCAAATAAATAAATCAGCGGGGCTTCAGGTCTCCCCCAAATAAATAAATCAGTGGTGCATCAGGTTTCCCCCAAATAAATAAATCAATGGTGCTCAGGGTCCCCCAAATAAATAAATCAATGGTGCTCAGGGTCCCCCAAATAAATAAATCAATGGTGCTCAGGGTCCCCCAAATAAATAAATCAGAAGTGCTCAGGGTCCCCCAAATAAATAAATCAGCGGTGATTCATGTCCCCCCAAATAAATTAAGCCTTGCTCAGCCAAATAATTAAAATAAAATTAGCCAGGCTCAATTAAATCATTGGTGGCAGTGGTGCTCAGCGGCGGTGTCATTAACGAAAAAACTCGGACCTCAGCAGACAGGCGGCCCGACTTACCCGTCCAGACGTCAGGCTCCTTCAAGCACAGGCAGTGATAGGACATCACTTCCTGTGCGCGAGGATAAGGGGCCGCTGCCGTTGTGCGGGCGACCCACAATAGGAAGCCTCAGGCGACCCCCCGGAAAGGGCCGATCGACCCCCAAAGGGGTCGCGACCCCTAGGTTGAGAACCGCTGGGTTAACCGATTAGACATCTGTACTCCACATTGGACATCTTTACGAGCAGAGGGGTATAAAACCTTTGTGCATTAAGAGTAAGAACTTAGCTCTTCTGGGAACATCATTCAGGTAGTATGTTGTAGGTCACTATATCTCTCTTGTATTACCATGGGACATTGGCTATGTGGGTAGCATGGTGACAGAAACTCCCCCATTGTGTAGGCCAGGTGATGATTATTATTTATTCTGTATGTGATTTGTCTGTTTTATCTTATATTTGATCACATATAGTAAATATTTTTATCACTTAGCCTGTGTAAGCCTATTTATTCTTCAATCTTTAAATTAAATTAAGAGTAACTAAACTTTTGTATACATTTTTGTGAACATGTCCCTACTGCCGTAATAGTTTTTGTAATATAGTTTATTCATTTTTTTTGTATTTTTAATACACTTTACCTGTCCTGAAGCGCAACTTACCCTGTGCGCTTAAAATCTACTTCTCTGTATACAGAGTACACATTTTATCAATGGGGCTGCAGCGCATGGAGTACGGAAAGGAGCACACATTGCTGCTCCTGTCCATGCCCCCCAGAGGTTTACTAAATACTGGCATAGCACATGGGTACCCTGTAACCATGTGCTATGCCAGGATTAACGGAGTGGAGCGGGCTCCTGCTTATGCCTGCTTTGCTAAGCTAAGAGTCCCACATGTCAGCTCTTAGCTTAGTGAAGTAAGCAGAAGCAGGAGCCCACTACTCCATGCGGCCCCATTATTTAAATACTCCGCACTCCCTATACAGAAAAGTAGATTTTAAGCGCACAGTAAAATGTGTGCTTTAGGGAGGCAAAAGTGTATTCAAGATACGAAAACAATTAATAAATATATTACATTACATTATTAATATATATACAGTATTTCAAAAACTATTAGGGCATTAGGGACATGTTCACAAAAATGTATACAAAAGTTTAGTTACTATTTAAATTCAAATCACATTAAAACACAAAAAAACGGTTTCCTGATGATAGATTTTAGATAAAAATACATTTTTTTTTAGGCAAAAAGGACCAGCGAGAAGAGAAAAAGCATAAACGCAAACCTGGGAGATAAAGTTATGGAAAGGGAAAAAATGTAATCCCAACAAGGTGGAGGCTTCCTCCTACAAGCAATGACGCCATTCGTGTAGGGGGCAGACTCAGTTCTTTTGTCAACATCTGGGGACAGGTGACACCAGATCAGTGGATATCAAACATTATAAGGGAAGGATTAAAAGGATAAAAGGGAAGGATATCGGATAGAAGTTGAGTCTCTCCCCTTCAAAATCTCATCATAACAATTCAAAACAATAATAAACCTGAAACAAGTTTACTGTTTATTACAGGTTCAAGATGGAAACGATAAAGACAGAAGTAAAACTGATAAAGCAGGGAGCAGTAATGGCGACAGTAGATCTAAGAGATGCTTACTACCATGTGCCTATTCACCCACAGTAGAGGCATTTTCTGGGGTTTGTAGTTCAGAAGAAGAGCTAATCAACATTTCCACTTCCTATGTCTTCTATTTGGAATTTCTTCAGCAGTACAAATATTTACCAAGATCATGGCAGGAGTGGTGTCAGCACCGAGGAAGGAATCCGTAATAGTCATTCCATACCTGGACGACATACTGATAGTGGCAGACACAAGAAGACATCTATTGGATCATGTTCAGATTGTCTAACTTACAATCACTGGGAAAAGTATAGTCTGACTCCAGACAACGGGATACATTTTTTAGGTATTCTTCATGGATTCCAATGCAAAAAATGTATTTCTGCCACCTCAGAAAATAAAGGCCTTACAGCTTCAGATCCATCAGTTTTAAAAAACGAGACAATGCTGGCTAGTCTCTCATCCTGGTAGTGTGGGTTCAGTTCCACATGAGACCCTTGCAAAAATTCATTCTATCCAGCTGGGTCAGATCACCACCAACTTTAGACCAGAAAATTAACCTTAACAAGGAGTTAAGAAGATCTCTGAATTGGTGGCACTCAAAGAAAAACCTTACAAACGGAGTCTACTGGAAGCAGGAACAAATGTACTCCATCATGCCAGTGCTTCATGATGGGGAGTTCATACAAATCAGGAATCATACCAGGGAAAGTGGCCCAAGAATCTAGGGCAATAGTTCTCAAACTTAAAGGGGTTGTTTTAGAAGAGCCTAAAAGCCACAGAACAATATAAAAAAATAATAATAAATCAACATGTCTTGATACACTCGGACAATGCAACAGCAGTAGCCTTTATACAGCATCAAGGAAGAACAAGACACAATCTTCTTCAGTGGCTCTCTGGAAAAAAAAATTCTTGGGTGGAGAATATAAAATCTAGGTAAAATAGTAATGGCTACCCACGCTGCCAAGAGGGGAAAAAATATATTGATAAGGGTGGGGGATGGTGAAAATCTTTGTAATATTTAGCCGCTGCTGGTTCAGAGAGGGTTAATTGCCCAAACACCCTCCAAGCATATAACACTATATAAATGGGATGAAGAGACCTGAAACCGCGCTGGCCACAAAGAGGGACACCACTATTAACCCCTGTATAGTTGGAAGGAAAGAGTTGATAAGTACTGCTGGGTGAATTGGCAAGTTCTGCCCATACAGGATTCTGTCCGTGTGTGGCAGGACCGCGCTTGGCTATAGAGTAACACTGGGGTGGTACCTCTAGCACAGGGAACCAGACAACCCAGCTGACCTTACCTAATTGTAGACAGAGGTCCGACCACTATAAAACCTGTGTGTTAAGTGTATGAATCCCAATACCTAAAGAGTTCACACCCGGAGACTATGGCACATACGATTGTAAAGTTAATTCATAAACACTTATTTAAGCCACATTCTTATCAGTAAGATAAGAATTGAGCTAGGAGGTCAGAGACCAGGAGCCGTCAAGCTGAGCTGCCTGACGGAACAGAGTAAGAATTCAGTGCCTGCTACTAGAGAATCTCAATGCTGTACAGAGAAAAGGGTTCAAAATTTTGAATAAAGACCAACTGAATTTTTTTTTTTTACCTCAAAATGAGTACAATGCAATAATAAAATAAAAATTGCCCCTAAAGGTGGTTTTGTCAGGAATGACTTCTGCTCCATTTGAACCTTTAGATTCAATGTCTCACTAATAAAAAATTTTTGGTAGCAATATCTTCTGCCAAACCAGTTAGTGAACTACAGACCCTCTCTATTGAAGAACCTTTCCTTAGAATTCTAGATGACAAAGTTGATATTCAAATTAGACCTGAGTTTTCTTCCAAAGGTAGCTGCACCCTTGCATAGGTCATAGGATATTGTGATTCCATCCTTTTGTACAAATGCTAAGAATGTTCAAGAATCTACCTTTCATACCTTAGACGTAAGATGATCAGTTTTACAGTATTTGGATGCAAAAAAAAAGAGGAATTAACAAAAAACTATTTGTGAAATTTTGTGGCCCAAACAAGGGAAAGAAGGCGGCTAAGAGTTCCATCTCTCATTGGATCAGATTGGCCATTGTAGAAGCCTATAGAGCTAAGGGCAAAGAGGAACCTCCTTCCCTCAAAGCACATTCGACAACAGCCATATTGGTTTCCTGGGCTGAAAGATCTTCTGCCTCAATAGAACAAATTTGTAGGGCTGCAACATGGAAAAGAGCTCATACGTTCACCAAACACAACAAGCTTGACATTTTTGAGGATATGGCATTTGGACTCAAGATCCTCTGTGCTATTATCCCTCCCTAGTGGTTTCCCACCCTAATTTTTCTTTTTTCAATTAATTTATTCATCCCTTTTATCCTTGGGGATCCGTTAAAAATACACTGGAGGTGGAGGGAAAGGGTGGGGATGTTCTGTGTTTTTTCCTGTCCTATCAGGGGAAGTCAGTCTCAGGATGTGATGTCAGAGAGACTTCCAGGAAACCGGATTACAGATGAATGTAATACTCATTTGAGGTTCTAGACAGAGATAACTTTTCCGAAACTTTTTTTGTACAGGTGGTCACAGTCTAGATACTGGGATGGGGGGCATGTTAGTTATAAATCAAATGGAAGTGGCACATTACCGTTTCTTACCGATTCTGGGCATAGCAACGGGAAGTCCTAGTGTGGCATGTAAAGCCCTTAACATCATCACTAGTATTAAATATTTCCACTTTCGACACCGTTTCTGTAGTGCTTTCTATCTCTTCAGCCTATAACATGGCGTATGAATCCGTGACGCTCTTAAGGGCCGTCCACACCCTTATGACAAGACAAATAACGTTTTTTATATTTTTTTTATACAAATGAACAGACATCACGTGCACACACTACACAAATCACTAATTAACCAGAGGCTAACCCTAATAAATATGAATGCGAAAATGTGTTTTTGACCAGTTTCAGACGAGCATATTCAGTCTGTGAAATACGCTCCGAATGACAGAGGGATTTTCCCGGACTGAACGCTGCTCCTGTGACATGCATTATGATTTCTAATACTGTGTGTTCTTGCCCGATTGCTGCTGTACTTGAAGGCATCATGTGAGTACAATTCAGTACAGCCGAGGTCAGGCAGGAACACACAGCATTAGAAATCATTACGATGCTGTGAGTTTGTGTCACAGGAGCAGCGTTCAGTCCGGGAAATACAGCTCACACACATGGAGCGCATTTCCCGGACTGAATACACTTATCTGAAACTGGCCTTTATCTGAGTTTTGTCATCTCTTCATCAGCAGCAGAATAAACACGGATTTCAGTCTCGTCTCACACCATGTTAAGAGGGTGAGGAAAGGAAGATTTGTGCAATTGCTTTGCCCGGTCACCTAAGCGTGGTTATTTATGTTAATGAGTTTCACTCCACAGTTAGCGCTGCAAACTCCCGTCAGTTTAGGGCTGATTCACACGACCGTGCCGTATTTTGCGGATCCGCAAAACACGGATGCCACCTGCGTGCCTTCCGCAATTTGCGGAACGGAACATTAGGCCCATTAGAGAAATGCCTATTCTTGTCCGCAAAACGGACAAGAATAGGACATGACTCATTTTTGTGGGGCCACGGAACGGAGCAACGGATTTGGACAGCACACGGAGTGCTGTCCGCATCTTTTGCGGCCACGTTGACGTGAATGGGTCCGCACCCAAGCCCCAGAAAATGCGGCTCGGATGCGGACCAAAACCACGGTCGTGTGAATGAGCCCTTAGTGGACTACAAAACTGGAGTAGCATTTCTAGACAGGAGCGTTAGGTGTAAAGAGGAGCTAACAATGCCCCTAAATTTAAGCACAACTGTCACTTTTAAGACGCCCTCGCCAATTGCAAAGCGTGGCGTGGATGGGAGGAGGCAGGCCGCAGGCAAAAGCTCTGCAAACTCACTAATTTACCAGCTCTTGGCTGGAATACAGTTCTATTCTGACACATAGACAGTAGACAGATGAAGGCAGCCAAGCTGGAAACAGAGAGGCTCACTGCGAAATAGAGTAAATCTGACCCTAAAAATGTAAACCTAAAAGAGTTGGCCCTTTAAGGAGTGATGAGGGAGGAGTTACAGAGAGCGATGAGGAGAAAGCGAAGTTACTAAATAATTTTTTCTCCACCGTATTCCCTGAGGAAAATAAACTGTCAAATGAAATGCAGAATGTAAAAGTAAATTCACCCTTTAAAGTGTCCTGTCTGACCCAGGAAGAAGTGGAGCTGCGTCTTAAAAAGATTAGAATAGACAAAACCCCGGGACCAGATGGCATACACCCCTGTATCCTAAGGGAATTAAGTAATGTCATAGTCAGACCCTTATTTCTGATATTTAACCTCTTCACGACCGCAATCTGTATATATACGTGATAGCTGCACATACCGCGTGCAGCTATCACGTGTATAGACGTCAAGCCAGCTCTTTAATCCAAGCGCTGCAAAGCGCTTGGATTAAAGCTTCTGCCCCTGTCCTGCTGCTGTCACGGACAGCATATAGTCTAGTAATGCCAGCAATAGGCCAATCAGAGTGGCCCCTTGCCGGCAATCGATCCGATTGGTTAGTCTGTACAGACTAACCAATCGGATCGCGGCAGTGTTAAAATGCCCGTTTCAGGCGCAGATCTGCGCTCTGCAGATCAGAGCCTGAAAGTCGATAGTGTTCCTCATGCTCCCCCCCCCCCCGATCTGTGCCGCTCTAAGTACATGGTGCCCCTCTGTGTGCGCCCCCCCCCGCCCCCCCATCTGTGCCCCGCCGATCTGTGCCGATCTCCTTCCTGCTCATCTATCTCCTTCCTGGCATGCGATCCGCCCCCTGCATGAATTTTCTAGCCGCCCCTCCTGCGGCTGCCCCATTGTAGTCTGTACCCCCCGACCCCCCCATCCCTTCCAGCGCTGCCCCCGATTCCCCATTCTGTGTGTGATGAGGGCGGCTCCATTCCTGAGCCGCCGCCATCAGCAGAGAGTGTCAGCTCTATGCTGACACTCTCCTGTAACCCTATAGATGCTGCGGTTGCGGCATCCATGGGGTTAACAGAGGGAGGGAGCTCCCTCTCTCCACCATCGGGGCTGCAGCGCTGTGATTGCAGCACCCGATGGTTGCCATGGCAAAGGCGTCCAGTGCTGCCATCTACAGGCAATCTGGAAGTATTATACTTTGCAATGCAAGAGCATTGCAAAGTATACTACAACTATCAGCCCCACTGGATCTTCAAGATCCAAGAGGGAACTGATAAAAAAGTGAAAATAATAAAAGTAAAAATAAATCAATAAATAAATAAAAATGTAAATAAAAAAAGACATTGCCTTTTCCTATAAAAAAATAAAATAAAATACACATATTAGGTGTCACCGCGTCCGTAACGACCGTCTCTATAAATATATCACATGATGGACCCCGTCCGATAAACACCATAAAAATAAAATAAAAAAAACAGTGCCAAAAAAGCTATTTTTGTCACCTTACATCACAAAAAATGCAACAGCAAGCGATCAAAAAGGCTTATGACCCCCAAAATAGTACCAATCAAACCGTCACCTCGTCCCGCAAAAAATGATACCCTATTTAAGACAATCGCCCGAAAAAAAAGCTATGGCTCTCAGACTATAGAGACACTAAAACATCATTTTTTGGGTTTCAGAAATGCTATTATTGTGTAAAATTTAAATAAATAAGAAAAAGTATACATATTAGGTATTGCCACATCCGTAACGATCTTCTCTATAAAACTATCACATGACCCAACTCCTCAGATGAACGCTGTAAAAATAAATAAATGAAAACTGTTCCAAAACAGCCAATTTTTGGGTCACCTTGCCACATAAAGTGTAATAATGAATGATCAAAAAATCCTATGTACCCAAAAATGGTACCAATAAAAACCTCAACACTTTCTGCAAAAAACGAGCCCCTGCACAAGACGATCGGCAGAAAAATAAAAAACATATGGCGTTCAGAAACTCAATCCAGAACAATCTACCTTCCAAAAATCGTACGGCATTCCTTTCCTTCTGCGCCCTGCCGTGTGCCCTTACAGCAGTTTACGACCACATGTGGGGTGTTTCTGTAAACTGCGGAATCAGGGTAATAAATATTGAGTTTTGTTTGGCTGTTAACCCTCAATGTGTTAAAGAAAAAGAATATATAAAATGGAAAATCTGCCAAAAAAGTGAAATTTTTAAATTTCATCTCCATTTTCCTTTAATTCTTGTGGAACGCCTAAAGGGTTAACAAAGTTTGTAAAATCAGTTTTGAGTAACTTGAGGGGTGTAGTTTCTATAATGGGGTCATTTATGGGGGTTTCCACTATGTAAGCCCCACAAAGGGACTTCAGACCTGAACTGGTCCTTAAAAAGTGGGTTTTGGAAATTTTCTTAAAAATTGTAAGAATTGCTTCTAAACTTCTAAGCCTTCTAACGTCCTAAAAAAATAAAGTGACATTTCCAAAATGATGCCAACATAAAGTAGACATATGGGGAATGTTAACTAATAAATATTTTATTAGGTATCACTTTCTGTTTTAGAAGCAGAGAAATTGAAATTTGGAAAATTGTGAATTTTTCAAAATTTTGGGTAAATTTGGGATTTTTTCATAAATAAAGATGAAATATATTGACTCAAATATATGACTATCATGAAGTACAATGTGTCACGAGAAAACAATCTCAGAATGGCGTGGATAAGTAAAAGTGTTCCAAAGCTATTACCACATAAAGTGACACATGTCAGATTTGTTAATTTTGACCTGGACACTGGGGCATCAATGACCCTTGGTCATGAAAGGGTTAAGGACTCTATACTGACAGGGAATGTCCCACAGGTTTGGCGTATAGCAAATGTGGTGCCAATATTCAAAAAGGGTCCAAAATCAGAGTCTGGAAACTATAGGCCGGTAAGTTTAACCTCCTCAGGACCGCCGTACGCAGGATTGCGTCTTTGCGGCGGTCCTGTTGTTCTGGGTGGACGCGCCGGTGCGTCCTCTCGCGAGACGCGAGATTTCCTGTGAACGCGCGCACACAGGCGCGCGCGTTCACAGGATCGGAAGGTAAGCGAGTGGATCTCCAGCCTGCCAGCGGCGATCGTTCGCTGGCAGGCTGGAGATGTGATTTTTTTAACCCCTAACAGGTATATTAGATGCTGTTTTGATAACAGCGTCTAATATACCTGCTACCTGGTCCTCTGGTGGTCCCCTTTGTTTGGATCGACCACCAGAGGACACAGGCAGCTCAGTAATATGTTGCACCAAGCACCACTACACTACACCCCCCCCCCCGTCACTTATTAACCCCTTATTAGCCCTTGATCACCCCTGATCACCCCATATAGACTCCCTGATCACCCCCCTGTCATTGATTACCCCCCTGTCATTGATCACCCCCCTGTAAAGCTCCATTCAGATGTCCGCATGATTTTTACGGATCCACTGATAGACTGATCGGATCCGTAAAAATCATACGGACGTCCGAATGCAGCCTTACAGGGGAGTGATCAATGACGGAGGTGATCACCCCATATAGACTCCCTGATCACCCCCCTGTCATTGATCACCCCCCTGTAAAGCTCCATTCAGATGTCCGCATGATTTTTACGGATCCACTGATAGACTGATCGGATCCGTAAAAATCATACGGACGTCTGAATGCAGCCTTACAGGGGAGTGATCAATGACGGAGGTGATCACCCCATATAGACTCCCTGATCACCCCCCTGTCATTGATTACCCCTCTGTCATTGATCACCCCCCTGTAAAGCTCCATTCAGATGTCCGCATGATTTTTACGGATCCACTGATAGACTGATCGGATCCGTAAAAATCATCCGGACGTCTGAATGCAGCCTTACAGGGGAGTGATCAATGACTGTGGTGATCACCCCATATAGACTCCCTGATCACCCCCCTGATCACCCCCCTGTCATTGATCACCCCCCCTGTAAAGCTCCATTCAGATGTCCGCATGATTTTTACGGATCCACTGATAGACTGATCGGATCCGTAAAAATCATACGGACGTCTGAATGCAGCCTTACAGGGGCATGATCAATGACAGTTGGGTGATCACCCCCCTGTCATTGATCACCCCCCTGTCATTGATCCCCCCCCCCCCCCTGTAAGGCTCCATTCAGACATTTTTTTGGCCCAAGTTAGCGGAATTTTTTTTTTTACAAAGTCACATATTCCACTAACTTGTGACAAAAAATAAAATCTCACATGAACTCACCATACCCCTCACGGAATCCAAATGCGTAAAATTTTTTAGACATTTATATTCCAGACTTCTTCTCACGCTTTAGGGCCCCTAGAATGCCAGGGCAGTATAAATACCCCACATGTGACCCCATTTCGGAAAGAAGACACCCCCAGGTATTCCGTGAGGGGCATATTGAGTCCATGAAAGATTGAAATTTTTGTCCCAAGTTAGCGGAACGGGAGACTTTGTGAGAAAAAAATAAAAATATCAATTTCCGCTAACTTGTGCCAAAAAAAAAAAATTTCTATGAACTCGCCATGCCCCTCATTGAATACCTTGGGGTGTCTTCTTTCCAAAATGGGGTCACATGTGGGGTATTTATACTGCCCTGGCATTCTAGGGGCCCCAAAGCGTGAGAAGAAGTCTGGTATCCAAATGTCTAAAAATGCCCTCCTAAAAGGAATTTGGGCCCCTTTGCGCATCTAGGCTGCAAAAAAGTGTCACACATCTGGTATCGCCGTACTCAGGAGAAGTTGGGCAATGTGTTTTGGGGTGTCATTTTACATATACCCATGCTGGGTGAGATAAATATCTTGGTCAAATGCCAACTTTGTATAAAAAAATGGAAAAAGTTGTCTTTTGCCAAGATATTTCTCTCACCCAGCATGGGTATATGTAAAAAGACACCCCAAAACACATTCCCCAACGTCTCCTGAATACGGCGATACCAGATGTGTGACACTTTTTTGCAGCCTAGGTGGGCAAAGGGGCCCACATTCCAAAGAGCACCTTTCGGATTTCACTGGTCATTTACCTACTTACCACACATTAGGGCCCCTGGAAAATGCCAGGGCAGTATAACTACCCCACAAGTGACCCCATTTTGGAAAGAAGACACCCCAAGGTATTCTGTGAGGGGCATGGCGAGTTCCTAGAATTTTTTATTTTTTGTCACAAGTTAGTGGAAAATGATGATTTTTTTATTTTATTTTTTTTTTCATACAAAGTCTCATATTCCACTAACTTGTGACAAAAAATAAAAACTTCCATGAACTCACTATGCCCATCAGCGAATACCCTGGGGTCTCTTCTTTCCAAAATGGGGTCACTTGTGGGGTAGTTATACTGCCCTGGCATTCTAGGGGCCCAAATGTGTGGTAAGGAGTTTGAAATCAAATTCTGTAAAAAATGACGAGTGAAATCCGAAAGGTGCTCTTTGGAATATGGGCCCCTTTGCCCACCTAGGCTGCAAAAAAGTGTCACACATCTGGTATCTCCGTACTCAGGAGAAGGTGGGGAATGTGTTTTGGGGTGTCATTTTACATATACCCATGCTGGGTGAGAGAAATATCTTGGCAAAAGACAACTTTTCCCATTTTTTTATACAAAGTTGGCATTTGACCAAGATATTTATCTCACCCAGCATGGGTATATGGAAAATGACACCCCAAAACACATTCCCCAACTTCTACTGAATACGGAGATACCAGATGTGTGACACTTTTTTGCAGCCTAGGTGGGCAAAGGGGCCCATATTCCAAAGAGCACCTTTCGGATTTCACTCGTCATTTTTTACAGAATTTGATTTCAAACTCCTTACCACACATTTGGGCCCCTAGAATGCCAGGGCAGTATAACTACCCCACAAGTGACCCCATTTTGGAAAGAAGAGACCCCAAGGTATTTCGTGATGGGCATAGTGAGTTCATGGAAGTTTTTATTTTTTGTCACAAGTTAGTGGAATATGAGACTTTGTAAGAAAAAAAAAAAAAAAATCATCATTTTCCGCTAACTTGTGACAAAAAATAAAAAGTTCTATGAACTCACTATGCCCATCAGCGAATACCTTAGGGTGTGTACTTTCCGAAATGGGGTCATTTGTGGGGTGTTTGTACTGTCTGGCCATTGTAGAACCTCAGGAAACATGACAGGTGCTCAGAAAGTCAGAGCTGCTTCAAAAAGCGGAAATTCACATTTTTGTACCATAGTTTGTAAACGCTATAACTTTTACCCAAACCATTTTTTTTTACCCAAACATTTTTTTTTAATCAAAGACATGTAGAACAATAAATTTAGAGCAAAATTTATATATGGATGTCGTTTTTTTTTGCAAAATTTTACAACTGAAAGTGAAAAATGTCATTTTTTTGCAAAGAAATCGTTAAATTTCGATTAATAACAAAAAAAGTAAAAATGTCAGCAGCAATGAAATACCACCAAATGAAAGCTCTATTAGTGAGAAGAAAAGGAGGTAAAATTCATTTGGGTGGTAAGTTGCATGACCGAGCAATAAACGGTGAAAGTAGTGTAGGTCAGAAGTGTAAAAAGTGGCCTGGTCTTTCAGGGTGTTTAAGCACTGGGGGCTGAGGTGGTTAACATCTGTCGTGGGTAAACTGTTTTAAGGTTTTCTAAGAGATGCTATCTTGGAGTACGTCAATGAAAATTTGAAAATAACATCATATCAGCATGGCTTCATGAGGGATCGGTCATGTCAAACTAATTTAATCAGTTTCTATGAGGAGATAAGTTCTAGACTTGACAGCGGCGAATCAATGGATGTCGTATATCTGGACTTCTCCAAAGCATTTGACACTGTACCACATAAAAGGTTAGTATATAAAATGAGAATGCTCGGACTGGGAGAAAACGTCTGTAAGTGGGTAAGTAACTGGCTGAGTGATAGAAAACAGAGGGTGGTTATTAACGGTACACACTCAGATTGGGTCACTGTCACTAGTGGGGTACCTCAGGGGTCAGTATTGGGCCCTATTCTCTTCTATATGTTTATTAATGATCTATCTTGTAGAAGGCTTGCACAGTAAAATATATATTTTTTTCACTGGATACTAAACTGTGTAAAGTAATTAACATGGAAGAGGACAGTATACTGTATATATGCTACAGAGGACAGTATACTGTCGAGGTCGAAGGTGTAAGCCCACAGGTCTAGACAGG
Source organism: Bufo bufo (assembly GCF_905171765.1). Taxonomy (NCBI): domain Eukaryota; kingdom Metazoa; phylum Chordata; class Amphibia; order Anura; family Bufonidae; genus Bufo; species Bufo bufo. Next base: position 527,748,483 of record NC_053393.1, read on the forward strand.
TAATGCAAAATATAAAAGTGGAAAAGAGGCAGCACTCTCTCAATAATAAATAAAAGTGGTTTTCTTTGCCACATGGGTGAATAAAGAAAACCCCACTTTTGTTCATTTCTGAGAGCGTGCTGCCTCTTTTCCATATATATATATAGTGGGGATTCGCTCTGGTAGACAGGACAAGTGGGTGCAGTATAGAGGCAAAGACATATTTGTAACTCAAAAACTGCAGTGTTTATTCACACTAGTTGCAGGTTCACAGTATGACAGTCCATTTTCAGTATTGGTGTTAGTTCACATCCAAAACAGTTCATACAGAAAAACATTCACCTTTGATCCTGGGTGTTTAATCCACACCCGGCTGAATGTTCAGCCTCAGAAAGTCCACCTGCAGGCTTTAGGCGGCCTGCTCGGAGTGTCTTCAGCTTTCATCCCACACACAGGCCTCAGATCTCAGCAGGGTTATACATAGCTCCAGTGTCAGAGAGGAGTAATCCACCCACCTGACACTGCTGGCTGTTTTTTTTATAGGCCTCTCAAAACCCAGCCTGGACCGTGGGGAGTAGTAACCCACCCAGCACTTTGACTACTCCCAGTAAGAGCCGTCCTGGATCAGCTATTTACATACTAGATAGCAAGGTGTCACACAGCAACTGCTGCTGACACATGAAAACTGTCTCTTACTCCACCGAGGCCAGGAACCTCGGTGACACATACCTATCATATATTCCTTGTACCTTCTTACAATATATATATATATATATATATATATATATATACAGTACAGACCAAAAGTTTGGACACACCTTCTCATTCAAAGAGTTTTCTTTATTTTCATGACTATGAAGGCATCAAAACTATGAATTAACACATGTGGAATTATATACATAACAAACAAATGTGAAACAACTGAAAATATGTCATATTCTAGGTTCTTCAAAGTAGCCACCTTTTGCTTTGATTACTGCTTTGCACACTCTTGGCATTGATGAGCTTCAAGAGGTAGTCACCTGAAATGGTCTTCCAACAGTCTTGAAGGAATTCCCAGAGATGCTTAGCACTTGTTGGCCCTTTTGCCTTCACTCTGCGGTCCAGCTCACCCCAAACCATCTCGATTGGGTTCAGGTCCGGTGACTGTGGAGGCCAGGTCATCTGGCGCAGCACCCCATCACTCTCCTTCATGGTCAAATAGCCCTTACTTTCAAAGTTTTCCTAATTTTTCGGCTGACTGACTGACCTTCATTTCTTAAAGTAATGATGGCCACTCGTTTTTTTTTACTTAGCTGCTTTTTTCTTGCCATAATACAAATGCTAACAGTCTATTCAGTAGGACTATCAGCTGTGTATCCACCTGACTTCTCCTCAACGCAACCAATGGTCCCAACCCCATTTATAAGGCAAGAAATCCCCCCAACCTGACAGGGCACACCTGTGAAGTGAAAACCATTTCAGGGGACTACCTCTTGAAGCTCATCAAGAGAATGCCAAGAGTGTGCAAAGCAGTAATCAAAGCAAAAGGTGGCTACTTTGAAGAACCTAGAATATGACATATTTTCAGTTGTTTCACACTTGTTTGTTATGTATATAATTCCACATGTGTTAATTCATAGTTTTGATGCCTTCAGTGTGAATCTACAATTTTCATAGTCATGAAAATAAAGAAAACTCTTTGAATGAGAAGGTGTGTCCAAACTTTTGGTCTGTACTGTACATATACAGACTACAGTATACTATATATACTACAGTGGGCAGTATGCTGTATATACAGTAGGGTAACTACTGGCTTCACCCAAGAAATTCGGACCTCACCGGCCACGCACACCTCGATGAAGGCACGCCCCCATCACCTCCCGCGAAAAAAACAGGGGGAGGAGAGGGAAGAAGGGAGATGAGCCGGGAGAAGCTTCTCTCCCCCTCAGTCAGCCATGTCTACGGCTTTAGTGACTGACTGGGGGTGAGAGAAGCCTCAGTCAGTTGCTGCAGCTACTGCAAGGGTGGACATCCCTGTGTCCGTCCACGCTCTGAGCCCGACGGAGGACAGGGAGCCTGAAAACCAAACTGTCTGGCCTAAAACCGGACGTCTGGCCACCCTAATATACAGTGGGGAAAATAAGTATTTGATACACTAGCGATTTTGCATGTTTTCCCACCTACAAAGAATGGAGAGGTCCACTTCAACTGTGAGAGACAGAATCTAAAAAAAAATCCAGAAAATCACATTTTATGATTTTTAAATGATTAATTTGCATTTTATTGCATAAAATAAGTATTCGATACAATAGAAAAACAGAACTTAATATTTCATACAGAAACCTTTGTTTGCAGTAACAGGGGTCAGACGTTTCCTGTAGTTCTTGACCAGGTTTGCACACACTGCAGCAGGGATTGTGGCTTACTCCTCCATACAGATCTTCTCCAGATCTTTAAGGTTTCGGGGCTGTCGCTGGGCTACATTGAGTTTCAGCTCCCTCCAAAGATTTTAGATTGGGTTCAGGTCTGGAGACTGGCTAGGCCACTCCAGGACCTTGAAATGCTTCTTACGGAGTTTACTTCAATGCTCTTACTGAGGGAAGGAGGTTATTGGCTACAATCTCACGATACATGGCCCCATCCATCCTCTCTTCAATACGGTGCAGCCATCCTGTCCTCTGCAGAAAAGCACCACCAAAGTATGATGTTTCCACCCCCATGCTTCACGGTTGGGAAGGTGTTCTTGGGGTTGTACTTATCCTTCTTCTTCCTTCAAACACGGCGAATGGAGTTGATACCAAAAAGTTATATTTTGGTCTCATCTGACCACATGACCTTCTACCATGTCTCCTCTGGGTCATCCAGTTGGTCATTGGCGAACTTCAAACACGCCTGGACATGTGCTGGCGTGAGCAGGGGCACCTTGTGTGCCCTGCAGGATTTTAATCCATGATGGCGTAGTGTGTTACTAATGGTAATCTTTAAGATTGTGGTCCCAGCTTTCTTCAGGTCATTGAACAAGTCCTCCCGTGTAGTTCTGGGCTGATTCCTCAGAATCATCCTTACCCCACGAGGCGAGATCTTGCATGGAGCCACAGACCGAAGAAGATTCACAGTCATCTAGTGTTTCTTCCATTTTCTAATAATTGCAAGAACAGTTGTTGCCTACTCACCAAGCCTTGTGCAGGTCTACAGTTTTGTCCCTGGTGTTCTTAGACAGCTCTTTGGTCTTGGCCATGGTGGAGAGGTTGGAGTGTGATTGATTAAGTGTGTGGACAGGTGTCTTTTATATGGGTAACGAGTTTAAACAGGTGCAATTAATACAGGTGCAGAGTGGCTTCTTAAAGAAAAAACGAACAGGTCTGTGAGAGCCAGAATTCTTGCTGATTGGTAGGTGATCAAATACTTATTTCATGCAATAAAAATGCAAATGAATTACTTAAAAATCATACAATGTGATTTTCTGGATTTTTTTTTAGATTCTGTCTCTCACAGTTGAAGTGTACCTACTATAAAAATTACAGACCTCTCCATTCTCTGTAGGTGGGAAAACTTGCAAAATAATTATTTTCCCCAATATATATATACACACACACACACACAGTACAGTATACTGTATATATACTACAGAAGACAGTATACTGTATAAATAAATAAATATATATATATATATATACTAGCAGAAGGACCCGTCTTCGCACGGGTATATTTCACCTAATGTTTGTGTGTGTCGTTAAAAGATATTGACAGTATCCCTTATAACAGTGACCTCTACAGCACCCCGCCCCTTTAACAGTGAACTCCACAGTTCCCCACCCCTTAACACTGCCCCCCACACTTTAAAATGGGACCTCCACAGCAGCCCATCCCCTTAACTTTGACCTTCACAGCAGCCGCCCATTTAACAGTGAGTTTCACAGCACCCCACTCCCTTGACAGTGACCTCCTCAGGAGCCTGTCCCCTTAACAGTGACCTCCACAGTACCCCGCTGCCTTAACAGTGACCTCCACTCGCAGTTGCCCCTTTAATAGTGGCCCCTGCCCCCTTAACAGTGACCTCCACACAGTGTCCACCCCTTTAACAGTGACCTCCACAGCGGCCTGCCCCCTTAACAGTAACATCCACAGTAAAAGGCCTCTTTAACAGTGACCTCCACAGTGCCCTGCCCCTTTAATGCTAGGGGTACACAATGAAATGTGCTGCGCGACATTTTGTCTCTACAATTTTTATAATGATAGTCTATGGTGTTGCACTGCGACATGTGACATGCTGCGACTGCGACACCTCAGTTGCAAAAAATCCACCCAAGATGGATTTTTCTGCTACTGTAGCGTCGCAGTCTGTCCTATGTCGCAGTGCAACACCATAGACTATCATTATAAAAATTGTCGCGCGACATTGGTCCAACATCAATGTCGCGCGACACATGTAGCAGTGTAGTTGTGCCCTCTGTCGTGCGACTTATTATCGCGTGACACATGTCGTCGGGTAGCCCTAGCCTAAAGCTGACCTACAGAAGTGAAGAAAAATGGCTGGGTTGTTATGGAAACCTGGATTAAAACTGTGTGTATGTGGAGACTAAGGGCCTGCGAGCTTCTATTGGCTGATAAGGGACATGTGACCGTGTGTATGGCAGTTGGGATATGAAGAGAAAGACTTGCAGGCTTGTATTGGATAATGCAGGTCATTTTTGGGGAATATCTCAGGAACGGTACGTCCTAGAGAGCTGAGACCCCCACAAGATTTCTTTCCAGGTAGCAAGGGATGTGTATACCAAGTTTCGTTGATATCGATGGTTGCGTTTTTGAGTGATCGCGGAACATACATACACACATATATACGCCCTTCTTTATATATATATACACACTGCCTGTCCAAAAAAAAAAGTTGCCACCAAAAAAAAAAAAAAGGTCACACACTCTGATATTTCGTTGGACCGCCTTTAGCTTTGATTCCGGCACGCATTCGCTGTGGCATTGTTTCGATAAGATTCTGCAATGTCACAAGATTTATTTCCATCCAGTGTTGCATTCATTTTTCACCAAGATCTTGCATTGATGATGGTAGAGTCTGACTGCTGCGCAAAGCCTTCTACAGCACATCCCAAAGATTCTCAATGGGGTTAAGGTCTGGACTCTGTGGTGGCCAATCCATGTGTGACAATGATGTCTCATGCTCCCTGAACCACTCTTTCACAATTTGAGCCCGATGAATCCTGGCATTGTCATCTTGGAATATGCCCATGCCATCAGGGAAGAACAAATCCATTGATGGAATAACCTGGTCATTCAGTATGTTCAGGTAGTCGCTGACCTCATTCTTGGAGCACATACTGTTGCCGAACCTAGACCTGACCAACTGCAGCAACCCCAGATCATAGCCCTGCCCCCACAGGCTTGTACAGTAGGCCCTAGGCATGATGGGGGCATCACTTCGTCTGCCTCTCTTCTTACCCTGATGCGCCCATCACTCTGGAACAGGGTAAATCTGGACTCTTCAGACCACATGACCTTCTTCCATTGCTCCAGAGTCCAATCTTTATGCTCCCGAGCAAATTGAAGCCTTTTTTCTGGCTTGCCTCACTGATTAGTGGTTTTCTTACGGCTCCACAGCTGTTCAGTCCCAATCCCTTGAGTTCCCTTCGCATTGTGCGTGTGGAAATGCTCTTACTTTCACTATTAAACATAGCCCTGAGTTCTACGGTTGTTTTTCTTTGATTTGATTTCACCAAACGTTTAAGTGATCGCCGATCGCGATCATTCAGGATTTTTTTCCCGACACATTTCTTCCTCGAATACGATGGGTCCCCACTATCCTTCCAGTGTTTAATAATGTGTTGGACAGTTCTTAACCCAATTTTAGTAGTTGCTGCAATCTCCTTAGATGTTTTCTCTGCTCGATGCATGCCAATGATTTGACCCTTCTCAAACAGACTAACATCTTTTCCACGACCACGAGATGGTGTCTTTCGAGATGGTTGTTTAAGAAATGAGAAGCAACTCATTGCACCAGTCGGGGTTAAATAACTTATTGCCAGCTGAAAGATAATCGCCCATGCAGTAATTATCCAATAGGAGGCTCATAACTATTTGCTTAGTTAAATCCAGGTGGCGACTTTTTTTTTGGACAGGCAGTGTATATACACACTACAAAAAACAGTATACTGTGTGTGTATATATATATATATATATATATATAGACATATACACACATACACTACAGAGGACAGTATACTGCTACAGATGGAACTGGTTATGTTGGAGGCTTGGGAAGAGAAGTGACAGACGAGGTTTAACACTGACAAATGTAAGGTTATGCACATGGGAAGGAATAATGCAAGTCACCCGTACATACTAAATGGTAAAACACTGGGTAACACTGACATGGAAAATGACTTTTTAGTGAACAGCAAACTAAGCTGCAGAAACCGTGTCAGGCAGCTGCTGCCAAGGCCAATAAGATAATGGGTTGCATCAGAAGGGGCATAGATGCCAGTGATGAGAACATAGTCCTGACACTTTACAAATCCATAAATATGCAAAATTTATAAATCTGGCATAAGGTTCACTAACACAGACTCGAGAAAAACTGACTTTTGGGCCTTGTCTGAAAAACAGACAAGAATGGGACATATTCTCTAATTTGAGGAGCTGATAGACAGATGCGGACAGCACACAGATGACGTCCATGTGCTGTCATTTTTTGTGTATTGGACCAGGATGAAAAATACAGTCGTGTGCATGAGGCCTCAGTCTCAGATGATAACTCTAGAGTGAAACTCACTAACATAGATAACCATGCCAACATGGGGCATGAATATAAAAAGTTGAAACATTTTTTTGCTCAAATAAACCAAAAAGTCCAAAAAGCACCGTTTTGTGATACTTTAAAAGCAAAATTCTGGAGTGCAGGGGGTGATAAATTCCTCCTCTAAAGCGTTTATATTGTGCAAAAGACGATATATAAGATGCACTTTTCTCTCCAAAAAAATGGGAGAAAAATGGCAGTGCATCTTATAAAGAAAATATTAATGAGCACTTCCAGGAGGTGCAGGGGGGTAAGAGCGAGGTGGTGAGTGTAGCGCTGCTAGTGCTGGTCGTAGCCACCACTCCCTAGTTTTCTCCAGGCGTTGTGTTGTGCTGACTGTGTATAGCATCAGAATGTAGTGCACGTAGTTGGCAGCGAGTGGCTGGCAGAAGGCCAGGGAGCGGTGTGTGCAGGAAGAGCGCGCCATCTAGAGCAGAAGAGGTAAGTCGTTTTATTTATTTTCATGTCTGATCTGAGGCCTGATAAAATTGTGGGTTGATATTTTTTTCTTATTTTCCTTCTCTAAAGCTAAAGTTAGCAAAACACAATGACGGAATCGCTGACCCCTCCCAAAAGACAATTAATGAAGATTATACATTACATGTCCCTCAAAATGTTGCCAATCAAAATAAAATTAATCCCACAAGAAAAGCTGTAGTACAGCTACAGTATGTCAATGGAAAAATAAATTAAGGCTTTTAAAATATGGAGATGAAAAAAATAAAAATATAAAAATCGCCTTGTCCTAAAGCCCGCCAAAACTGGCTGCGTCCTTAAGGGGTTCATTTTCATTTATAAAATGTTTTGAATGATTTATTACCACCCTATTTTTTTTGTTTTTTACATTTTTACGGGACGATTTCCTTGTAGAGCAAATGTGCTGGTGCTGGGTAAGAGTAGATTTTTGGGTGAAACTCTTCTCACAGTAAGAACATGAAAATGGTCTTTCACTGGTGTGAATCTTCCTATGGTCGGCGAGATATTCCTTCCGCGCAAAAAACGCGTGGCAATCAGGACATGGAAATGGCTTCTCTCTAATATGTACTCGTTGATGACGATTAAGAGACGTTTTATCCGCAAAAAATTTCCCGCACTCCGAACACCCGTATGGCTTCTCCCCCGTGTGGATTCTCTGGTGTCTTAAAACACAGGCTTTATGTCTGAAGCGCTTTCCGCACTCAGAACAAGGGAACGGCTTCTCCCCGGTGTGGATTCTTCGGTGATCCAGGAGACTCCGCCTGTGGATGAAGCTTTTCCCACATTCGGAGCAGGTCAGCGGCCTCTCCCCTGTGTGGGTTTTTAGATGTACGGCAAGGCTTTTCTTTGTCTTGAAGCATCGATCACACTCAGGACACGGGAAGGGCTTCTTGTTGGTATAAGGTGAGCTCTCTGAAATAAAGTTTGGATTCTGAAGGACACAATCCTCGGATTCTGGATGTACCAGCGATTTAGTATTCCTAGGAATATCGTCTGCGCCATCTGGTGGCAATCTCCAGTGTGGAAGGGAATCCATAGGCAAATCTGATGGAAAAGAGGATATGCAGGTCGGGTTCTCGATGACACATTCGTCAGGCTCGGGGGGTGTAAATAAGTCATCACTTTTAAGAATGCTATCTGAGGTATCAAATGAAGGTCCCGAGTGTTTACTAGAATCTAAGGACAAATCTGCCGTAAATATGGCAGCGGTGGGAAGTGCGGTATTGAGGCTCTCTAGCTGAAATTCTTGTATCATTTCTTTACTTTCCCATGTATAGTCGGATGACCCGATCGCAGGCTCTTCCATGGTTTTCCCACTGTAGTGATGATCTAAGAAAAAAGGTGACTTTTCAGTCTTTGCAATATCGAAAAATCTACATTTAGTTTAAGTTCATGAAAAAGTCTTAAAGGGGTTGTCTCAATTAGCAAATGGCATTTATCATGTAGAGAAAGTACAAGTCACTAATGTATTGTGATTGTCCATAATGGCTCCTTTGCTGGTGTGATTAAAGGGGTTGTCCCATCTCAGACAATGGGGGCATATCGCTAGTTCCCACCCGCACCTACAATGAGAACGGAGCAGGGAAATAAACGGAGGGCGCACTGCGCATGCGCGGCCGTCCTCCATTTATTTCTATATAGCGCTGTCTCGGCTATTTCAGTCTGCCCCATAGAAATGAATAGGAGCAGGGGCCGTGCATGCACGGTGTGCTCCCATTCACTTCTATGGGAGCAGCGCTTGGTGGTGGACGGACCCCGGGAAATCCGGGGTCCTCCAGCCACAGCTCTCCCAGCTCCCTTTAATTTTTCTATCATATTAGACACTGCTTGTTTCCAGAAGATACTGCCACCGCTGCAGCGCAGATACGAGGTAGCCATGATAAGAGCTGCTGCACATGCGCCTGCCTATGTGTCTCCCACAGTCTCGGCCGCCAGAGAGGCCAATGCTTTTTCCTATGATGTGCCTGCACAGCCACTGCGGATGGATTGCAGGGTGGTCGTAACCACGGAAACGAGCAGTGAACAATCACACTAGATTAGTATTACATTCGGCACAGGAGACTGCACATTGGTTGAAGGCTACTTGGTCTCAGTTTAAGGGCTAATGCACACGACGATGCGGACCCATTCATTTCAATGGGGCTGCAAAAGATGCGGACGGCACTCCGTGTGCTGTCTGCATCCTTATGTCCGTTCCACGCCCCGATATAACAAGTCCTATTCTTGTCCACTTTGCAAGGACAGGACATTTCTACAGGATTTTGGAAAAAACGGTGGCATACTTACTGCTGGGATCCGTGATTTGCGGATCCGCGATTTGCAGACCGCAAAACAGATACGGTCATGTGCATGAGCCCTTAGTTCTGAGACCACATGGAGTGAGTTCTAGACATCTGTTCGCATGGTGCAGTACTGCGTGGTTGCTGCTGTGGCTTTGATGTTGTGCCTGTGGGTTGGTGGGTGCCCAGTGCCAAGGAGGCTCAGTTTGACAGCGGGGGTGCTGTTTCGTCTCGCCGACTGTGGGTGCTGTGTTTGGCGGCAGTGGTTGCCACGTGGTGCTGTGCCAAATTAGGGTAGGTCCCACTCAGAAGGCAATGTTGACTTGGTGAGTGTACTTAGTGGATATATACTAGTAATTGTGCTGAGAAGCAACAGATTAATGCAGAGCTTGTGGATGTGCGATCCATGTTTTTTCTCTTTTTTTGGGAACATTAGTAAGTGGCTTGTATTAAAGGGGTTATCCGAGAGTATAAACTGCCCCCCCATATGCCGGGCCACCCACACTGAATATACTTACCTAGCTCCCCTCGCTGCTCCTGGTCCCCGCACCGACACTGCTGCTTCTCCCTATGCGCGGATGAAAACTGTTGTCGGGGAGAAGCAGCCAATGGCAGACGGGGATGGGCCTCCCTAGCGTCACCCGCTAGGAGCGGTGCAGGAAGCCGGGTAAGTATATTCAGTGGGGGGGGGCAGGTTATACTCTCAGATAACCCCTTTGACTTTGTCTACATGATAAATGCCACTTGCTTAAGTGAGACAACCCCTTTAATAAATGTTAGTGAATATAATTAATAATATGGAAATGCTGTACGGCATGGTCCAACAAGGAATAAAAGGATGGGCAGATTATGGGACATTTTTATACAGCACCAATATCTACCAAAGAAAGACGAAAATTACTCTTACCGGTAATTGGATTTTCCCTTAGGGTACTTTCACACTTGCGGCAGAGGATACCGGCAGGCAGTTCCGTCAAAACGTATGCAAACTGATGGCATTTGTCAAACGGATCCGGATGCGGATCCGTCTGACAAATGCATCGAAATGGAGGGTCCGTCTCTCTGGTGTCATCCGGAAAAACGGATCCAGTATACATTTTTTTGGCATTTTTTTCGGTCTGCGCATGCGCAGACTGGAAAGCTGGATCCGTTTTGCCAGAACACTTAATGCCGGATCCGGCACTAATACACTTCAATGTAAATTAATGCCGGATCCGGCATTCCAGCAAGTGATCAGTCTTTCTGTACGGAGATAAAACCGCAGCATGCTGCGGTATTTTCTCCGTCCTGAAATGGCAAAAAGACTGAACTGATGCATCCTGAAGGGATTGCTCTCCATTCACAATGCAATAGGATATAACTGATCAGTTCTTTTCCAGTATTGAGCCCCTAGGACGGAACTCAGCGCCGGAAAGGAATAACGCTAGTGTGAAAGTGCCCTTAGCCTCCACAATGGCACTTCCTGGAAGGCACCCGCCTCTTCAGGGACAGGAAAACAACGGAGACCAACGTATAAAAGCCCCCTACCCCTTTACCTTCGCCAGTTAATAATCTAGAACTCCAAGGTAGATGCATCATTTAATAAGGTTAAGTAATATAACAATACACATGAAAAGGGTCAACAGCCCACAAAATATCAATCAAAGAAAATAAAAAAAATGGGTGGGAATTCCCCGTGCCGTTGTGGAGGCTAAGGGAAAATCCGATTACCGGTAAGAGTAAATTTCCTCTTTTCCCCACGCCTCCACAACAGCACTTCCTGGAGGAATAACAAAGAATCCACTCAGGGGGGACCACGGCAGATAAAACTTTTCTGCCAAAAGATAGATCTCTATTGGATAGCACATCAAGTTTATAATGTTTATAAAAAGTAGAAGGGCTCGACCAAGTCGCTGCTCTGCAAATAACTTCAAGAGAGGTAGAGGCCCCCTCTGCCCAACAGGCAGCCATAGCTCGCGGCGTAGAATGGGCTTTCAGTCCAGGCGGGGGAGTCATCTCTTTCTCATTGTAACATAGAGATATACAGGACTTAATCCAATGTGTTATGGAAGCCTTGCTAGCTGCTCTACCCCGGTTAGTGCCCAGGTACTGGACCAATAACTGATTTGTCCTTCTGAAGTCCTTTGTAATTTCCAGATACTGAAGAAGACATCTTCTAACGTCAAGGTTACTGAATTTCTTTTCCCCTACAGAGGTAGCCTGAGGACAGAGTGAAGGGAGATATATTTGTTGACGGCAATGAAATTTTGATACCACTTTAGGAATAAATTCGGGAGAATGTTTTAAAACAATTCTATCTTCCAGTATTGTAAGGTAGGGAGGCTGAATAGAGAAGGCCTGAAGCTCCCCAACCCTTCTAGCTGTTGTAATAGCTAGTAAAAAAGAAACCTGTTTTAAAGGTCAAAAACCTTATAGATAAATCTCGAATGGGTTCAAAGGGAGAATCCGAGAGGACATAAAGGACTAGATTTAAATCCCATGGTGGGACGTAGGATCTGAAATTTGGGTGTAATCTACTAGCGCCCTTGAGAAACCTTTTAATCAGATCTGTTTCAGCCAGTTTCTCACCCATAAAAGCACTTAATGCTGACACTTGTACCTTTGAGGTGTTTATTCTAAGACCTTGGTCAAGTCCTGATTGGAGAAAATCTAGTACTAGTCCCCAGTCTCGGGGCCTGAACGGGTCCCAGGAAGACTTACAAAAGGCCAGGAAGGCTTTCCAGAGTCCCTTCTTTCTCAAGATGTTACGCTCAGTTTCCAGGCTGTCAGATTGAGTTGATGGATGCTGGGATGGGTGAACGGACCCTGGAGTAGGGATTCGGAAGAAGGGGAAGTATCCAATAATTCTCCCCTACCAGGGACTTGAGAACCGGAAACCACGCCCTTCTGGGCCAATACGGAGCTATTAGTATTATCTGGGACTTCTCTTCTATCGTTTTTGTCAGGACTTTTGGAATTAGAGAGAAGAGTGGGAAGGCGTACAGGAGACCCTTCGGCCACCTGTGCGCTAAAGCATCCACTTGCAGAGGGCTGTCTTTGTAAGAGAGGGAATAAAACCTGCTGACTTTCTTGTTTTTTCGTGAAGCAAACAAGTCGATTTCTGGCATCCCCCATCTTGCCGAAATCTGGTCGCATACTGTCTGGTTCAAGCTCCATTCCCCTTGTCTCAGTTTTTCTCTGTTCAGGAAGTCCGCTAGATGATAATCTTTCCCCTTTATATGGACCGTGGTCAGAGATCTTAGGTTTGCTTCGGCCCAAACAAATATCTTTTCTGCCGCTGCCGACTTCTTGTTCCCCCCTGTTTGTTCAGGTAAGCAACTGTGGTCGAGTTGTCGGAAAGTATCTTCACATGACTCTGGACCAGGGATGGAGCGAAAAATTTTAGCGCTTGCCAGACTGCCTGCAGCTCTCGCATGTTGGAAGATGGCTGGATAGGGCTTTTCTGCCATAGACCCTGACCTGTCTTGCCGTTCAGGTGAGCTCCCCAGCCCTGGCCGCTTGCATCTGTCGTGACCACTAGTTGTTCCGACTGACGCCATACCACGCCTCTGGAAAGGTTCTCTTTTTTGAGCCACCAGGAGAGAGAGCACCTTACATGGAAAGGAATCTCCAATTTCTTGTTTAAAGATATTTGTTTTCGGTCCCAGGACCGTAACAGGAAGGACTGTAGCGTTCTTGTGTGAGCCTGGGCCCATTTCACTGATGATATTGTGGAAGTCATGATACCCAGAATCATCATGATCTCTCTTATAGAGGTCTTGGGTAAACTTTGAAACCTTCCTACTCTTTGGATCAGTTTTTCCTGTTTTCTTTCCTGAAGAAAGGAGGTCATTAGATGAGAATCTAGAAATACACCTAGGAATATCTTCCGATAATCCGGAATCAGGTCTGACTTAATTAATGGATTAATGATCCATCCAAAATATGACAATATCTGGACTACAGTCTGTATCTGCAAGAGAAGACGTCTCTGATGGAAGAATCTTGATTCGGTAGGGAAGCCCTTTTTCCTATTGGAGGCCTTTTCTAGGATATCGTCCAGGGTCTTTCCAAATAAACGATCCCCTTCACAAGGGATGTCACAAAGTCTATTTTTTGATGCCGCATCTCCATTCCATGATCTTAACCAAATTGCCCTACGGGAGGCGTTTGATAAAGCTGCGGTCTTTGCAGATAATTTCACGACATCTGCTGAAGCATCCGCCAGGAAGTTGGAAGCTTGTTTCAGGATCGGGATGGAAGCTAGAATGTCCGAATGAATGTGCTCTTCTAATTGAGTCAGCCATAATGATAGAGTTCTTGCAGTATAAGTAGCTGAGAATCCTGGACGTAATGTAGCCATAGAAGATTCCCAAGACTTCTTAAGCAGGGATTCGCACTTTTTATCCATCGGTTCCTTAAGGATTCCCAAGTCTTCAAAGGGTAATGCAGACTTTTTAGAAATTTTAGCAACTGGAGCATCTACTCTTGGGGCTTTATCCCAAGAGCTGGAATCCTCCTCAGCAAAGGGATACTTCCTTTTGAACATTCTAGATGCTGCCTGTCTCTTTTTTGGATCTTTTGATTTGTTCAAGATTAAATTTTTAATGCTGGAGTGAAATGGGAAGAACCGTTTCTTTTTCTCCCCTAGTCCTAGGAACATCTGATCCTGGACGGTCAAAGGTTCATTTGATTCTTCCATATTTATTGTCGCCCTGATGTTCTTAAGTAAACTCTCAGTCTCTTCAATGGAACACAAAGGGCGACCTGAGGAGCCCTCATATACACTAGAATCCGTATCTGAGGAAGCCTCTTGTTCATCCAGATCGGATCCCTGTTCTTCAGTCACAGAAGGAACCATTCTGGATGTGGATGGCTTAGGAGAGACTGCGTCAATAGCTGCCCCAATCTGTTCCTTAATTAAGGATCTCAGACAATGCACAATAGACGGAGATTCCTCGGATACCACTCTATTTATAGATTTTGGGCAAAGAGATTTTTTTAGTGGCAACGGATAAAGTTTTTTTTGCACATTTGACATTTTTTCTTCTGTGACGGTTCTCCAGATGATCTTAGACTCTCCCTCCCCTAAAAAAAACATGAGGATGGAGAGATGCACATATAAGTTGAATTTGACAATCTAAATGTCCTCAGGGAAGAGGCTTACCGGGCTGGAGGGCCTGGGGGCATCAGTGGTCTTTTTTGCCGACTCAATTTCTCCAGGGGCAGACATTGTGGTGCAGATGAGAATGCCACTGTATCCTTCTTCTAGCAGGCTGCTCACCGGTAGGACGCTGACATTCCACTTAAAATTTGCCGCCTGAGGACTTCCGGTTAGCGTGATGACGTTACTCTAGCGCTGCGTTCCAACGGGCCGCAGCCGGAAGTAGGGTCGGAGCGCTCCCAGCCCGGGAATGCCCCCAGCCACCGAATACCCAACACATGGCCCTCTTCTATAGTGGGGAGCCCGGGGCTGCCAGCACACGCCAGACTAACGCCATAGGGGAAGGAGGAGCAGCATAACAAAGCTCCGGGATCCTTCCCCCTGCAGGAGCCCTCCGGAAAAACCCGGGATAACTTACCAAAGGCTCTGCGCACCGTCGATCTCCACCTGCCTTTTGAGGGACAGGAAAACAACTGGCGAAGATAAAGGAGAGGGGGCTTTTATAAGTTTATCTCCGTTGTTTTCCTGTCCCTGAAGAGGCGGGTACCCTCCAGGAAGTGCCGTTGTGGAGTCGTGGGGAAAATGTAGGGTCTACAGAGACAGTTTTTGCATGGACCACTCTGATGCATCTCCAATCATGAGAGCAGATTTAAATGGGTTTTCTGGGCTCCAAATATTGCTGAGCTATCCTCAGGAGAGGTCATGATTGTCAGATTTTTGTGGGTCCAAAATTCTGCACCCCCACCAATCAGCTGTTTCGAGCAAGCAGCCGCTGTGCTGGGAACTATATAGTGTACAGAAGCTATGTAGACTGTGTTTCCAGCGCTGGCATACTGCAATTCAGCTGCAGTATCCCGGCACGGGCACTACACATTGTATGGAGCTGTCTGCTTCCAGCTCCGTATAGTTTCCGACACCAGGCCTGCTTGAAAAGAGCTGATCAGTGGGAGTGCCGAGTGTTGGACCCCCCACCGATCTGATATTAATGACCTATTCTGAGGATAGGTCATCAATATCTGTAGGCCAGAAAACCTCTTTAAGAAAGGAAATCCCCATTGACTGCAAGGTGCATAACCAGCATGCAACATTACCCAATGGTGAGAGCTGGTCCCCATCTATCATGATATCCTTGTACACACTCTTGTGTTCTTCTACATAGTCCCACTCCTCCATGGAGAAATAAACCGTTACATCCTCACATCGTAGAGGAACCTGGAGAAACACAAAGATAAAGTCATAAATCAATAATGGTAAAGGTCACGCGGAGATCACTTGGGGTATATCTGCCCCAACAGGTGGAAACGTCTCAGAAGTTGTAGGACAATCTCTTCCTGCTCGTTCTACCTCTCCAGAGATCAGCTGAGTGATTTGTTTGGCGAGTTGTAGAATCTTCTTATCATAATTCTCCTTTTGTATCACTGAGGTCGGCGGAGGGATGGTGATGGCTTCTTCTGCCTTCTTCACTATGGTGTAGTCCTGTGTATGGAGAGCAGAGCGATATAGAAGCTATACAATACGGGTGTATGAGATAAGGTGACAGTGAGGCCATCACTCTCAGAATTCCTCACCTCTCCAGTCAGGAGGTAGATGATCTCCAGGGTTACTTTCAGGACCTCCTGGCACAGGTGACTGCTGGCCATGTCCATCCCAAATTCTCAGATGTAAGTGTTCGAGGGTTGAAGCGATGGCAAACTCTGTAATTGGAAATTGTATATTTGCTGTAACTCTCACACAGAAGGAATAAGTCCCTTTAAAGGCCCTCTGTCAGCAGATTTGTCCCTATGACACTGGCCGGCCTGTTACATGTGCGCTCGGCAGTTGAAGGCATCTGTGTTAGCCCCATGTTCATATATGTCAGCAATTATGTTTTAATATATGCAAATGAGCCTCTAGGAGCAACGGGGGCGTTTCTGTTACACCTAGAGGCTCTGCTCTCTCTGCAACTGCTGCGCCCTCTGCACTTTGATTGACAGGACCAAGCAGTGAAAACATTATAACGCCTGCCGGGTCCTGTCTATCAACGTGCAGAGGGCGCAGGCAGTTGCAGAGAGAGCAGAGCCTCTAGGTGTAACAGCAACGCCCCCTTTGCTCCTAGAGGATCATTTGCATATATTACTGATGGATTGCAGGGTGGTCGTAACCATGGAAATGAGCAGTGTATAATGTGGTGGAAAAATGAATCCAGCCAGCAAAGGGAGCAATATGGAGAATCACAATACATTAGTAAATGCCTTGTATTAACTTTCTCTACATAATAAATGCTACTTACTGAGGTGAGAGGACACCTTTAATGATACAGTATAATCTCAGGACAGGTCATCAATATCAGATCAATGGGGGTCCGACTCTTGTTTGAAGAAGCCACATTGCTGTGACACACATCCATCGGTCACATGGACTTTGTGCTGCTCAGTACCATTCAAGTGAATGGGCCTGGGCTGCAGTACCAAGCACAGCTGCTATACAATGCACGGCTGATCGGCGAGGGTGCTAGGAGTTGGACTCCCACTGATCGGATATTGATCCCGAGGGTAGATAATTCTCCGAAAAAAATCTCTTTAATCTACTGCTGTCAATTTTCGATCCAGATTGTACAGTTGAGACATTCTACTAAAGGAAGGGATCACTCACAATTTCTGGTATCTAGGAACTGTGCTTCTAGCACCTCCATTGAAATAATGGAGCAGCTCCTTCTTCATCCTAGAGCTGATCTAGAGCGATCCACCACAGACTTTGGTACATTGGAAAAAGATCTCCTTCTAGATATGCCTGCATCAGCAAGAATCCTGAGTACAGGGACACATTATACTAAGCGCAGCCGGCATCTCTCAGATATGGTGGATTAATGGGTGACATCTTCTGTTTTTCTTAATGTGAAAAGGTTTTGTTGAGTTCAAATGGGAAGAAAGGAAGGATCTCATAGCGGGGCTTTACTGGTCCCAACTGGAAGAAAGGTGGGAAGTCATAGCGGGGCTTTACTGGTCCCAACTGGAAGAAAGGAAGGATCTCATAGCGGGGCTTTACTGGTCCCAACTGGAAGAAAGGAAGGATCTCATAGCGGGGCTTTACTGGTCCCAACTGGAAGAAAGGACAGATCTCATAGCGGGGCTTTACTGGTCCCAACTGGAAGAAAGGAAGGATCTCATAGCGGAGCTTTACTGGTCCCAACTGGAAGAAGGGAGGATCTCATTGCGGGGCTTTACTGGTCCCAAATGGAAGAAAGGGAGGATCTTATAGTGGGGATTTACTGGTCCCGACTGAAAAGAAAGGAAGGATCTCATAGCGGAGCTTTACTGGTCCAAACTGGAACGAAAAGGAGGATGTCATAGCAGGGCCAAAACTGTTCCCAACTGGAAGAAAGGAAGGATCTCATGAGGGGCTTTACTGGTCCCAACTCATAGCAGTCCGGCTGGTACAAGATAACTTTAAGATCGGTGGGGGTCCTACTGCTAAGACCCCCACCAATCACGAGAACTGGGGCCCGTACCTCCTGCAGACCCCTGATATGACCGAAACAGCCGGTTGCCCATGCACCTGGCCGCTCCATCCATTTCTATGGGAGTTCTGAAGATAGAGTACAGCGCTCACCTGTCTCTGGAATTCCCATAGAAATAAATGGAGCGGCCGCTCTGGTCACTTTAGGGGGCCTGCAAGGGGTACTGGGCCCCCGTTCTCTTGATCAGCGGTGTTCTCAGCGGTAAGACCCCCACTGATCTGAACGTTATCCCCTATCCTGTATATAGGGGATAACTTGCACCCACTGGAATACCCCTTTAAGGAGCCTAATACTGTGTCAGTTTTTGAGTTTGCAGTAGAGGATCCGATCTCTATCTTAGACAAGGGGTAAAGCCAGATTATTCTGGAACATCTCTCAGCCGGACAGCGGTAAATGGATCCTGATCCTGATCCTACACTGAATGGCGGGTTATCGAATGGGGGCAGATCTGGAGGTTCTTCATCTGGGCACCTTCTATATAATTTAAACATTCACATCAGTCCAATACGTTCAATGCAATAAAATGGGAAAAATAAACATCCAAAGAACCATCCAGCTGTGCACGAGTCTGAACATGTCACAACATATATCAATAAGACCTTCCACAGCGGTTACATCTGTAATAACACTGTGGAGGAATTGCTATGTAAGCAACTGCTTGACAGAGTGTGACATACTGGGGATTGTCATTCAGTAACAGTACACATCCCTTCACTGACAGCTGTGCGTTACCTGAGCGTCTTCTAGGAGGGGGGAGGAGCCACACGTCCGGCAGCAGCAACAGCAGCAGGGTGAGGTCGCCGCCTCCTGTGTAGTCGGGTCCAACAGTCACCCAGGAGATGCTACATAATAATAAAAGCTAGAGGACCATCCACTTGAGTGAACAAGGACCTGCCATGACATCACGATCATGTGATCAATCACATGGCTAGAGGGATAACAAAGCGAAAGCAGTTTTGATGACCTCACGGTCATGTGATCACTCGCTCTCCCAAATGTACAGGCTGGAGCGCGGCCCCTAGTGGACGATTTGTGAAATGACAATCAGCAGAACAGGTAAACGTTCATCGCTGTGTAAATGATAATGATTCATTAGTTACAATAACTATTTTCACATTTTTAAAGTGAGTAGTTGTTGGCCTCCCCCTGTTGCACCTACATCCTAATGGGACATTTGGATAGGGCTCTCCTAAACCGGACATTTAAAGATTTAGATAATTGAAGGAGTAGGGCACACCTACATTCAGATACACATGGAAGAGTTTTTCTAGATAATAAATTTATTTATACCAAAAAAATATATATATACATAAAATATTATTAAACATATATTTGCATGCTATATAGACTTATAGTCACTTTAAAATTATTAAAATTGCAAACATCCATAAAAAGCAACACTAAAATATAAAAGTATGTGAAAAATCCTAGGGAAGAAATTTCCTGAATAGAGTCTCAAATTTTTCTGTTATTTTCTATTAGGCCTCTTTCACACGGGCGTTGCGGGAAAATGTGCGGGTGCGGGTGCGTTGCGGGAACACCCGCGATTTTTCCGCGCGAGTGCAAAACATTGTAATGCGTTTTGCACTCGCGTGAGAAAAATCTGCATGTTCGGTACCCAAACCCGAACTTCTTCACAGAAGTTCGGGCTTGGGTTAGGTGTTCTGTAGATTTTATTATTTTCCCTTATAACATGGTTATAAGGGAAAATAATAGCATTCTGAATACAGAATGCTTAGTAGGTGATCAATTGAGGGTTAAAAAAAAATAAAAAAAATTAACTCACCTTCTCCTCTTGTTCGTGTAGTTCCCGGTCTCTTCTTTACTTCTTTAATGATGAGCTGTGAGCTAAAGGACCTTTGGTGACGTCAGATCACATGCTCCAATCACATGGTACATCACCGTGGTGATGGACCATGTGATTGGAGCATGTGATCTGACGTCACCACAGGTCCTAGCCGATAGTTCATCTTTTGAGAAGTAAAGAAGAGACCGGGAACTACGCGAACAAGAGGAGAAGGTGAGTTAATTTTTTTTATTTTTTTTTAACCCTCAATTGATCACCTACTAAGCATTCTGTATTCAGAATGCTATTATTTTCCCTTATAACCATGTTATAAGGGAAAATAATACAGTGAATAGACTGTCTCCTAGCAACCATGCGTGAAAATCGCACCACATCTGCACTTGGTTGCGGATGCTTGCGATTTTCACGCAACCCCATTCACTTCAATGGGCCTGTGTTGCGTGAAAAATGCTGAATATAGAGCATGCTGCGATTTTCACGCAACCCACAAGTGATGCGTGAAAGTCACCGCTCATGTGAACAGCCCCATAGAAATGAATGGGTCGGTATTCAGTGCGGGTGCAATGCGTTCACCTCACGCATCGCATCCGCGCGGAATACTGGCCCGTGTGAAAGGGGCCTTACTCTGAATGTCCGTGTTACATTAATTGTCCAGTGGACCTGATATCCATTACGTGGATATCAGGTCCACTGATGTATTTAGAGCCTTCTCTAAATACAGTCGTGGCCAAAAGTTTTGAGAATTAGATAAATATTGGAAATTGGAAAAGTTGCTGCTTAAGTTTTTATAATAGCAAATTGCATATACTCCAGAATGTTATGAAGAGTGATCAGATGAGTTGCATAGTCCTTCTTTGCCATGAAAATTTACTTAATCCCAAAAAAAACTTTCCACTGCATTTCATTGCTGTCATTAAAGGACCTGCTGAGATCATTTCAGTAATCGTCTTGTTAACTCAGGTGAGAATGTTGACGAGCACAAGGCTGGAGATCATTATGTCAGGCTGATTGGGTTAAAATGGCAGACTTGACATGTTAAAAGGAGGGTGATGCTTGAAATCATTGTTCTTCCACTGTTAACCATGGTGACCTGCAAAGAAACGCGTGCAGCCATCATTGCGTTGCATAAAAATGGCTTCACAGGCAGGGATATTGTGGCTACTAAGATTGCACCTCAATAAACAATTTATAGGATCATCAAGAACTTCAAGGAAAGAGGTTCAATTCTTGTTAAGAAGGCTTCAGGGCATCCAAGAAAGTCCAGCAAGCGCCAGGATCGTCTCCTAAAGAGGATTCAGCTGCGGGATCGGAGTGCCACCAGTGCAGAGCTTGCTCAGGAATGGCAGCAGGCAGGCGTGAGCGCATCTGCACGCACAGTGAGGCGAAGACTTTTGGAAGATGGCCTGGTGTCAAGAAGGGCAGCAAAGAAGCCACTTCTCTCCAAAAAAAACATCAGGGACAGATTGATCTTCTGCAGAAAATATGGTGAATGGACTGCTGAGGACTGGGGCAAAGTCATATTCTCCGATGAAGCCTCTTTCCGATTGTTTGGGGCATCTGGAAAAAGGCTTGTCCGGAGAAGAAAAGGTGAGCGCTACCATCAGTCCTGTGTCATGCCAACAGTAAAGCATCCTGAGACCATTCATGTGTGGGGTTGCTTCTCATCCAAGGGAGTGGGCTCACTCACAATTTTGCCCAAAAACACAGCCATGAATAAAGAATGGTACCAAAACACCCTCCAACAGCAACTTCTTCCAACAATCCAACAACAGTTTGGTGAAGAACAACGCATTTTCCAGCACGATGGAGCACCGTGCCATAAGGCAAAAGTGATAACTAAGTGGCTCGGGGACCAAAACGTTGACCTTTTGGGTCCAGGGCCTGGAAACTCCCCAGATCTTAATCCCATTGAGAACTTGTGGTCAATCCTCAAGAGGCGGGTGGACAAACAAAAACCCACTAATTCTGACAAACTCCAAGAAGTGATTATGAAAGAATGGGTTGCTATCAGTCAGGAATTGGCCCAGACGTTGATTGAGAGCATGCCCAGTCGAATTGCAGAGGTCCTGAAAAAGAAGGGCCAACACTGCAAATACTGACTCTTTGCATAAATGTCATGTAATTGTCGATAAAAGCCTTTGAAACGTATGAAGTGCGTGTAATTATATTTCACTACATCACAGAAACAACTGAAACAAAGATCTAAAAGCAGTTTAGCAGCAAACTTTGTGAAAACTAATATTTGTGTCATTCTCAAAACTTTTGGCCACGACTGTACATTTTGAATTTAAAGATTTAGGCCCGTTTTACTAAAATCCTGACCTTGTCTCTAAGGGCTCGTTCACATTGAGTTTTTTGGCCCTAATTTTGACGCGTTTCCTCTTCAAAATCAGCTGCCAAAAACCGCCTCAAAACGGCCTTCCATTCATTTTAATGGGAAGCTGCACGTTTTTTTGTGCGTTTTTTGGCATGGATCTGTGCCAAAAAGCATGAGCTGTAAATGCAGTTTTGCATTGAAGTAAACACCCATTGATAAAAAAAAAAAAAGTGTTAAAAAAACCATATAAAAAATGTGTCAAAAACCACACGAAAAGCAGATTCCACAATGAATCGCCTTCACATGTGCCTTATTTTTAAGCTATTAACAATTCTGCAAAATCTGTATTTCTTAATAGGGGTTGTTTCATCTCAGACAATGAGGGCATATCGCTAGGACCCGCACCTACATCGAGAACAGAGCCCCGAAAGTGGTGGAGGGCGCACTGCGCATGCGCAGCCGCCCTCCATTCATTTCTACGGGGCTGCCGAAAATAGCCAAGCGCTGGCTATTTCCGTCGACCCCATAGAAATGAATGGGAGTGGTGGCCGCGCAAGCGTGGTACGGTCCCATTCACTTCTATGGGGTAAGCACTTGGCGGTGGCCGGACCCTGGAAAACCCAGGGTCCTGTGGCCACCACCTTCCCGGCTCCGTTCTCAGTGATGGTGCAGGTCCCAGAGGTGGGACCCTCACCTATTGCAGCACGCCAGACCTGCAGGGTATTGTGAAGTGAGGTCACGGTTATGGGCAATCGAGGGTTACTCACTGTTTGGAGGAGAACCCTGGGCAGGCATGCGGCAGTGAAGGAGAGGCTGGCACAAAGTTCCTCTGGGGCACACTCTGGGGCACACTCTGTATGTAGGGACCAGGCCTGATGGTGGATGAGGTGCCCTGGATGTTGCGGGTGTTTTGAGTGCCTGGGGCAAGGTCCCTTTAAGGATGGTGACGCCAGTGCCTGTAACGGTGGCACACCGGTTTCCAGTAGCAATAAGTGAGGTACACAGGTGGTATAGTGAACCAAACGTTGCTTTACTTTAAACAGTCCAACTTTGTACATACAGATGATGATGCAGTCCCTTATATCAATGTTCCACAAGCAGGCTTATTGTCAACAATATGGCAGGTAATAATCTTGCAAGATACTCGGAGGGTACACAATTAATGCTTCACAGACCAGGCTGCACTATCTCACAGCTATTCTGGCTGGCTGTATCCCAAGGCCCGGATGCCTAAATGCTGGCTTTAGTCCTTGGTAGTTAATCTTCCTCCCGTATTGACCCTTGCTCTTGATTTATAGTACCTCTGCCCATCAGCTTACTTATCTGAGCTGGTTGTACTGGCACTGCTTGGTTGGAGGGTGTCTGCAGGTTTCTCCCAGGAGGCACATCTCTTCTCTTGGGGTAATCTTCTGAGCTAACTGTGGCTCACTTTATCAATAGGCAGGCTATAATTCTTCACTAGCCTCCTGGTGGCAACTAGCAGCCTGGACTATCTAGCTGCATGTCAGGATAAGGCCCTCAGCATATCTCTGGCTGGTGCCTTCTCACTTGTGTCTCCACAGACTCCTGACTACAGACTGACTCCTCCCTGTCTGGGCCTGAACATTTATACTAGGGGCTCCCTATCTCCCTCTAGTGTCTAGGATGCCTAACTACACCCTCATAGGCCTGCTATGCATGTCACAGGGGAGCAATATACACAAAAGCACATAGAAAATACATTAAAGTACATGGTTAAATATAATATCACTGTCCCTTAGGAGTAGGAGTAACACGTGACCCAATTGACCCTTGTGTAGTGCCCACCCCTACCTAGTGGGACACTACATACCCCCATGCTACAACGTTGCCCGTCCTCGGTGCAACATAAAGGGGCCCTGCCCAGCTGGAGACTGCATCTGGAAGACAAAAATAATGCAAAGCAGGAACATACATCTACATTTGCAAATACATATATATATATCAGGCAGTTCTGCTGGCTTAGGAGCAAGTACGGTGAAAAGGGGCGTCGCTCTCTTCTCTCAGGATAGTAATAGGGAACAGGGGGCGCTGACCTGGTGCAGCGTATCAAGAAATACCAGGATAGTCCATAATAAAATTGAAGTGCAATTGTCCTTAATAAAACACAGTAGTCCCATAGAAAATGCAAACATCAAATAACAATTATTGGAGGCTCAAGGTATATAAATGAGTCCGTACCCAGGTTTCCTTCTTATAATAGATAGTGCAAGTGATAAATACTGGAGGATTGCCAAGACAGAATAGCAAAGCAGCTTCTCAGAGGCCCATATACGTTAGAGTCATCTCTGGGCACATTTCTTTAAAGTAGCAATAATCTCATTGGCTCACGTACATTAGAGTCTATCCCTGGGCACATTTCCTTGGAGCGTAAGTTGCATATAAAAATCACAGCACAATAAAAGTTCACATTATTAAAAATGGCGTATAAAATAAGTGCTGCAATGTCCCTTAATCAACCTGAAAAGGGGGTTAAAAAGGGGTTAAAGGTGCAAACAAAATGAGCACAACTTGGCTTTTTAGTTCTGGAAGCAGGCAGGAAATCCTGTTAACAATATGGCCTTGATGCCTTTGGTATTTTCAGTGGCTGACCACTACCACTGAGCCGTGGGAAACTGGCAGCAGCAACATGGGCCAAAACAAAGGACTCCTGTCCTGAAAGGGTTAATCCACTTTGATAGGGTCCCTTGGCAAAAAAAAGGATTCACGTAGTGGCCTGGCAGGCCTACTCACAGGAAAATGTCAAATCCACTTGGCATAACAGTGGTATTCCCTGGTTCCATTTGCAAATTGGGCCTGTATTGGGATTCGACAGACGGATGGGCCCACAAAACGGTATTGGGAGGTAACTGCAGCATAAAAGGACCCCTAATTGGTATTGGCCCCATAGGCCTAGGGGTGATTACAGTTGGTGACCGCATCGGTCCAGGCATAATAATCGTGGGCTGCTGCACTGGTCTGTGTACGTGTGTACGGTATAAGAGGGCCTCCTTGGGGGCCTTACTGCAGCTGCAGACACTATAGGTGGCCGACTGGCAGGGACAGGTACCCTTACCTCAGACCCAGCGATGTCCGAGTACTGGAGTCTACTTTCCTCCTTCTTAGGTGTAGTCCGGATCCTGGCGGTAGCAAACCGGCGCAGGCCTCACAGCTGTTCCTCTAATCGGACGATTTGGTCATCCAGGCTCTCGGGCTCAGCGTCGCTGTCTTCCGATGACGCTGTCGGCACAGGTAGAGTAGCTGGCACATCCGGTGCAGCCGCTGCAGTTTCAGATGGGGCGTCTGCTCTTTTCCCTTTTCGGATGTTATCCAGGGTAGCATGGAATCGCTCCAAGTTTTCTAACTCTTTTAGAGTCTTCTCCCGGCGGGGCAGCTCAGGGGACGGATACGGGCTCACCCACTTTTCCACCACTGTTGGTTGCCAGAAGACGTTCGGGCCAATGAAGGAGCCCCGCTCTTGAAAGGCATTATGGGCAGGTTCTGGAGAGCGCTCAGGTCCGCGCTCGCAGCCAGTATAGTCCTCGTCTTCTTCCCAGTCCTCCGGCTTCTTTTTGGGACGGGTCACAGCAGTGGCGTAAGGGCCTCGCAGGCCCTCGGCAGGGGTAAATTCCACCTCCTCTCCCTCGCGGAGGTTGTGCATGTGTTCTGGGAGGTAGCTCCGCTTGACGGACCTCCGGTTAACATAGAGATCCCTGCCGGTAGTATAATCCTTTAAGAAGCCGAAGCCTCTGTCTTTATCAAAGGCCACGACCAACCCCTTTCTCCTTTCCAGGTGGGGTTGGTTGTCAGTGTGGCGCTCGTGCACGGTCTTGGCCAGTTCTTCAAAATAGATCTTGGTTCTGGTCGTCTTTTTTATCGCGGCCTCCGTATCTCTGCCATAAGTGCCGACCACTTAAATGAGGGCTGGTAAAAGTCTCTCCAGGAGCCATAGTAGGTCTCAGGCTGCGTCCTCGGTGGCGGGCAGGTGGGTCTCTCCGGTCCAGGAGAGTAGGCCGGTGGAGCATCCTCTTGCTCAATATTAGTAGGATTCGTTTTTAATCCACCCGGTGCTGACATCTCTTCAGAGCAGTGGTATAGAGAGGATCGGCACTCGCTTTAGTTATAATTTTCAATTAGTTTTAATGGTCACATACAAATAGTAAATGACGCGTTTCGGCTGCTATGAGCCTTTATCAAACATAATCTTTCCAAGCAATAAACATGTTTAAATAGCCCGCGATGGAGCCGGAAATGACGTAGGTAGCCATGACAACATCGTAAACAAAGGGCACAACAACATAGAAGTGGAATTTTTTGTGCAAAATGTCATTAGTGGTTCGGGCACCATGCTTTATAGTGCTGTATTATGATGCACATTGTTATAGTGTTGTATAGTGTTGGAGACTGTAAACACAATCCACTGGAAAAAAAAAAAAACGCTGGAAAAAAAGAGATATCATAAATTCACAAAGCTCCATGCTTTACACTGCAGTAATATGCTAAGCATTATGTTAGGGATACAAAATATAGCAGAAACTCTTACATAATAGTGATGATTGAATACTGAATGGTTGCTGGATACTATGTTACACTACAGTGCTGAACACCATACTTTACACTGCTATATTTTGCTGCATATTATTGAACTGGTGTGAAAAGCTGGAATTTACATGCTGCAATGAATTCGCAGGAATAGAAATGCTGTATAGACAGCACACCATACTAAACAGTACAAAGCATTGTCGTGATGGGAAGAAAATATTAGATATTCGACATTATATATTAGATGGTGAACTTACGCCCTGATCAGACACTAAATGACATAGATTTTGGAATGCATCAAGTTTTCTGTGGAAGAAAGAAAAAGGAAATATGTTGAAAGGGTAACTGCAGGTAATATCTTACAGAAAACTATTCAGGTCATAGTCACGATTTAACCCCTTTGGTTCTAGGGTTTGCAGGCGATGAATCCAGTAGGCTTCTTGTTTTTTGAGCATTTTGAGTCTGTCTCCTCCTCTCCGGGGTAGTGTCACGTGTTCTATTATCTGGAAGCGCAATTGGGGAATGGTATGTCGGTGTTTCTCAAAATGATACGGAATGGGAAGTAATACATTTTTTTTTCTAATTGTGGATTTGTGCTTGCAAAAACGATCTTTCATCCTCATGGAGGTCTCACCGACATACACAAGTCCACAAGGGCACTTCAAGAGATAGACTACGAAATTACTATTGCAAGTGAAGAAACCGTTAATTTTAAATTTTTCCCCTGTGTGCGGGTGAGCGAAGTATTCTCCTTTGATGGCACTTGAACAATGTATGCATTGAAGGCATGGATATGTTCCATTTCTAGGGTTGGAGAGGGTGGACTGTCGAAGATTTAGTCTGTCACTGCTCTGGATCTCTTCAGAGCAGTCTTCACTGGTCAACATGCTCGATCCTTCTCTGGAGAGCGAGAAGGGCGGCACCAATAATTGTAGACAGACCCTCCCATTGTTCCGGGAGGCCGCCCCCCAGGTACTCCAGCATAGGGGAGGCGGAGTCCATTATAGCAGACATGCTAATTTGTAGACAGGGCGGTGGCGCGGACATACAGCCTTTCCCGCACTTTCAGCAGAAGGCGCCAATTTTTCCCGCCAGCAAAGTATGAAGATGACGCAGCAATAAATCCAGTCAAGCTAAGCGGCCATCTTTGAGCAAAACGCTGTCTATTCACTGACAGCAAGCGGTGGCTTAATAAACAGCAAAACAGTCCATGCAATAATATAATCTTCACACCGCAATTATTACAGTCCTTTGGCCCAAAAATTTTCAATAAACAGTAGGGCTTGTTCACTTTATAGGCTTATAATAGCACACAGTTTTGTAATCCACAATGGCGCAGATATGATCGTATCCTGTTCGTGACGCCAATTTATGCAGCACGCCAGACCTGCAGGGTATTGCGAAGTGAGGTCACGGTTATGGGCAATCGAGGGTTACTCACTGTTTTGAGGAGAACCCTGGGCAGGCATGCGGCAGTGAAGGAGAGGCTGACACAAAGTTCCTCTGGGGCACACTCTGTATGTAGGGACCAGGCCTGATGGTGGATGTGGTGCCCTGGATGTTGCGGGTGTTTTGAGTGCCTGGGGCAAGGTCCCTTTAAGTATCGTGACGCCAGTGCCTGTAGCGGTGGCACACCGGTTTCCAGTAGCAATAAGTGAGGTACACAGGTGGTATAGTGAACCAAACGTTGCTTTACTTTAAACAGTCCAACTTTGTACATACAGTTGATAATGATGCAGTCCCTTATATCAATGTTCCACAAGCAGGCTTATTGTCAACAATATGGCAGGTAATAATCTTGCAAGATACTCGGAGGGTACACAATTAATGCTTCACAGACCAGGCTGCACTATCTCACAGCTATTCTGGCTGGCTGGATCCCAAGGCCCGGATGCCTAAATGCTGGCTTTAGTCCTTGGTAGTTAATCTTCCTCCCGTATTGACCCTTGCTCTCACTTTATAGGACCTCTGCCCATCAGCTTACTTATCTGAGCTGGTTGTACTGGCACTGCTTGGTTGGAGGGTGTCTGCAGGTTTCTCCCAGGAGGCACATCTCTTCTCTTGGGGTAATCTTCTGAGCTTACTGTGGCTCACTTTATCAACAGGCAGGCTATAATTCTTCACTAGCCTCCTGGTAGCAACTAGAAGCCAGGACTATCCAGCTGCATGTCAGGAGGAGGCCCTCAGCATATCTCTGGCTGGTGCCTTCTCACTTGTGTCTCCACAGACTCCTGACTACAGACTGACTCCTCCCTGTCTGGGCCTGGACATTTATACTAGGGGCTCCCTATCTCCCTCTAGTGTCTAGGATGCCCAACTACACCCTCATAGGCCTGCTATGCATGTCACAGGGGAGCAATATACACAAAAGCACATAGAAAATACATTAAAGTACATGGTTAAATATAATATCACCGTCCCTTAGGAGTAGGAGTAACACGTGACCCAATTGACCCTTGTGTAGTGCCCACCCCTACCTAGTGGGACACTACACTATCAATTGGGGGCATAGCCTAGTGATATGCCCCCATTGTCTGAGATGGGAATACCCCTTTAAGCCTCATTCACATGTGAGTGGTTCACAGAAGTGTGCTGTACGTATTCTCCACGGACAGCACACGTTCCCATTCATTTTAATGTGTGTATTCACACATCCGTGTTTTAGCGCGGTCCGTAGGCCTGTGATTTTACCAGGGAAGCATGCTCTGCTTTGTCACGGATTCATCACGCCCATTTATAGCCAATGGGCCCGTGAAAAACACTGATGCCATCCGTGTTTCACAGACTATTAGGAGGAGATGCTGTGGAAATTAATTTTTAGCTGCGCAGTGCCAGTGAAATACGGGTGACACTCGGAGAGCAAAAAACGGACACACGGATATCTTCACGAATGAATCACTGACCACCCTATCACGGATTTTGACATGGACGAAAATTGAAATGGCACCTCCCCCCTTCATGCCACATTCTTGACCTTACCCCTTCCCTCCAGCCAGAGGTGTTACATGACCTGCATGCACTTTCTATAATACTGGTGTCTTATGTGGCACAAGGGTCTTTGGGCCCCTTCAGGCTCCTGGGCCCAGTAGCAACTGCTACCTCTGCACCCCCTATAGCTACGCCGCTGGTACCACAGAGATGCAGGAGTAGTGGTGAGAGCGCTCGATTGCCACTATATCCAAAGAGGAAGACACAGAACCCCCATTGTGATGATCGGTGAGGATCTCGGCAGTTGAACCGCCACTGATCAGACATCTAAGGGCTCATGCACACGAACGTATTTTCTTTCCGTGTCCGTTCTGTTTTTTTTGCGGACCGTACGCTCAACCATTCACTTCAACGGGTCCGCAAAAAAAAAACGGAAGCTACTCCATGTGCATTCTGTTTCCGTATGTCCATATTTCCGTTCCACAAAAAAATAGAACATGTCCTATTATTGTTCGCATTACGGACAAGGATAGGACTGTTCCGTTCCCCAAAATACGGAAGGCACATGGATGTCATCCGTATTTTTTGCGGATCCGTTTTTTGGTCGACAGCAAAATACATACGGTCGTGTGCATGAGCCCTAACACCTAGTCTGTGGATAGGCAAGAATTCTAAGGTCCAGTTCAGGGCGGACTGCATTTGCGGATCTGCAATACACGGACACCGTTCCATGGTCATTCCGCATCACAGATGCAGACCCATTCATTTCAATGTGTCCGCAAATCCGGAGATGCTGAACGGTGAGGAACGGAAGAACGGAACACTACGGAGTGCTTTCTGGGGTTCCGTTCCGTGCTTCCGCACTGCAAATAGATAGAACTTGCTCTATGTTTTTGCAGAACGGAAGGATCGCGGACCCATTCAAGTGAATGGGTCTGCGATCCCCATGTGCCTGCCCCACGGACGGTCTTCACACATTTGTGTGAACGAGCCCTCACACTGAGTTTTTTGGCAATGATTTTGGAGCGTTTCCACCTCAAAATCAGCTCCAAAAAATGCCTCAATGCAGCCTCTCATTCATTTCAATGGGAAGCAGCGCGCCCTATCGTGGGGAAAAATCCGCGCTGAATCTCCTATTGAAACAAATGGGAAGCATAAAAAAAAGCATATTCATGTAATTCCACATGTTTTCCAAGTGTTTTTTGGCGCAGATCCACATCAAAAACCACAAGCTGAAAATGCAGCTTTGTATTGAAGTGAAGATTGGTTAAAAAAAAGACCGGTAAAAAAAAAATGTGATGATTTTTTTAAGAATGTTTTTCAAAATCAGTCGTTGGAACTGGCCCTAAGAGTTCATGTAGAATCGCACCAAAATCTGCTGATTGTTCACTTTGAACGCTGTGGACATGTCCCTTCTTGGCGCAGTCGCGGCTTTAAATCACCAACCCATGAATTGCAGCTCTGCCTTCTATTGAACGCAATGGGAGGCAGACACCGCGTGGCTTCTGGCAGAATTCTGGTGCGATGTCCGCGTCAAAATTCCACCGGCAGGTTCCGTGGTGTGGACGGGCCCTAAAGGTGATCGTACTATTTCTATCACTGGATCTAGGAGCTGTTAGGTAATTCATACAAATGGTGACCGATTCCCTTCCTGGCCAGCGCTGTAACAGGCAGTTTTAACCCCCTAGATGACGTAGTTAAGGACTCCCTCTCTTAGGCCTCTTGCACACGGCCGTTGTGCTCCCGTGGCCATATTGCAGGCCGCATACGGTGGTTCCGCAATACACAGGGCACCGGCTGTGTGCATTCCGCAAATCCGGAGATGCGGTGCGGAACGGAAGCACGGAACTGAACCCCACGGAACCGCTACGGAGTGCTTCCATGGGGTTCCGATCCGTGCTTCTGTTCCGCAAAAAAAAAATACTTGTTCTATCTTTTTGCAGAGCGGACGGATCACGGACCCATTCAAGTTGAATGGGTCTGGATCTGTCCCGGCCGCCGCATGGACGATGCCCGTGCATTGGGGGACCGCAGATTGCAGTCCCCAATGCACGGAACGGAACCACAACAGCCGTGTGCCAGAGGCCTTACTCCATTGGCTCCCCATGAGGCAGTCTCAGGCTGCTGAGGAGCTGCTATGGCACCCAGGAGCCAAACAATTGTAGTGTCCCACTAGGTAAAGGTGGGCACTGCACAGAAGGGGTTAATGTGTTTTGATTGCATTTAATGTCATGTGTATGCATTTCCCTGTGTTATCTGGGTGTCAGGCCTGTCAGGGTGCAGTTTAGCCTCCCAGACGTTAGAGGGAGCTAGAGAGCCCTGGTTATATATAGGAAGGCCCAGACAGGGGAGGGTTAGTTCATTCCAGGGGACTAGAGGAGTTACTTCGTCCACCTGAAGCTCCTGAGGCTAGGATTAGCTCAGTAGAGACACCCCAGTAGAAGGACAGAACCTCCTGGGAGAAACCCGCAGTCCTTCATCATCCAAGCAAAGATAAGTAACACTGATGGGCAGATGCTATATAGAAAGCAAAGCAAGGATTTAATACGAGAGGAAGATATATATTTACCAAGGATTTAAGCCACCATTTAGGCATCCGGGTCTTGGGATTGAAGCCAGACAGGAGTTCTAGAAAGGAACAGCGTACACTATTTCTGAGGAAAGGTACAACCTGATTCTGAGTACATTGTGGATTTACCCTCTGAGTATCTTGCATAATTAATACCTGCCATCTTGTGGAATAAAGCCTGCTTGTGAAGTACTTGATCTAAAGGACTGTATTACCATCTGTATGTACAAAGTTGGACTGTTAAGTAAAGCAACGTTTGGTTCACTATACCACCTGTGTACCTCACTTATTCCAACTATAAATCGGTGTGCCACCGTTACAGGCACTGGCGTCACGATTCCAAAAGGGACCTTGCCCCAGGCACTCAAAATACCTGTAACATCCAGGGCACCTCATCCACCATCAGGCCTGGTCCCTACATACCGAGTGTGCCCCAGAGGAACTGTGTCTACCTCTCATTCACTGCCGCATGCCTGCCCAGGGTTCTCCAATACAGTGAGCAACCCACGATTGCCCATAACCGTGACCTCGCTTCGCTATACCCTGCAGGTCTGGCGTGCTGCACAATGGCCTCGAAGCCTGACACATTGCAACGCCCATTGTTTTGGATTAGCTCCAGAGCTGAACATGGGCCCCAAAACCACACAGCTCCGTCCATTGCATAGTGGATGGAGGGAGTTACTGCACCGCAAGAAATGCAGATAAAGATGCATGTATTCTGGACGGTCTACAGCAGGGATCGGCAACCTTCGGGACTCCAGCTGTTGTGAAACTACAACTCCCAGAATGCAAACTTACTCGGCTGTTCTTGTAACTCCCACAGAAGTGAAAGGAGGATTCTGGGAGTTGTAGTTTCAGAACAGCTGGAGCCCTGGAGGTTGCTGATCCCTGCTCTACAGCTTTTGGTTTCTTTCACGGCAGCAGATAATAATGCAGTGCACCGTCCTGCCACTAGAGGTCTCTACAATACAGTAACATTAGCCAGTATTATAATGAACAGGAGGCTTCTGTACCCGGGGGACAGAGAACCTGCTGTGCAATGTGGCCCTGCCGCTGGGAAACACATCTGATGTGATCAATGGCGAAACCCAGTAAAAAAAAGTGTTCAAATCCCTTGCTGCGCCACCACAGGGGAAATGAAGAATTACAGAGTCATCAATGGGCTGCCTGTGTAATAAATTGAGTGGACGTGTTGGGTCCTCCAGAGCGAGAGACCCTCTTGGAGCTGCTCTCAGTTCTGGCTGATATATGAAGGTCCTGAATGAGAGACCGATAGCAAAAAATATGGACAACATCGCCTCCTTGTGCTGGTTCATGGCACCACATCACACCGCCAGGCCCTGACAAGAGGGCACAGCTGGTGCTAACCCATCCCTGAAGAGAAGGGTGGCATGACCTTCTAGTGGGCTTCCTCCCTTTTTGTGAAGGGGTTCAGAAGTGAGAGGAAGCCATTTTGCCCACATGTATCCTGCTGGCGCTTACCGTAGGTTTCTCCTAGATTACACAAACACTACATCATCCCAAACAGCCAATCACAGAGCCTATAGAATCGTCTGAGCTGTTCTGTGATTGGCTGATAGCTGGTGATGTCATATCTGAGTGGTCTACAGCCACAGATGGAAGGAATCCTGCAGCCTTCAGGACAGGAAGCTAACTCCTTCACTGCCATAGACCACCAAGGATATTACCGTTTATCCCTTCTCTTGCCTAGACCACCGTGGGTGCAATCATTAACCCTTTCGGCACCCTTGAACACTAGGGTTGTTACCAAACACTCCCTCGTTCCCGTAAAGCCCACCCATTAGTGCCAGTGACGTCACCGGGCTCACTGCTAGGCAGAAGCCTCCGCCTAGCTTTAACCATGGAGAGCCCGGTACACAACCGGATCTCCGGAAAAAGCCCTTGCCCTCCGCGATACAGCACAGGACAAGGGAGAGCATCGGAGCATGAAATTCTACGATGCTCATGTCAGAGGGGCTTAGTGGGGGAAGAAGGCGATATGTCCGGGTACAGCTCTGGTAGTTGGTTTTCTAAAAAGAATTCCAATTAAAAAATTGCATGATCTAACAAAGAATGTGATATTTAATTGTGGGACGACCCCTTTAACCTCTTCACTGACCTAGGTCACCAGGGATGTAATCGATTGCTGAAAGGGTTTTAATACCCCTCACGCTGGCGCATGATGGGTCACAGTTACGTAGAGGCGCCGGCCTCCCTTGCTGGCCTAGATTTAGATAATTTTCCACACCTAAAACTGGTGTACAAAATGATAAATTAGAAAGGCTGGCCAGCCCGCCCCCGTCCCCGCCCAAACCACGTTCCCTTTTTTAGACCTAGTGTGAGCAGAAAAAAGTCGCAGATTGTCCGCAAATCTCCTTTGCGACCCAATCTGCTACAGATATATGCCAAAAATTGGTGTATATCTAATAATAAATGACCCCCTTAATATTGTTTTCCGCAATTGGAAAAACGTGGGTCCTTTCTTTTTTTCTAGAAACAGCACCACGCCTGTCCCCAGGTAGTCCCTGGTATTGCATCTCTGACCCATTCACCTGAGTGGACCTGAGCTGCCATAGCAGACACAAGCCATGAGCAGGAGCAGCACTGTTCCTTGGAGAAAGCAGCCATGGTTTTCTAATTCTGGACAAGACGTCTCAGCCCTCCAGTACCCCGGAGTGTAGCAGGCTTATGTTTACCTGTATGAAAAGGGGATGGCGGAAAAACTGGCAGCAAATGGTATTTACATTGAGCAGATGTATTTCTGATGTGAGTCATATACGTGCCAGTTGCACAACCCACATACTGGAAGTTACATAATTTACACAAAAATGGATAAATCCCATGAGATTATCAATATTCCACAGATTATTCAATATTATTTCACAAGTTTTGGAAACACAGGCAAGAATATACAAAAGTTATCTATCTATCTATCTATCTATCTATCTATCTATCTATCTATCTCATATCTATCTATCTATCTATCTATCTATCTATCTATTATCTATCTATCTATCTATCTATCTCATATCTATCTATCTATATACGTTATATATATATATCTGCTCATATTCTTTATATCTTAGCAGGGTCCATCTGCCATGGAATTGCACCAGCTGCCTCTCGCTGGCAATGATGCCAAGAGCACGCTCCATGTTTCTGCAAGCACATGTCAGGATGTAGGTGTAAATCTCCTTTCTCCTTGGACTCAGATACCTTCAGTAATGTCCCGCGACCTCTTCTGTGATTACGCTTCTCTTTAGCTCATTCTACAGAACTTTGCTTGGAACTTTCTTAACCACCTGGATGGTTGACTGTCTAGTGAGAAGGGGTATGACTTAAAGAGCACCTGTCAGCAGGAGCAACCCTATGAAACCAGTCACATGGTCTGGGAGGGTTGATCCTGATGATTAAAACGAATCCTGTCTCGTGAAAATCGGTTGCAGCCTTCCTGAGAAAATAGCCATTTCTTCTATCTTCAGGTGAAGGGCTTCAGTGCACCGCGGGGGCGGGGCGTGGCCCCTTTGCGCACCCCAGCTCCTCGGCTTTCCAGTGCTGGCCCCGCCCCCTCAGTGCTCTGAAGCTCTCATGGACATAAAGAATAAAAGTATTTTTCCTCGGGAAAGCCGCAACCAATTTTCACAAGACAGGTATTGTTTTAATTAGCAGAATCAACCCTACCAGGCAGTAGAGTTGATCCTGCTCATGTGACTGTGCTGTTTAAAGAGGACCAGTCAACAGAATGAACCCTATTAAACCAGGCATACTGTTTGTTAGGGTTGATCCTGCTGATTAAAACAATATCATACAGCGAAAATCATTTGCAGTTTTTGAGAAAACTGAGTTTAATTCCATATGCAAATTAAGGCTTCGGTGCACCTCATTTCCTCTGCTTTCCTGTGTTAGCCACGCCTCCTCTCCAACCCTCATGCACTGAAGCATTCATTTGCATATGGAATTACATTGGTTTTCTGAGATTTTGACACTGATGACCTATCCTGAGGACGGGTCATCAGTATCTGATCGGTGAGGGTCTGACACCTGGGACCCCCGCCGATCAGCTGTACCGGGTGCAAAAATATCATCATGGGGGGAATTTATTAACCCCAGGCTCCAGTTTTCTGGCTCCGTTTCCGAGCAACCTGCATTTTGTGCAATATGTGACTTTTCTAATTTTCATACCACTCTCTCCACGTTTTGAAAAAGGCTTCTCTGGTGGAGGTGTTGGCTCCAATTTACTATAATTTACGCTACAAACTGGTGTGACTTATGGGGCCAATCTACACCCGCGCATAGCTTTTCTGGTGCATGGACTGTCAGAAAATACCCAGATTAATTCTCTCTGCCGGATAACAAATGTTACAGTAGGTAGGTCCTTTTTTTGGCAGGTAGCAGGTCCCTCAGTTAGACCGCCAGATAGTGAGAGGTGAAATCATCACCCTAGAGAACATGTACCCACCGCTGTACAGTCTAGCGGCAGCGTGCTTTATGCCACTTCAGCCGACACTTGGCATTGGAACCGCCCTGTGGTTGCATCGCATTGAATTGGCTAAAGTAAAGTGTCCACACCCCACGCCTGGAGAATTATGTCGGAGTCGGCTAGTGAAGGGCAGAATAAAAAAGGCTACTTCAAAGAGACATTGTGGCCTATTATCTACCTGTGCAGTGCATTTGTGAATATCTGCCAGTCCATGCTAAGAACTGTCCTGATCTGTCTGCATTTGAATTCTTCAGTAAAGATCTGTTCTGCCTCCTCATTCCCTCCTACGCAACCAGGACCCTACCTTACACCTCAAAACCTTCAACACCAAGGTCACCTCAACAATCATCAGGCAGGAGAACCCCAGAACCGGAGTGTGCCCCGAAGGGGAAGATGGTGAGCCCTTTCACGTCACTGCACGCCGGCCCAGGAGCTTCAGAACCGTGAGTACAACTACTACTACTACCCCCATCCAGCCACTCACACACATGCCCCTGCGGCCTGGTTGTTGCACACAGAGCCTAGATGATAATGGAACGGGTTCTTCACTAACGTTGCTCCGTTCTCTTGGGAGCTGGCGGCAGGTCAGACACAGACGAAGACAAGAGAGCGCGGTGGAGACATGGTTTGCAGGTAGGACAGATAGTCGGTCTGGGCCAAGTCAATTCCACCATGTACATGGGTCCAGGGTCACCCCGTGATTTTTGCTAGGTTACACCGCTGTACTACTGGCAGCTGCAGGAAAAAACGCATTGATGAAGTATTACGGTATATCATCTATAATACAGCTGAGTAAGGGTTTAGGCCGCTTTCACACAAACTATACGGATTGGCTCAGGATGCGTTCAGTAAAACTCGCACCATTTCGCAAGCGAGTTCAGGCATTTTTGTCTGCACCTGGGTTCAGTGTTTCAGTTTTTTTCTGCGCAGGTGCAATCAGTTTTGATGCGTCTTTTAACGCGTGTGAAAAAAAACCTGAAGATTTATAAACAACATCTCCTGCAACCATCAGTAGAAAAACGCATTGCATCCGGTTTTTGTTACGCAACGCAGAACTGATGCGTGAAAAAAAAAAACGCTCATGTGCACAGACCCATTGAAATGAATGGGTCAGGATTAAGTGCGGGTGCTATGAGTTCACGTCACGCATTGCACCCGCGCGGAAAACTCGCTCGTCTGAAAGGAGCCTCACACGGCCCAAAGAGAAGCCGATTATCAGGAAGGAAGCGTTCCTTCCCAACAACTGGCTGCTCGTTCAGCGGGGGTGCAGCAGCGCTGCATTTACGTGTCACTGCGATCGCTCGTCCTCATACAGCTGCAGCAGAGCACAATCTGCTGCCCAGAAATAAGAATTTACTTGCAAGCACGAGTGACTGTTTCACCCGATGAACAAGCGTTTCGCTCGTTCATTGGGTGATCGGCTGCAATTTTAGACTGGCAGATAAACGGGAATGAGCGTCCGTAGGGACATTCGTCCCATAAGATTAGATAAGACACATAGATTTCTGCAAGCTCCGTTCAAGTTGAATAGAACTGATTTCAAGTCCCAAAATTTCTGCAACAAAATCTGCCACGTGTGATGGCACCTTAGGCTGAGTTAACACTTCAGTTATTTGATCAGTTATTTCCATTAGCCATTGTGAGCTGAAAACCATGGTGAAGCCTCCACAGAGATCAGGTATAAGGGAACGATCTGCACCTCTTCTGTGTTTTTGACCCACACCTGGTTTTGGCTCTCCATAAGAGCTCATGCACATCAGCGTTAGGCCTCAGTGCCTGTAATGTGGACCAAAGATAATACTTCACCTATCCTTTGCGGAGCGGAGCCACAGAGCGGAAGCCCTACGATGCGCTTGCCTGGGCTTTCGGCTCAGTGCCTCCGCACTGGAAAAAGATAGAACATGTTCTATCTATGGCTGTACGTTGCGTATTGCGGAACTATTCAAGT
The DNA here is from genome assembly GCF_905171765.1 of Bufo bufo. Lineage (NCBI taxonomy): Eukaryota > Metazoa > Chordata > Amphibia > Anura > Bufonidae > Bufo > Bufo bufo. The sequence goes on from NC_053393.1 coordinate 527,787,235, forward strand.
CAATAGGTCTGCAAACGGAGTGTACACGGCCGGTGACGTGCATTGTGGACCGTAAAAAAAAAACACGGGCACGGGACCCTTAGGCCCCTTTCACACGAGCGAGTATTCCGCGCGGATGCGATGCGTGAGTTGAACGCATTGCACCCGCACTGAATCCCGACCCATTCATTTCTCTGTTCACATGAGCGGTGATTTTCACGCATCACTTGTGCGTTGCGTGAAAATCGCAGCATGCTCTATTTTGTGCGTTTTTCACATAACGCAGGCCCCATAGAAATGAATGGGGTTGCGTGAAAATCGCAAGCAAGGATGGAGACCTGATCATTATTATTTTCCCTTATAACCATGAAAATAATAGCATTCTGAATACAGAATGTATAGTAAAATAGGGCTGGAGGGGTTAAAAAAAAATAAAAAAAATTTAACTCACCTTAATCCACTTGCTCGCGCAGCCCGGCTTCTCTTCTGTCTTCTTTCTTTGCTGTGTGGAGAAACTCACAGAGTGAACATAACCCCGTTCAAGGGAATATAGTAGAATATGGTCAGTTATAAACAACTTTACAGAATTACCATTAATTCTAAGACATAACTTTTAATAAATCATAGTTAAAAAGCCATTGGACCCTTATGATACAAAAATAAATGATAAATGCCAAACTAAATAAAGAACCTAAATGTGGAACAGGTATTCCACTAGCTTATGTGTGCAGGAAAAGGACCTGTGGTCATGTCACTCTGGTCATCCCATGGTCCATCACCATAGTAGCATCAGGGTTACTGCCCCAATAGCCTATTCAATAAATATTTGGCTGCCTTTCCTGCAAACATAGGCTAGTGGAATACCTGTTCCACATTTAGGTTCTTTATTTATTTTGGCATTTATCATTTATTTTTGTATCATAAGGGTCCAATGGCTTTTTAACTATGGTTTGCTGTGTGGAGGAAAAGGACCTGTGGTGACGTCACTCCGGTCATCACATGATCCATCACATGATCTTTTACTATGGTGATGGATCATGTGATGGATCATGTGATGACCGGAGTGACGTCACCACAGGTCCTTTTCCTGCACACAGCAAAGAAAGAGACAGAAGAGATGCCGGCTGCGCGATCAAGTGGATTAAGGTGAGTTAAATTATTTATTTATTTATTTATTTTAACCCCTCCAGCGCTATTGTACTATGCATTCTGTATTCAGAATGCTATTATTTTCCCTTATAACCATGTTATAAGGGGAAATAATACAATCTACAGAACACCGATCCCAAGCCCGAACTTCTGTGAAAAAGTTCAGGTTTGGGTACCAAACATGTGTGATTTTTCTCACGCGAGTGCAAAACGCATTACAATGTTTTGCACTCGCGCGGAAAAATCGCTCATGTTCCCGCAACGCACCCGCACCTTTTCCCGCAACGCCCGTCTAAAAGAGGCCTTACACTCGTGTGCATGAACCCTGACTGATGGAAATAAGTGACCAAATAATTGAAGTGTGAACTTGGCCTTATTAAGGTAGCAATTCAGAATCATTTAAGGGTCAAAGTTAGAGATGAGCCATTAAGTTCTAACAAATCAAATTTGTTATGAATTTTCATGCAAATCTGAAGTTTTTAGGATTAGCTTTGGGCGAATTGGTGTCTGCCGTATTACAGATCAGAAGACAGCACAGCAGGGCAGAGAAGATGGAGGAGGGTCCAATGACGCCAAACGGGCTTGCCCATAATGCCTTGCAGTCAGGCTCAGCCAATCAGGAGGGATGATATTGTCATGGGCACAATTTAAAGAAGAACTCCCACAAAAAATGTTATTCTGTGACCTGTTAGAAAGACGCATGATGTAAACTGTAGTGAAGGTAATCCTCTTACCAGTGACTGTATTTGTGAGTTTATGTAGTACAACTCACAGCAAGAAAAATTGTATAGGTTGGTTGTGTTTTTATTCCGAAAAACGTGAAATGCGGAAACTTACACCATCTACTACAGGCGGCGTTATGCCCCCTTCTCCCACATCTGGTCTACTCCTTCTGCATCTTCTACCCTCCAGCGGCACAGTGCCTGACGGAGGCTGAATTATCGGCCAAAAAAGTTTTTCGGAATAAAAACACAACCAACCTATACAAATTTTCTTGCTGTGATTTGTACTACATAAGTTGACGGGACTGGGAACCCTATCCACAGCTATACAAGCAGGTGGCTACAAAGTTTGTCTAAAGATGTATTTTGTGAGTTATAACCTCCCTTCTGATCCTCAGCTGTGTCATGTGACCAGCACTCTGACTCTCCAAATAACACAGCATCTTATGTGTGGACAGGAGGCCAGCTTCTCTGTGTATTCCTACGGGAGCCTCAATGTCAGTCTCATAGGAATCAATAGAGAAGTAACTGACGTCCTGTCCTGTGTCAGTTGGAGATCAGAGTGCTGGTCACATGACACAGCTGAGGATAAGAAAGGAGAGGATTAAAGGGAACTATTAAGTGAACTATAAAGTGTATAAAAAATTATGTTTTTAAAAATATAAAATATTAAAAAAACTAAAAAAAACAATTTAAATCACCCCCCTTCTCTCAAATCAAAATACATAAACAATAAAAAAATAAACATCATGGGCATCGCCGCCTGCGAAAACGCCTGTACTATTAAAATATGAAAATATTTATCCCATGCGGCAAACATCAAATAGGGGAAAAAAGTCAAAATGGCCGATACAGTGTAATAAAAAGTGATCAAAAAGTCATACACGCCCCAAAATGGTATCAATAAAAAGTACAAATCGCCCCGCAAAACTGAGCCCTCACAAAGCTCTGTACACATAAAAGTAAAAAAGTTGTAAGGGTCAGCATATTGCAATTCAAAGAAAAATATTAGCTTTTTCCCAAGTTTTTTTTTTTTTGTTTGTATTAAAATGCAAGAAAAATTATACATATGTGGCATCGTTGTAATCGTACTGACCCGAAGAAGAATGACGGGAACAAGTCAGTTTTGCCGCATAGAGAGCACCGTAAAAACAAAACCCATAAAACTGTGGTGGAATTGTGTATATTTTTGTAATTCCACCCCATTTGGAATTTTTTTTTTCCTACTTCCCACCACATTTTATGCAACCGTAAATGGGGCCATTACAAAATTACAAATTGCCCCGCAAAAAAAACAAGCCCTCATATGGCTTTGCAAATGGAAAAATAAAAAAGTTATAGCTTTGGGAAGGCTGGGAGTAAAAGAAACGAAAATGAAGAAAAAAAATAGAAAATTTCTTGGTCTTGGAGGGGTTAACTCTATCCTAGTATGTTTTATGCTTAAGACCCTCCACCATTGTAGCCCAGTTCGCTCGTTCATCTGGTAATCAGCGGTACATTTACACCGCCAGATCATCGCTAACGAGCTTTACTATGAATGCTCATTAAGGCCTCTTTCACACTACAGTATGTCCATTTCAGTGTTTAGCGTTCCGTTTTTAACGGATCCGTTGTTCCGTTTTTTTGGTTCCGTTGTGTTTCCGTTTCCGTTCCGTCGTTCCGTTCCGTTTTTCCGAATGGCATATACAGTAGACAGTAATTACATTGAAAAAATTGGTCTGGGCATAACATTTTCAAAAGATGGTTCAGAAAAAACGGAACGGAAACGGAAGACATACGGATGCATTTCCGTATGTGTTCCGTTTTTTTTGCGGACCCATTGACTTGAATGGAGCCACGGACCGTGATTTGCGGGCAATAATAGGACATGTTCTATCTTTCAACAGAACGGAAAAACGGAAATACGGAAACGGAATGCATACGGAACACATTCCGTTTTTTTTGCGGAACCATTGAAATGAATGGTTCCGTATACGGACCGTATACGGAACGCAAAAAACGGACCGCAAAACAAAAACAAAAAACGGTAGTGTGAAAGAGGCCTAACAATGATCTTTTCAATTCTAGGCCCGTGTAAAGGGCCCGTAAAACTTTACACAAAAGTGTGTAATAGGGTTGATAGTCCTGGGGAAGGGGCACCCAGGACTATCAACCCTATTACACACTTTTGTGATAATCGGCAAACCTTACCTACCAAACCTTCTCCTATGTCGCCTGCTGAGATATTAAACAGAATAGGGCCCAGGACGGATCCTTGAGGTCCACCACTTGTGACTCGTCTCTCCTCAGAATGTACCCCATTAACAACAACACTCTGATATCTATCCAACAGCCGACTGCGGATCCACTGGACTATACAGGGAATAAGTTCAATCTTCAGTAAGTATCTGTCAGCTTATTATGTGGCACTGTATCAAAGGCTTTGCTAAAATCCAGGTAGGCAATATCTACGGCACCTCCTTCATCCAACACTTTTGTGACATAGTCAAAGAAACCAATAGGATTAGTTGGACATGATCGGCCCTCCTTTAATCTGGGCTGTTTTGGGTCCAATAGGTTGTTGGTTTTTAGGCGGTCAGTGATCTTCTTCCATTATTTTTACTACTACAGATGTTAGGCTCACTGGTCTGTAGTTTGCAGTGGATAATGGGTACATCACTGGCCATTCTCCAATCTTCAGAAACACCACCTGTTAAGAGGGACTGGTTAAACAAATCTTATCCAAACCTGGAAAACCCACCCACAATGTCCGGGCCCCTCAGACAGAGAATACTTACCTGGTCCCCAGCGTGCAGACCACAGCATCTATTGACGGGGGGGATGCAGCCAATAGCAGCCTGTGACGGTGACCTACCCTCTTGCATAACACAGATTTGGATAACCCCTTTAAGGACCCTGGGATGGATGCCACCTGGATCTATGGCCCCTGCTGTGAGGCAATGCAAAGGGTGCACAGTGAGTTGGGAGGAAGGAGATGCCACGACCTGGAAGCTCCAGTGCGGAGTGAGAGTTATAAGTGTGTCAGGAGGTAAGCCATACCGTGACCTGAAGAGACGCCACGAGGAGAATTAACATAGCCTGTATAGCGGAAAAGCCATCTTTATTGCCGCCACGCACAGGGAGACTCACACACAGAGTGTTGTAACCCAGGGAATTTGGGTGCAATTCCAGAAAAATTGAGAGTAAGCCTGCTGCCCCTTAAAGGGGTATTCTGGTAATAATAATTTTTTTTATCAAGTGCCCACAGCTTGCCCCCTGGAACAGAAGATTAATACTGACCTGCTCTCCACCTCTACTTTCTCCATTTTCCGCTCCCGGCATCCGGAGCAGCATGGGCATAGTCACTTACACCGCTCCAGCCGATGACTGGCTTCAATGGTGACGTGCTGCTTGTGGTGAAAGGGCATGACCACAGGACATAAACAGTATGGGGACCGGAAAATTTGGGCAGCAGAGGCAGCAAGCAGGACGGGAGCGGCGGGGAGCTGTAAGCAGGGGCGGACTGGGACCGTTTTGATGGAAGGCAGGGCCAGCAATACCATATTGTGGCACATTATACCACCCCAACAGAGCCAAATACCACATCCATCACAAAATACTGCCAGCAGCACAAAATACACCCCCAAAAACTTCCACTTGCCGGCCATGACGAGGGCCCAGGCGGCCCCCTGGGCATCGGCCAATCGGGAAATTTCCCTGTAAGGTCTATGGCCCATCCGTCCCTGCAGGTAGGTATGGTTGCAGGCTGTGGGCACTTGCAGAAAACCCCATTAAAGAGACATCATACTATTTAACCTATTGCTTCTGACTAAGTCTGTGCCCTCATTGGGACCGTTGTGATGCCAGCTGCCTCTTGCTTGCTACCACTGACCGCTCTTCAGCAGGGACCGTGTACTCCACTCACAGGCCTGAACTAACCGCCATAAGGACTGGCCCCCTTCACATACGCCTCTAATTTGCTAGCTGTCTGTAATTGCTATTTTATCCCACACTGGGACCCTCCCCCCCCCCCCCAACAATCAACTGGAAAATATTAGGAAACCTGGTCGTGTTTAATTTCTCCACAGCGCCACCACAGGGGAAATTAAGTATTGCACAGTTTCTATTAAAATGGATGTGCTGTATATGTAATAAAGGACAGGGCGGGTCCTCCAGAGCAAGAGACGCTCTTTGTAACCACCCTCCACTTTAGCCAAGAGACAAGGACCCTTCATTAAAGGGGTTTTCTGGGAGCAGAATATTGATGTCCTATTATCCTCAAGATAGGTCATCAATATCTGATCGGTGGTGGTCTGACCGGTCAGTTGTTTGAAGAGGTTGTGGTGCTCCGTCCTCTTCTGAGGCCAGTGGCGTTACGTTCGTTGGTCACATGGCCTATTTGCAGCTCCGTCCCATTCAAGTGAATGCTTCTGGGCTGCAATACCAAGCACAGCCACTATAGATATACGGCGCTGCACTTGTTAATGTGCGAGAAGGCCGCAGTGGTCTCTTTAAACAGCTGATCGTGGGGGTGCCTGGAGTTGGACCCCCAGTGATCGGATATGGATGGATAGGTATACAGGATAGGTTATCAATATTCTAGTCCTGGAATTTTTTTTTCCCGTGTCCGTTCCGTTTCTTTTGCAGCCCGTATGCGGAACCATTCACTTCAATGGTCCATAAAAAATAAATAAAAAAAACACGGAAATGACTCCATGTGCATTCCGTTTCCGTATGTCCGTTCCGCCAAAAAAAAAAATAGAACATGTCCTATTATTGTCCGCATTACGGACAAGGATGGGACTGTTCCGTTCTGCAAAATACGGAATGTACATGGCAGTTTTTTTGTGGATCCGCAATTTACGCCCCGCAAAAACATCTAACGGTTGTGTGCATGAGTTCCCGTATAGGCTATAGGCATCCCTTTAAACGTACCTATCTGCCAGTGCCAGAGAGAAGGTGACAGCCTCATGCTGGATGAGCATGACATGTGCGGACGGGGGTCTGCGGACCCCCCAGTCATATGTTAACGCTCTCTTCTGTCTATATGGTGATGTCTCCCATGTAAACCCTATTTACCTACTCTTGTTTTCAGTGTACACAGCGAGTTGTTATTTGGACTGTGTGGGATAATGACATTCTGCTGCGCAGGGTGGAAGCACAAGTATTCGAGTGTAAGCCTGCTGGGCTCGGTCTCGTCAGCACATGGCCGCAGGGGGCTGGTTTATACCGGGACCCTCTATTAAAGGCAGAACGCGGAGGGGCTGGCCGGGCAGAGGATGGTAAACAGGCGCCCAGCAGCAGGTGTTCCTCCTTCTCCCAGGCGCCGTGTGCTCAAATGCAAATAAAGAGGCAGGAGAGACGGATTTGACTGACAAATACAGGAGCCTCAGCTGTCGTCCTCAGGAGTCACTCGCAGCCAAGTGACAAATTGTCGGGGACAGGATGCTTCCATGGAGCGGCTCTCTTGCCCAAACTCCTCGCTGAGGTGCAGCATCTGCCTCATCCTGCCATTAGGTAAGGGGCGTGCGGCCACCGGACGGAGGGTCACCTGGATTGGGATTGCAGAGACATGAACCGACAGGCAATCGGGGAGATTGGAAGCAGACTTGCTGTAGGGAACTACAAGACCCAGCAATCCTACAGGCTTGCGTCTGACGTGGCATGCTGGGATTTCTGGTTCTACAGTGTTAGGATACGTTAAGTCTGTTATGAATGGGTTTATTATTCTGTAGCATTAGAACCGAAGGTTATTATTGGATGGCAACAAAAGCATAAAGTAAAGATAAAATACTTATACTTTCTACAGAGTGATATATATGTGTGTGCAGTATTATTATATATACAGTATACAGAGTATTTACTTATATACTGTACTGTATATACTATATGTGTGTGTGCAGTATTATTATATCTACAGTATACATAGTATTTACTTATATACACACCGTATATACTATATGTGTGTGTGCAGTATTATTATATATACAGTATACAGAGTATTTACTTATATATACACTGTATATACTATATATGTGTGTGTGCAGTATTATTATATATACAGTATACATAGTATTTACTTATATATACACTGTATATACTATATATGTGTGTGCAGTATTATTATATATACAGTATACATAGTATTTACTTATATACTGTATATACTATATGTGTGCAGTATTCCTATATATACAGTATACATAGTATTTACTTATATATACACTGTATATACTATATATGTGTGTGCAGTATTATTATATATACAGTATACATAGTATTTACTTATACGCTGTATATACTATATGTGTGTAACCATCTATTAACTGTTATTATTCTATAAAAATATTTATATAAGTATAAAGTATATATTTGTAGTATTAAGGATGTATTTTTGAAACTATCTATCCATCTCATATCTATTTATCTAATATCTATCTATCTATCTATCTATCTATCTTATATCTATCTATATATCTCCTATCTATCATCTATCTCGTATCTATCTATAATATTATTGTCCATGCATGCTGGGATTTGTAGTTGGAGAGCCACAGGTTGGAGACCGCTGTTATCAGCTTTTGATTTCATAGATATATGAAGATGCAGACAATCCGCTTTTAGAATGCGGCTCCTTGGCAGACGTGAAGACTAGTTTGGCACATTTTGGGTGTTTTGTGCGGTTTTCATATTTGGATAGATTTCTTCATTTTATTGTTGCTTTTCTGCCCTGTAATTTGCACTGATATTGGCTGGGAATTTGATTGTGTTTCTGGAACGCTGACGCTATAGTCGGTATAAGGCTCCGTGCCTGCAGCCCTATAAAAAACAACTTGACGCTTTGTAGGGCGGGCACATTTTTCGTGTATTTCCATATGTTGTATTGATATGTAGAGAAAATCTAAATCGCACATCCTCATTCCTATGCTTCTGATATAACAACTGTTTTAAATTTTCAGCATTTCTTTTGATAAGACATGGCTATACAGCACTGTTATCAATCATTTGCTGTGCACTATTAAGAGGCAATTAGTATACAGTTTGATCAAAGAGCATAGGCCCACTTACCGCGACAAGGTAATAGGACATGTTGTTTATTGTTTAAGTGGGAACCTACTCTAACCATGGCGCGGTTAGTTCCATACTGGTTCTGCCTGACTTCCAGAGTATTTCCTTTTTCACCACCAGCCAGTTTAGAGCTCATTCACGCAAACATATTTTTCTTCCGTTTGCGTTCTGTTCTTTTACAGGTCCGTATGCGGGACCATTCATTTCAATGGGGCTTGATAAAAAACGGAAATGACTCCGCGTCTGTTCCGCCCAAAAAAAATAGAACATGTCCCATTCCTGTCCGTTTTGTGGACAAAGACAGGAATTGTTACAATGGATCCTCAAAAAAAAAAAAAAAAAACGGATGCAACACGGACGTCACACGGATGCGATCCGTTTTTTTTTTCTTTTGCAGATCCATGTTTTGCGGACCACAAAATACATAAGGTCGTGTGCATGAGCCCTTAGAGGATAATCTCAGAATTCATGCGGAGGATGCCGTATAGGGGACATGATGCTGGGACGTGAGCCCTCAGGGGAGCAGAACACAGGGGTTAACACGCACGGGATTGCTGTCCCAACAATGACCACATCTGTCACCCATGTGACAATGAGTTCACAAAGGCTCCTGTTGTTTGCTGCCCTGCAGTAATCCTCTGTACATTATTAACGACTGCGGCTACAATTCTTCCCTTTCACTCCTCTGCTTCATGTTACACTTTTATTTTCTCTTTTTAGGTAGACAAAATATCATTCAGGTTCTGCAGCCACACAAGCCACGCTGGGAGTAGTAGTAGCTTCAGATTACGCTGCAGATTATACTTTACACTGGGCAATGCCACGACATAGATGTTCTAACCCCTTGGATGCCACATTCAATAGCGACCGCGGCATCTAAGTGGTTTAGAGAGAAGGCGTTCCCTCTGTCTCTCATCGGCACCCCACAGTGGACACTGCCACCATTTTCACAGGTTTGCTGATAGTCCTTGGGTGCTCGGAGGATCAGGACTGTCATGGGGTCGGTTGCACAGGGACTCGTATATCATACAGGGCAGTGATGCTTTACAAGCCACTACCAATAAGGCGAGGTAGGGGCAAGAACCAGGTAGAGGCAAAAGCAAGGGCCATGGGCAATGAGCGATTTCATTGTGGCAAAGCGGTTAGGTAAGAAACTGGCATTGGGGGGGGGGGGGGGGGGGGGGGGGGGACGCCGTTTTCGCCTAGGGCAGCAGAAAGGCTTATGTGATTGCCTTATGTGACCTCCTTCTGTGGTCAAGGGATCTGTAGGCAAAAGGTCCCAGGTTTACCGTCTTCCTCTCAAACCTTGTGACCATTCTCCTAGTTTTGCTGCCGGGATCCTCTGTGATCAATGCAGGGAATTATTGCATGGACCCTAAGGCCTCCTATGTATGTACTCTGCAGGCATTCCGTTTCCATATTTCCGTTCCTTTGAAAGATAGAACATGTCCTATTATTGCCTGCAAATCACGTTCTGTGGCTCCATTCAAGTCAATAGGTCCGCAACCGCGAAAAAAAACGGAACACATACGGAAATGCATCCGTATGTCTTTCGTATCCGTTCCGTTTTTGCGGAACCATCTATTGAAAATGTTATGCCCAGCCCAATTTTTTCTATGTAATTACTGTATACTGTATATGCCATACGGAAAAACGGAACGGAAAAATGGAACAGAAAAACGGAACAGAAATGAAAACGCAACGGAAACAAAAAACGGAACAACGGATCCGTGAAAAACAGACCGCAAAACACTGAAAAAGCCATACGGCCGTGTGAAAGAGGCCTAAGGCCCCTTGCAGACGAGCGCGTCCGGATTAGGTTCGGATGCGTCCCGATGCATTGCGGCAAACCCGCGCGAGTAGGTACGCAATTGCAGTCAGTTTTGACTGCGATTGCGTTCCGATGTACAGTTTTTATGGCGCGGATGCAATGTGTTTTGCACGCGCGTGATAAAAAACCGACTGTGGTACCCAGACCCGAACTTCTTCACAGAAGTTCAGGTTTGTGTTAGTTGTAGTGTAGATTTCATTATTTTCCCTTATAACATGGTGATGGATCATGTGATGGACCATGTGATGAACGTAGTGACGTCACCACAGGTCCTTTTCCTGCACACAGCTAAGATGAAGACAGAAGAGATGCCGGCTGCGCGAGCAAGTGGATTAAGGTGAGTTAAATTTTTATTTTATTTTTTTAACCCCTCCAGCGCTATTGTACTATGCATTCTGTATTCAGAATGCTATTATTTTCCCTTATAACCATGTTATAAGGGGAAATAATAATAATAGGGTCTCCATCCCGATCGTCTCCTAGCAACCGTGCGTGAAAATCACACCGCATCCGCACTTGCTTGCGATTTTTACACAACCCCATTCATTTCTATGGGGCCTGCGTTACGTGAAAAACGCACAAAGAGGAGCATGCTGCGATTTTCACGCAACGCACAAGTGATGCGTGAAAATCACCGCTCATGTGAACAGCCCCATAGAAATGAATGGGTCCGGATTCAGTGCGGGTGCAATGCGTTCACCTCACGCATTGCACCCGCGCGGAAATCTCGCCCGTGTGAAAGGGGCCTAAGGGCACTTTCACACTAGCGTTTTTCTTTTCCGGCATAGAGTTCCGTCACAGGGGCTCTATACCGGAAAAGAACTGATCAGGTATGTCCCCATGCATTCTGAATGGAGAGCAATCCGTTCAGGATGTCTTCAGTTCAGTCGTTGTGACAGATCAGGCAAAAGAGAAAACCGTAGCATGCTACGGTTTTATCTACGGCTAAAAAAACTGAAGACTTGCCTGAAGGACGGATCCGCCATTTTTTCCCATAGGAATGTATTAGTGCCGGATCTGTCCTTCCGGCCTGCAGATGCGCAGATCGGTAAAAATGGGAAAAAAGATACAAGACGGATCCGTCTGTCCGCATGACAAGCGGAGAGACGGATCCGTCCTTGCAATGCAGTCAGCGGCAGATCGGCGGATCCGGCGGGCAGTTCCGAGGACGGAACTGCCTGCCGGATCACACTGTCGCAAGTGTGAAAGTAGCCTTAGGGTACTTCCACACTAGTGTTAGTGTGATCCGGCAGGCAGTTCCGTCGTCGAAGCTGCCTGCCGAATCCGCCGATCCGTGTCAGCATTTGTGCGGATCCGTCTACAAATGCATTGCAAGAACGGATCCGTCTCGCCGCTTGTCATGCGGATGGATGGAGCCGTCTTGCAGTCTCTTTCACAGTTTTCCCGGTCTGCGCATGCGCAGGCCGGAAGGACGAATCCGTCCTTGCACTAATGCAAGTCAATGGGAATTAATGCCGGATCCGGCATTCCGGTGACTG